>NC_037289.2:22112986-22737986 GCF_000002775.5 Populus trichocarpa | reverse complement strand
CTTGCAGGCCCTCCTATTGCCAATATATTATTGATTTCTCTGTAGAGAAGGCAATGCTCTATGCGGTGCCTGCCAGGATCATCGCAAGGCAAATATGCACCGAGGGAATCAAACAATGTTGAGTAGTAATGCAGAGAGCCTACGAAACGGTCCAAGAAAGATCCACCATGTGAGATGTCTTGCTCAACTAGAGTGATCACTCTTGGGGCCACTGCTTCGAGTAGTCTCAATGTCTTCCAATCAGGTCCTGTGGCATCATAGAGGGTATGCTGTAGCCAATGCACGGCTACTGTTTCACCTCTCCTGAGTGGCACCATCGAGGCATCAATTTCTCCAAATTTCTTTGCAATTGGGTGGAACTCAAACGACATTCCAAGTCGCTTAGCGAAATTGGAAAGTTGTCTCCCAGTCTCCAGTAAGAGTTCCATTGATGTGCCCATGCCGGTCATTCGAACTTGGGGTGGACCGTCAATTCTGGTGGCTAGGATGTGAAATAAGGCCGGCCATTGCAAGCCTTGCATGATATCGAGGTCAATTACGTGAACCCTATCGCGGCGATGAAAAGCTTCTAGGATTGATTGGTTGGAGGTGAAGTGAGCAAATTTGATAAAAGGAGAGGCATTGTTGAAGACTTGGAAGGCGCCATGAATGCTCTTGTGGTTGATTAACGGAGAGCAAATACCTAGCCATGAGTTAATAACCCTACTACCCATGGCCTTAGAAAAATAAGCCACAACCCTTTCAGCACAAGAAGGGCCGTAAGGAGAAGCCATCTGGGTCAGCTCAAGCAACATTCTATGAGCTTCACCAAGATTATCGACTGATATAGCAACAGCACACTCCAAAAGAAGGGTTATTAAGCTCAAACCATTTTCATCTATCCTACTCATGCTTGGTGATCTAGTGCTCCCTTCTTTTTCAGAAATGTTTGTTTGGTGTACTCCAAGCTCATGGCTCCATTGGAGCTCTTCCCCATTTCCATCAAAATAGCTTCTCCTCATATATTTCTTTGGCCTAAACTCACCCAAGAGTGACGAGACAATATCGTTGCCCCCATAGACCGTTGTTGTGTCTGTTTGCAAGCTTTCATCATGATCAGTTGCTATATCCGGCAAGTCATCAATGAGCTGCTTGGTTACATGTTCAACCCACTCAGAGAGCTCATTCCTCTCCAAGTTTAGGCATCGATTTTCAATCACTGCAGGCTTTGGAAAGGGGTTCGAAATTGGAGCCGGGAATCCTACAGAGGCATAGTCCCATGTTTCATGGGGCTGTATCATATTAAGAGCCCCATGAACCACTTCGTATGCTCCCTTCATCATTCAATATATAATTAGCTGCTATATAAGCTTAAACTTCAGGCTATATGAACTAGAGAGAAGGGGGTCAGAGAGACAGTGGAGATGGAGGGAGGGTGTAAAGGAGAGTTGGAGTCCATTTTTAAAGGGGAAAGCTTAGGCAAAGGTGTGATGACCAAAGAAATGGTCCATGATATAACAAAAAAAAATGGCGACACTAATTTAATATATACAACAGGATGGCCGGCATAGTCAGACATACAGATAAAGTTAAGTAATTAGATGCCAAAAACACGTCGGTTTGGTAGTGATTTCTTCATTATTATATATATAAATTAATCAGATTTCTAAGAGTATTATACAAGTAATGAAAATTAACCTTAAATTTAAGATCAAGACTTGTGGATATATAGCAAATTAATTATTTAGTGGAATAAAAGCAGGAGTACAAGTCATGAGAAGGGAATTGAGAATTAATTATCAATCAATATATATGTTGATTTAATCTTTAATGGAGAGACAGCCTTGTCGTTCTGACATAGATATGCACGTGTTAGTTCTTATCAAGCTAGCTACAACACCATGAAACCACTTTCTTGTGCCAAAATGACAGTTAGATATATAGAAAAAGTATACTTGATTGATTGCTATCAAAGAATACTATTATATATCGACACAGGGAAGAGTCATCAAGCCCAGATGATCAAGTATTTTTAGTTTCTACTGTTGAAATACTTAGCTATTTCTCTTGATTTTTTTTTTGTTAAATTAGCTCGCGACTTAATTAGAAGTAGTTTCTGAGTAATAACACCATTTGAATAAAAATAGATAAAATAACATATTTAATATTTACTAAATATTATTATTTTTAAGCACAACAACTATCTTGTTGTTTTTCAAAAATATAATAATATTTATACATGTTGCCTTTCTAAAATGCGATAATTTAACATGTAACTTCACTATGAATTTTTAGCTAAATTAACCACTTGGTTTATCCAATTATATAAACTAGTTATTTTTTTTAAAAAAATAAAATTTTATAAAATTTTTCTTTAAAAGAATACATTTTTTTTATAATTTTACGAACTTTTTGGTATTTATATATAAAAAATCTCCTCCCTGCAGCTAGAATATTGTTAACAACGTACGTGCAGCATGCAGCAACATGCGACATCCATCGATATACGCGTACATACAGAAGTATGCCTCCCAAGGTTTCTGGTTGTAGATACCAATCATATGTGCTATGTCTTTCACTTTCGATCCAAAACAATTAATTTGTTTATTCCTCCATACGCATTGCTTGACGTAATGGTTTGGCCGAGAGTTTAATTTAATTATGCACTATGTTTATAGGTATCTATGTAGATATGTGTGGATTAATGCAATATATATATTGCTGAATTAATTAATTATATAGTTAGCAAAGTATATATAGAAATTATGGATGGCCAATCAAAACAAACCAGTAGTTAATTCAAATGGAATCTGTCAAGGGGGTCAAAACCTCAAAACTTGATAATCAAACGGTTGGTCAATCAGTCTTGGCCTGCTAGCTACAAGAGTTTTGTATGCTTAAAACCCTAACACACTCAACAAGAAATTGCTTTCCACGTTAAACAAGCACTGCAATACATACATACATACATACATACATACATATATATAATTTTTTGAATCCCCCTTAGCTAGTAACTTCATTTTCACACGCCAAATTATCCCAGATTTTGTCTAGTACTTGCCTTGCCAATTAAGTTAATGTATATGATCGGAAACATGTACATGCATGCATCCATGTCTTGTTTCAACCCCTTTGTGAGTAGAAACGAAGGAGGGTTTTGTTTATTTTCACGTCTTTTGAAGGCTCCTAACTTGCTAAAGAAAAGATGGAGAAATTATCTGCCAGAATGGCCAATCAAAACGTTGAAACTGTCTGCAAAAGTGACCGGTCAAAACGTCAATGTTGGCTCAAGAATTAATTAATCATGCATGTTAATTATATATTAGAGGGCCCAAACTAGATTAAAGTTGAGTAATTAGTGTAGTTGATGTGATAAATGATGTCGGCATTGGATTCCAAATGGGCATTAACACGATGACAGATGGCATTCATGTAGTCTCTCTAGATCCACTGCAGCGACTGAGGCAAGCAGTGAGCAGGGCATAGTTTGGCTGTGGAGCTTGGACATGGATTCCTTATTGACGTAGTGTATCAATGTCGATGGAGATAGGATTATATATCATCGTATATAGTCTTCTATTTATTAAATAAATTGCCCTATGGGTATGGGGTAAGGTTCTTTTGGGGGGATTAATTGTCGCGCAGAGTACACAGCGATGCACTTGGAATTTACCGTTACCTTTACTCTAGAACAGCTCAATGTGACAGACAGTGCCTTCCTCCACTTCTTGTCGTGGCGATGTGACTGCCCGAAAGAAGGGGAACACGTCCTTACTTCTTTAGTCGTTGTTAGCATGTCATCTACTTTGAGCTGGATTTTTTTTTTAAAAAATATATTTTTAATAATGCATGGATTTTTTTTTAATATATTTTTAAGTAATGCAAGTATATATATATTTTTAAAAATAATCGGGAGTGTAAACTTGATTGAGAGAAAAAAAAGTAAGTATAATCTAATTAGATAATAAAAAAAATAAATATGATTATAAAAAAAATATAAATTAATTCAAGTTAACTTTACAAACTTTTAGTTTTAATGTTGAGACTAAGAAAAGAAATCAAAGAAAATTATAAAATTTAATATAATTAAATTTCATGATTTAAAAAAAATATTATTTTAATAAAAATAACTGAATTAAATTAATTTAATATTTTACAAACTCCTCCAATAATTTATTTTTTTTTCCAAATTAATTCCTGAATCAAGTTCAACAATTATAATTTAAAATAATTTATCAAAATATAGCTTTTAGTTCCACGGGTAGCGATCCCCTGTAAAGGAGAGGAGAGGTAGCACGGGTTTATGTCCTTAAAGAGGTGTTAGTTATAACTTAGTCCTTGTAGCGTAGCAAAACTAATTAATTAATACATATAGTATCACAAATAATTAAATTGTCCCATTACAGACATTCACTATCTCTAGTTTTGTAGTTTTTTTATTCCAAAAATAACTTTTTTCCAAGGTAAATTTCCCAATTTCCCCAATTCTATTTCTCTATTCGTCAAGAAAAAAAAAAAAAAAAACAAACGTGGAATTAACAAAAGAATTAAATTTCAAAATATATATTCTTAAACTACAAGGATTAAACAATTAGTTTGCTTAAACTACAAGGACTAAGTTATAATTTACTCCCTTAAAGGGGTCAAACAAAACTCTGAATAAAAAAAACAGGTTTCAAGGAAGCTTACTGAGGAAATCTTAGTTTGAATCATTAATAGCAGGGACTGGAAGTAATAGAGCAAATTTCTGCAACCATTGAGCATCCATCACACACGAAAGTGAAGTAGTTTTTATTTTTTGATCTGTTTTAAAATTGTGTTTAATTTAAAAAAGCATTAAATTGAATTTTTTCAAAAACATTGAACACCACAATACTATACACACGCTTAAACAGTACTTCAATATCTAAGCAAACAGATTATCCAGTTGGTATTGAATTTTCATTTTGCTATTATAAATCCGAAGAACACATGTATACGTATACATGGTATGAGGTAAGAGTAGTTTTGTACATTTTTGAGCCTGAAAAAAGAAAAGAAAAGAAAAAATTACGTTAAAATAGTGAGTGAATTAGCATTTACTCTTTGGTCCTGTCTTGATCGATATTTTTTTTAACCAAAAAAAAAAAACTTGCACCCCTAATTGCCCGAGGAGGGCTAAAGCTAAAAGTTGCCTCAAAACCCAGCACTTGAAGCTTTAACTGTCAACATCAACTGCAAATGCAGAAGGCAGCATCAATGAAATCTAATTGCGGTTTTGCTCTGCTTTCGAGTTACTTCTAGATGTGGAGGCAAGAGGTTTAGGAAGCTCCCTTGAGCATTCTCATCACAAGGGGCTATATCTGATGATTCTGATGCCTCCGATTCACCTTCTGCACAGGTAAAGGCAAAAAGGTTGAAGAAACAGTATCATTACAAATGAAATTAAATGACAGTCAGGAATTTGAGATGGGAACTTAAAGGGTGATCATAATGCATGTTTCCAAGAAATAAATTGGGAACAGGAATCGGCCTACCAAAAAGTGACTTGACAGATGGTCTCTTCGGTTTAGTGTCTTTCTTCTTCAAGTCGGCTACAAATGAGAACAGATCAAAATCATGTTTCAAGCACATTCATCAATATATGCCCAAACTGAAACCACAACAAGCTTTACAATGCAGTTGAAAATACTAGAGAATTACCCATCCCTGGAACTTGATAATCATTCACAATCTCAAAGTTCTTGTATGTATAGCCCACAAAATTGATGTCCTTAGATGAGAGCATCTGCAATGTAGAGGTAAGAACGTGAGAAGAAGAATGGGAGAACAGGAAAGGAGAGGTAAAAAGCACCTATAATAAAAAAAAAAGGTAAATCATTACAGGAACTTGACAAGAGATAGGCAGGCTAGGGAGGAGTTCTTAAGATAAAGATGTTGCGTTGCAAATAAAACAACCAAAACTGTTTAAATCATACGGAAAGTGTTAACTCTAGACAAACGCATTACAGGAATTTGAAACATCAGCCCTCAGTTTACTTTTATAAGATTGATGTAACATTGTATGTACCAATGCAGATGCAATAACCACTATGCAACTTTAGGTGGAACATCCTTTTATCCTTATTTCATAGAATATCTTCTGAATAAGAGAAGATTATAGGCACATCCACAAGTTCAAACTGCAGCAAATCATTTTGCACTGCTACTAGGAGTGCTTTTTTTTATATATATAGCTTTTTAGGGTATTTAAGTGCTATTTTTATAACGTGTTTACATTTCAACAACGAGGAAAAAAGAGCAAAAAAAGAGAGGAAATTTAATCCTAGACGCAATCACATGGACTATATGTGGCTAGAATTCTTCACCACAGAAACTGCTGGGTTTCCAAGAACAAAACTCGTATAACACTTGAAGCAAAAACAGCTACAATAACTTTAATTCTCTCTGTTTCAAGATGAAAATTTCTAGTTTGCTGAAGGGGAAAACTTCTCATATTCAAGGAATCAACCACTTCACAGTTTGAAGCAACAAAGAACAATACAATGATATGACAAATAATGGCACTAATAATCTTATTTGTAAATCAAAATTAAAGAGGACCAGAGTAGTAAAAATAATCTTCAAGACTTAAACTGACCTTTCTCCATGGACCAGTTTTAGATGTAGTTTGAGTTTGGTTCTCAGACTGCAGAGCAAAGCAAGCAGAAAAAATAGAAGCAAAGTGAGCAACAATCACAGATGGTTCACAAAACCAATAAAAAAATTTAAAGATGTCAATACCTCTTCAAAATTTTCAAAATTTTGAGTATCCAGATCATCCTTGACCTCAGGAATAAATGCAGCTTCCATCTGATAAAGCTTATCCCATTCAACGCCATCAAACCATGGATGAGCCTGCAAAAGGAAGAGGAAGGAATGTAATTATTTTTATTTGTAACCACCATACCTAACAAATCCAAGTATTCAGAAAAGGACACACCATACAACACCTTTATTTCATCTGCGCCATTTGTTCCCAATCTGTGGCTGACATTACACAAGAGTTTGCTAATGATATCTTTTGCCTCTGGAGATAATTTTGCTTCTTCTGGAAATTTCAAATGTGTTCTCCAGTTTACTATCTGCATAAAAGGGGAAATTTTACAGCATTAACTTGGATTTTTTCCTGTTCATTTATCTTTGAAGTTTTTATTTTTATTTTATGGGAACAATTTTGAAGAAAATCTATGCTTTTGTTCACGTTCAAAATATGAGACAAACTAGCTTTGCTCTATGAAACGATAACAAAACACAAAGCGCACCACCTGATGAATATCATGCTGCACCAGAATGACTTGTCATGAAATCAAAGGAACAATTATTAGGGGTAAAATAAAAAAAAGGAGTTAAAAGAATTCACCACAGAAGATCCTACAAAGAAAAATTTATTTCTATAGAATATTCTATAAAACAAACTTCCCTGATTTCTTTCACTCTTATTAGCAAAGTGATGCACACTAAATATTTTTAAAACCCACAATATTAAGTATACATCAGTAGTGCCCAGTTAACATATTGATCCAATCAAGAAAAGCACCCACAACTTATGTGGCCTAAGAAAACTGCACTCCTATTAACCAAATACAGAAAAGGCAAAATCATTGGCTACTTTGAATATGCAAATATAACAATCATAATTGGAAAGAAAGTTTTATGCATGAATACATGTACGCACCCAAACATAGATCAACTTTGATATGCAACCCAAAAGACTCACCTGAGTAAAGATTGGATCTTTATATTATACATGAGATACCAGTGATGTACAATCCGGCTCAGAAACAATATAGTATAGCTATGGTTCAGTTTAAAATAAACAAAAAATAACAGCAGTGATTTCTAATCTGTAGCTGTGTGAAATTTATCTTTGAAGTAATTGTACAGGCAAGAGACACAGTAAACATGATCTAGAAAGACATGCAGCACAGAACTGTACAATAAAAAAAACATAACGATGCAAAGTTGACAACAAAAAATACTAACTAGCAATATGTCCCACTTACCTTTCTACATGTTGACATTGGATCATCTGAATAAAAAGGCGGATAACCTACAAGCATTTCGTACATAATAGCACCAAGTGACCACCTGCAAATGTTAACTATCAGTGTCCCAGTAGCCTAAACTACTCTGGAGAAAATTAGTGCATCTACAGATATGCAGTAAGCAATAAATTATCCAGACTTGCTGCCAATAACATTTGAAGGCGTAAGTTATTTCCCACCATGAAGTCATCAATACTACTAAACACAAAAAAATGGGATCATGGTGTCAATATGCTGACGAGAACTTTCATATTCACAGTCAGCACGAAAATTGCTATGCAAAAAGCTATAAAATTAATCCATTTCCATGCCCATCAGAATGTAAAGAACTACTAACCAATCACACTCCATTCCATAACCTTTCTTCAACAGTACTTCTGGAGCAATATAGTCAGGTGTACCCACAGTAGAATAAGCCTGCAGTGCCCAACAACAGTTAGATAAGGGGAAACAAGAAGGCAGTCTTTTGGTCTTCAAAAAATACACACAAACCTCATGCACCACGTTTTGAAAAGCCAAAATAAAAGAAGCAAATTCACTTCTAAGACTTTATGACACAATCCACACAGGGTGCATTTCTCCATTGTGTGCTAACATTTCTATCATTTTTAAAACACGTTCTTCAAATCACCAAGGAGGAGGGAATGCAGCTCAGAGAGACTAAAGGATCCATGCAAGATTTTAAATCGGTATGGTCTGTTGGAACAATCAGATACACATGCATAGATGAAGATTTCGGACACAGAATGGCAGGAAACTTACAAGCATCCTCCTATTCTTCTGCCAATGTTGCAGTTGTTCTTGCTGTGTGCGCTTTGGAGCTGCTGGGCGCTCCCCATTCTGTGTAGTCTCATTACCATTGTTGTTTACTACTGAAAAATCTCCTTCTTGGATGGTACTGCAGTCTAATGGTTTACATAGTCCAAAATCAGATAGCCTCAAGTGCCCATGTCTATCAAGTAGCAGGTTGTCGGGTTTAATATCCCTATAAAGAAGATACATAAAAAATAACTTTAATCTATATTTCACAGGCCAATACATTCTCATTAGTAAAAAACACCTCAAAATATTATTAATTTTTTTTAATGTTTAATCATAAACCTGTGGATGTAATTATGTTTGTGGATAGATTCAATAGCTAAAATTGTTTCTCCAACATAAAATCTAGCTTCATCTTCTGTCAAGGTATCTTTTCTCATAAGTAAAGTCATCATATCTCCACCAGGCAAATATTCCATGATAAGGTAGAGAAACTCGTCATCTTGAAAAGAACAGTATAGTTTGACGATGCAATTGCTGTCAACCTCTGCAAGCAGATTCCTCTCAGCTTTAACATGCTCAACCTGGAAAAGATAGTGAAGCCAACTGGTATTGAACACAGGGTACTAGGCCTCAGAGATATATATCATTGACCAGGCAAGATAAACATTCACCTGGCCCCTACGCAACATCTCTGATTTCTTAAGCTTTTTCATTGCGTACACATGACCGGTTGTTTTTTCTCTACAGACTCTGACCTGCTCATAAAAAGCAAACTTTATATCAACCATAAGCTTATAGCAGAAAAGCAACCAGCGGTAAAATATTTCCTGAAAACAAATGAACATCGAATGCAATAATTAATAAAACAAATCATATTTACAAGGCATAGGCATAACACAAAATCACCGCTTGGAAAGAAAAAACTAGTGCATGGAAAGCCAGGTAATTCTCTACAGCTTCTGATTCATGAAAATGCCTAGTGGACATCATGGGACAACGTAATTATTCACGGAGCACATTATATATATATAAAAAACAAAACTAACACACAAATACCGTTCATTTTCACAGAAAATCATACCGGCCACAGCCTTTGAAGCTCCACAGAGAGGAGCCTCAAATATCATCACTACTCTAGCATGCCTATTGCAAACACACAAACATTCTAAATCTGACACTACAAAACACAGGCACTTTAGATCGAGAGAGTACAAATAGTTTGAAAAACCATAAGCAAAACCCTTAAAGATCAAGCTACAATAGAATAAAAAACCAGGTAAATTACAGAAACGAACTATGTATACCTCCCCGAAAGCACCCTTGCCGATCATTGTCAATAATTCAAAATCATCAACACCCATTTTATGCCTCTGAAGCCGCATGTATTCAGTTTCCTTCTTCTCCAAGAATTTAAGTAAGTTGCTTTGATCTTCCTCGGACACATCCGCATCCGCCAACTTCTTTTCCAACGTAGTCCGTCTATTAAAACAAAACACAATTTTTTTAAAAAAAAACCTTTCCACTCATAGACACACCACCACATTTTCAGCTCCATCATTAGTCAAACTAAATCTAATTCACTACACTCGCTCAAGTAATTCAATCTCTGACAATCATTAACAAGTGAAAGAAAGAAAGAACCGGGGGGGGGGGGGCATACCGCTCCTTCCTCTCTTGGAGATTCTTCATCTGCTCTTTGTAATGATTCTCAATATACTGCTTAGCCGCAGCAACTTTCTGTTTGGTAACATTGGAAAGAGCTTCCTCATCCATTTCCAATTTCGAATCTTCATTATCTTCATCACCCCCCTCCTTTCTCCTTGAAGAAGACCTAAATTTTTCTCGCGGTTGAAACTTTTGAAACCAACTCCTTGCCGAATCCATTCCAATACCCAGAAAAAAAAACACACACTACTCTCTGCCACCAATCATCCAAAAAAAAAATCTAGAAGAAGAATAGGAAATCGGATTACCGCGAAATTTGAAAGAAGAAGAAGAAGAAGAGAAGATGATGTAGCAATTGTTCTGCAGAATTGTAGAGAGGGGATAAACAAAGAAATCGGATTACCGCGAAAATTGAGAGAGGGAAATGTGAGTGATCCGCCAAGTGCGGCATTTGCAGTGTAGTTAAACTCTATTTATCGATCAATACATTTATTGGTATGTGTTTTGTTGACGAAGGATGTCTGCGTGTGATTTTTTATAATATTTCTCTATCTATCCACTGCGTGCAGTTGCATTGCCCTTCCAGCAGACCACCCACGTCACCTTCCATTTTTATATCACTGTTCGGATCACTGTGTTAATAATCAGCTGGAATGAATATTTTTATTAAAACAATATTATTTTATTTTAAATAAAAATTAGAGTTAACCATGTCAGTTATAACTCTATTTATTCCAGTAAATCAAATTATTAAAAACATAGTTAGATTCAATGAGTTTAACAACATCAATGTCTTTTTTTTTTTTTTTTTTCTAATTATAGTAAATATTTTAAATCAAACTGTCAAACTAACTATAATATTATATATTGATTTTCCATGTTTATATCGTAAAATATCATTGTCTTTATTGTTTTGGAAATTACAAAAGCCAATTTTTTTCCTCTCCAAGAACACAATCCCCAGACCACAAATTGATTTCAAAACCCATTTTCTTGGTACTGACACCTTGCTATTTTTCTGAGGAAAAGGTAAGAAGATCGTCTCTTTATAAGGTACTCCCTTCTTCACCTGCATTGCTTGAATCATTCCCAGAAGACGGATTGAAGGTGGTAGGGGAACGAAAACCAGGAAGGAAGAATTGCCAAGTTTGGGACTGTTTAGTATATGCAAATGAATGTGTAGTTGGCGTTGGAACAAGCAAATGCAAGCTCTAGTAGCTCGTGGAACTGCAAGTTGAGATTGTATGTGGCTGGCTGTTGTGAGCAGGGCTTGTTGCCATTTTCTGTGAGAAACTGGAAACCAGGAGCATCTGGAGAAATTGAAGAATCCGGCATGCTATTGCTTTGTAGTTTTTATTCTAGTGGCTACACAAATTAATATACATGAAGCCAATCAATAGGTGGATTATATTGGGAGAAATTACTGGTGTTGATGATGCTTTCTACAAATTATAGCTCTGGGCAGTTCATGTAATCTCCTAATTATGCCATTTTCTATTGCATTATGTACTATCAACTCCAGTTTCACAAACGAAATCCATCTTGTCAGCTGGGATAGTTAGCTACATATCTATGACTTGATTCAAGTTGGTGGTTAGGGTTTCAGGCTTGGCAAGGATAGTAGGAGAGTTTTTTTTAGTGGTATTTTTATTATTTTAAAGTAATAAAAGTTTTTTTAGTTATTAAATTGAATATCATAAAAAATATATAAATAATTTAATATTTTATTATGCGTTGTGAATTTATAAATTTTAAAATATTTTAAAATAATAGAGTTAAAATGTAAAATGAAATAAACCGGAAGATACTCATGATAATTTTTCCTATTTATTTTCCTAACAACAAGATACACTTTTATATCTATTCATTTTGTAGGTTTAAACTTAAAATCAAATATAAGAAAATAACTTTTTTATTTACAATAGGGTTAACATGTTTCCTATTATTACCTAAATAATATAAAATAACAAGGGTTTTTTTTCATGGTGCTTTAATATTTATATGAATGGTAAAGCATATCTTAATATTTTTTATTATTATTTTATAACAATTATATATCGTAACTTAGTCAGTTAAGCTGTGTGTGATGTCAATGCAGGGCCATGTACGCGAGCTAGATACTTTTTTTTCCTTGTATTTTAGACATTTTAAAAACATTTATCTAATTCACTCACTCTTTAATTTTGATATAATTTTTAAATACTATGATAATTTTTCATTTGGATTTTAATATTTTTTTAAAAAATTATTATGTCATTGAGGTAATAGTAATAGTAATAATAAATTATTCATAAAAATTCAATTCAAATATTTTTTTATTATTAAATTTTTAAATAGACTTCTTAACATGTGTTTTATCAAGTTTGTGATGTTTTTAGCTTTTAATCAAACATAAAATATAAACATACTATTTTGTTATTTTTTAAAAAATAATTGTTTTAACAATCATAAAATATTTGTTTTTTTAACAAAAATAATTATTTTAATTAAAAACCTTGTATTCATTAAGATAAACAAATAGATACATTAATAAGAAAATTTATCTTAATTAAAAAAAAAACCTATTGTATTTTTTAGTTTAATAATTCAGCTCCGTGCTGAGCCGTACATGCAATGCGCACCGGTTTGTCTTCCCTTAATCTGTAAATAGCATTGGTTTACATGGTTAATACAGCCAGATTGGCAGCAATGCTTCATATTTATGTTTTTTTTTTACAGATAAATGTAAATGTATGTATTTTTATTAATTTTCATTCATTAAATCATTCCTTTTTCTATTTGCAAGTTATCCATGTAAGCAAACCATCCTAGATTGTATGTTATATTTATGTTAATTTTAGTAGGTTAGTTAATCTTCAATCAGCAAGGTAGAATTTAATTATTATCTTAAGACAAAAGTGACATATGATAGCTGGGATAGACTAGCTAGATGTGTTTTAAAGTCAGTACTTTTTTAAAATAAAAATTTATTTTAAAATTATTTCACCAACCAACTTGTTTTTTATGTCTCAATTTTTATCTCTATATATTTATTTATTTTTTTATTAAAAAATAATAAAAATCATATATTAAGACTTTATCTAACAGCTTAAGCTTTTGAATTAAATTAGTTATTTGACATAATATCAAAACCTTAATAACCAAGCGATCACGAATTCTAATATCACAATCCTTATTAATTTGATAAAAATTAAATATATAATAGTATAAATCTATGCAAGTTTTAAGTCTAAAGAATTTTTACTCAATGATATATATTAAAAAATAATATAAATAATAACACCTCATCTAAATTCAAATTTTTAAATTGTATTAGATATATCGATATATAAAAGAAAAATAAAAAACTTGAAGTTGAAGTTTCTTGCAATAAGAGTATCGGGGGACCATACTATCAGAAACATTACAAGCAGTGTTTTTGTCCCCTTCTTTCGGCGGGTATAACGCCATATCTAAACTAATAATAACTCCATCAACTTACAAGTGCATTTTGCAGTTAATAAGAGGGACAGCAAGGGATTTGATGCACACTGCATGAAATGGACAAGATTCGAAACCCTAACTTTGTTCCGGGAAGTGTTGCTGTAGGTAGAGTGGTTGGGCAGGAAGTTGGAGAAACACAGACGTCGGAAAGTGACCGCAACTAATAGTCTGGCAGGAAAAAGATGGCCGTCGACTCCTTTCCTGCCCAAACATAGACGTTTTTCTGCTAGAATGCTTGCAATAGTAGACTCGCTAGAGCTTGATTCTTAAGTCCACGCTTGCAAGAGATGGAAGTTTCAACCAGAGCATAACTACTCCTACCAAACTCAAGACGTCTAAACAATGGCAATGGCTGTCCGCATCAGATTCAATTGACTACTGCTCTTATTACGGTCCCATTTCCAGACAATTCATTGCTATTTAGGAGGTTCAAGATACCATTACATTCATGGATAAACACGGAATTCGGACACTAATTAATTTTTATCTTAGCTTATGGCTTATAGAAAGACATCAAAGTAAAGCGGAGCGGAACAATGATATTTGCTTCTCTAATATTTATTTTTTATTTTATTACCATGAATAATTAATAGGTTGGGGGATGAGAGGGTAACGTCTTCACAGTACAATAAAAGGGTATTAGAAAAAAATATTAATACTTATTAGACAATTAAAATTCTTTGGGTGAATAGGTTTTTTTGGATAGTTTAGGTCTACTATAATTATATACAATGTAACCCTATTTTGATATAATAAAAAATAAAAGCTACTCGCTCATGTGGATGTAGATATATTATTGAATCACGTTAAATCTTTTGTTCTTTCTAGTTTATCTTCTATTACAATATTCATTAATAATTGATGCAGCTTTTTCACAACAATTATTAACAAACACTAAAACAATGGTGCTTTTGTTGCGCACCACCCCACAACTATTTATTGTAATAATTTTTTTAAAAATTTATATATTTTTTTAATTTCATCATTCAACATTTGGTTTATTAAAAATTAAGATTTATAATTTGTTATCGTTTACTTTTTATATAATTATCTTAGTCTCGTTCGTGACTCATGTCATGAGTTTAGTGAGTTAACCCAATTGACTTAAGTTTTTTTTTTAATTGATTTCTTCCAGTTTTATCATTTCACATCATCTTCAACATTAGATTGATTATGAATTAAATTTTGTTATTTATTTCGGTTTGTTTTCTATGAGATTATCTTAGTTTTATGACCTGGATTATAAATTTTACGAGTTAACTCGAGTAGACTCAGATCGTTTTATTTTATTGTTATTTTTTTAGATTGAATTTTTTTCAATTTTATCATTCAACAATGAGTTTATTTTGACAATTAATCTAATATGGTGTTGTCTCAATATTTTTTTAAAAGAATATCATCTTAAATTTTTTTTAATTAAACTATATTTTTACCAATTATTTAAATTATTTTTAGACTTTTCAAATTAACTAGATCATAAAAAAGTTTAATTTTGTTTAACAGAAAAATATTAGTCATATCTATAATTCAGTTTTATATTAAAAAAATTAATTACACTTGCAGCATAGCGGAAGCCAACGATATAATAATATAACAAGAGAACCCGGCAACGCAGAAGCAGGAACAAAAAGTGAAACTGAATTTGAAATTGCCAACAGACTCAAGCTGAGGCCAAAGTATATAAAAAAGGCTATAATTAAGTATTAAGTTAAAAGGTGTGGAAAAAACACTTAAACTCACATCCATTAGCACTTAGTAATTCATAGTTTTTTTTTAATTTAAATATTTTTTTGACCTTTTTTTTAAAAAAATTCTAAACTTTTGACTTGACTTATTTTTTATATTATTTTTTTTAATTAAAATTTTTATAAATTTCATCATTCAATATTGATTTCGACAAAGACAATTGAAAATTGAGTTTTATAATTTATTTTAATTTGCTCTCTATAGAATTACTCCAGTCTTATGATTAAAGTCGTGGATTTGACAGGTTAGCCTAGGTTAAATCGAGTCATCTTTTTATTTTTTTCTATGAGATTATCTCGATCTGATGACCTGAGTCATGAGTTTGACGGATTGACTCGGGTCGTTTTTTTTATATTTTTTTAATTTATTTTTTTAATCTCATCCTTTAACATTGAACTGATTGAGGATTGAAATTCGTAATTTATTTTGATTTGCTTTCCATGAAGTTATCTCGGTCTTATGATCCAAGTCACAGATTTGATAGGTTAAACCGGGTCACTTTTTAGGTCGTTCAATTGATTTTTTTTAATTTTATCATTTAATTTAAGTTGGTTAAACTTCATAATATATTTTAATTTGCTTTTTATAGGGTTATCATAATCTTAAAATATAGGTCGTAGATTTAACATATTAACCCGGTTGACCAAAGTCAATCTTTTTTTTTTGTAGTCAAACTATGTTATATAGGTTGTATAGGTTGTTTTTGAACCCGTAAAGTCAACCAAATTATATCGGGTCAATTCTCACATGATTTAAATTTTTTTTCTCTAGAAAAAAATATTAGTAATATTTAAATAATTTTTTACATTCAAAAATTTTTAAACCGACCTAACAACGTAGTGCAATTAAATAATCGAGTATACCTAAAGCCATGTCCATAATCCTATCATCACTATACGCTGATTCCTTCAATAGAGAGTAGCAAGTTCATTTTAATATAAATTTGTTTTTATGTTTTAAAAATATTTATAAAAAATTAATTTAAAATTTAAAATTTAAAATTTTTATATTTTTTTAGTGTTTTCAGATTATTTTAATATGCCGATGTCAAAAATAAATTTTAAAAAATAAAAAAATTATTTTAATATATTTTTAAATAAAAAAATATTTTTAATAACTGTTATTACATTATCAAATAGACATATATCAAAACAAAACCAGAAATTACTATTTCACAACTTGATGATGATGAAATACTTGGTTGGGGCACAACCCATCTGAGTTTTTCTTTTTTTAGTTTCCTCTCCTTTTAATCACAAGCTACAAAGTATATGACAACTCTAACCATAGATATAATAGAGAAATAAAAATGCCATCTTAGAGCTGAAAGATTTTTTCTAAATATTTTTCTAGATTTTTTCTTAATGTTTTTTCAGATATAAAATGTAATGTTTTAGCAAAAGAAAGAGAATTCTCAACCTATAAAAAATATCAGACTCTCTTTTTGTCTCTCTACTCACTTTTCTTCCATTATCACTGCCTAAATTGATTTTGACATTGAAGGGTTTTTGTTGCAGGTAACAACCATCATTCATACATCAATCTTCCTTGAAGGAAGCTGAGTTTCAAGCTTCATCACAACTATATTGAATTGCTTTGAATGAATCTCAACCATTTTATTGAGAAGATAGCAACAGATTACAGACAACATTTTGCCTGCATGCTATGAGACCTTTAACGTGCAGAGGGGGGCAAACCACAGCATACACTTCCTTTATCATCATCTCTACCGGGAGCTTCTACGGAGGAAAATTCTATCCCATTTCAACAATCAAGCATGTATAAGCAATAAGTAACCAGCTTACATAGCTTTCGCCAGTTTTCTCGCTAGGGAATCTTTGTTTCATCTATTTTCTTCGATATCAGGTTTTGAATTAGAAAAAAATGACGAAAACAATTAATCTTGAGAAGGATCAGCGGTAGTATGCCATGTGTCTAGAAGACATGAAAGGAGAACTACCAAAAGGAGAGGTCTTTTGATTTTGGGCAGGAGGGTTAGTGGGTTTCTTTTTCTCATTCTTGGTTTCAGAACGGAGCCAAGACTCAACAACAGAAAGCAGAGTGGCTGAGTTTTTCAACTCATGAACCTCGGTTAACTTCTTAACCCTCTTCAGCTCACCATCTTGTATGTATGCTAGATGTGTTGCCCACGTCTCTAACCCATCAAAAATATGAGTAGCATATACAATTGTAGCTCCTCTCTGCCAAAAAAAGTCAGTCTCGTTACAACATATAATGAACTTCCCTCAGGAACTCAACTAATATTGACATGCATAACAAGAAAATCGTAAACATTGACACTTGAACTTTCTAAGCATTCTATATCTTCTAAAAATATTTCAAAAATAGACAATAGAGGTGATTCCATGCAAAATGATTTTCACTTGAGAAAGCAGAAAAATTAGCCACTGCAATGCAGAAGGATCCACATCTGATAATCAAAATTCACATGGCAGCGATGTTTCTCTTTTAGATAATACAAGTGGGGACTATTGCCATGTGCCCTGATACATTATGCAAATCCACTACCAAAGATTTTCTAGATATTCCTTCAATCAGATCTGTTAGTGCGTGCATACATGTGAATACAATAAAAAATGGGAGTCATACCTGATCACATTCTTCCTTGAAGAACTCAAGCAAATCCATCCTGGCAACAACATCTAGATCGACTGTAACTTCATCTAGCAAAAGAACCTGTAATTGAAAATTTTGGATCCTACTCAATGACTAAGTTGAGAGACACTATGACCTTTCACCAATATTGTCATAAGCAAACCAAATGAAAAAAGATAGCCATTTTTCCACCTCCCAATCCCTAAATCCCACCCCTCCTTGGGGGTGAACCAAGACCTTCAAATGAAATCCCAAGTCTCAACTACCCGGATGTCCATTTGGGAATAAACGATAACCCATTAAAAAAGGAAAACAGGCGACTTTGCCAAGCTTGGGTTATTTCATCAGATTTGATGCCCAAGACAAACCGGTCTCACAAGTAGGTGGGCCGTCACTTGCATATCGAACCCTCTGGCTTAGCTTATCAGCCACGCCAGCAAGAGAGTACAAAAAAAAAAAAAAAAAAAATTCATGGATGCAGGCATCTCTTGAAAAGAGTACTCACATTGCAATACAAAAGAAAGGCTACAGAATAAAATGTCCCAAAGATAAAAGCGTGCTCTCCTAGATGACTTCGTTTGCTGAAAAAAAACTCTGAGACATTCTAACGCATCCCATTCTAAATAGGTGTTAACTGATCAGGGCTTCATAGCTTCACTTTACCTTAAATGGATGAAGAAGACCCATGCAAATCTGGACTCGTCGCCGCTGCCCATCAGACACCTTGTGCATACGCCATTTCAAATCAATGTCAAGCAGCTCAATTAACTTTTCTCTTCTAACAGGATCAGTCCCTTCCACTGCCAGTAATACAAGGAAAAGAGAGCAATCTGAATTCTATTAAATCTAAACAAGAAAACATTGACTAAGAAAGCGCAAACAAAATCAAAGAAAAGAAATATGTCACAAGGAGTCATTAATTACCTCCAAATATCATATGTTCTGCAGAGAAGTCTCCCTGTAGTGGAATCTCCCCCTGAAAAATCGCAAGGCAAGTTTTATTCAGAATGAATTTGTTTACAGTTCATAGAAATGCACTCCACGATGAGGAAACAAGAGCAAACTAATAACATAATTCGAAACTTTAATCCGAAAAGAGCATGAGTCAACACAATGCATAGGATTTTATTCAATAAATAAGCTAATTAATCACTTGAATTTAGGCATAACCCTCCACAATCAATAACAATAACTACTCTTTAAAAAGAAACAGAACTCACTGCAGATCCAACAGTTTTACTCCACGAACCGCCTAAATAAGCCAAGTCACCACTACAAACCAATTGAGTATCATGAAAAGCCGAACCATTTATCACTCGCACCACATCTCTTCCTCCTACCATATGCTTCCCTGCCATTATTTTCAGCAAAGTTGTCTTCCCTGCACCACAAGAAATAGTAAGCTAAGTCTACGAATTCTTCAAAATTAGCATAAAAGAGATCAAATTTTGATTTACCAGATCCGTTAGCGCCAACGAGAAGGCAACGAGATCCAGGAGAGATGTTGAGATTGAATTCGTAGAAGAGTGGATGCTGTCCTGGGTATGCGAATTGCATTCCGCATATACTGATACTGTTTGCCTTCTCATTTTCTCCTCCTCCTCCTTCTGATTGAGAAGCTTTCTCCGCCATTTTTACCTTCCTTTTGCTCTGCAAATGGAGTTAGTTGTACGGGGTGAAGCGTGTTGTCGTCGTGATTATAATAATTATACACGTCTTTCTCTTGCTGTTATGGCTCGCGTCGCGGCCACGAGCTAGTCCGTGGGTTTGGTGGCTGTCAAGTTGGATGCACCAGTTTCTTACACGTGGTGGGTTTTCAATCCGCCACGTTCTTAAAAAATTATGAAAAACATTTTTTCCTCTTTACGGCAACGACGTCGGTTTAATATCCATTCGATTTGTTTTTCAACTGTGAAATGAAATCCGTTTATTCTTGTCAAAGAAGGCATTTTCTAGTCTAAAATTACAAATTAAAAAGAAGAGGAGAAACAAAATCGGAAAACCCATAGCAAGAAGCTAGAGAGAGAGAGAGAGAGAGAGACTGAGGATTAGGTTTTCTCTGATTGGAAAAACACGAGAGAGAGATTCAAGCTGGGACTAGAAAAAGATTAGGTATGCCAGAGATTTCCTTAATCAAACATGTTTAAGAAAGAATATTGGAATTTCAGTAATCCTCTTCGGTAATTGGAGGAATTCTGGAGTGAATAACTGCAATAGAAATAAAATGCAGTGAAGTAGAGTGCACTATTTTTATCGAATCGTATGTTTATTAACTGATTTTGTTTCTTGCCGAATTTATTTTTATTTGTTTCTTGTGTTTTTTGAGTATGCTGAGGATATAGTATTGAGAGAGAGATACGTGCAGTTTTTTTTTTAATGGCGGAAATCGTGTTTGTTTGTGTTGGCAGGTGGCTCATTTTGGTATTGTTATGTTGTTTGAGCTGTGTGAGTTATAACAATGAAGGTAGATGAGGATTCAGTTTTGCTTAGTAGCTTGGGGGTCACCTCAGCGAACCCTGAAGATATTGAACGTGTTGTTTTAGAAGAGGTATGAGCTTCGGTTCTTTGTTTTTCATAGAGTGGTGCTTAGTCTGCTTGTCTTCTTCATAAGTGCTGTTTAATCGTGTTCATGATTGATGATTATGGAATGCAAGGAATGTATAGAAATATGATCTAATGAAGGTTCTATATTGTATTGGTTTTAGTTTCTTTGAGAACTTAATCAGACGTGTCTTAGCTCTTGACGTTTTAATGGTTACCTTGTTCCGTATTTCTCTATTCTGTTTTAGGCTTTTAGCAATGAGGAGAATATTGTAAACTATATAACGACTATCAAAGTTTTTCAAATTGAGGAATGTTGTTTGCTGAATGGCAGGCAAGAAACAATGCAGATAAGGGAGGGAGCACTGAGGAGGAACCTCCTGACAAGTTGGAAAACGTTGATCCATCATCTGCCAACCAAGCAAAACTTTATAGTAAATTGAGGGCTGTAAAATTTGAAATAGATGCTGTTGCATCAACTGTTGAAGAAGTAACAGATGTTGTGAGTGGCGAACACCAGACTTATGATGATGGTGGTGGAACAAAGAAAAGGGACAAAGGAGATGATGAAAGTGGAGTTCAGGTATCTCCTGATGACTTCACTCTTCAACAGGCCCTGGCAGCTGATCGGCTAAGAAGTCTTAAGAGAACTAAAGTAAAACTTGAGAAAGAGCTTTTAGATTTGCGCAAGGATGATGCTACCAAGGCTGTAGAACATGATAAACTGTTAGCAAACCTTGTGAAGGAAGATCCAAGACCGAAGAAAAAGTCAAAAAAGGTTCTGAAATCAGGAAAAAACAAGGAAAAGCAACAGAAAACAGTTTCATTCGCTGATGATGCTGATTTTGATTTGATGTTGGATGGAGCATCTTCAGGATTTGTTGAAACAGTGAGTTAAAAATAGTTTGTCTTTCCATGAATTGCACATTGAGATTTGCTGTAGGATAAAGTCCTGCTAGTGGATTAATGATTTTTTCATGGTTCAATGATAAAAGCAATGAAGGCTGCTAACTTTCTGCTATTTATGTCTTAGGAAAGGGATGAATTGGTGAGGAAAGGAATATTAACTCCTTTTCATCAGCTTAAGGGCTTTGAACGTCGTCTTCAGCAACCAGGGTCATCAAGTGGGAAAAATGAGTCTATTGAAGAAGACAAGACTGATGGTCTTGATTCCGATAGTGTTGTCAGAGCTGCTCATTCGATGTTAGAGGCTGCAAAAGCTCGTCCCACAACTAAACTTCTTGATTCAGAAGCTCTGCCAAAGCTTGATGCACCAACTCGTCCTTTTCAGAGGCTGAAAACACCTTTGAAAGCTTGTCAGTCCCCAGAAAGAGATGCAGAGAAAAGGAAGGGTTCAGAAAGGAAAAGGAAACGGCCTTTGCCTGGAAAGAAATGGAGAAAGAGTGCTTCTTGGGAAGATATGGGTGAAAGTGGTATGTACTCTATTTTCCTTTCTTAAGGCGTTAACTATGGCCATCATCAGTTTCTGTACTGTGGTAATTGTTTGGTTTGTTTCAACTGTTCATGTCTTGGTTGCTGTCATCAAGCAGACAGAGCTCAAAGAGCATCTCTAAAATGAAAATTTCCAGTCAAAGCATGCATCAGCTAACTCCATTATGCATAGGGTTATCTTCTTTAATGCTTTTATTCACAGTAGATTTTTTTGGTTATTCTGCAGAAGATTCTGGGAGAAACTTGGTTACATCCATCTCCGAAGAAGACGTTGATGATGGTTATGATAATGACTCTCCTTTCATAACACTTGAAGGTGGTCTTAAAATCCCAGAAGCCATTTTCAGCGAACTCTTTGATTACCAGAAAGTTGGTGTGCAGTGGCTATGGGAATTGCATTGCCAAAGAGCAGGCGGTATTATTGGAGATGAGATGGGTCTTGGTAAGACCATCCAGGTCTTATCTTTTCTTGGAGCATTGCATTTCAGTAACATGTACAAACCAAGTATTGTTGTTTGCCCTGTCACACTCTTGAGACAATGGAAAAGGGAAGCACAAAAGTGGTACCCAAGATTTCATGTGGAGCTACTACATGATTCTGCTCAGGATGTTTCTTGCAGGGATCCTTTAAAGAAGAAGCGAGCCCAGTCTTATGAAAGCGACTGTGAGACTGAAGATTCACTTGACAGTGATTATGAGGGAAGTATTTCATGTAGAAAGGCCAACAAATGGGATTCCTTGATAAATAGAGTTTTTGAATCTGATTCTGGGTTGCTTATTACCACTTATGAACAACTACGCTTGCTAGGAGAAAAATTACTCGACTTTGAATGGGGCTATGCAGTTCTGGATGAAGGGCACCGTATTCGGAATCCAAATGCTGAAATTACCCTGGTTTGCAAACAGCTTCAGACGGTTCATCGCATTATAATGACAGGCGCACCGATTCAAAACAAATTGACTGAATTGTGGTCTTTGTTTGATTTTGTATTTCCTGGAAAGTTGGGGGTCATGCCCGTATTTGAGGCAGAATTTGCTGTTCCAATCTCTGTTGGTGGTTATGCCAATGCTTCACCTCTACAAGTATCTACAGCTTACAGGTGCACATTGTTATATTTCTTAAATCTTGTAGGTGGTTCTGAGTTTGCATGAAATTCACAGATTTTCTTTATCAAATTTGTAAATTGTACCATTTCTGAACTGAAAAATCTAAATTTTCTGTAACAGCAAATCACTTCTTGATCCTAATTCTCTGTTGTTGCAGGTGTGCTGTGGTGCTGCGTGACTTGATCATGCCTTATCTTCTCCGGCGTATGAAGATGGATGTCAATGCACATCTTCCCAAAAAA
The DNA here is from genome assembly GCF_000002775.5 of Populus trichocarpa. NCBI lineage: Eukaryota > Viridiplantae > Streptophyta > Magnoliopsida > Malpighiales > Salicaceae > Populus > Populus trichocarpa. The sequence goes on along the minus strand of NC_037289.2, from coordinate 22,714,324 downwards.
ACTGAACATGTCCTCTTCTGTAGTCTTACTTCAGAGCAAAGATCTGTGTATAGAGCGTTTCTTGCAAGCACTGAGGTGGAAAATATACTGGATGGAAGTAGAAATTCTCTGTATGGAATAGATGTGATGCGTAAGATATGTAACCATCCTGATCTGCTTGAGAGAGAGCATTCCTATCATAATCCAGACTATGGGAATCCTGAACGCAGTGGAAAAATGAAAGTTGTAGCCCAAGTGCTCAAGGTGTGGCAGGAGCAGGGTCACCGTGTTCTTCTGTTCACTCAAACTCAGCAAATGCTGGATATTTTTGAGAATTTTTTGAATTCTGGTGGTTATAATTACCGAAGAATGGACGGTTCAACTCCTATAAAACTGAGGATGTCCATAATAGATGAATTTAACAACTCAGGTGATATTTTTATATTCATTTTAACTACAAAAGTTGGAGGATTAGGGACAAATCTAACTGGTGCAAACAGGGTGATTATCTTTGATCCTGATTGGAACCCCTCAACTGACATGCAGGTATTTGTGGTTAATTTTTGGTTTTAGGTATGTAGTTATTTAAGATGCATCATATAATTTGTAGCTAGCCTGCTCCATTGTTAATTATGATAACCTTAGCATTCTTTCTGAGAGTATCCTATTCAAGAAACCATTTAAATTGTAATAGTATTGCTGCTTATGATATAACCATGATATTTATTTAAGTTTCTGTAAATTTTGTTTCATAACTAAGGTTATTTTAATCAACTGTGGGAATTGAATTTGAGATTCTGCTTTTCCATTGATCCACATATCTTTATACTGAGGGCGATTATTGATTTTAATAGGCCAGGGAACGTGCTTGGCGTATTGGCCAGAAAAAGGATGTCACTGTATATAGACTGATCACAGGTGGAACTATTGAGGAGAAGGTATATCACCGGCAAATTTATAAGCATTTTCTTACTAATAAGATATTGAAGAACCCACAGCAGAGAAGGTTCTTTAGAGCTCGAGATATGAAGGATCTTTTCACGCTGAATGATGATGGAGAGGGTGGGTCAACTGAAACATCTAACATTTTCAGTCAGTTATCTGAAGATGTGAATGTTGTTGGTACAAAGAAAGAAAAGCTGAAGAAGCGCAAAAAAAACAAAGGCATTGCACAACATGCTGACGATGCCATAGTTGACAATGAAAACAACTCTGAGATCAGAGCTTTGAGGAGGGAAGAGAAAGAAAAAGCTGATTGTAGTGATGGTGAAGTAGATGAAGAAACAAATATCTTGAAGAGTCTTTTTGATGCCAATGGGATACATGTAAGTTTCCAACTATTTCTCCGTGATAACTTTATCCAATGATATTAATCAATACAATTGTGTTTCGAGTGACCTTTTCTACACTTTGTATGCCTTGTTTTTGCTAAAATCAGCACTATGCTTGGCTGGAATGTGTAGATGAGAATATTTGTATAACATGTATACGAGTCATGTTCAGTAATTATTTGTGGATAAACAGTATATTAGACTGCATTATGCCTATTGAAACTACAGATAGCCTTTGTGTTACATGCATTCATTTTGTTTTCCCTCACTTTGTGTTGATCTTCATCATTTCCTTCAGAGTGCCGTGAACCATGATGTTATTATGAATGCACATGATGGAGAGAAGATGAGGCTTGAGGAACAAGCTTCTCAAGTTGCACAAAGAGCAGCAGAAGCATTACGCCAGTCTCGAATGCTCCGTAGTCGTGATAGTATATCTGTCCCTACATGGACAGGCAAATCAGGGACTGCTGGTGCACCATCATCAGTTCGTCAAAAATTTGGATCAACTGTGAACTCCCAGCTGATCAAATCTTCTGATTCATCATCCAGCAATAAAAAGCAACCTGAAAGGCATAGCAGCTGGGACTTCTGCAGGAAAAGCATTATCCTCGGCGGAACTACTTGCCAGAATTCGGGGAAATCAAGAAAGAGCAGTTGGTGCCGGGCTTGACCAACAGTTTGGATTTGCATCAAGTTCTGGTACCAGTGCAATGTCTGAAAATAGTGGAGCATCTAAGCCACCTCAAACTTTATCCAGTGTCCAGCCTGAAATTTTGATTCGCCAGATCTGTACATTTATACAAAGACGAGGTGGAAGTTCTGATTCATCAAGCATAGTCCAGCACTTCAAAGACAGGATACCATCGAAGGACCTGCCCTTGTTCAAGAATCTTTTGAAGGAAATAGCTTCACTGAGGGAAGACGCTAATGGAAAACAATGGGTTCTTAAACCCGAATATCAATAGCAATAATTTCCCAGCCAAGTGAGTTATACTTTCTGTTATGGGCTTCCTCCATTTTTGCAGATGACAGCTGTTTTTTGTAGAACAAAGGATACCATATATCCCCTTTTTTATTTTTTTGCTTCTGTCAATTCATGGGGCGTTTTCTATAATATCAAAACCAAACCAAACGTAAAGCGATTCTCTGTACAGTGCAACAATCATTGTAATATATCCCATTTACAGGTGAAAATAGTAGGATTTTAAGATCTCGATCATGGTCAGTCTGATCCAGCAACGGATGTCATAAAAGAAGGTTTCACAGTCCAAATTTTTCTGTGCTGTTCCTGCTGTATGGTAGAAGCACTCATTTATCTACATGCAAATCATTTTTATGTGGAGATGAAAGGGCAGTTACAGTGTTACAGAACAATTATCGCCACCCATCTCCGAGAATTATTCAATGGACGGCCTGTTGCCTTGAAGATGCTGATTCTTTTTATTTGCATTTTTAACGAATGTTATTGTGCTAACTAGGCTGATAAGCAGCAGGGTCGGTGACTTGGTTTTTCTTGAACAGCATTGTTAGTAGTTTGTACAGTGAATGCATGGTACTTCGAGAGGGGCAATCAAGCTTGACTGTTCACCGAGGAATACAATCAAATTTATGACCGATCTCAACCATAAGCTTTGGACAAAATCAAGCGGCTTGCTGGATGGGTTGACCTGAGTTCATTCATGCCTTGAGCCAAGTCCCATGTCAAAAGGTTATCTTGCTAGCCAGGCGTATAACACTGCTCTCTTCAGGTTTTTGCCCTTTCCTCTTCATCTCTATTCAGAGTGCAACTGAAAGCCACCAAGCAGTGGTTTTAGTCACCGTTTGTGTTTGTGTTTGTGTTTGTTTTTGCTGTGTGAAAATGATTTTGAAAAATTAGTTCTTTTTCGAAATTTAGTTAAAAATAAATTTAAAAAAATAGTAAAAAATATTATTTTAATATATTTTTAAATAAAATGTTTATAATTGACTGAAAATAAACAATTCTCAATAATATAAGCCCAGCCCATCTAATGGTCCTGGATTACTGATCAAGACAACACAAGAAACAAATCAATACAGGGAAGGAATCATTGGAAATCCTGCAAATATGACTGAAGCGTGCGGGTGAAGAATGCTTGGCAATTGGTAGGTACCCACTGATTATGGCCATATATATATATATATATAAAAGTTGTGTCAAGTAACATTTAATCCTAAAAACGAACACAATAATATTCAACCTTTAGTTTTTAATCTCAAATCAAACATAATTGAACAAGAAAATTACTATTGTAATATATCTTCTTTGTTGAGTTTATCTTTAAATCTTCCTTCAGAAAAAAAGTTATTTCCTTGTAATTTTCTTATAATCTTCCTCTTAACATATTAAATTATTAATTTTCTCACAAATTCAAATGCAACCAGTATAATTCTCTAATTGAAAGACGAAGTTATGAAAAATTGCAACTATCATTTTTTAACTAGAAGGGAGTATATTTCTCCTCCTCCTCCTCCTAACTTTATGAACACGCATAGCATTAGTTCTTGCTTCTTAGGGTTTCACAGTCTGCTGTTCATTACTTTTATAAAGTGACATGAAGTCTAAGCTAAACTCTCCAGTTAATGACTCTTATACTTCCATAAAATAATTCTTTTTGGGTTTTTAGATCTAGATTTTTTAGGCAACAAATTGTTTTTTTTTTAATATATTTGAGAATTTATAGTTTGATATTTTAAAGTTATGTATTTTAATTATTTAAGCAAAATATTTTTTTCTATAACTTCCTGGGGCTTTTCTCATAAAATAAAATTCTAGTATTTTAAGATTTTAAAAGATAATTTAGATGGTACATAAACAAGTGAACTTATTTGAAAAGAAAAAAAAAAAGGAGAAAATTCTATGATGAGTTTGCTGATAGACAGAATACCTTGTGTAATAAAACTTCCTAAATTGCATGTGAAAAGCGAACTTATGCCTACTTCTCCCCATCTTAGATCATAAAAAAAATATATTTAAACCCTATGCAACTTAGAATATGTTTGAGAATTGTGTTTTTAAAAAATTTAATTTTTTTTTATTAAAATTTAATATATTTTAAATTATTTTAATGTGCTGATGTAAAAATAAATTTTAAAAAATAAAAAAAATATTATTAATATATATTTTAACATAAAAAATTATTTAAAAACCAACCACAATCATTCTACTAAGCTAAATAGTCTCTTAGTCAATCTACTTGTCTCTCCAAAAACTAAAAAACAAGTTAATGATTTGAGGTTTGATGATATGAATGGGGCTGGAGACACGTGCAACTTGAAATCGGCAAGGAAGTTTCGGAAGCCTACTTAAATTCCAAACTTGCTCCTCCATCTGACCTCTCCTAAATCCTCATATTTCTTAGCACTTAGCAGCGTTTAAGGTTTTGATTGATACGTCTAGCTGCCGAGGACTACTGTAAGAAACATGTGCAGTAGCTCAGGTGAAGAAAAAAGACAGATGAACCATATTTGGTCGTCAGTACACATCAGACAACCAGAACAATAGAGACACAAAACTTTTCTCTATTATGTAGAAATAAGAACTCAATCCATGTATGAAGAAGAGAAGCATTTGATACATTTCATATAACATTATTTTGCACACATGATGGTATTTGGTAGCTCCTGCTTGCTTACATTTCTCGATTTCGTCGTTCATTTTTTCAGCTTTTACAAAAAACACATAAAACAAATGCCTTTATCATGCTCAACAAATCCCCAACACAATCAGAAAGCAGCCCATCCTGATGCAGTTGTCTTGGTTGATCCTGATGTTGTTGAAGGAAGATTTCTCTGCAGATGCAGAACAGCAAAGGAACTATATAACATATATGCATCTACTGACGAAGACAGTATACATTTAATTGAAGTGCTAAACAGAGATTGGATGCATTGTAGTATTTGCGTTCTCACATGCTCAGAAAGGGAAAAAACGACAAATGTAGTTAAGTAGAAGTAGATTTGCCTCATTTCATTTAAGAGTCCACCACAGAAAGGAACTTGTAATCAGTTTATTATTATGCCCTTACTATCCTGGCTACAGTTCAGAGCAGTTTATTCACATATCACATATCACAGTACCGATAATCAACAGGGGAACCATATCACAGTACCGAAAATTAGCCAGCGTAGCATTTCAAATACATAATGCAATCTTCAAGAACACAAACAGGATATTCGGAAAGCAGACATACCTCAAGCGGAGACAAATCTGATAAAGAATCAGTAGACCATCGAGTAGATTCCTTGGGTGATACTTTAAGACCAATTCCACCATGATTCCCTGCCGTCATTCGAGCAGCAGCTGGATCATTGGGTGGTGGTGGGAGCGGAGACCTTAGTTTCCCCACTCCAGTTGGTGGCGGCGCAATTGCTAAAGGTTTAGGCTTTCCAGTTGTTGAAACCCCTCCAGACAGCCCTGCAGCTGATAGCATTCCAGCTCCAGCGGATGGCTTGGGTTTCACATTGATTCTTATAGTCTCCCCTTCCTATAATCCAAAACTATGGATCTTTAATCCCTTAAAACAAACATAACAATTCAATAATCACCCCTAACTAACCTAACTAAAACACCACTAATCTACCAAAACCAAACCACAATCATCACAATTCAAGCATTATAGAAACATTAAGAATAAAAAGATCAACTTTTTTTTTGTTCATTACCTTTAATCTTTGATTAACGGCAGGATGAATATCAATATGAGCATCACTCTCACTCGTTTCGCCACTCTCTTTCTCATTTTCTCGTCTCACGTACTTCTCGTGATCCGATAACGCCACATTAAAATCAAACGCTTCATTTCTCTCTGCAAACCCTAGACCAACAAACGCGTGCTTACCTCCCCCGTCCTCGATTTTAAGTACGAAATACCGGGACGAGTCGAGGACTGTCTCTACCGAGTTCTCCCGCTGTCCAGGGTTAACGAAACAAGCAGCGAATAGATCGCCGGAGTTCGGATCTTCTAATCGGATCTCGCACCGGTCTTTGCAGGATACGACTCGAAGCCGGCCCGACCAGATCTTGTCGGATTGTAACCATTCTCCGCATTTGTAGCCGCCGGCAGTAGAACGAGGGGGAATTTTGTAAACGGAAACCTCGCGAACCACCAGGAGTGTGTGCTCGAACGACTCGTCGTCTTCCTCGAACGACATTTTTGATGTTGTTGTTTTGGTATTGACGGAGTTTTTTATATAGTTTTTAAGCGAAATGCTGAGAGATTTTAAGCTTTGAAAGGTTGCTAGACGTGGATTCGAAGCGTTATTACTGATTTGCCCTTTGTCTCCTTATTAATAGCTTTACGCGTTTTCTAAAAGCTTTGCCGGCCTGAGTGGATGAGCCCAATGGCCCAACGTATATGGGCCTGGTCCGTGACTTTATAAAATAAGGTCAGAAACCCTAGTTCCTCTCTGTTAACAATCATCTCTTTCGAAGCTAGGAGGCTGTTTCTAAACCCTTCCAGGAAGAGCCGAGAGAGGTATGGTCATGACGTGGGTTCTTTAGTTTTTACTCTTCAATGGGTTTTATTTTCTTGGGAAATTTTTGTTTCAAGTTTAAATTATGTTTTGTGGATTTTTGTAAAGCTGGACACGTTGTGATTTTGACTTTGTTGTTCAGGAGTTGCTACAATGTATCTTCAGTTTTATATAAACGATAATGGTGACAAAGTCTACACCACCAAGGTATGAAATTTTTAGTGGCTGAAATAGTGAAACAAGCAAGACTGAAGAGTTAGACTGGAAGTCTATATCTTTGGAGATTTTATGTATTTTTAAGGTTCACTTTTGTTGTATTGGAAAGTAATGGAACTTGGTGTTCGTTGTTTGAAGCATGCTGCTTGTGATACTGTTAGGTGAAATTTTGAGAAAATTTTCCTTTTTCTCCCCTTTTGTTGCCTAGTTAGTAATAGGGTGGCGGCTTGCGTTTCTGCCAATGCTGGCTTCCATTATGATGGATCTTTGCGAAAATCATGTGTAGACCTCTGAAGTTTCAGTCTTTATTTTCTCCTGTTGTTTCTTGTATTTTTTGTTGAGTTGCCTTTCCTTTTGTGCAGAAAGAATCACCATTGGGGTTGCCTACTGAATCTGCTCACCCAGGTAATAAATTTCATTAACATGCTATAATAAATTTGTGTCAATTTCACAAATGGATGTTTGTCTAGGTGGTGGTAGTCATTTGTTTTCATCCCTTGTTTCCTCATTTCTGCATATTCTAGGCATGGGTATTTCTTTCTTTCGTTCTATTTTTTTATTTAAAACAGTAGTACTCTCTGTTTTATGAATTCTTCATTTCAATAATGCCAGAAGTACCAACGAAAATGTAAATGTTATGTAACTGGAAGAAGCTCTCAGGGCTAATTGCTTTGTGTTATTCGATGTCATATTTTCAGATGTGCTGTTTTGGAAATCGTTTCCCAAATTCACATCTACTATTGTTTTTGCAAGTCAAATTATTTTTACAATGTCACAACTGGTTGTACTCCTGATAAAATTTCTTTAAAGGTTTGTGTTTGCATGTATCAAATGATTTTGGATTTGATCGATGCGTCTGGTTGAGTGGTGACTAGATAAATTGGTTCAAAGATGCATGCAGTGACTTTTCTTTATTGCCTCACGAATGTGAGGAACTGTTATGTCCTGCCTATATGGTTTATTCTAGAATTTTACTGACAAAAAGACTTTACATGTATTGAGCTTGATCATCACTTCTGGATAACCCTCTCCTATCGCTATTTAGTTAGTACATTCTATACAAATTTCACTTTTTATTGAGCTTTTCCATTTTCAAATTGCAGCCCGCTTCTCCCCCGATGACAAATACTCAAGGCAAAGATTTCTTTTGAAGAAGCGCTTTGGATTGTTGCCAACCCAACAGTCACCTCTGAAGTACTAAGATTATTGCGAGCATCTAGTTTTCCCTCGTGAAGTGTTTGAAGTTGGAGCTTTCCTTTGCGGATGCTGAAGGTTGCTCTAGCTTTCCATCTTTCTTTGGTTGCTGAATGTAGGTTATTTGCCACCCTATGGTAGCAGAAATGGATGTAGCCTCTATTCATAGATAGAAAAAAAGAAAAACGTCTAAATGGATCTTTTGTGAAACCATGAGGTGCTAACAATATTTCCTGGATTTGATCAACTTTTGCTGCTAAAAGACATGCTCGCCTTCCTATAGTTACACGCATGGATGGAAGCCTGGTGGTATGAACACCATTTTGTCTTCTAAGTTTTCACTATCTATAAACCTCTTTCATAATATTTCTCTTTCTCACCAAGGCAATGACGTGCTTTTTTTCTTATTAATGGGCTGTTTGTGTTTTCATTTGCCGTTGAAACTGCATGTGAACCGTGAATTTTAAAATTATATTTTTTTATTAAAAATAATTTTTTTATGATTTTCGATTATTTTAATATGTCGATGTTAAAAATAATTTTAAAAAAATAAAAAAAATTATTTTAATGTATTTTTAAGTAAAATATTTTTTAAAAATAAAAATTATTACTTGCTGTTGAAATTGGATGTTATGATTTTTTTAAAAAATAATTTATGTTTTTGAATTGTTTTAATATAATAATTTAAAAATAATTTTTAAAAATTAAAAAATATTATCTTAACAGACTAGATGTCCCATGGCCCCCTAAGCTTGTGTCAATGCCCCAGACTTCACCTTTTCAATGCATGGTGGGTTTTGTAGTGTATTAAAAACCGAATTTCGGGAGCAGCGGCAATTTGTTTTACTTCCTCCATGAGAAGTTGATTCAAGATTTATTTTGATATTCTACCGTAACAAGTTTTTTAATAATATTTATTATTTAAAAATATATTAAAATAATATTTTTTTAAAACATTAATTTAATTTTTTTAAAAAAATACTTTTAAAACTAATCGAAGAGGGTTTTTGGGAGTGTGATAGTAGTTGTTTTTCAAAGTGTTTTTCATTCTAAAACACATTAAAATAATATTTTTTATTTTTTAAAAATTATTTTTAATATCATCACATCTGATTTAAAAATATTAAAAATATATTAATTTAAAATAAAATAAAAATAAAATATTTTCAAAATTTTTCACAAACACTTTCTAACAACAGCGTTAAACACTGCATAGATACTGGTAGAAATACAATATCAAATGCTCACCCAACCAAGTTATTCACTGGTTACATGATTTGAATTGAATTGGTTTAATAATTATTATTCACTTGTTACGTGATTTGATCGATAAATATGTGATATTGATTAATGATTTAAAATATTAACTGAGTTGGTTTTATGATGTTTGAGATTATAATATAAAATAAATTTTAAAATTTTTTTACTTAAAAATATATTAAAATTATTATTTTTTATTTTTAATATCAACAAATCAAAATTATAAAAAAACATTAGAAAAACATTACCTTAATCCTTTTTAATCCAAAAATACTTTGAGTAGCCCTAGCAGTCCCACGCCTCTTTCTTTGGGCCTTCTCCGAAAAATTATCTCGATCTCTTTTTTTCTCTCCTAGGCTTTGCACTGGGCTACATTCAGGTTAATTGAATACCCAAAACGCCCGAAGGCCACCCACCAATGGTGACTCATCTTGCCACACAACGCCCTCTGATTGGACGAGATAGGCAGGTGGCAACACTTGATACGCCACATCTACTCAACCCTGTGTACATAACGGGTATTCATGAGATATTCATGGGCACTTTCGGAACCAAGTGAAAACAAAGGTCTCTAGTCCCGAGTGAGAGAGTCCAGGCTCGAAGAGAGGAGAGAAGAGAGGGCGGTGACTTTTACAGTCCACGCACCCGCAGACTCAAACCGCTTAAGATTTTTATACACAGACGCGAGTGTCAATGTCTCTGTAACACAATTTATTTCTTTTATAAGCAGCCTTCGTTTAATTTTTATTGCACAAAAATGGCAAGAAATCTTGGAGGATTTCTGGTTCTGATCGCTGCGGCATTGATCTACTCATCCGCCCTCGCTTCTTATATCTTTCAACCGATCTCCGATTTACACCGATCTGCTGCTTTAGAGCTCTTCAATCCTCTCGGTGGATCTTTTCCCAGGTTTTCAAAAACCCCTTTAATCCTCTCAATTTCTTATTTTGTTCATTAATTAGAGGAACAGGATTTGATTTTCATGAGATATCAAAATTTTACTAATTACTGAATTTAAGCTTTCCTTTGTTCATTTGCTATATGAGATCTGGTTAGTCTATAGAACTGAAATTGGTTGTTACGCCTGTTTGGATGATGAGAGAATGGTAAAAGTTGTCTCTTGTGGTAATCCTTGTTGGTGTTTGCACTTGCCTGTGTTCGTTTACATTTTCGTGTCGGCCTAAGCAAGAAAGAGTGATCTGACTAGATGTTGTGTGTGCTGCCAGCGTAGAAGAAACATACGAGGAACTTAGAACGTTTGAGGTTCTTGGAATTGATAAAAGGTCTGATATCAGCACAGCTGCTTGCCAGTCTGTATCGGAAATCCTTGGGTCGTCTTCTTCTACTTTGAAGGATTTATTCTACGCCTTAAAAGTCAACGGAATATTAAAGTGTGACATCAAAGAGGATGTTTTTGAGGTATCGTTTTGTTCTGTGCTGTTTTTTTTATTTCAAAGGTATTAACTTTATGTGACAACTTGCTAACAATGTGTGATGATGGGTTAATTTCTCTCTTAAAGGGTGTTGCTTCAAGGCTACAAGCTGCTGTCAGTGGTGCAAGTGCTTTGCTTGATTTCTACTATTCTGTGGGAGGTTTAGCTCTTATCAAGGTAATTAATATATATAAACACCTTTAGATGTTATGGGTTTCGAGCTTGATTCTCATTTTTTATGCATTTGCTAATTTGGGAATTATTCTTTTCTTTCTACAATGCAAGGGAGAGGTAATTAGTGATAAGTTTTAGGTTGAAACTTTTGTAAGCAGATTTTGTCTGAAATCATGAAATTTCAGCAGTGTTAATTGCTAGGTATTTATTTACTCAACTTCCTGATAGAGAATACGATTTTCAAGCTGTTGTCATGTAGCATAAGCCTTGCCAGTTTTTTACTAAACCTTGAAGCTGATATTTTTCTCAATGCAGGGTCAAACTACCAAAGATGATCTTTATCTTGCTGATGCTGAAGGAGTTTTTCAGTCCATCAAGGTTTATTATTGCTTGGAGTTATTGTTAGAGTGAAGATTTGAACTTGACAGTGGACTGTTGTATGAGTGTGAAAAAAATAACTCATTAGTGGACCACCCTTGCCAGGAACTCTCCCACATTGAGCAGGGCCCTTTTGGGACTAGTTGCTGATGTGGTCAGAGTTGGTGGGTGTGTAGGTCCAGCACTGGTCTGCTTAGAAGTTTATTTCACAATGTTTTGGTTGGCTTTTGGTTTGAATTTTCTTTTCCTACTTCAAATACAATTTTCGGCACGTGTAATGGTTGACTTGCTAATTATTGGCAGGCTCTGAGCCAGAGTGATGGAAGATGGCGCTATAATTCTAATAATCCCGAGTCTAGTACCCTTGCTGCTGGTATGTTCTATAAGTGTTTTGTACACCACAATGACTTTTCTAGCGCCCGCGCCTTGTCATATATATTCTATGCTTTTCTTGCAAGGGGATATGCAATTATCACATTAACACTTGGAAACCACATAAATACTTGCTCCAGTTTTATTTTTATAATTATCTAAGCATAAATTTGTGGACATAACTAAGGATATGTGCTTAGAAATAGTAATGGGCAAGGAGTTCGGAACATCCTGAAAATGGGAAGGAAATAATTGAATGGAGAGTGTATCATATTTTACATTAAATGCGTAAATTGTGCTGTATTGCTGAAATTAGCACTCTAAGCCATGCTAATTCTTCCACCTACATTGGCTTATATCCATTTGCTTGATCATGTTTCTTTTCAGGTCTAGCACTTGAAGCACTTGCTGGTATTGTCTCATTATCATCTTCCAAGATAGATCAATCTCTGGTAATTTGGAAGTTTTGCTGACTTTGCCCCAATAGAACTTTTAGTTTTTTCTTGATCCAGAAATTATCACCAATGTTTCTCTTATATTTAGAATAAGGACACTTCCTGTTTATTTCATTATCAGCATCAAACATGTTGGTATCTGGTGATTTTATGTTACTCCATAATTAGTGATTGTAGGTGAAATAGGTTATATGATTGTTTTTTTCTTAAAGCATATGCTTATTGGTGATTTTTAGTCTACATTCTTTTTCTGAGCCGTATTTTTCCTATTTATTTTATTTTTCAAGTTTGTGCGTGGTCTATATTAGTTTGTTTATTGCTAGTGCTTCAGGTTATGTAGCAGATTTATGTCTGCAATAGATCCTGCATTTTGAAAATGCACCCATAGCTTAGCCTATCCAGATTTTGATATAGCATTTCCTTTTAGAAACATAGCTACAATTTCCCATTGCATAGAACTTTCTTTTATGCTATGGAATCTACTTTTCCCTTGTTGGCTTATCTAACTGTATAAACTTATATTAACAATTTTCTGGTTATGATGAGGGGGTTTTTGTTTCTATTGTATAATATATGGTATCTTCCAATATACTTGTTGCTGCTGTCTTGTGGTGTTCATTGTAATATGTTGTTTCTTACATTTGCTTACCATGGGCAGATCAGAACAACTAAAAATGATATATTGAAGCTGTTTGACAGCATTGAGAAGTATGGTATGCATCTCTCTCTCTCTCTCTGGTACATTATAATTTTTTGGTGCTTATGCACCGAAACAATTTCTTAGTATGGTGGCAATTGTGTTTATCTTGCTTATGCCAGAACTTTTAATTCTACTGATATGAAGTTGTCAAGAAACAGTTTGGTAATCTATCATGTCTTAGAGTTAATTTGGCAAAAATTAAATCCTTTCAAACATGAAAACTTCACCAGCTTTACATGTAGGCCATGCTCCATTCACCTAGCTGCCATCTGCTATTTTATGCTATTCCAGAACTTACTTAGTTAGCTGCAACTCTTTATTGTAGATGATGGGGCCTTTTACTTTGATGAGAAGCTGGTTGGTGCACATGAACATCAAGGTGCTCTCTCAACTACATCCTCTGTTGTTAGAGGACTGACAGCATTTGCAGCTGTGACTTCAGGAAGCTTGAATGTGAGTTAGGTTTGTTGGTGTTGCTGGTCTTTGTACCAGTAATTCTCTATCACAAAAAGAGTTTAATGCTCTTTTCTTTGCTTGCTTTATTCTTTTTTGATTTTCAGCTTCCAAGTGGCAAAATATTGGGTTTGGCAAAATTTTTCCTCGCCATTGGAATTCCAGGTGATGCCAAAGACTTGTTCAACCAAGTAGATTCCCTGGCTTTCCTAGAGAGCAATACGTGAGTGTGTTCTTTACTTAGTTCACTATGATTATCTTTTTTCATTTTATATTTATGTTATGTAAAACTCATTTTGATAGTTGTTTTCCTGATATAAAGAACTTTTTAATATGTGATTGGTCTTTTAAAAGAAAACAAATTTCCAGTGACAGCAGCTCCAGAAAAAAGAAGATTTTATGGAATAATCCTTTTTCATTAGTGTATTTTTCAAAATGAGAGCATCAGTTTGGTGCTCGAAGAAAATGTGCTGTTTTCATGAAAAACTTTTAAAGTTTGTTTCATTAGCTGCTGGCTGTCTTTTGCAGCTAGGAGCAGAAGTTTGTCCTTAAAGAAAAAATTTAAGGCACTTTTATATACTTGAACATTGTGGTTATTTTGCTGTGTTTGGGTGCTACTGTTCCTCAGTTTTATATGTTTTCCTTGTTCTCTTTTGGTTGAGAAAAGCAACAAGTAGGATAACTGATGAGGCTAAATGGTTTAATATTAAGTGCTGAATTTACTGAAGAAGTTTGCAAGTAACTTCCTTATTGTTTTTTTTCTTCTAATTATTACAGTTTTGGTTTCTGGTCCAGGGTTTCCATTCCACTGATTCTATCGCTTCCGGCTACAGTGCTTTCATTGACTAAGAAGGATGCACTTAAGGTGTGTTGCTGTGTGCATGATAAGTATTTTTTTTTGTGTTTGTGTCTATATGTGCGCTCGTGTGCATGCAAGTTGTTAAACTTTTTTGGTTATCTCATATTTGCTTGATCACATATTACTTCCTTCATCTTGTTTCTTACTGTATTCTGGCTATTTTGGGAATAAGCTAAAATTGTTAATGATATTATTCTCATCCTATACATTTCCTGGGATTTGCATGATTGCGAAGTTTCTGCACACCTTGAACCTTTTCCTTTTACGCAATTTTATTTAAATTGACTTTCCATGTAAATCTAACCAGGTTAAGGTGAATACTGTGCTTGGTTCAAATGCACCTCCGTTGACAGTGAATCTTCTACGAGTTTTCAGATCTGGTTCAAAGGATACTTTGTTAACTGAGAGTCAGGTAAAACCTTTTTCTGCATTTTTTTACCTTGTTGAGTGCATTTCGATTCTTTTGTCTACCTTTTGGGTATTGTAGCCTGCCCAGTCAATTTGGTGATTTTCTGGATGACCAATATTAATTGTGTGATATAGGAACTCAAGTTTGACCCTGCAAACGCTGTCTATACCTTGGATGCTTTGCCAAAGAGTGTTGATGTTGGAAAATACACTTTTGTTTTTGAGGTATCCTTGTTTTCTTTGATGCATAAATGCTGCCTTTCATCTTTCTTTACATCCATATATGACAAGCCCAAATTCTTGCAGACGGTGCTTCATGATTCAGACCACAAAAACTTATATGCCACTGGAGGCCAAACTCGGATTCCAATATTTGTGACTGGAATTATCGAAGTTGACACTGCAGAAATTGCAGTGCTTGATAGTGATCTTGGGAGCATAGAAACCAAGAAGAAGTATGTTTTTAACATTTCCCAGTTCCAAAACTGGGTGTTTATTAACTGATGCCATGTTGGATGCTTGTCATTGTGACCATTTTTGGGATGTGTTTAAATTTTTATTTACAATACTCAGCTCTGCTTTACCGAGTTTGAACTTTATGACTTTAGTTTGAGTATGATTCTAGTCATGGATCCATGCAGGATAGATTTAGCTGCCATGTTGGATGCTTGTCATTGTGACCATTTTTGGGATGTGTTTAAATTTTTATTTTCAATACTCAGCTCTGCTTTACCGAGTTTGAACTTTATGACTTTAGTTTGAGTATGATTCTAGTCATGGATCCATGCAGGATAGATTTAGCTGGAGATAATACTGTATCATTATCTGCAAACCACCTTCAGAAGCTGCGCCTCTCTTTCCAGTTGTCTACTCCTCTTGGCCATGCATTTAAGCCACATCAGGTTTGTAATTCTGCCTGTCTTCCTCTAGAATTGTTATATCTGTGATTCAGTTATTCAGAGTTTTTTGGCTACCAGGCAATTCTAAAATTGACGCATGAGACTAAGGTCGAGCATATCTTTTTGATGGGGAGCTCTGGAAAAGAGTTTGAGATTATTCTGGTAAGTTCCTTCTGCAATGTTTTGCTCCCCCTTGTTCCTCACTCATGGATGGGTTTTTTGCGACTTTATAGTTAAGAACAAAATCTATCAAATATGCCCAAATGTTGACTTTTGGATTTATCATTGAATTCAAATTTGGCTGGGTTGACTATTGTCAACAATCAATTAACTTGGTTCTTAGCAATTCATTTTCCATCTTAAATTTGTGCATTGCGGACCAATTTTCCTCTTACCTGAAATGAAGTTAATTTTGTTATCACATGGTAATTATAGACTGAATAAAGTAAGATTTATGAATCAGGACTTGAATACTCGTCCAGAGACATTGCACGCTATTGAATATCTACTAGAAATAAAACTGAATATTTTTTCAATGAAATTACTGTTCAATATTTGCTTAACTATCATGTATTGTTTTAAGGTGCACCATGAAAATGGCTCTTTATGTTATGTCAAATGAATAAACCTCCAGCTGAAGTAGTTTGAGTGGCAGTCAGTTTAAGCCTCTCTTGCTGGACATTATAATGTTTATGCACATGGCAATATTTGTTACTACCTTTTCAAATGCTCCTGCTGTGCATCACTGCTGATTGCTTGGAAACAGACTCACTAGAACATATCATTCAACCACCCATATTCTGTTTCTTCTGAACTTTTGTTATTTTCCTCATATTTGGCAATGTCTTGCAGGATTTCCTTGGACTAGTTGAGAAATTTTTCTATTTATCAGGGAGATATAATGTTCAACTCACTGTGGGTGATGCTGTTATGGTAGGTTTGATTTTGCTTTCAAAGGTTTTAATTTTTGTATGGGTTATACAACATGAGCATGATACAATTTGTTTTGCTTGTCTTTTTCAGGAGAACTCTTTCTTAAAGGCTGTTGGTCACATTGACCTGGATCTACCCGAAGCACCTGAGAAGGCACCACAGCCTCCAGCACAGCCTCTTGATCCAAACTTGATATATGGTCCTAAAGCAGAGATAGCTCACATCTTCAGGGTTCCTGAAAAGCTTCCACCTAAGGAGCTTTCTCTTACTTTCTTGGGTCTTACGCTTTTGCCATTTCTTGGATTCTTACTTGGGGTGAGTATTATATTATATATCTGTCAGAAATTCTGAAAACTTGAGCATTAACATTATTTCTCTCTTTTGAGGTCAATGATGTCTGGAATTGATTGAAATTGAACCTTCCTAGTTAGCATTATAATTCATTGGCTCTTTCTAAATTGTCTCGCCTTTGGATGCCCCATATAGTACTTCTAGTATTATCAAGGTTTGTCTATGGATTTGAATGCTAATGTTGGAAAGATCTTTTGATCTGTGTTAATGTAGACACTGCTAGCGTACATGTGTTTGATTGAAGTTTCTGGTTGAAATTGTTTAGTTGAACTTGTTGGGGTAAAATCTTATTGGTGGAACTTGCCAAGTGACCTCAGGAGTTTAGACTACCCCTTTCTATTTATTAGGACAGGAAGTGGTATTGCACATTGCATTAATCGACATAGTCAGGATTTCAAGTGCTCTATGTCATTCTTTCTGCCTAGTTTTCTCGTGTCATCGTCTCTTCTCTATAAATGGGGACAACATAGGGAATGGGAATGAGTGGCATATGTTAACATGCCTTTTCCTTTTGACAGCTATTGCGTTTAGGGGTGAACTTGAAGAACTTCCCTTCCTCATCTGTTCCCGCCATGTTCGCTGCCCTCTTCCATCTTGGCATAGCAGCAGTTTTGTTGCTCTACGTGCTTTTCTGGCTGAAGGTCAGTTTCCCACTTCGTTCTTTTTGTTCACCTCTATTTGATAAATTTGTGATTCCTGCAAGATTTCCAGGGCTTGTATTCACCCATGTTTGATATGCAGCTTTCGATTGTTTGCTAGGATATTAGTGAAATCATGCTCTTTTATTTTGCTTCTATTCAATGAGAAAATTTGGATTGCTAGGGTATTTGTGGTGTTAAGAGGAATTTACCCTTCTTTTTTTCTTTTTTTAATTTGAGCAGTTGGATCTATTCACAACACTGAAAGCACTTGGTTTCTTGGGAGCTTTCCTGATGTTTGTTGGACACAGAATCCTCTCTCACCTGGCCTCATCATCATCCAAGTTGAAATCTGCCTGAGTAGGAGAGAATTTTCTGTTTCAAAACAGTTAGACATTGACCCAATTTTGTAGGGGAAGTAAACTATTGAGTATGTTATACCTGTTAAGACTTTGGGCATGCAATGAAATAGGGTTTATCTATGTTTTGGGTTTTTCTCCTTTCACTGCTTGAACCACACCTCACTGTCTTTCCCTTGGTGGTCCGTCAGCTGGTTTGTTAACGGCGTTTACTTAGTTCAGCCATGATGAATATTTCCAAGATAAAAGATTTGCCTTTTTCAGAGTTTCCCAAGTGGATGAATAAAATCCCTTTGTTTAGATTCTGGTAATATAATCCTTTATTTCAGTTAAAACGACCACCTGTGGTCATGTACGTTGTCACAATTCCATCTGATATTTTTGTGGTGATTTTCATTGATAGTTATAAGAGCTAATAAGTAGGGATTTACTTGGTTCAAGCCTGGGTTGTGGTTGTATTGCGGGTTTGGTGGGTTTAGTGGATTAAGACGGTGTTCGGGAATGTGGTAGATGTTATTTTTTAAAATGTTTTTTTTTTAAATAATATGTTTTTTTATTTTTAAAAAATTATTTTTAATATTAACGTGTTAAAATGATATGAAAATATTAAAAAATATTAATTTAAAGTAAAGAAAAAAACTAAAAAAATTTCGTTTTTTTTTACAATGTTTTTAAAATGGGAAAGCAAATAAGTTTTAAGATTAACGAGTCATGATTAAAAAAAAAAAAAGACTGAAATGATATCAATTTAAAAATAAAATGCAGGTTATTAGATTGACTTATTAAACCTCTATTAGGTTGATATATTGTGCTAAATGAAAGTTGTACGAGAAGCTTGTTAAATAATAAATATAGTGTTTTTAAAAATATTTTTACTTGAAAATAATTAAAATAATATATATTTATTTGATATTATCACATTAAAATTATGAGAAAACATTAAAAAAAAGTATTAATTTGATATTTTTTAAGTTAAATGTATTTTTAAAACTCATTTAATAACAGTTTTAAATGCAAAAATAAACTGTGATGTCAAGCCCCTTCCCCAGTTTACAAGATATTTAAAAAACCATGGCCTGTATACGAGACCAAATTTTCATGGCTGAAAAGGATGAGTTCAGTAACAGCCTGCTTCCTCTAAGGAGATTCGTGTAGGGTGCTGTTTCCTTATTTCCTATTCTAGTTTTGTCAGTAGCGTTAAGAAGAAGAAGAAGAAGAAGGAGAACTACTGTTTTGAGCTGACAACAACATGCGAAGCACCGGAAGAGTTTTACAGATTGAGGTTTCAGAGCCTATGATGTTTGTAAGACAAGAAGTTCTCGTGCATGAGGTTGCATCGCAGCTTCTCCTACGCCATTTCTTCTTCTTCTTCTTCTTCTTTAAAGAACAGGGTGTATCAGCAGAAGAGGAAAATAAAATTATTCCCATCATAACAAATAGGTGAAAAAATTGAAAAAAAATTGGAATTGATTCTTTGCAACATGATGAGACCTTCAAAGATGGATTTTCCTTTAGGAACCTCTATATATATTCTTAGAGTAGACACTCCCACTGCTTTGTTTAATTCCTGATAGGCCGTATCAAGAGAGCAATTTCTTGAGCTTTTACCAAAATCCACATATTCGGTCTCTCTGTTCACATAGTTTTACCCCAAAAGCAGACAGTCTATTCAGGATTTCAGATATAACCTCGTTAATAACATTTCCAACGTACCAGTTGTGCACAGTGGTAGATATAATAATCCATTAATCTTAGTCCTCCCACAACTCCACTCATCTTTTTTATTGAGTTTAATAATTTTTTTTATTAAATTTTTTATTTAATTATATAATAAAAATAAATACTCATAAAATTAAATACCAATCTAAAAATAGACATTTAATTGAGAAAATTATCCCTATAGAAAGCAAACAAAAATTCATAATACAGTCTATTTCCTAACCAATTCAATATTAAAAAATAAAATCGAAAAAGAATAATTTAAAAGCAATTAAAAGATAAAAAAAAAGCATATCATATCGGTAGGTAAACTCGTCAAACCTATGAATCGGGTAAGTCAGGTCAATATGTCATACTTGTGAATTGGGTTACGGACTCTATTGAGATTATAATTTGTTTTTTTTTTCAAAACTAATTTTTTATTTAACTATATGATAACAAAAATAGATGATTACAAAATCAAACACCAACTCAATGCCAAGATTTTTTTTAGATCGTGAATACCTCATAAAAGACAAAACGAAACTAATTATGTAACTAAATTTCTAATTAACTCAGTATCTAAGGATGAAATGAAAATGACTAATTAAAAAAAGAGTTAAACTTGTCAGACCCCACAAACCAAGTCAATCAACCAAACATGTGAATAGATCCATGGACTATATAAAATTTAATAACATATTTTTTTTAACTATATAATAAAAAATAGATGATAAAAAAATCAAGTTTAATTAAAAAAAAAGACACCCCACCAAACTCGTAAACTAGGACAACCCAGGTTATCATGTCAAACCCGCAAAATCATGTTAACCTTACAGAAAAGTAAAATAAATAAAAAACAAATTATGGAGTCAAATTCTCTACTACTTCAATATTAAAAGATAAAATCAACAAAAAAAATCATAATAAAAATCATAATAAAATTCAAAAACAAAAACAAAAGAAAAGAAAGTAAATCATTGTGGATTACTATTGTCATTTATAGTGCAGTGCGTGTGGGTAAAATATGATTTCTTCACATCCTTTAATTTTTGTTACTTTATAAAATTTAATAACATGACTTTTCTCTAAAACTTTTTTTTTTAATTATATGAGAAAAAAATAGACTAAAAAAAAGTTAAGAAGTTAAGTTCAATTCGTAAACAACGTTAACCTCATATAAAGTCAAAATTAAAAGAAGCAAATTATGAAACTAAATTCTCAACAATCTTAATTTTAAAAAATAAAATCGACAAAAGCAAATTTGAAAAAAAAAATCATAATAAAAATTCAAAAAACAAAATACTTTGGATTACTATTGTAATCCATAGTGCAATAGGTGTTGGGTGAATAATAGTTTCCTCATACCCTTTAAATACCCTTTAATGTTTGTTATTTGATAAAATTTAATAACATGATTTTTCTCTAAAACTATTTTTTTATTATATATAAAAAATAGACTATAAAAAAAACAAGTTCAATTAAAAAACAAGAGAATGAAAAAAAAAGACTCCACCAAATCCATAAACTATGACACTTGAGATAACTTGAATTACCTTGACAAACCCGTAAATCACGTTAACCTTATAGAATGATAAAATAAAATAAAAAATTAACAAAAATAATTTAGAAAAATATCATAACAAAACAAAATTCAAAAAAAAAAAAAAAAAAGGAGACATGTAGCGTGAGGAAAGCTATTGTGATTTCCCCCCACATGCTTTAGTTATTGCTATAATTATAATATCAAAAGTAAAGCACCGACAAGCAGGCAAGTTGCAAGTTGCAAGTTGCCTTGCAAGTTGCCAGCTATAACGTGATTCATTAAGCATTGAAAGAGATTGACTAAAAAGACCCACATCACTAAAATCCGACCACTTGAAAACTTGTGTCTTTAATTATTGCAACCACAGCATCAAACCCAGATTAAAAAAAATAATTAATAATAATAATAATAATAAACGAAAGGAAAGGAAAGCTGCAAACCTTATGACTGATCCATTCCATGCATAATTGTATACTAACAAAAGCAGTACAGATATGAAAATGGCGATGCTGCTGCTCTCCCTCTTTCTGCACTCTCTATTTGTGACGAGAAAGTTGACAGGTTTGGATCTTGCAAGGCAAGTCAAGAACTTG
The DNA here is from genome assembly GCF_000002775.5 of Populus trichocarpa. Lineage (NCBI taxonomy): Eukaryota > Viridiplantae > Streptophyta > Magnoliopsida > Malpighiales > Salicaceae > Populus > Populus trichocarpa. The sequence goes on along the minus strand of NC_037289.2, from coordinate 22,692,599 downwards.
ATGGATCTGAATAGAAATTATTTGAGTATTTGATGCCAGGTGCCTGGACGGGATAAAAGTGGAGAGAGCATGGAAGGAATTAAATAAATGGAATTAATAAATTAAAACAATGGCGTTTTTTATTGAGAAAACATCCATTTAATTCAATATATAAAAGAAAAGAAAAGGACAGAGATACTTACTCAACATAGAATTTTCTGGGAAAGCTAGTTGTTTGTGGTTATCAAGTGCAAAAAAGGATGAACATGAGTTGTCTCGCCCTAGAAGGGAAGGATGTTAACTGGGTTTGGTCAAATGTAGAATCTAGCCAGGGGGAATCTAGTTGGCCACAAATAACCTAGCTAAAAATCCGTTGTCTTTGAAAAAAAATCAAAATATCATTTTAACCCCTTTTTTTATAAAAGAAAAGGTAAATTAGATTTAACTTACCGGCCACCCCAGGTCAACCATTTTGCTTCTATCACAACATCAACCTCGTATTTTTACAAGGGGCGAGGGGTAATTGAGTTGAAGATTCAGTTAAAAATTTAATAGAAAAGTATATATTCGTGAAAATGAATAATACATGCTAGAAATATGGGGGGCATGACATTCTCAGTAACAAAATAGCCAAAAGGTTCTGAATCTGATTATCCAAGCAACAGTTCACATTCATGGAGCTTCCACTTTCAGCAGAAAAGGAAATTCCTGTTCTGTAGCGCCTTCCAAAATGTGGGGTGTGTTCTTTCACCGAGTAATAAAGCTACGGAAGCTTTTACATGGTAAGATTTGATGGGGTAGGTAAATAGACATATCAACACTCAAAATGACATTTCAAACTAATGCAAAATACAATCATCTCTCGGGAGACTCATATAAAATAATGAGAGGATCAGTTTCCATAATTCCTATAGCAGCCTTGATTTGATTTAATTTAATCAATTGTCAGCTAATCAAACTAACAATTTGGATTTATAATGAAATAACACAAAAGAAATAACCTGGATAAAACTTCTGCTTTCATATAAGATTGCTCAAGAAGAAATAAACTCAACATCAAATGCTACAAAATCATATAAACCACGGCTACCTTTAGCCCTGCAATGTTCAGGTAAAAGGGCGAGAGTATGGAAATCCAGGTTGGCTGTTTTATTCAGTGACACTGAAACTTTTGCTTGTTAGCCACATCTTCTTTTGGACGATGAACACCACCTCATCCTCACCTTGCTCGTTTTCCTCAGCATCACCTGTAGCCACTGCCTCCCAATGCAGTGCTGACATATGTTTCTTTACGAATTCCACTACTGATGGACTGTCACGGATAATAATGAAGCCTGTGGGTCTCAAGATGCGGTCCATCTCAATTAACAGATCCACAGCACTGCAATCTTTCTTAGTGATGTCGGAGAAGACAGTCCAGGCATGCAGTAAATCATAAGTTCGTGGGTAGATCGAGTAGGATTCACACCTGTCAGTGGAAAAAAAAAATCATTTTAGCCTGTGTATGAACAAGAAAATACAATCAGCAATTCCACTATGTTTTTGCTCTCCTCTCCTGGAAAGTACCACATCTGCCATGGTTATTACATCAATCCACCACCAGAAGAATTTTCTTGATAAGAGAGTTAACAGACCCTATGTGTAGTCAAAGTAGAACTTGAAATGGTTACTCAGAGATGGTTTGCATCACAATTTCTGCTGTATCATATATTTCTATCCTTTTCTTTTTCTTTGCCTTCAAACCAGCTGGTAACTGGTTAGAACAATGGTATTGACTGAAAATTTCTATAATCTGATGAAAACACATAGGATGGATTTATTGTAGAAACATGTATGACCTTAAGAGCAGGTGCAGCTCTAATTCTGCTTCTGGTTTCTGATAAAACTTATCAGTAAAATAAATCTTAAGAATTTTTACTAACACAGATAGGTTTGGTTTCTTTTCATAAATTTTACCCTCAACACATTTGAATATTCCTAATGTCACATATTAGAAAATTTTTGCGAACTCACCAGCTGTGCACAGAGCCCATCAGGCCTCTATCATATATTATCTTGAGAGTGTTGGGTCCATCTTCAGGCACAACATTCATAACCCATACGTCTTTGCTCTTCAGGGCAGCTGCAAATGACCCTAGGTTTGCCTTCATGTCCATCAAATTTCTCAGTGTATCAGGCTGAATCTTTGGGCTCAAAAGATTCCAGTAATTCTCAACCCTGTGCTGCCAAACTTCCTGCAACATATCAATCCTGTTACAAACCAGCTTCTTCCTAACATATATATAAACGCAAACAGATTGAAAGTTTCTGACAGCTCACCGTGTCCTTTTCAAACATTTCAGCAGAATAGCCAAAGTCAGCAAGACGAGGAGGTGGTGTAGTCAACCGAGCAGGCCACGGAGCCAATCCAGTCCCTTTTGCTTTATGTTGTTCTAATAAGATCATTAAAATAATTAGTGCATTTCTAACTTCCAACACAAATTCCATGTAGCTTGCAAAGCACCTTGTAAAGCCTCAAATGAGGGCAACACGAAATCAAACAAAATGCAAGGCAAGGAGCATCTACCTTCACCAACGATTCTTTTCTTTTGTTTTTTTTTTTTTTTTCAGCAGTGGTATATGGACATTAAAAGATTAGACAATTTAACAAATGCATATTGACATGTTAACTGTTTGTGCCGCTAAAAACTCAAAAAGGGCAGGTAAAGCATCATACTAATTGCATGAGCTTGCATTGATGATGCAAGTAAAATATGCAAATTGCTGTTGTATCTTCCAAAATTAATTTGTTTCTATACAAAGGTCATGCTAGAACATAATGGTAATGAGACTACTAGCACTAATATTGAAAGTCCTCAAAAAAAATTAAAAGGAGTATACAGTACTCACGATCAGAGTAAGGAGTGATGCAAGCTTTCATTGGCACACCCCACACTGCATCTGGATCATCATCAGATTTGCAGAGAGGAGGTTGAGTACCAGGTTCTCTTTCCTTGTAACAGTCGTTTGTTAGAGGCTTGACCCAGATAACAGTTTGATTCCTTTTCGCAGCTATCTTCCAGCACATTCTTTCCACAAGGGCACTCATTTCTCTCCAGATCCTCAGATCCTCTTCATCTTGTGCATAGGCCTCAGGAGATGAGTAGGCAAAATAGCCTCCTGGTCTCAGCAACCTATCTAGCTCGAGCAGAAGGATTCCGTCCCTTTGAAGCCAATCAATCCTACAGCGAGAACAATGTGCAAATTCAAAAGATCTACTTGGGTATGGAAGTCTCTTAGTCCCTAAAACACCAAGATATGCAGGAATTCCTCTCTCCAAGGCAAACTGGATCTGGTTTTGATGAACATCGTTTGGTGCCAATGACATTGAAATAATATCAGAAGAGAGCAGATATCCCCCAAAACTTGCAACTCCACAACCAACATCAAGGACTGTCCGGAGCCTTCCTTCATTGTTTAAAATGTTATTTGAAAAGTTTAGCATCTGCCAGCGAGAAAGATAAATAATATTAAAAACCAGGATAGTTTGGAAAGCTAAGTGTATAAAATCACTCGCAAAAAATATCATATCACCAGCCTTTCAAACTTGAAATTAATTGGAGAGTCTGAGAGTCACATATTTACATGGGAAATACTATTAACTTACATTTGCAATTGAGGCTATATACTTATCAGCTCCGTAATGGAAGTGTGTTCCTCCTCCAGGGAATGAAATTTTGTTACCTTTGACAACCATCCAGTTCTGATCAGATTTTTCACTTGCCAGGTGGGTGTGAGGTATATTTACTTTCCAGACCTCATCTCTGCTTTTGGGCCACTTGATTGGGACCTGAACCATCAATAATCAAAAACACAAATCAATACTATATTGGTTTACTTTGCACAGCAAAAACAATCCACTTTTCAACATATCCACCAACTATACTATACTTGAGAAAGACCCTACCTTGTACCCTGGTGGAGGAGGGATCAAGCAATTGAAGCGTCTTTCTGGTACTGGGCAGTGTCTTTCATAGTGCTCCATCAAAGACAAATCCAGCTTCAATCTTGTCTGGTATATAAGATTTCTGTCTAGACAAGGAATCAGCTCCGAGTGGCGATCATCACAAACCTTCAATGTTGACAAAAATCATAAAAGAAACACAACACAGCTTGTATTAGTGCAATTGGTACTAACAATCAAAGATCTGAAACTTAGTGCAAGTAAATAAAAACGTTAGCTCAACTTAAAATTGCTCACCGGAATGCTTTTAAGTATAACATCACCCTGCACTTCTTCACCGGATTTGCTGGAAGCTTCATCACCATCATCATCTCCACCCAAATAAGAAGAACCCAACTTCCTTAGAGATTTACTTCCATATTCCAGAGCAGATGTTCCACTGTTCCGAGAAAACAAGTAAACACAACCACAAATGATACCCAATACCACTATCCAAGTTACCAGCCGCTTCTTTTGATCCCCATCACCTTTTCCCCTTGACATCTTTCGCAACCAGAAGCAGAAAATGAAAATATCCCTTCTACTTTCACTAAAGGTTAAAATCAGAAGCTCATTTCCCTCTCCAGGATATTCACAATAGGTAATGGATGGACCGTGAGCAAAAGTTCAGCACCGAATCTAGTACCTAGGTTGTTTAATTCACTCCAGTGATTGCCTGAAGCTCCTTGTCATCACCAGCCTTGTTTCCAAAAAAAAAAATTAAGTTAGGACTTATCATCCATAACTGAAAGCAAATATTTATCATATCTAGAACACACTATATAATATATAAATAAAAAGATCCTAGATTGCTAATATCTAACTAGCGAAATCTATGTAAAAACATTAACTAAAACAAAATCCCATATTTGTAGGCCATAAATTCAATAAAAAAAGGAAAGAGGATAGCATTAACTAGAGATAGATCTGAGACAGGCTTAAAACTAAATAATCAAGTAAACCCAGTTCAATCAAAGATCATTAATTACATAATGGCAATAATATTACTAATAATATAAAAATAAATGCACCGACAATAACTACTTGCCAGCTATAATTTGACACGGTTAAGCATTAAAAGAGATTGATTGAGAGACCCTGACAAGTACAAAAATTTCAAGACTTGAAAGTTGCAATCTTGGTAAGCACATCAGACCCAGAAAAATTTCTTCGAATCAAGAAGAAAGTTGCGAACTTTGTTGATTTTTGTGGAGAGGAAAATTGACAGGATACAAGAAAACTCACCGACTGAAATTGAGATGGGAAATGGAGGATGAGAATGGTGCTCTGAGGGGGAGAAAATGGCACAGTGTAGATCTTGAAATGCAAGCAATGAGGTCAATATATGATGATAATGGGGATGATAAGTGGATCTGAGAACAGAGTATGAATGCGATGTTATTATAAATATAATTTTTTTTTCAAAGTTTTTTATTATTTTTATTTAAATATTAATACTTTTATTTTTTCAATTTCTTTTATTTTTTGATAAATTTTTATTTTTTTATATTTTTATCCGCTTTGATTTCCTTCATTCTTTTTAAGCTATAAATTTAACAATAGAGCATATTTGATTATGAATGTGAGGAAAGCAATTAAGTTTCACATTGAAGAATAATATAAATTGAAATAGTTTTTTTATATATTGAAATAGTTTTTTTATATAGTGTTAGAGCTTTAATGATTAAGTAGTTATGAGTTTATTTTTATTTATTTGATAAAAATCTTAAATTATATTTAATAATTTAAGTTATTAAGTTGAGATGATTTTTGAACACTAAAAAAAATAATCTAATAATTTTATATACAAAAAATGAAAAAAGTTTATGTGGTGTTAGGTGTGTCAGTTATGGAGTTTTTTTATATAAAAAATTAACATTTCTCAGTTTTATTTTATTTAAAAACAATTGCATTTTTTAAATAAAAAAAAGCATGTTTTTTAACTGATTTCTAGCAGTGTATTTCAATTTTAATAGAATTCCTTAACTTATTAGATTAATTAATAATCATAAATAAAGTTTTAGGAATAAAACGACTTTAGTAAATCATGAGTTTTGATAATTGAAAATTTTGAGTTTTTTTATAAATAATTAATTAAAAAATAGATAAATATTAAGAATAAATAACATGTGTGTGTGTATATATTCTTCTTTGTGTCGGCAGTGAGCCAGTGAGTGTGTTGCAGCAAGTTGTCATGTGGTTTATAGCTGTTAGTCTTTAAGGCATTGCTATGGTCAAGTTGAGGATTTCAGGGTATATTTGGCAAGTTGTTTCTACCTTCTTAATTCTATTATCAACCTTGAAGCTGGGATTTGTTATTCATTTTTTAGCTTTCTCGTTTAAGAAACGGCATGTTTTCCTAATTCCTTATTATTATTTATAAAATATACATATTTTCATAAATATATCTATAAATATTCAAAATATAAATATCTAATATATATTAAATATCTTGAATATTTATCTAGAAGTATAAAAATAAATTAGAATTCATTTGTTTAAAGTTTATCGCTTTAAATCTAAAATAACACAAAATAATATTTATTTTCTTTGTCATCTGTATAAATGTTAAAAAAATATTTATTCTTTCTTATATTTGTATAAATACTATACTGACTTAAATTTTAAAACTTTTTTTTTTAGATATTATCAGCTTACGGTCCATCAAAATTTTCAAATCTAGTTTTATCAAACTATAGAAATCTTTCCTAATTTTTCTACTGAAGATATTTTATAGCTTGTCACTTCCCTTTTAGGTTCTGCTAAATGGTATCATTTGCATAATGATTAGGAAGGTGATAATGTAATTCCATCAATTTATAATGGTATTTCTTCAATTATCAAAATAAATGTATTTGTTAGTTAAGATGTGTTTTTAATATTGTGTTGCATGTGTGTTTTTAAATGTGTTTCTTTACTTTGAAATTAATTGAATTTTTTTTTAAAATCAAACGTATGAAAATTATTAAAAAATATAAAAAATATTAATTTAATTTTTTTAAAAAAATAAACATATTTTTAAAACCTAGTCTTGAAAACACACTAACAAACATGCCAAAAGTAGATTATTTTAGTTGTGGTTATTATTAAAGAGTGGAGTTTTCATATAATTAACGGGATGTCACTATCAATTTCACACTTATTATAAATAATTCTCTTTTTTTTTTTAAAAAAAAAAAACCTCAAATATCCATGCACTATTCCACTCTGACGTGGTTTATCTCGACCAAGGACGAATCTAGGTCGGCCAGGGGTGGCCCAGACAGGCTGACATTCTCCGTTACAATTTTTTGGCCCTTTTGCCGTATAATAATTTAACATATGGTTTGATATTATGGTAGGACGGTTTTTAAAGTATTTTTTATTTAAAATTTATTAAAATAATATTTTTTTTTAATATCAATATATTAAAATAATTTTAAAAAATAAAAAAAAATTTAAAGCAAAATTTTTTTTAATTTTTTTACAAAATTACTTCTCAACCATAAAAACAAATAAACCTTATAACTCTCTTTTTTAAAAGTTTTTTATTTAATCATAAAAAATATAAAAACTCAATCATTTTCCCTTTAAGAACTCTTCTGTCTGTTTGGTGTGTTAGCTTTGTGATTAAAATTTTTAAAAAATAGGTTTAAAAAAAAAGTTTTTAGTTGTGGTCTTAAAAAATAGTTTTTAAGAATTACGTGTCTGATTAAATGAGATGATTATTATATACAAAATAAATAAAAAAACTAGTTTTAAAAGATAAAAAATAGATTATTTTAGTTTTTACAAAACCAAGTTTTGAAACATAATTATTATGTATGGACCAATACAAAAGGTAAAAATTATTTAGCTAACCAAATATTGTTTTTCTCTATAATTGGATAAAAATAAAAAACTACAACAATATCAATTGATCTCTAACTCTTTTCTCATTAGGATTAATCTACCAGAGTTAAGAATTTCTCACTATGTAAAAGCTAACAATTCGTCCTCTTATGTAAAAAGAAAAATAAAGTAATTGACACTTAAAAAACTAAATTTATTTATTTTTATTCTTGGAAAGTATTTTTCCTCTTTAAACCAACTGTGAGTTTTTTTAAAAAAAAACATTTTTTTTTGTTTTTTTTATGTGTTTGTTTTAAGTAAAACATTTTTTGAATGAAAACTATTTTACATGGAAATGTTTTTATGAAAAAAGGCCTAACAATATTTGATAAGTAATAATATAAAAAGAATTAGGAAAACATCATTTGAAAGAAATAAAAAAGGAAAACAAATAGAAATAAAAATAAATAAAAATTAAATTCAATAAATTATTAAAAAAACAAAATTATAATAATAAGAAAAGGGACAAAATCTAGATACCAACAAATTAAAGAGTTGTTTTTGAATTTTTAAGAAATTAGTGTAAAAATCTAAGCGGGTGAGAGAGAAGATAGGGTGGAAAAAGAAATGGCCGTTAATGCCAAAATACCGTGACTCTTTGCACATGCGTCGTCTCATCTAGTCTGAGACGTCGAGACCTTTCAAACATAGCCTTAGAAAATAACATTTGGTCGGACGACCCCCACCCTTCCCTGTAACAACGTGGGGCTGTCCACACGCTAGTGCGTGCAGCTTAAATGCCAACATGATTTTTTAATTATATTTAATAAATATAATCAATAATATTACCCTTAGCATCCTTGAAGTATACAATAAAAATAATGTAAAATGATGAATAAAACCCTTGGATAAGAGTTAAATTGATCTTGTTTTTAAAGCATTAAAATATTTAAATTATTTTTAAAAAATAAAAATATAATTGAATAATAGGTTTTAAATTATTTTATTTTATGATTAAATTAGTAATTTTACTATACAAAATAAAATAAAAATATTAATCTAACCCGTATAATTTTAAAAAACCAATTGTGTCAAAAAGATAATCTTACGGTAAAGCTTTCGTGTTTTTTTCATGAACAAATTTATAATTATACTATTTATTATTATAATAAATTGTAATTTGTGTCTATATAGTATATATATTAACTTTCTTAAAGGGATTTGGTTTTTTTTTTTGTTAATAAAAGAAAAAAGAGGCGCGAATGAATAGAACCTTTTAAACGACGGCGCTGAATAAAAAATTAGGGATTCCCATTCTTACCTGCTCAATTGTGAATTTTAAAAATTTCAACCTCCCGAGTCCCAAACACAGCACAAAAATCAATGGATTCCGTTGCAGAATCATCAAAAAATAGAAAGCGCCTTCGAGAAGAAGAAGAACAACAACAAAAAGAAGAGATCGAAGCTGAAGAAACAAGCTCTACCGATCAAACTCTCTCACTCGGTAAATATTTCTTTCTTACCTTATAACTTCATGATTTTCTCCTTCGAAATCAGTTTTGACTCACCGAGTTTTGTGATTTCCTCTTATGAAGTGGACAGTCTCACTTTTAGCGATACCATGGTGGCTCTTCGCATAATGCGAGCTCAGTTTCCACATATCGACAAGGTCAATCGCCCCCCTCACTTTTTTATTTATTTAAATTATGAAGTAGATTGTTAGTTTTTTACCTTGTCGAGGTTAATTGACTCCTCTTCGAGCTTTTGGCTTGTTGTGTAATCGTTTTTGTCACCGTGTTGATTTGGCTCTGTTTATCGGTCATTAATCGTATGCTCATCGCAGTGATTTTTCCCCAGCTTTGTTAACATCATGTAGTAATGGTTGTGATTTCAGGTGTCGATTCAGCCTTTCATTTTACATTCACAATTGTATAGCAGTGTAAAGGACAGAACGCAAGTCGATAGAGAATTAGAGGTCTGATTTAATTGATAACAGCATGCTCGAATCCCTTGGTTATGACGTTGATAGCATTATTGATTAAAAAATTTGAGATAAACATCTAGCTTTTTTTTTCTCGTTGAATGAGATGCTTCTTACAATGTACCGTCTGACAATGTGATATGATATGTTTGCAGTCCCTGAGGAGAGAGAAGGTATTGCGTGTTTTCAAACTTAATACTGGACAAGATGACCATGCTATAATGTTTTTGGATGATTATTTAATCCAGGTTGGTTGCTTATATTTGTTGACCTGTGTGTGATTTAGATCGATCACACAACGTGTATGTTGGTGTTTTTCTTGACAAGCATTTGTAGGTTTTAGTAATCAACTTTTCAGGTTAGAAATGAATGTGCTTGAAATTTTGGATTTTAAGGTTTTGTGTGTGCGGTGTTGTTGGTTTGTTGTATACTGTGTATGATTACATAGTACAAACTTTAAGATTCTGCCACTCTACTGATATATTTTCACTTTTCTTTATTTTATGTGCAGGTAGATCGTGTTGTGAAAAGAATGGAAGAAAAGAAGCAACGTAATCTTGAAGTTTTTGAGTGGTTTAAAACACATGTTATTGATAACAAGCAGGATCCTAGTATTGACCATCAAGAGCTCGTAAGCTCTATGGATATCTACTTGTGCTGTTTATTTACTGTCATGTCTGCCTATGAAGAAAATAAGAAATTACCCTCCTTACCTTTAAGCTCTCAGCAATCAAATATCATGTTCAAAAAAACATAATTTAGCATGATGATAATATTTTTATTTTCATTCTGTCTTGTATTTCAGTATTTGCATTGCTTTGGTATTAGTGAAGTCGGTAACTAATAACCAATAAATCATTGAATCCTAATTACTCAACAAGGACCTTAATCCCAACTGTCTTCAGATTTGGTAGCTGTAGATAACTTATAGAGCATTGGTTATGTATGTGTGTGCGCGAGCACATGTCCTCACAATTTTGCAACCCTTTGAAACAGCGCTTACTCTTGTCACATGGTGGAAAGGTGAAGGATGAGCACATCTCTCTTTTAATCAATGCTGGTCTTCTTGTAAGTAAATTCTGAATTCTCATAATCTGTTCCATTGTGCACTTGCTTGAATTAATGAGTGGCTATGCTAGGTTAAGGATATTGCAGATTATTCTATGCAAATTTTATTCTACCTTTAGAAATATCTTACTCCCTATTGGTGAATGTACCTAGTCAAACTAGGTTTGTTCTGGACACAAATGAAAGAAGAAATGGCAATCAGCTCCATTGGAGCCATTTGGAGCTTCTGGCTGGCAGCTTGGTTTGTGTGCACAAAAACCCTTAAGGTTCACCCAAAAAAATGCTGGTTGCCATGCCCAATAAAACATTGATAAAGATCCCAATTACTTGAATATTTGTTATCGTTGGATTTTGAGTGAGAATATTGCTTGGCTGTGCATCTGAATGATATGGGTTCAATATACCAAGATTAAAATGGTAGCTTGTAGCTTCCTTCCAATGGGGATCAACTTATTTTCAGTTTTGATGATTTCTTCCCTGGGATTCCAGGTTCAAATGGAATCAATGGGACTGTAGTAGCACTGCCAATTGACATATCCTGGACAGTAAGGTGCTGTGATGGATGATGTAAAGCATAGTTGTTGGTTAAAGAAGTAAAGTTTCAGAGTTCAGAAGAAACTGTGTGAAAGGTAATTCGGTGTTGTACTGTTATGACATGCTTGGGTAGTAAACTGGTGGACAGAGGCTTTTGGACATATCATTCCCTTTTGACACCTTTGTTGTTACGATTTTATTAGATCTTGGCTTCTAGATCTTCTAACCTAAATAAAATCTATTGGTTAACTGAGAATATACAAGCTAGAATCTTTTCTGGGAGTTCAGATTTTGAACTTATACTTTGCAAAACCTTCAACTGTTATCCAATTAACTGGTCTTTAGATTTGCCTCCAACTTCTGTTAGAATGGTATATAATTCAGCTCATATTTGCCCGGAGGAAAGAGGGAAGGGGGATTAGATGACTGGGTGAGTAAGAGCAAGAATGAATGAAAGTAATTGGAGTCCCTATGCCAAACATTGCTAAACAATTCAAAAGAATCAGCCGACTTTTGAACTGAAAATATTGTTCATTAACAAATTTAAGGTTTTGTTCCTGAACCCCTGCTGAAATTTGGAAATTCACTTGGCCATTGCTGTTAAGATAAATTGGGACCTGATCATGCAATTGAGTGTTGTACCAATGGCTACTTTAAACCTGATGTGAACATTGTTAGAGAGTAATATAAAACTATTCTTGGAACCTCACCTAAGCTTTTGGGAGAGATGATTATTTGACATAGTATCAGAGTTTCGTTGACTAAACGGTCACGAGTTTAAATCTCACCACTCCATTGTAATTAATAAAAATTAAGCATAGAGTAGTGTGAGCCTTTGCAAGTTTCAAGCTTAAGAGGTTTTCACTTGAGAGGGTGTGTTAGAGAGTAATATAAAACTATTCTTGGAACCTCACCTAAAAACTTAAGCTTTTGGGTGAGATGGTTCTTTGACAAACATGATCTTTTACTATCCACGCAAGTCTGTAGGCAGAGACTGAACTTTTCCATTTGGGATGCTTGCACATATGCAGACATATAAATGGTTTATGTATCCTATCATACCCTGTGCATGGTTTGTGTCTGTTTAGTGCACAGTGATAGATTAAGCACACTTGCTTATTTGGGACAGCAAGGCGGATAACTCTGAAAGTTTAAATATGCTTGCTATACCAAAGCAGTCCATATTGCTTATTTTTGTAGTGGGTTAAATCAAATGCTGATTATCTTTTCTTTTTAAATGTGTTTTTATGAATTTCTGTTGCTTGTTATTTATTGATTTTTATTTGTTGTTTCTCTGCCAACATTTTCGATGATTCATGTTCCTGTTCAATCTAACTTGGATATTTACCTGCTAGACTCGCCAACTGATTGATCCCAACATGTACTGGTTTGCAATTCCAAATATTGGTTCAATACTCAAGGGCCTTTCTCAGGTACAGAAACAGTTTATTTATATTATCAGGATTGTTGGTTTTCTGGTTATAGGAAAATCAAAGATTCTGGTTATTATATAGGTCTTTGTTATCTTTAAAATTATTATTAATAACTACTCACTCTTGATTCAGGGAAGGAAGGAGCTCTTATCTCTTATAAACCGACAGAGATATAAAGAAATGATGCTGGCCCCTTTGGAGAAGAAGCATCTTCGACTGTCTCTGCTTGATATGAGATTTCACCTTCGTGACCTGATTGGCTCAGGTCACCTTAAAACTGTCAACACACCAACTGGATTACTTGTTCGGGTTTCAAAGGATTAAAACTCCAGACTTTACCGATTCCATATGGATTCATATGATGTCAATCTTGGATGAGGTTTAGTTCTCTGAAATCTAAATCTTTCAATTGTCAGCTTTCTGTTTCGGTTATATTCTGCTGATGATGGGTAGGAATTGTTCCCCGGTTCAAAGTGACAACAAAATAAGAAAAAGGATTGAGAAATCACTTGCATCATCATACAAATGAATTCCAGATGATGCCGAGTTTCTTCTCCACCAGGTCTTTACTTGTTTCCTATTATTCTGCATCTGTTATATTATTCAAGATGTAACTTTTCCATGATTAATTGAATCAAGTTAATACAATATACGTTCATGCAGTAGCATGGGTCTGTGCAAGCTCTGCTCATCATCTATTTTACAACTTGATGCGCTGATAGCTTTGTCTTCACTATCCTTATTGTGATGAAAATCAGATGAGCTGCCCTTTAACCACTGTCGCATTCTTATGCAGAATACAATATGAGAGAGCAATCGAATTATTTGAATTACTGTTATCTGAATTGTACATTTCTAACGTGCCAAAATTTACTAGGCTATGCATAATTTAGTACTCTTTAAACACAATATTCTCATGTCATATCATTAGCAGTTTATTTTTAGTCATTGCCCTGTGGGCAACATGAAGCTGAGCCCTCTAGACATAGGTGATCTGCAGGATCATGCTCCCATAGTGAAAATGAAAAGAATGTTGATGTTGAATATTTCTCATGATCCCAAAATTTGTCATTTCCTATCTGCCAAGCTGACAGGACCTGTGGTTTGACCAAAGATAAAAGGTTCTCGTGGTGACACACTGTAGTAACTTTGTATGCATACCCTTCAACTCCATGCAGTTAATTTTAGGGCATCTTAGCAGACACAAATTAAATGATAGTTGCGTGGAAATCATCCCAGAGCATGAACAAGGGCATGGAAGGAACATTTAATAGATTCTAGCTGGTGGGTGTATCCTGCATGGTTTGGATCTGTGTTAGCGAGTCCGACCCACTGCTTGTGATATTTTTTAAACAAAATTCCTGTGCTGCTCACTGTGCTGAAACATTTGCACCTAGTGGATGTCACCATCACAAAAGCACCCTCATTCTTTTCACCTGTGCATTGACAGGTTAAATCTTTTGTTCTATCCTTCCTCCTAGGACAGGCTTGTCATGCCCTACGAGCCAAAACTTATTCAAGATTTTTCTAAAACTTACCATACACATTTCTATCAGATATGAAAACTACCCTTGTCTCTCTTGGATTTTAGATTTTTGCGTCATATATTTTATCTGTGAAACAGATTGAAGAAAATAGATAAAGCAAATGGGGCGTTTCATTAATTTCCATATTTGGGTGGTATCATTATATAGAATTAAATATGGGTTTTCTAACACGGTCTCGAAGACATGTTAATATTAACATATGGAAGGTTTCATTTTTATAATCGAATGGTTTTAATTTCTGTAATTGTGTAAGCTCATTATGAAGGTTAAAACCTTTCAATTATTAATATCAATGCATGACTTTAGTGCAGATGTCAGAAAAGCCCATAAAACATAGATTTTATTTAATGATTGTTATAAAAAGTTCTTCATATCTTTATCTTTAATCAATGCATGATACTTTTCAAAAAATATTTTTTATTTTAAAATATATTAAAATTCAGATTTCTTTTTTATTTTTGACATTAAAATCATCAAAAAACACTAAAAAAAAGAAGCAAATATTCTTTTAAAAAGCACCAAAAAAACAGAAGCTATTGAACTCTCTGAAGTCCCAAAAAGAGTACTTAAAAACTATGGTTTTATATAATGATGATTTGTTACAGGATAGGGGGGGTTTTCCTGTATTTTTAGAAACATGATTATCATCTTTATTAAATTTTAATTATTGAATTAAAATTAAATGGTTATAATTTAGGACATGATAAGAACAAAAGATTTTACTCCATAATATTTTATTCCTTTTTATCCAATTCAAATGATTTATGCGTGGCAAAAAAAAACATTTCATTCATGAAATCAAAGAAAGGTTGGGAACCCCCACTTGAAAGTCTTCAAAGACGAAGAAAAAATACCAGAAGTTGTCTGGTACAAGGAACTTTTTTTCAAATATTTGGGGCAAGTGGGGGCAGCGGCCTCCTTCTGCCTCCCCACTGGCTCGCATAAAAAGTTCAAAATTGCTGGAATAGAAGTTAGAAGGGTCTCTATATGGACGAAATCTACTTGGTTCGTGTCTAGACTTTTGAGCTTATATATAGATAGGATGCTATATATGTTGGTTTCTTTGGTTCCATGCTGTTTCTTCACATTCATGAAAGTAAAGCTTAAAGAGAATAATTTACATAAAACTCAACGAATGTAGCTTCTTAATTACGTGGTGGAAGAAAATGAAGTCCAAAATGATCGATCCATCGTGGGGTAGAGGGAATCTTTAAGAGGGATATATATATATATATAGAAAGCCTCGAGTAGCCATTCAACTAGCTAGGATGACAGGACATGCATGCATGTGACCCTTTTTCCTGAATGATTAAGAGTTTAATAAAACAAGGCCCTTTACATCATAAATATTCTACAAAATCCTCTATATAGTTAACTATGTAAGGTTCTTCAAGGGTTCTAGCTTTCATAATTAATTTGGAATGCATCGCCATCAATCGCAATATTTAGGAATTATATATGAATTCAGTTATATCTGCAAGTTTCCTATGAGGACATGTATCAATAGTAAACCCATGTTTGCACAGTATTGATTAATCTATCTCAAGCTTCTTCTTTATTTAATTGTGAAATCTTTCAAACAAGGAAAAATCTATTTTGTACTGGAAGACTATTGGATATATACTATATATATCAGACGTGGATATCCATATGCTATTAGCTGATACATATATATATATATATAGCCGTGCTAGCTAGGGTGACAATTTCTTTGTTGTGTTCTTGTACATTTCTTGTTTGTCAAGGATAATTAAACTGTGCTTGAAGGATTATGTTAATGGCTTGGAGATGCAACTGATGCCATACTATTTTAATTATTCCATGATCTTTCATGCATATTTGCAAGTCATCGATAGAAGTTAACAGTAAACTAGACTCCAAAAGTAGAGCAGCCTTGTATGTTTGGCATGCATGCGCTGATCTCCCTTTCCAAGCAGATGATGTTAGGGCCCTAGTTTTGTATCTTCCATGTTGTCTTGTATTGGTTTCTTTACCTAGTGGCAGATTAAAAATTACCCAAAAAGCACTTCACATGTTCCATTTAAGTGAAGCATAGTACAGACATCAGTTATAGCAATTCTACCTGATGTAGAGATGTTTGATATGCTTGTCTTTGTTCCCTTTCTTTTTTCTTGTGGCATCGGGCTCGTCGAAGCTCACAGAAATGGCATCTGACATAACCCTTCATGTGAATGTTTATTGGATTTTTACCCCTTTTAAATGCCATGTTGTCAGTGACGACCTAGATCATCTATAATATTCATGTGTTAAATGCACTCCATGGAACCCCCTTTTGTTTAGAAGAAGAAGAAGAAGAAGCAGGGGTGATAAAAAAATTATAGAGAAGCACAAGTGAGAAAAATTGAGAAAATAGAGTGATTCAACTCGTTACACTGCTAGGAGGAGCAGTGCAATCCATTAAATTTTAATTGATTGTGCTATTACAGTAAACATAATCTTTAATTATTTTCAAAAAATTTACGCTGCTACTACTAATAGCACAACCCTTTATTAAAAATAAAAAAAATAATATGAAACTTGCACTATTACAAATGAAGTACCATTTAATGATTGTGCCATAACTTTGAGGATTTTTTTAACTTTTAATGAAGTACCATTTAATGATTATGCTATAATTTTGAGGAATTTTTTTTAAATTTTTAATGAAGTACCATTTAATTATTGTGCTATAACTTCGAGGATTTTTAATTTTTTTTTATGAAGTACCATTTAATGATTTCGGTCCTCTTAGCAGAGGAATACATTAAATTAAATTATCTGAACGTGAGATTATTAAAAAATAATATAAATTATATTTTATAATCTCATATACTAATTTAAAATTTTAGATTATTATAAATTTTTGATATGGTATTATAGTCTAGATAACTAAATAGTCACAAATTTTAATTTTAAAGAGCTTCTATTTAAAGAATTGTGTTAGAGAATAATATAAATTATATCTTGATATTTCATATAATTGTTTAAATTTTTAGATTAATATAGATACTAACATAACCTATTGAATTTTAATTGGTTACATTCAAGGACGGAACTATAAAATAAAATTAAAAGGGCCAAAATGTTAGTTATTTTATTATTTAGGCTAAAAATATAAATATTATTAAGAAAGGTACTGAAATATTCTTTTTTCTTTGCAGGGGCCTGTCAGCCCCCTGTCTCCGCCCCTGGTTACATTACACCCAATTAATAACAATAACATAACTTGGGATCTACTATTTATCCGATTTTTTTTCCCATATCAGCTAAGCTAGTGTAAGAAAAACTGTTTCACAGAGAGTTACCAGCGAGGAGGGCGTAGATTTCTTAGGCTACAGAAAAAGAAAACAACTGCCCTAGCTAGGAGGCTGCTGGGTAAAATTTCTTCAATAGTTTGAACTAGAGCAGGGTGACCTTCGGGGTTGCGGCGCAGGCGCAGGCGCGTTTGCGTACATAAGCATATAAAAGCTTGATCCCACAAGATTAGATAAATTAATTAACTTTTAAAAAAAGAAATTAAAGAAGGCTAATAAGATACGAAAAAAGGATTAGTATAAAGACTTTTAATTGAAATCCAACATGTAATCATACAATCCTTAGACATGAAGACTTTGTTTGCCTAGCCAGGGATAGCACCCGGCCACCACACACACCGTGTCACAAAAAAGTTGGTGAAATAATTTGATTTGGATTATAACATGTGGATCCCAGTAGCCAAATCGAGAATCTAATCATAAACCCTGCAAGTTTTTTTTTTTTTTTTTTTAAATTTTATATTTATCATGAGCTAGATTATGCCACCTCTAGTTCCAAAACACTTAGAGATTAATCATAGGGGGGATGGTAGGCCATTTTACTTAGAATCTCAGATTGACAAGAAAGACTAGTACATGATTGATTAAGCCTTTGAAACAGTATGTTGTTCTTTGTCA
The DNA here is from genome assembly GCF_000002775.5 of Populus trichocarpa. Lineage (NCBI taxonomy): Eukaryota > Viridiplantae > Streptophyta > Magnoliopsida > Malpighiales > Salicaceae > Populus > Populus trichocarpa. Next base: position 22,674,333 of record NC_037289.2, on the reverse strand, counting down.
ATATTAGTCGACAACCAAACAATATTACTCGACACGCTTCTTTCCATTAATTTCATAGCATGTAAAATATGGTTTATTATTTATTAAAAAAAATGTAATATATGGTTATGATTTAATTAATAATATTCCTAAATTAAACATTTAGAAAATCATACGATCTTGCTGTCTCTTAGTTATTAGGTCAGGCTCATGAAGCATCAGAATGGCAGTCGAGAGGAAAGATTGGTGGACGCTAGCATCTTCAGAAAAGGGTTCGAGCTGTTTGTTGTGCGATAGCTTTCAAGGACTAGTCCAAAGAACGGTAGCGACTCCTCTTCAAAGCCAGCTAGGGTTCATAGGGAGCTAAAATCTAGACATTTTCAGGAAAATAATGGATGGAGCAAAGTGCTTCCACGTAAATGCCGAGTTGTGTGTTGTAGACTATATGATGTAACAAGTACTTGATGTGGGACTTGAAAATAATGGTTTGGAGCTGAATACTATTTTTTTCTCTTTTTCTTCTTTTTCTTTCTTCCTATTATTTTAATTACTATTATTTTTATTTTAAAATAAACTATAAAATTATAAGTGTTTTTCAATTTCATCCTACTATTTTTTAATCTATAAATAATCTATTAAATTATAATTTATTTTCAATTTCACCTCTTATTATTTTTTAATATGTAGATAATCTATAGAATTTCAATGTTTTTTTTTTAATTTCACCCCTTATAATTTTTTTAATCTTTTAAACTTGGTTCATATTCTTTTAATTACAATTTATTTTATTTAGGATCATTTTTAAGATTTTTTTTTATTTAAAATATCATCTTCCTTCAATTTTTTTCTATCAAATTCTATCTCCTTTTTTTTTGGCTACTTTTTTTTTTATTCTGCAAGGTTTTTTATTGATATTTTTTCACTAGTTTCATCATTCAAAATTAAACTGATTGAGAATTAAGTTTTTTAATTGAATTCGGGTCCAAGATTTCACAGGTTGTGATTTTTAGAGATTAGACTCAGTTTAGGAGGTTCGCCTAAATTTACTTGGTTTTTTTTCTTTTTTTTTTTATTTAATTTTTAAGCTGATGTTTTCTTCTTCTTTTTTCTTTGCAGTTTGACTTTTATTGAGTTAGTCCCCTATAATCTTTTTTTTTAATTTCACCCCTGTCACTTTTTTAATCTATAAATAATCTATCAAATTACAAATGTATATCAATTTCACCCCTTTTTGATTTTTTAATTACTCTTTTTGATCATTATTTTTTTAATTTTTATTTATTTTGTTTGGGGATCATTTTTCATTTTTTTTTCAAATTTCTTTCTCCTTTGTTTTTATTTCTATCAAATTTTATCCCTATTTTTTTGTTACTATTTTTTTATTTTGCATTTTTTTTATTAATATTTTTTCAATGATCTCATCCTTCAAAATTAAATTTGTTGAGAATTAAGCTTCTTAATTAAACTCAAGTTTAGAATTTTTTAAGTTGTAAGTTTTAGAGATTAGACCAAGTTTGTGAGATTCACTCGAGTTTATTTGGTTTTTTTTTTTAAGCTGGTGTTTTCTTATTTTTTGCTGTTTGATTATATTGGGTTAGCTCTCTATAATATTTTTCTATTTCACCCCTATCATTTTTTTTTATCTATAAATAATATATCAAATTACACATGTTTTTCAATTTCACCCCCTATAATTTTTTAATCTTTCAAATTTGTTCCTCTTTATCTTATTGTTATTTATTTTGTTTGGGATCATTTTTTAAATTACTTTTTTTCATCCTCAGGTTTTTTTCAATCAATTTTTATCTCCATTCTTTTCATTGCTCTTTTTTTTTTGCAAGTTTTTTTTATGAATATTTTTTCAATGATTTCATCATTTAAAATTAAGTTGGTTCAGAATTAAGCTTTTTCATTGAACCCGGGTTCATAATTTAACGAGTTGTAAGTTTTAGAGATTAGTCTAAATTTAGACAGTTCATCTGAGTTTACTTGTTTTTTTTAAACTAATTTTTTTGAGTTTTTTTTTGTTATTTTTTTGCGGTTTATATTTTATAAGGTTAACATTGGGTTGTTTTGTAATTTGAATATGGTCGGGTCTGTTTTGTTTTACTTTTTTCATTGTTATTTTTTTATCAGTTTATTTATTATTATTGTATTTTTTCATATAATTTAAATTATCAATTGAACCATAACTCAAGACTTGAATTTTTTTTACCATAGCATTTTTTTTTTACTCGGCCCACAGTGGATTGTCGGCACCAAATCTAGTCATATATATATATCCTCAATGGTCTTGATTCATGCATTAAAGTAAAAAACCTATCGAGCTAGAGGTGTTTTCGTATCATTGATTATTTCCTATGAGCCAGTAAATCTAGGTCCAATAAGGCATGAGCCCCACCTATCATGTGATAATCATAAGCATGGGTGGAGTTGATTTTGTTTTACCACAGAATTGAATTAGACACAACCTCTATTTTTCCCCTCTCATCTCCATCCCTGTTTGTGGGCTCCTTTTCTTTTGCGGCGCAAATCAACGGGGTGCCATGCCTGGCATCAATTTATCAGCACAGTTCTGGCAGATCTCGAACCTGCACTACACGCTTTCTGATCTGCAACCAGAAAGCTAGGTTGCCTTCATAGCCATGCATCCGTTAATATTAGCCAGCTGTCGACACAAGAAATGCTATGAATTAACGTGTGCATGTCACATCCACAACGACAAAAAAACGATTTGTGTCCCAGATTTTCTGCTATTGTTAGCTTTACTCAGCGTGCATGTTGATTGTAAACTAATATTGTAAGAAAATATTAATTTATGGTCGAGCAGAGACGCCATGGCTGGAGTTGCAAGTTGTTGTTACATTCAGAATCTTACATTGGTTGCATATTACGACATGGATACACATATGAGTGCTCGTGATCTTCTAATATTATTTTAGATATTGAAAGATTAAATATTGCAATATTCTCACATGAGAAAAACTTTCAGTGCTCTCGATAATGTCCCAACGCGAGCTTTCCTTTTCTCCCGTTAGAAATTAAGAAAAATGGGAAGCTTGGAACTGGAAAAAATAAATAAAAAAGGAAGGTAGCGAGGAGGAGGTGGACGAACCATAGTCATATAATTAAAAGGTCTAGCTAGATATTAGATATCGTGGGTTCGTGTGGTCAATTTATTTTACCAAAACAATATCGTTTTAAAAAGAAATTTAATTGTATAAAAGATTTAGATCTTTTTATCAAAATGATTTTTAAATAAAAAATTAGTTTGAAATGAAAATTAGTTTACTGAGACCGGTTTTACAACCATGCAATGCGATGGATGCAAATAAAACTTATATTTTAGGTTAAAGAAGTCTATATATGTACTTCATGCATGCCTATTTATAGGAAGTTGCAACCTGTAGAGTCCGATCTCGTTGAAGAATGTTGAATCACTCGGTGAATATTGAACTTAATTATGATACACGTAATCTTTTCGATGGACAATTCTTAGATTTCCTTCATGATCAATAATCAAAATCCCTTAGAGGCCTGCATAATCAGAGGATGCTTATACTTGTAGTTAACGATTTCCCACGTTTTCAAGCTATCAACCGAATCTTTTGATGTGGCCACATTAGCAAAATTCATATATATTTTTTTAAATCTGAAAAGGACTTGAGGTTTTATATTGAGACTGTCTCACTAATCTCCTTTATCCATTGAGCGTGCCATATTATTCCAAAAAACCAGCTTTCAATTGTACCCTAAACTTTTCTTTAATTTGATGGTTTATGTCCACAGTCGATCGATCTATACATTGGCTATATCCTGTGTCAGCTTTGTTGACAAAGAGGGGCCTAGCTAGCTAGTAGCTCTGTTCCTATGAAATCTTGTAAAGCAAACTTTAAAAGCATCCCATATATTCTTTTTCGATCTTCATGACAACACTTGAGAAATATTGCACCAGAACTTGAATGCCAAGTGTTCTTTTATGTTATTGCAACTGGGGAAGGCGCCATAGCATTTGGGATTTCAACAATAGTTCAATTGATCATCATTTAAATATATATTTTTATTCAAATAGTAATAGGATTTCATCCCTTTTTTCCACCGAAGTAATTCAGCTATATCATATTCATCAAGCGTTTATAAATTCATAGAACTTTTTTTTATATTGATCCTTTTTTATTTCTCTTCTTAAAAAATTGGAAAGAACACCACCCGAACTGGGTCCTATGCTTCACAGAATCTTCAGTTTTCCATAATCATTTGCAACTTGCAATTAGGGAGCTCATCATTGGTTTTTTTTTTAATCTTCCTGTTCAATATATATATATATATATATATATATATATATATATATATATATATATAATTTAAGACAACAAGATCTGTTACCAAGTATTGCAAAGCTCAAGCAGCCGATCTTCATTAAGTATTAAGATTGGAAGTATCTGGTATTAATTACAAGGATATATTTTACCCTAAATTATCCAAAGTCCTCACCATGTATACCGATGAGGCTTGATGTATTTTTTTTTTTACATTTTTTTTTCTGGGAAAGCATAAATGCTATATATTTTGATAACGGTACTGAGTCATCAACGATCTCATCACATACCAAGATTTTCAAAAGTTTACAATAACCTTTTCTTGAAAAGGGTTCTGATAATGGAATCAAAGTGCAATAAGATTTTTTAAAAAAAAGAAAAGAAAAGGAAAAGAAAGTTTGGAAAACTGTCACGTAAAGTGGAGTATTATTTTAAAACCTTCACTTTTACATGCCGCATCTCTCAGGAACCAGTCACCAGTCACCAGCATACATCTCTTTCGTTTCTGTTAATTTTTCTATCAGCAGAGAATTTAGCTCACTGATCATGCCTTGTTTTCTGTATGATGTTTTTCTTATTATAATTATAATGATTTTCGTTGAATTAGATTACGAAATAAGAACAACGTGTGATCTGGGATAGATACTCTTTCAATGATTCTTTTAGTGTTATAATTAGAGCCAACATTTAAGTATATACTCTCCCTCGATCTCTGTCTCTCTACACACACACAGAGAAAGAAGGGAGTTAAACAGAAGAAGGGGGATTATATTCCTTAATTTCTTGAGCTGCCATTGTTGACTGAAACGTCAATAACATAGTAAAAGACATTAAAATTAAAAGAAAAAATAAGAAGAAGAAGAAGAAGAAGAACACTATTCCTTTTGTTGTTTTCATATATAGTTCCTGTAGCTTGTTACGTACTCACTGGTAAATCTTAAAATAAGAGATACGATGCCAAAATATCATTCTTGTCAGCCATGTATCTATAATCTAGCTATACGATATGAAAATCTTAGGATAATGATTGAAATAGTATATGCATTAATTAATCAATTAATAATCAAGTAATATTATAGGGAGCTAATGTCTTGTTCATAGAAAAATGATTTCGATAACAACATCTGCAATTAAGAACAAGCTTCCAAGGAACATTAGAGAATGCCACGTTGGCTTGGAAGTCGTTTTTAACACTTGGTTGACAGGGTTTGATAGGGTAATGTTCATAACTTATAGGGACCACTTTGTAATTTACAGGCCTTGAGAGGGCGTGTGATTGCTGTGATTGGTATTGTGTGTGACACCAAACATGTCCCATATACAGAGAGCCCATAACTTATGGAAGTGAATCAAGTATGAGGACACCATGGAAAGGAGGGCGTGATCATCATCATCATCCTCATCATCAGAGAGAGAGAGGGAGAGAGGGAGGGAGAGGGAGGGAGGGAGGGGATCGATGAAATGAAATTATTGGTCTCTAAGGAGGAATATCAAGCCGTCACTCTTTGTATAAACATCACCCACACTCCTAGCAAATAAAAATTCCCACCTTGGCAAAAGCCCTAATACTACAACTCACCAATCATTTGTATCTTTGCCTTGCTTTGGATTGTCATGATTTTTAATTTTAGAATGATCTCTACGTCACCATGCCTATGATGTGTACCTTAAAAATGTGGACTCACCGCGTTCACCTCCCGTTGATTTAGGGTTTACAATTAATTCAAACAAAATTATCAACAATAACTTTCCTCGGTGATTGTAAATTATTAAGACCCTTGTCATTGTACTTGCTTGGCGACTTAGTTATAGAACTTCATCATCATAATTTTCTAATTGATCTGTATGATTCTATTTTAGCTCATGCATGAGATAAGTTTATCTCTTTACATTCTCATGACAATTTGCTGATTTTGATTTAAACCTTAGTTCCCTTAATTGCATTTAGTTTTATGATCTATTATATAGCCATAATTAGGTGTTAAGTAACCGTGTTCTTCTCCGACAGGACCACTAAGCCTAATTAATGACTGTCGTTTTGCTTTGAGCTTCCATGTCCCCTTAAGGTAATGATGTATGCTTGTAATTAATACAATGCAATCCTGTAATGGCAAAAACGACCCATCATCATCTAAAGAGGCCATGGCATGTATTTCTTAACCTGATGCACAAGTATTCTTGCTCGGAATTGAAAGGGCATTCTTGACTTTGTGTGGGATGAACATATGCTATAGATTCTTTAGGGTTTTTTTTTCTTTTCTTCCTTCTTTTTTCTCACATGTCATGGTCATATATACAGTGAAAATTACAATGACGTCTCCATTATTTCAATGGCATGTTAAGCCACGGTGACCCCAGTCCAGTCATGATCTACTGCATAATATCCCTCTAATTATTATCATTAGATGATACATGTTGTGACAAACATCCCCTTGTCCTCACTTCCATTATTATTGCCTTCCTAGCATTACTAATCATCTAGAAAACAAAATCCACACCAAATTAATTAGTTGAGTTCACCGTATAAAATGTATTGATATAATTGGGCCTAATATCCTCCATCACCAGTGGCCCCCATATTCCGAAGACAAGCTGTATGGCCCACCTTGCTAATCAATCCAAAAATATTCCTCCGTGATAAAAAATTGAACTGATCGGACTCTCAACTGATATATACATATCAATGAGTTCATGATTATGATATTATTATTCGAAATTTCCAGCTATTTATTTTGATTTATTGCTTGAGCTGTCTATGTTTCTAGGTCTTAGATCAATCAAATGGTTCACGTGCTTGGGACAATTTGTTTTGGGGCGTTTTATCGAGCAGGTGGCCCTCCTGATAGAATTATCCTACCAATTTATTATTTAATAACACGTACCAGCAGCTAGCATCGTTAATTGATCATGACCTTCGATTTAATCAATTCACAACTTAATCTCAACCGATCATAACACATACAGCTTATTAACCAGAATTAACTAAAATACCATCAGGATGATAAAATTAGTACAGGTATTTCTACTCTATACATAATTAACAGTAGTTTTTTTAAAAAAAATACTCAAATATTATGCATAGTTTAGCACACTAAAAATATTTTCCCCGTAAGTTTCATCTATATATATATCTTGAGTATATATATTATATGCAATGATCTAGATGTGAAATGGAACATTATATAGTACTGTCCATTTAATTTTTGTCCTTTTTTTATATTCTCTTCGATGCAATTATTATCATTAATTAAACAATTTAGAAAACTTAATTAGGGTTACAAAAATGATGGCCATATATAGAAATTATTACCCTTTGTGCTTCCTTTTGCATAAATAGTATTGCAAGGAAAATAATCATAGTTTTGTTGAATTAAAGAAAAGGGATAAATCTTTATATTATAAATAAAAAAAGGGGTGTTTTGGAAGGCTTATCTAATAAAAAGCTATGGATTTTTGTCAACATATGATGCATCGATATTTGATTTAATTTCACCACTCCCTTGAAAGATTTCTTGTAACTTTGGTTTTTCATGAAACTTCACACTATAACTAACTAGTTGCACAAGCATGGCCTGCTACTATAATATTATATGAAATCCTGAGAGGCAAAGGCACTTGCCATCCTAGCTAACTATGTATATAAACACACAACACCAACCTTTCTCCCACATATCTTATTCTAAAATTCCAAAACAAAGAAATCAAAGCTTCTTTTTTTTCCAAATACATTCCAATTATATTCCCCCACTACATCTTGTCTAAAATTTGCTAGCTCCTTGCTTTAGCCTTAATTAGTGCTTTAGAATTTTCCTTTCAAAAGACTATCATCATGGGGCTAAGAGACATTGGAGCAACACTCCCTCCTGGTTTTAGGTTCTATCCTAGTGATGAAGAGCTCGTTTGCCATTACCTCTACAAAAAGATCACAAATGAACAAGTCTTGAAGGGTACTTTGGTGGAAGTTGACTTGCATACTTGTGAGCCATGGCAACTTCCTGGTATGTATCTAATACAGGTCTCCTTTTAATCACTAATTTATTTCCACCTGTTTCTTCTTAGGTTTTCCTGCTTCTAATCTCGCCCCACCTTTCATTTCCAATTTGAAGAGGATACTTTGCTTAATCGATCGTGTAATAACTCATCAATGATATTAATCATGCATTGTTTAATTAATCGATGATAAAATTAAAAAAACCAGGATTTCTGTGCTCGGTTCAGCACAGCCGAAGACATACAGAAAATGAAAAAAAGACTTGAGTTTCGGTATTACAAGGAAGACGAACAGACACACATGTTTGGTGTAGTCTCTGTTTAAATTTTAAAAACGATAATACACACACATGCATAGTGAGAAGTGGGGGAGGCTCTTAGCTATGAAATTCGAATGATAATTAATGCCAAACAAACTTCTTAATTAATATAAATTCACCATTTAGTGCGTAGTTGAATTGATGGCCAAAGATAAGATAAGATAAAAATAGGTGGCCAAATAATATTCTATGGTATTGTATTTTAATTTTTTTACCCTTTTTTAATATATTTTCAATTAATTCTTTTGGTAAGTGGTAGGCAACGACAAGGATAAAGGTCATAGAAATATAATGGCTACAAGAATCCTAGCAAGTCCCAAGTTAAATTCGTTCAGTCTTATCAATGTCTTCTCATGATGAGCAGGCAAATTATTTATGCATATTAAACATGGTAATTAAATTAACTTCTCACAAGTTGGGATTCATCGTTCAATATTTTTTCTCTTTTATATATTTTCTAGTTTTTACTACTCATATTTTCCTTAACTTACATGCATGTGTTCATGTCTGATCACTAAGCATTTGAATCCAGACTTTCTTAATTCAGAAGCAAATTCAAGAAAGACTGACTTCCCATTGCTTTAAGGTCTCTTTTATAGTCTTTAATTTGGTAAGTTGTAAGCAACGACAAGGAAAAAAAGGTCACAGAAACGTATAATAAGGGCTACAAGAATCACCTGGCAACTTAATTTCAGATTAAATTCTTTCAGTCCCATCAATTCCTTTTTTCTGAGCAGGCAAAATATTTATGCATATTAAACATTAGGAACTAGCTCTTCACAAGTTATTACCAAAAAAACAAAAGTATTCACAACTTGGGATTCATTGCTATACTTTTGTCTTCTATATATTTTCCGGTTATACTACTCATTAACTTGTATAAATGTGTGCTCGTGTGACCTTTCTTAATTTAGAAGCAAATCCAAGAAAGCCTGACTTGATCATATGGCTACTGTAAGAACTTAGGTCATATATATCACTTATTTTTGGGGATATGCTTTATCCTCCTCAGTGTTTTCCTTTACGGCTAAAAACACTGTAGGCAAGTACGTGTTACATGGGCGTGTCCATGCAATTGGTTAGCTAGTCCTGTTCATTTTATTTTTTTTATTCTGGACATGGGGGCAATTTGTATGGTCATGTGAAGCTTCGATGTCCTATGTCCCCTGCTATCTTCCTAAGAATTTAGTGCACTTCCTATATATCTGACCTAAGTGTTATAACTGGTTCGTTCACACACAGACGCATATTGGTTCATGATGTGCTTGTCTGAAGCTGCACATGGGATCAGATAAAATTATCATCTTCTTTTAATGTTCCTGCCGTCTCCTTCTTCTGCCTTTTCTTTTTCTTTTTCTTTTTCTTATAAGAGGATAATTCGATCCTCTCCTACCGTCACCGTTTTTATTTCAAAAAATAAAAATAAATCTCCAATCATTGATTATTAGTACAAACCACACATGATACAAGTTAGTTACAAGAACATTTGAACAAACACATGTACGGGTATGTGTGGCCTGTCCATTTTCTTGTTAGTACTTCCCTAATGGAAATATATATGATTTTCCATTTTCCCTATTAATTTTAATTACCTGTGATGATAATTTTTAGAGAATATATAAAGTTTTTATTTAGATTTCTACAAAAATGCTTTGTACGTAGCCATATCTAACTTGTAAAAATATCATATAAAAAGAGAAGTCTTTCCCCATATATATATATATATATATATATATATATATATATATATATAAGGATATTAAAATTTTGTTATAATGCAAAAACTTAAATGATTTTGGCTTTTATTGCCTTACGGTGCAAGGGACCTGTTATTGTTTATCCGGGAGGGTTCAGGAGTCAAACTAGAAGCCAATGCTTGCTTGCCTACTATTTATCCTACCGAAATTAGTAATTTCCATTGATTTTTCCAAAAGCAACCAAGTGAAATGGGATCAATAATGAAGACCAGTTGTTCCCTTCCCCTTAATTTTCAAGGCATGATGATGATTTCAGCAGAGTATCTTCCAAGAAAGCATTGAAGAGTTTCATTTTTCACATATTTATTTCTGCATGCATGCTCTTAGAAATTATTTCTTCCCAGTTGAATTATATTTGATGCTAAATACTCAGTAATTAGGCTTCTTTGTTTGTTTTTTCCCCAACCATGCATGGCCTCCCAACCTTTGCCAGCTCGTTAATGAATATTCATAAGAAATTATTATTTCACATAATTCATATAAAAGGCAACATGCATAAACCCGACAACTTTATAGTTATGTTTAATTATTTCATTTCATGCTAGTTTTTCTTCTTCTTTTTTAAAAATAAATAAATTAGGCACACATACGTAATTGAATGCTAGCTTTAGATGTAACTATCAACCATATATATGCACACACTTCTGTCTCCAATAATAAGTGAATAGTATTAAAGTAATCACATGATTAATTTCATGTACAAGATGTAGCAAGTGAATAAACCCCAACCATACACACACACACACACACACACACAAGAGCGGAGACGTAATTTCATGTACATGAAAGCATTATTTTATTTTATCCGTAGTTACAGCTTGCTAATTGAACTTACCCAATTACATATATTTGTGGGATTTAGAGGTGGCTAAGCTCAACGCAACTGAGTGGTATTTCTTCAGTTTCCGGGATCGAAAGTACGCCACCGGATTCAGAACCAATCGTGCTACAACAACTGGATACTGGAAGGCTACAGGGAAGGATCGTACCGTTTTGGACCCTACTACTCGTGAAGTTGTAGGGATGAGAAAGACATTGGTTTTCTATAGGAACAGAGCTCCCAATGGAATCAAAACTGGTTGGATCATGCATGAGTTTCGTCTTGAGACCCCACATATGCACCCTAAGGTACTGTGCTTTCTGCTTCACGATTTGACACCTTGCTAACACTTTCAAACAAGCTTGACAAATATTTGACATAGGTGACATCGATCAACTCCTTTATGCTTACTAATTAAAGTTACTTTTTTGAGATCACAGGAGGACTGGGTGTTGTGCAGAGTATTCCACAAATGCAAAGCAGAAGATTACAACGCAAAATTCAGCCCACAGCTCATGTTCGAGACCACAACTAGTAGTGGCACTGTAAACTTAGCAGCATCACCTTTAAGTACTGATCATCAAACTTTGCCTTGTGGGTACCAGCAAATGACATCATTATCATCAAACCCACCCCATCAAAACCAAGACCAAAGCTCTTTGCTAAACCTTCTTCAGCTATCTCAGGACAGGAACGCCAACCCCAATATTAGCACCGACATCAGCTCCAAAGCGGTTGATGATTATGCCTTCTTGTGGGATGACATGAACTTGGAAGAAACTAGCTTGGGAGATGGGGTGCTGGCTTCAAACCTGGAAGACATGAGATTTGAGATTGATCATAACAGCATGGTCTTCATATGAAAATATTACTATTATTTATATAAATCTACTTAAGGATGTCAACCATTTGTTGATTAATGATGTACGTATTTGTTGTGTTTGGATTATTTGAGGGACAACTCAATGTTTGATTGGATCAGACGTTAGCTAGGCAGATTGTGCAAGTATACCGTTAGGGTTTATTTATTTTTTGCATACAGTATATCTTTGGCATCTTGTACAAATTATAGTATATGTTAATAATATTCTTTAATTGGTAGCATCGGGCCAGATTAATTTTTCTTAAGGCCAGTTTTTAGCTGTCTTTGGCTTACATTTCCTTGTGCGTGTGCTTGGTAAATCTTTCTTTTTCTTCCTTTTTAATCAAAGAAAGAATTGCTTCTTCCGACAGATATGCACTAGTTTATAAAGTGCCGGTTGAATTAAAAAAAAAAAATTACGCTTAAATCAGCTCATCGAATCAACTTTAAAACTTTTTAACTGATTCCATTACAACATAGACATTATATAACTATATATTAAAAAAAGTTAAAGAATAAAATTGTGAAAAAAGATGAAACTGAAATGAAAAAAAAAAGAGGGGCTCAATTGAAACTAATGATTCCCGAGGTTTTTTTTAGCATTGAAGTAATAAGCAAAATTCGGGACGGTTGCTTGACACACTTAAAATTAAGATCCAATATGCCACAGGGTGTGTCCAAAAGTTTAAGACCCCGTTAAAAAATATTTTTTTTTGAAAAATAAATTTCGGGAAAGTGAATTCCAGGAAAGTGAATTATTTTCTGATGTTTGGTAGTGTAATGAAAAATAAGTTGGAAAACACTTTCCAGTGTTTGGTTATGTCATGGAAAATGAGCTGGAAAATAACTTACTAATATTTTATTTTTCTATTATTAAAATAATGAGAAACAAATATTACAAATTAAAAAGTTGAATGAGAATGAAATTGAAAAAAAATATTTCATAAATTATCTCAAATAAAATAAATAATAATCAAAATAATAGAGATCAAATCTAAAAAAAAAAAAAAAGATGAAGAAATTAAAAAAATAATAATTAACATTTCATAAATTATTTCAAATAAAATAAGTAACAATCAAAAGAATAAGGATCAAATTTGATAGATAAAAAGTTTCAATAAAAAAATGATAAGGGAAAAGCAAATAATAATTATAAAAATAAGGACCAAAGTTAATATAAAAATTAAATTTTAAGAGATGAAATTGAAAAATAAATATTCAAAACAAATATATATAGCAATTAAAAGTTTGAGGACCAAATTTGATATAATCAGCAAATAATATGACATTTCTAAATTTTTCACAACTTCCGGAAAGTGTTTTCCGTCCAAATTTTCCAGGAAAACACTTTTCTGGAAACCAAGCCAAATTTTCCTTTGATTGGAAAGTGTTTTCCGTTGATCAACTTTCCTAAGGGCAAACAAACACAGAAAAGTTTGGAAAGAGATTTCCCGGAAACAACTTTCCGGAAAACAAACATGGCCTAAGTGCAGTGCTAAAACTTTATTACGAGGTTAAAGAATAACTTCGAGTCAAGAAGTTTGGATTTTTCTTTTAAATAAGACCTAAGAATATGGTTTTGTATCACTTCCATTCAATTCAAAATAAACCTTCCTCAACATGATCATGGGTAAATCTACCAAATAAATTTCTTTCCTACAAGTCTAGGGATGCCGGTAGGCTGCATTCAAAACACATCTACCAAATAAATACCTCGTTAAGTGTATCTAATTTATATTACGTTTTTGAATATGAGTACTCACTTTCGCTCTAGTTCTTTCTCTTAAATTAAAAGAAGCTAAAACCTAGCTAAACATTTAAAAAAATTGTTTGCAAGAAAATTGTTTGCAAGAACAACATTGTAATGATAATTTTATTTTTCTATTCAATAAATTTAATACTAGCTATTAAAAATATCAAAGTCTTTTCACATGACTCATTTATTATTATTAAATTAATCAAGGACAAATAAGCTTTTTTTCATCTCAATTACACAATGAAACGACTAAAATATCATTCAAAGGCAAAAATATTAAAACAAACCTCAAAAGGCATTTTTGTATATGCAAAATTGTTTTTTCGTTATTATAATGTAAACTAAGGGGATATTTGATATTTGATCAAATATAAAAATAATAAATAATTAAAAAGCACAATAAAACAACCAAAATATTTTTAAATGCAAAAATTTTAAAACTAGAGTTAAGGGTTTTTTTTTTATCTTTTCACAATGATTTTTTTATTATTATTAAGTTAGCTTAAGAACAATTTGGCATTTGATTAAATTTTTAAAAAAGGCAGGTGTGTGTACGACGTCGGGACGTGCATGTGCACTTCGAGTGGTGCGTACAACGCCTCCCGGCATCCAAAAATGCCCTTTCACTATGTCGTTGGAAGCGTTATTGTATCCTTTTCCTTTTAGAGTGGTGCATGTTGGCACCAATGGTCTGGTTTGTCGCCGGTGAGGCATTTTATCCTTTTTCTTTTCTATCTCCTCTAAAAAAATTATAGTTTAATTCTCTTTGTTGTTGGTATTTGAACTTCATTTATTATTCTTTTTATTTCTAATTTTTGTTCTTTTTTTTTTGTAGAAGTTTTATTTATTTTTAATTTCATACTTCAATCTCAATTTATAAATGTTATATTTTCTAATTAGGTCCTTATTCTTTTGATTACTAATTTTTTTCTTTGGTCTTTTCGTAAAAGTTTTATTTGTTTTTAATCTCATCATTCAATCCAAATTCATAGTATTATGTTTTTCAATTTGGTCCTTAATGTTTTAATTTCTATTTTTTTTGTCCTTTTAAAAAAATTATTATTGTTTTCAATTTCATCCTTCAATCATAAATTTATTTTTATTTCTTATGTTAATTTTGATCCTTATTCTTTTGATTTTTTTAGTCTTTTTGATAAAATGATTTGTTTTTCAATTTCATCATTCAATCAAATATAAAATTTATTTGGTATTTGAAATTTGATCATCATTCTTTTAATTACTATTTTTTCGAATCTTTTTGTATAATTGAAGTTTTTTCTTCAATTTTTAAATAGGATGCTTCGAGTCTAATGACTCGGGTCATGAGTTTGAAAAGTTAACATTTATTTTTTTAAATGCCTTATAATTCTTTTCTTTTTTTTTCAAGTTATTTCAATCTCGTGATTTAGGTCACGAGTTTGGTAATATCCTGGGTTAGCTCGACCCTAATTACTAGAGTTACAGGTTTTGCATCCTAACTCGGGTCAACCAAGACTGGTTTTTTTATATCCTTTTTTTACCCCATTTTGTTCTTTCATATTTCTATTTTTTTTTCATATAATTAAATTAAAGTGAGCTTATTCGACCTAGTCGGGTCTATGATGTAAGTCACATATTTTTCTTTCTTATTTAGAACTCCTTACAACAGTTGAACATTATTTTTTGCGCAAAAGAGATAGTATGGCTCCTTGGTGAAGCGCAAGAAACAAGTCTAGTACCCACTAAAACTAGAAGTTATTAGAAAATGAAAAACAAAAATGCTTATACATAATTCAATTGTGATTAATTCAAGAATGTTTTTGACATATACATTTAGGGACTTTACATAAAAAAAATGTGTTTTAGTACACAAAGTAAAATGTATTTCTCAAAAAAAATTGAGGAACAAAAACTGCAAATTAAGGAATAATTTGTTAATCCTTTTTACTTGTAAGGACATAATAAAAATTTACGAAAACTTTCTAAGGACTAAAATGAAAATTAGTGAGCTACTACTCTATATTAGTTCGTATGAGCAAGGTGTTACATGCATAGTTGTTAGATTCAGTCTAGTCATGACTCAATCCAAGGTAGGGTTACAGGATGAGCGGGTTAACTCACAAGTCAATGAATTGACCATAATTTATTGGTATTTTTTTTTTGTCTAAAAAAGCATCATTTTGGAGAATTTAAGAAAATTAAAATGACATAATTTTGGAAGAAAAAAAACATTGATTGGATTTCATTAGGGTTTTAACTTGTCGAGTCACCCGGGTTTAAGGTGTGATTACTTAATGGATTTGAGATTGGTTTAATGGATTATGTATTGGCTAATTACCATTTAACATAGGGAAGTGAATTTCTTTTACATATAATCAATTTTAAAGACAATATGATTAAATGGTTAATGGTTTTTTTTATGGGTTCTATTCTATCAATCCAAAATTTGACATCAACAACATTAAGTTTGGACTTCAAGATTGTGTTTGAAAATAAATGGAGGTATCGTTTGTTTGCTACAAAGTATATTTTTTTAAATGATTTTCATAAAAAGTGGATTTGTGAAAAGTGGATTGTCTAAATTAAAATATTACATGGACTAATATATCAAATATATATATATATATATATATATATATATATATATATATATATATATATATATATATATATATATATATTGTAGTCCTTTGTGGAAATTGTTTTCCAATCTTTTAAACTAGAAAATATTTTTTTTCATATAAAGCTTATGTTTTTCTTTGATTGGAAAATAAATTCCATTGACCAATTTCCCACAATATATCAAAATGAAAAGGTAAGGAAAATGCTTTCCATGAAAACACTTTCCAGCATACAAACAAGGTCTTAGAGACAAAACTGCATCAACTTTAACACATGATACGAAGGACAAAAAACATACTAAATTTACCTTTATGGTTAGACACATGTAAGAATTAGAGCATGCTAACTCTAAGGTCATAATGTAATTAGATGTCAATTGTCAATTACAATACATATTAATACATATTAAAAGAAGATAGAAAAACATTGAGCATAATTGTTCACTCTATCTGTTTTAACTGTAAAGGAAAAGCATTTTTTTTTACATCCTATAATGCATTGTCTAAGTTTATATGGTTTTTCAGGAATTGTATATTTACTTGCATAAGCAATATTTTGAATTTTTTTAATGGAAAATGGAATGTTGTCTCTCTAAATAGTCTCCTCATATTTTTATCCATGGTATTGCTTATCTCCATGTCACCAAATAAACATGTCTCTAATGAAATCTTCATTTATCTAATGAAGTCTTGATGCAAAATCTCCTTGTCTTTGTATAGTTATTCCCTAAACATTCATTACGATAATTTCTCCATTGATTCTTCTATGTGATTTGCACAATCCTTACCATGACACAATTTCCATGGTCACACTCTCTACTCCACATGAAAATCTTTTTCACCTTGGGTGCTTTCTCCATTCCGCTCAAATGTAAGAAATCACTTGTGGTGACCAGAAAACCTATTAAAATTCTCCATATTTTCCTCCAAATTAATGAGTTTTTTTTAAAAAAAGGTCACGACAAGCATGCAAACAAGCAACAAGTCAAACAAAACCAAGTCACGAGTGAAAAGTGCAAACAAAACATCCTAATAGCATCTTGAAGTAATGGTTATAAAAAAATACAAGTGAAAGAAGACATTATTATTCAAGATTGTGAGTCATAGTAACAATGTGCGTTTTCTTTCCTCAACGGTCAAGTTTTTAGAACATTAAATGTTCTAATTTTTATATTGTTTTGCTTGAAAATAATCCTAAAATATACAGTGAAGATATGGCATATATATTAAAGCTCATTTCCGGAAAGAATTGGTAAAAGATAAAATGGATTCTTTAATTTCTAACAAAAAGTTTTTAATTAATTTTCCATAAGGTTGTAAGATAACAAGTTGTAAATGAGTTTATAGAAAGAAATTGAGAATTGATGGATCTATGGAAAGATTTAAAGATATGTTAGTTGCTAAGGGATTTAATCAAGAAGATGGACTAGATTTTTTTGTCACATATGCACCAGCTTTTAAAATCATTCCAATTAGATTACTACTTGCTTTACCTTCTTTTTATTAATTAGAAACTCATCAAATGTATGTTAAAATCACTTTTTAAAATGGTGATTTAGAAGAAGAAATGTATATAGATCAACCAAAAAGTTTTGTTGTGCCTGGTCAAGAAAAGAAAATTTATAAACTTGCAAAATCTCTTTATGGTTTAAAACAAGCTCTAAGACAATAGAATGAAAATTTTGATCAAGTCATGTTATTTGATGATTTTCAAACAAACATTGATGATAAATGTTTTTATACTAAAACAATAAAACATGATTACGTGGTTTTATGTTTGTATGTTGATGATATTATGATTTTTTATTGTAATATCCAAGTTATAAATATTACTAAATATTTCTTGTTTGAAAATATTGATATGAAGGATTTTGGTGTGGTTAAATTTTTTTTAGCATTAAATTATTAAAAAATTACAATTGTTTTGCTTTAACTCAATAACATTACATTGAAAAAAAAATATTAAAAGGATTTAAATATTTTGATGTGTCTCATGTATATAGTCTTTTCTATCCTTCTACTAAATTAAAAAAAAATGGTGAAAGTATTTTTTAATATAAATATTCATAAATTATTGGATCTTTATTACATCTAGTCAATTGTACTAGACTTGATATAACATATACAATTGGTAAATTAGGTAGATATACACATAATCTTAATGCTTCACTTCAGAGTGCTTTAGAAATAATTTTTAAATATCTAAAAGAAACTATTGATTACACACTTTATTATACTAGTTTTCCATATTGTAATAGATGGATTCAGTTACACTATTGGAATTTTTATTCAAAAGAAACAAAATCAACTAGCGGGTATGTTTTTATGTGGTAATGTAGTTTGTTGGAAATCTGCAAAACAAACTATAATTACTTATTCTATTATGAAAGTAAAATTGATTGCATTAGATGCTGCTAATTCAGAAGCTGAGTAACTTAAAAAAAAATTGATATACCATTTGTTTCTAAACCAATATCACCTATATCAATACATTGTGATAGCTAAACCACTAGAGCTAAGGATAAGAGTAAAGATTTTAATGGAAAAAAAAAAGACATGATCATTAGACATAATAAACACATTAGACATTTGATATCTCATGGTATTATTTCTTTGGATTTTGTTATGTCTGAAAAAAACATTACAGATTTGCTCACTAAATGTTAGACATACCAACAAGTTATTTAATCATTGAGGAAAATAGGACCGAAACCCTTAAATTAATCTCCAACATTGGATACCTGTCTTTAAATATATGGCGATCCCATGAATAAAGTTCAACAGTTAATAACAAAATTGTTGGGTGATTGAAGAGAGCATAAACATTCCATATATATTTGCGAGGTAGTTTCAGGTTCCAAATATTCCATATATATTTGCAGTAATTTCAGGTTTCATTTCTATGATAATATACTCTCTATTATGATGATTAGAAAAATTTATATCTGGATAAATCTAAATGCAAATTTTTTTTATAGGATGTTTATCACAAAACATCCTTGAATTATTCACCTAAATAAGTGTGATGCACTGTAAAATCTTGGACTACTCTTTAAAAACATACATGTTTACGTTGGTAACTTACAATTCTCTTAAAAGTAGTCAAGTTGGAATCAATATCCCAAGTAGATTTGCTAATTCTTCTTCTTTATCTGCCCTTTTTATGGTGTTCTTTTATCCTCGGGTTCATGTTTGTTGTATAGTTATTAAGCTTAATTTGGCTTGCAAATTCTTGCTATCCAATTTTTGACTTATTTTTTTTATAAAAGTTTTGAAAAATTTAAAAATAGCGAAAAACAACGAAAATCCAAAAAATATGTTTTTTCATATATTTACATCGTTTTTAGCATTTTCAGCATATGCGTCTCAAAAGAATTTAAGTTTTAAAAGATCTTTTGAACTCGTTCAAAAACTTCTTTAACATATCAAAACCACGAAGCAGCTTACCTCAGGTAGGGTGCGCTAGAAGTGCTAATATCTTTCCTAGTTACAACCAGTCTCTCACCCTAAAAAATCTAACAAAGACCAGTACACTCGAGTTTTCTAGTAACCCCTCAATGAAATACTAGGTGGCGACTTCCAAAGAAGAAGCAAACAAATGAAAATCGCCATTAACGCCGCGAGGGGACGTGTTACACAAATCAATCTAGATTTTGGTTTGGTCATGTTGTATTTTGAATTGGTTTGAAAATTGATCTGGTCAACTTGGTATATTAATTGACTCAAACAAATATAAAAATGATTCAATTAGATCAATTTTAATGACTTTTTTTAATTTTTATCTAAATGTGTTGTTTGTAAATTGATTTAAGTTAATTCGGTAAGCTCACACCCAGCATTTAAATCAGATAAAATCTTGAACCGGGCTGATTATGATTCGTCTCTCCTCAGTGGAGCATGCAAGTTTTTCTAAACATCGAGGTCAAAATATATTTTTAAAATTAAGTTATGAATTAGCGTGTACTGTGTGACAAGAAAAAATGGCATGTCATACATAAGAAAGGAAGATACTCCTAGAATGACAGGCAACTGCACATTTCGTTATGACAATTAGTCTTCGGATGAGACTTCTGACAATCTAAGTATTGGTAAAGACGTAATGGGGGACCCTCAAAACCATTTTTCTCCTCCAAAGCTGGCTTCTTTTTGGGCAGATGCATGGTGCAAGTTCATCTTCACAAGAAAAGTATATTGGATAACGATATGTATTGATTGTGATTGTCTGAAATAATGTATTAATGGTGTCCCAGGATGCCAAAAAAATGAAAGCGACTTGAAGCCAGCAGTGGCGTGCCGGTAAGCTCTTAGGCATTCTGTAGAAAACTGGATTACATGCTTTGCTTAGGCATCATAAGTGAGAAAATCATTTGATTGGATTCTAGTAAATTAACTAGCTTTTCACAGCAGAATGTTGTAGGGTCGTGGTTCAGGTGCTCGTTAGTCTAGCCTGAAAGCTTGGGTTCCCGTCTTCCCCAAGGTGTTTGCCGGAGCTAAACTTAGGGAGCTGATATCCACACACTTTCCACTTTATAACCACATTCCCACTATCCTTCGATTGCTATGAATTAACAAAAGTGTCCCTCGAAAACAAACCTCACGCCTCACTCTTTATGCTTGTCTCTGTAAAAAAGCCCCAGAAAACAATCCTCCCACCTCAGTCTCTTTGCTTTTCGCAGCTTTTCGCAGATAATCACTCAAAGCAATTTCTAAACGCATCATCCCTACAGTCAATTTAACAAGAATTTCACAAGTGAAATCTTCACCAATAGGAAAGCTATTTTAAAAAGAAAGAAATACAAAAATAAAAACTGGTCCCTAAAAAATTGCGCCTCCCCCACCACTACTTCAGACTCAGGGAGAGGACAGTTGAAATGAACCCGGCTCGAGGAAGGAGAGTATCTTGGTTGGTGGGATCACCGGTGAATGATGATATAGGTATAGGTTTCTTAGTAGGATGAGTCCAATTGGGTCATGAGGTCTCAAGGTCACGGTGGAGAAACATCATGAGCGCGAGCTATGATTAAAAAAAAAAAAAAAAAAGGAAAAAGGAAAAAAAGAGCATTATTATTGTGGTAGTGAAAGCAGAATTCTTAATAAAATGATTTAAAGCTGGTGGATTCTAACTACTGGTGATGAGCAAGAAGAGAGTCGAGGGTGAGTAAGGAGAGGGTTCTTACAGAGAGACAGTTTTATCAGTTTATAACAATAAAAAGATAGCGGGAGTGCAGATAGCAGCTCCCCTAAACTTTGGAGGTACCACTGTGCGGTGGTCGGGATGGCTGTTTATCTAATCCATGAAGTAAGCAACTTTAGTGGGTTCAAACTTCAACATTAAGGAACAGCCTAGTGTCTTAAATCGGGGCACCATATTCCCTGGCAGGACTATTGGACGCATCTCCTGTCTATCCAAAAAAAAAAGCTACCTTTGGAAAGCCAGGCCTCCAGTTTCGACAGATACGTGACTTTCCGAGGGAAGCCTCGTTATGTGTTTTCACCTATTCTTTTCGTACGAGTTTCTTGAGTATCCTGCAATGAGAGAAATCTAGCTTAACTCTCAGGAGTGGTCGCCATGGTTATGTCACCATCACACTGGCCAAGACATGGGGAATATCCAATATCACTATAGAGAACAAACACATCGAATCCATTATTTTTTGAAACAATGATGATATAAGAATACAAGAGAACCCTGGCTCATGGGTGGATTCCAGTTTTTTAATACTAAAAAGAATCACAGAATGGAGAAAAGAAAGAAAAAACCATGAACATTAGAAAAATAAAATCCCAATTTCTATCAAAGGCCAGCTGAAACTAATCCGTGCAGGGTAACAATGCCGATCAAGATATTATCATCCTTGATAACAGGCAGAAATTGTACAGGGGATGGTGGTGATTCCATCTTCTTCATGGCTTCCACCGCCATTGCATCTGGACCAATTGTTCTTGGGTTCCTGAGACAACACACACAATGCGCTGAGATACATGCAATTTTACCAAAATCTCAAGCCTCAATCCATAATTCACAAAATTAGATGAAAAGAGAGAACTAAGGAGAACACCAAATCCATTATTTTCTTTCATATTACCTGTTGCACATTTCTCCTACTGTAAGCTTAAAGATGCCTTCCCCACTAGCCTTGAGAGTGCGCCGTAGATCACCATCTGTAAATGTTCCGATCAGGTGACTATCCTCATCTATAACAAGCAGGCAGCCGCATCCTTTACTCGTTAACTCCACTAGCTGATCCATTATCAAGTCTCCTTCCTTACAGATTGGAAGCTCATTTTGCTTCTTCATCACATCCTTAACCTATAAACATAGATCTACTAATTATGATTCAATTATGGAAATCCTAATTGTAATTCTAGTTTAATTAAATACCCAAATAAAAAGGAGAGAAAAAACACAAGTAAAAGCAATCAAACATCGATTATTAATATTTTAAAGAAAAAAGAGAGACCTTGAAAATCAAGCTCTTGCCGATCCTTCCAGCAGGATGATTAGCGGCATACTCTTCCTTACTCAAATTCCTCGCTCCCATCAACGCAATCGCGACGGTATCCCCAAAAACCATCTGGATCGCTGTGGAAGTCACAGGAGCCAAATCAAATGGACACAATTCCCTCTCCAAAGGCAAATGCACATTCATATCACAAACAGCCGTGAGCGCATTGCCTTCAACGGACGTCACCGACACCAAATACGCACCTTTCGCCTTGGCACACGGAACAAGACGGAGCAACTCCTCGGTGTTCCCAGATTTGCTGAAGAGGACGAGGATATCGGAGGAGGAGAGGGCCCCGATGTCGCCATGGAGTGCGTCAACAGGGGAGAGAAAACCGGCGCGAATGCCGAGAGATATTAGGGTTTGGGAGATTTTATTGGCGACGAAGCCGGACTTGCCGACGCCGGAGAAAAAGATAGTGCCGTTACAGTTGAGAAGCGTTTGGGTGAAGGTTAAGGCTTGGGAGAGATTTAGGTTTTGGAAGAAGTAGTTGAGGTGGTTTTGTTGGGATTTGAAGAGGTTGAGAAGGGTGGTTTGGTCAATTTGCTGGAACTTGGCATCTGGCGAAGGGAGGTCTAGGAACGGTGGAAGTGAACCCATTGTTTAGTTTTGGTTCGATCTCTAGAGAGAGGGATCTATCTGGTTTTAACGGCGGTGCAGCCGCTGCTTTTGGAAATGACAGACCTGTCCCTCTCCGTGTGTGACAGATATTGTTATTGCCGTTATTGTTTTCGCGGTTAAACGGGATGATCTGGACGTCGGTGGAGCTGTGTTTGGGTGGGTATTTTCCTAGCAATAAAGGGGATTTTTTTTGTGGGTCATTGTGTGTGGATTTTTGGTGGTTTTGATTCATTGTTTTTTTATATAGTTTTTATGCTTTAAATTATATAAATACATATTTTATTTTCATAATTGAGTGAAATTTTTAATACATGATTTAATATTATTGGTTATGAAAATTAAAACATTTCATTTGCATTAACCATTTGCTTTCAAGGATAGGCGTTGGAGAAACCCTTGTGAATCATTATCAAAATTAATGATTTTCTAGTCTTTGGATTTTTTGTGCTGAAAAAATCATGGATATATATATGAAATGATGCCTTGTAATTAAAAGGGATAAAAAATATTAGCCGTTGATCAAAAGGTTAACCTAATATTCCAATAACCAAGTCCTTTCTCGAAGGTTGAATTTGTAAACCGGACACGGGCAAGCCGTGGACCAGAAATTTGGGCTCTTGGGTTTGTTTTCATGTACATCAGTGATGAATGCTTTTAGCATTCTTCTTTGATGGGCTGCAATCTCTATTTTTAAGTCAGATTTACTTCTTCTCCATTTCCTGTGGCCCGGAATGGAGGCTACCGTCATGGAGCCCAGTTCTATAAAGTGCAGTGTCCATTTCCTTCTTGCATGGTCTCGAGACTCTGAACCTCAGTGATCGCATGCATATTCAATGCATAATTCTTTTTATTATCATTATTATTATTATTTGAGATGAGAAGTGTTTGCCAGATACCATGATTAGCCTCTTGATTAAACAAGGTTTTCCAAAGAAGCTGGTAATTAAAACGCAACAATTATAGTTCACAAGACAGCAGGGTTATTAATTTGGCTATGGGACATTGGATTCATCGGACCAACTTGGACTGGATTTTAAAATAAATATGAGTTGATCTAATATATATCAAAAAATCAATTTAATTCAAAAACTTAAACTCTTAGATGAGATCTAAAGATATGATTTATATTATTCTCTAACACATCCCTTCAAGTAGGTCTAAAGATATGATTTATATTATTCTCTAATACATCCCTTCAAGTGAAAGCTCTTTGGACTTTAAACTTGTACAGACCCACACTACCTTGTGCTTAAGTTTTTATTAAATAAACGGGAACGGTGAAATTGAAACTCCTGACCGCTTGGTCATCAAGACTGTAATACCATATCAAAAAATCAATTCAATCCAAAAATTTGAACTCATAGGTGAAGTCTCAATATATGATTTATATTATTTTCTAACACATCCAGTCAAAAAACAGGTTAACATATAATCTAATTAAACTCGAATCTGTTAACTTTTACAAAAAAAAAAAAATCACAACAATGTCATTTTATATATTTTTAAAAACTATTTATTAGCACCGACTAACTCATCAAATCTATAATCGAGTTGGGTTTAATGATGGTGGTAGACAAACTTTGTGGAGTTTTATTGTTCTTTTATCCTGCAAAAAAGAAAACCTTCCTAGAAATTAAAATAAAGATAGGAGGAAGTAGGGGTCCATCTCTTTCGCCCCTTCACAAATGATTTCGATACAGCGTTATCGGGGATTGTTTCTTCATAAATGTACACGCATTTAACTGTTTCTGCTCCTAGCTGGTTACATCTACTCTACCTCTCCCTGCCTTACCCCACTAGTTTAGAGCCTCGGTAAAGCTTCTTACAAGAAACAAAATGTTAAAAGATCCATTTGTCGAATCTGATCTGCACCATCGTCCTTCGAAAATCTGATCATCAAAATCATGTCAAAATGAGAATCGATATCGCAAGTCTTTTATTACCTTGCAATTTGTTAGCATTCGAAGTACCCACTACGCTGATAGGCTAGCAGCTCGGAGCTAGCGTGAGATACCTGATCAGGTCGACTTTTTTTTTTTTAAAAAAAAAATATATATATATATATATATATATATATATATATTAGCACCATTTAAAAAAGATTTTAGCAAAGAGCACAATTTAGGAGAGAGGCGAGTGAGTCACGTTATATTTGGATGATGTATTAGGTACACTTCAGTCACAGTTGACAATTTTTTTAGTTTTATTATCCAATCTAAATCAAGTTTTAACAGAATCTTGATACCATAATTACGAGACTCAGCTAAATTTTCTAAAACGATTTTGTTATGTAGATTTTTTATTTTGAAAAATAATAAATTTATAATATTATCTTAATATATTTCTAAGCAAATAATAATTTAAAAAACAATTTCTACCCGCTCTCAAACATTCACTGAATAATATTAAATATAATCAAAGGCCTATAATAATGTCATAACTTGATTTGGAAGTGTGATCTGCAGAGATGTGGGTAACTCCAGGAACCTTGGCTCCTAACCTCTACTCATCCATTACTTGAATCCGGCTCCAACCACCATATCAACTACTCGAATTTCTATTGCTGAAGTTTGTAATGAAAGCAGAAGGAAGAGAATTTATTCCACGTTAAAAAAAAAAATTTCTTCCAAAGTATTTATAAAAATAAGTTTCTAATAGTTTAACGGATAAGTATAGAGACAAATACAAGTGAATCCTCTTTAATGGACTGCTTTATGGGTTTTTATGAGGTCTTTAATAGTGTAAGAGGCTCGGTGTTTCGCTGTAAATACAGATATTTGTTATTGTGGATCACTAATATAAAATTATTTTTTTTACTCTTCTCATAAAAAAACCATTAAATTAGTTATTAGAGGTAGAATAATATTTTTATATGATGTATTCATCGTTGTTAGATTGATTGGGGGTGTCTAAGTCTTTTTTATATTTTTAGAACAATATAATTATTAAATTACCCTTAAAAACAAGATTTAATTAGCTAAAGTCATGGGGTATTTTAGTGTTTTTATTTTTTCAAATTACGATAAAATTAAATCTTGACAACATCACTTGAAATTCTTGGTCTCATATTTTTTTAAAAAAAAATTGGTGTCATATTAATTTTACATTTAAAAAAATTTAACATTACTTGCAACATAGCACGTAACACTCTCCAATAATATCTAAAGATCGACACTTTGCGCTTAATAATATATATATATATATATATATATATATATATATATATATATATATATATATATATATTTCTTGTTGGGGAAAATAAATATATTTAAGACAAGATGGTGTACCTCTAAGCCAAATAACTTTTTTTTTTCATCATGTCGAATTGTTCCAACAATTCCCAAGTCTTCCCATCTAGTCCCGATCCGCCTCCAAGCCAAATAATTCTTTTTCTGTTTCCTTATCTCCATCCCCAATTATTCTAACAATCCCCAAGTTTTCCTTGAAGTCTCAACCCTAGAGTTTCTTGGCCCTATCCTAACTCAAAATTTAAGAGAGTTTATGAGCCTAGTTACATTATGGTGATGTTATTTAAAAAAAAAAAATTCTTTAAAGATTGTTTCTCACGTCTCCGAGTCAAATAATTTTTTTAATTTTTTGTTTTTTTATTTCCATTACAAATTACCCCCAACAACCCCCGAGTTTTCCCGGCTAGTCCAGACCCTATGGAATCTAGCCCCTATTCAATCTTGGGTCCTATTGCCTCGATCACAAGTTGCAGAGCTGGTTGCCGGTTCACCCAAGCTAGGCTAGGACCTAGCCCAACTCCGACGCAAGACCTTTATCCTTTCCTCAATTTTAGGCTTTCTAGCCTGGTCTGGTACCTAGACAGCTTGAATTTGGTTCCCGTCATTGAGCCATCAAGCCCCAATCCTTGGACATCTTAGCATGATGATGATGACCTCTAAATAGTGAGAGACGACTTCGATCTCGACCTTGACCATCGCATCATTCGACTGGCCACGGCCTTATTGAGTTCTGGCCTTGACAAAGTTGCTCGAATCACCCGACCCTGGTCCGACCCTGGTCTGTCTTGCTTAACCCCACTTTGGTTAATTCTCCTCCTTGTTCGCTCGTACCCACTCTATCCTTGACCTGGAGGCATTGGATATGCATATAAAAATACTTTCACCGTATCTTGAAATATTTTAGAATCATATTTCATTTTTTATTAGTTCTATACGTATAAAAACTATGTGAAATGTATCAAAATAAAACATAAAAAAATGTGAGACCCTTCTTCGATAGGCTTTATTAAGACTATACATTGACATTGTCTTTCAACTGTGTTTTTCAAAACTTTTTATTTTTTTAAAAAAATATTTTAAATTAATATCTTATAATTTTTTTTTTATCATTTTAATGTATTGATATAAAAAAATATTATTTGAATATATTTTTAAGTAATAATTACTTCCTTCTGAGCATATATATATATATATATATATATATATATATATATATATATATATATATATATATATATATATATCAGTCCAGGAATGCAAGGATTTTTAGAGTTTCCTATTTCATATTTAACTACTTTATTGTGGGACCTTGACAACATCTGCATATATTCTTCAGTCTTCACAATTTTTAATTTATCTATAACTAGAAACATATCATACCCGCCGGGATTTTTTTGTAATTCCATTTCGCTTACAGATAGTTTTTTTTTAATTCTCAGCCCAAACAAAACCACCCAAAGTTATTTATTTTCCAAAAAAAATAAATAATTCGACGTAAAGTTTTTTTAAAATAAATAGCATAGCTATTAAAAAAACTTAAAAAATAAACAATTAAAAAAATTAAGAAAAAATAATACTTTAACTAGTTGTGTAGCTAGAAATCACATGGTTCAACCTTTAACAAAATTAAAAAGGTTGTTTTTTTTTAAATAACACAATCGTTTTAAATACAATATCATTTTTATTTTTTTTAGTATCATAAAATTTAATATAAGTTTAATTTTTACAATTATTTTTTATATTTTTCTTTGAAGTTACATCATTTTAGTAATGCGTTTGAGCTTCAATTAACTGAGTTATTTCTGGTTATCATCACCGGGTTGAATGTGTTATTTTCATAAATAAAAAATTAAAAAAAAATGGCACGGTGCTTTCTAGAAAATAAAAAATAAAATTTGACAGGTATGCTATTTTTAAAAAAACTCCTCGATCAAAGCCGGGGTTTCCGTACATAAAAAGTATAATCTAACGGCTCAAAGGGGATCTAATGGGACCCTACACGCTTCCCAAGACAAGTCGGGACCCGCTTTTATTAGTGGCCGTGATTAAGAAGCGACAGCGACGTTGTACGGATCGCGGTTATCAAGATAAGGTGGAGCCCACCCATGAGGCTGAGACACGTGGCAAAATGCATGAATTTGGAGAGGTATATTGTCAATCCAAACAAAGCGAGTACTGTAGCCGACATCGACGATAGGTGCGCACGTGGATCATGCACTGTTGTTGGGTCCCAGTCATTACTTTTTTATGTGTCAAATCGAACGTCTAATCTGATTGACAAAAGAATGCGGGATTCTCATACCAGTGCTGTTGATTTCAGGGGATCTCTCTCTCGCCAATGCTTGCATCTCTTTGCCATTGCGTGGACGGTGGTAAATTTATAATTTCTGAAGCTATAGCCCCCCAACTTTCACTTTTGTGTTATTCTAGTCCTTTTATATGATTTTGGTCTACAATAACAGCAATTACACCCAAGATTTTAATCCCTTTCTCAGACTCGATTTTCCATACCCGTCAACCAAGCATCTGGATTGAAAAAAACTATGTACCAAAGAAGAAATCCCTTTTCTATAAGACGAACGAAAACAAATTATTATCTTTTGAAGAAAAAATACTGAAAATATATATAAATCAGAAAAGAAAAATAAAATTATGCCCTTTGCCTTTATTCAACCCTTGAATGTAAAATTGAGCAAAGATAATTTCAATGGACAAAAAACCGATGTTCTTTGAAATACCATGAATTTAAGACACATATATATACATAAACAAAGGGTAAATTTAAACGTTCAACGAGATAGAAAAAGGAAGGAACTATTTCCCCTCTCACTTTCTTATTAGCTGAAATATAATTAATGAACTAATTGATTCATCACTCGTGTTTTAATTTTGAACAAAGATAGTAAACAAATATTATAATGTTATTTTTTAAAAATTAGGATTTAAACATTCAACATGAGGGGAAAAAAAACAAGAAAGAAAGAAAGAAAGGAACTCTTTCTATTAACTTAGAGTATATTGGATTAACTTATTCATCAAACATGTTATTTTGAACGAAGCTCGCAAATGATTGCGATGTCAATTCTTCTTTTATATCTTTGAGTTAGGGTTCTCTGCGGATGGAAAATTGAGGGACTTTTATATAGATACTGCGTGAGGTATTTTGTGCTAGATGATTTCGAAAAATAGAAGGAGGGTACTAGCAATGATTTCAAACAATCGGTGATGGATGTGACAAGAATGAAGGTTACTTGAGTGATGTAGTATTTTTCTTATGCAACATCTTATTTTTACAATTTTAATCTTTAAAATTAATCGTATAATAGCTGCTTCAATAACAAAAAATTGAAATTAAAAGATTTATTTTTTTAATAATGTCAGATTTAAACTATGTAATTACTAATATTGATGGTCACAAGAGGTTTACCTAGTCATTAACTTCAGGATTCGTGGGGATTAGTTAAGGTACGTACAAGTTAACTCGGACACCCAACGTGAATCAAAAATAAAAAATTCTATTCTTCAAAACAGTGGGTAGGGAATTAATTTTAACTTATTGCAAAAAAAAAAAAACAGGTTAATTTTTCATTTATTTTTCTCCAGTGCTTGTAATTTTATTTAAAATTGGTGACGTGGTAAAGGGGTTGCCAACATTCAAACCGTGCTTAAATTCTTTTGGCTATGCAAAAAAAAAAAATGTAAGGAAGTGTTTTGTTTTTTTTTTCTTTTTATTTGGTAATTTCGAGGAAGTATTGCATCCTGCATTTTCATTTTTTTCTCCATAGCAATTAAAAATACCTTTAAAAAGGAATTTTGGAAGAAACTTTTAATTCCATTGCTTAACTTTGATAAAATAAAAAATAAAAAAAAGGCAACTTAAAACACGTTAAGCAAGAAAAATCAGTACTTGATTTGAATCGACTTGCATGATTGCAGATTTGAAATTCAAACAGTAGAAAGATTAATATATTCATAATTAAACAGCAATTGATTTTATTTCTTAGCACACACTCAAGTTCATCATATACAGAACGAACACCAGAAATAAAAGGCACGAAATATTGGGATTTGAAGATTATAAAATAATTACTCTCTCTAAATATGCTCCAGAATCTTGAGAAGATGTATGTAAGTATATATGATTCTCTTTAAGCATTAGCTGATGGTATAGAACTGTGATTGGATTCCTCAACTCATTTGCCGGCATGCATGGTAGTGGAAATGCTCGAAAAGAAAAGGCTTTTTGCTGCAAGAGATTAGAATTATCAGCAGAGCAGTTTTTAACTATCAAGAACGTGGAGCGGCCGTACTGGTTAGTTCTTGCGGAGGCGCGCACAGATGAATCTGGATGCTATTGCCTGATTGGTACTGCCCCACTAGTAGTCACTAATAAATGGTACTGATCCATGTCTGTAAATTTTTATGTAAATTCTATATGATTTCAAGTTTACTACGTTGCCACGACTTCGTTACAAAATATTGAAAAATTACTGATTTTTGATGTATATCATTTATTGTTTTTGTTTAGGTTCGAAAAGAGAAGGGTAATATTCCATAATCTCTGGGTCAGCCAAGCATTGAGAATATATATATATATATATATATATATGAATCTAGCTAGCTTTTAAATTTACTATTTTTGGGAATGGCCAAGCATTGAGCTCCACTACTAAAAAAATTTCTGTTGGTATATTATGATAACTTTTATCTACGAAAATTTTTATTTTTGTATTCATCGGTAAACACCGAAAAAAAATTATCTTGATATATACTGAGGGAATTGCAGTGGAAAAATATGAAATGAAAAAAAAAGCCAAATAGTACAATGACATGTAACTCTTACAAATAATATTATCGATGGAATTAACCTGGTGGTAAAGTACGTTTGTAAATACGCTGATGGAAAAATTTCATTGGTATATACTGAGGGTATTACAATGGGATTTAAAAAAGATAAATTGTACGGTGATGTGATATTTTTATCGACAGAATGTCTGATGGAATAATTTTGTCGGTCATGTTGTCGATAATATTTAACTTAAGACCCGACGATCGACTATCCTCTCCCCCTCTCTCATTTCTCCTTCTTTCTTATGCAATTTTTTTTATTTAACAAACAGTCACCCTATTCTCCCCAAATCTCAACACAATTCAATCTCTTACAACAAATCTGGCCACCACAACACTTAGTTTGTCAGCATCTATGTTCTAATTCAAATTTTATTGAGGATTCTCCATTTTAGGTAAGCAAATCTACCCTTTTTTTATTTTAACTCAATTTTTAATTTTTTTTTGTATATTTTTGTACTATATGTATTTTGTTTGGGTGTTTACTTGTTTTATAGTTTTTTATTATACAAATTTATTGTATGGATTTATGATTTGTATATGTTAGGGTTTGTTTTAAATTTTGTAAAATTATATTTGTTTGTAAACTGATGAAACTTATGTCGAGTTTTTGACTTAGGTGTTTTGTGATGAAATAAATAATGATTTATTTAACAGGTTTGTTTTATATTTTGTCAATTTTATTGCCGAGTTGAAATTTTTAGTAAATCTATAGAAATTTGAATTTATGTAGATAATTGATAATGAATTAATAGTACTATTAAAATAGATTGAATAAGTCTGATCTAAATCAATATTTTTACAAATTTATTTAGTTAACATAGTTAATTAATACATGATGTATATAGGTTCTCTCCAATGGTTACGGAGGATGAATTATTGTAATGAGGCTCATGGTTTTATTAATTACGCACTATCTAATCCGATAAATATTAGTGGAGGGGGTATTAGATATCCATGCAAGAGGTGTAAAAATAATAATAAAATTTCTCTATCTAGATGTTGTAACGATACATCTTCTATAAAAAAAAATTCATTGAGAAATACATGTGTTGGTATGCACACGAAGAACCATATGTTCCTCACGATACCATGGTAAAAAGGATGGTTGGGTCAACTTCTAGGTTTAGCAACACGCGTAGAGTTGTACTTGATTGTAGTAATCCTTATAAAAATATGATTATGGATGCGATGAGAATGAATCAGGATCATGTCGGTCAATGTCCATCGTAGATGAAGAACCTAATGCAGTCGCGGCCAAGTGTTTTGATCTTATGAAAGATTCTGACGAACCATTATGGGATGGTTGCACAAATCACAGTAAATTATTGGTCGTTGCAAAGGTGTTCATCATCAAGTTAGATCATGAATTGAGCTCCAGCGGATATACACAGGTAAATAAAGATGATAACGATGAAATCAACGTAGAAGATTGCGATGGAGATGAGAACTAGTCAATTGGCGAAGAAGAAGAAGAAAATGAAGACAATTCTGATTAATTTTCACAATACGAATGTGTAATGCCATAAACTATAATATAATATTTATGGACAAAATTCACTTCATCGTAATGACAATGATGTTAATTTATTATTGGATGACAAGGAAATATTTATTTTATTATTGTGATGTGAACTAGTGTTATTGTGATGTGTGTGCAGCTGTGAATTTAAGTGTTTGCACGATAGATAGATAGGGAATACATATACAATTTGACATCAAACACTATTTTACACCAATGAAAATACCGACAGATTGTACATCACATATGGGTATATCAATAGAATGTGTCCGTTGGTATATTCCAGTGACTATAGAAATTATTTCCCTTCTCCATGACATTGTTCATGGTGTTAAATATATACGGGTATTAGGGGTGAGCATTTTCGGTTCGGTCCGGTTTTCATCCAAAAAAAATAACTAAACCAATTTATTTATTCATTTTTAAATAAAACCGAAACCGAACCAAAACCGGTTCAAACCGACCAGTTCGGTTCGGTTCGGTTCGGTTAATTGAAAGGAAAAACCGGAAAAAACCGATTTCATCTTAGCCAGGCATATCGAGCAGGTTCTCTGAAATTGAAAATAAGGAATCCAGAAAGAACAAGAGTCAAACGAAAATTTGAAAAAAATAATTCTCACAACATCCATTACAGTAATCGCAACATGAGCATACTATGGCAAATCAACAACCTTGTAAATAAATAGAGGAAATGAATACATAATAGATTTACAGAAATCAGAAAAAAAGTAAAAAGGGACAAAAAAATTAAGAGATAAAGATTGAAGAGAAGGGGGCTCCAGAGCTACTGTTTGGTTGCTAATCCATGAGTTTAGTCGGCTATGCTTAAAGAAAATGACAAAAAGATTGAGAGATGAGAGATAAGGATGGTTCGTTCACCGAATTTACTTTGGAGAAGGAGGGGGGGTTATGCTTAAAGCCTTAAAGAAAGGTTGAGAGAGATGAGAGATGAGAGATGAAGATGTTGGGGGGTGTTAAGAGATGAGAGATGAAGATGGTGGGCTGTGATGGGGGGCTGTGAGAAAGGTCAAGAGATGAGAGATGAAGATGGTGGGCTGTGATGCGGGGGCTGTGAGAAAGGTCAAGAGATAAGAGATGAAGATTGGGGGTTGTGATGAGGGGCTGTGAGAAAGGTTGAGAGATGAAGATGGGGAGCTGTGAGAACAGTTGAGAGATGTGAGAAAGGTTGAGAGATGAGAGATGAAGATGGGGGCCTGTGCTGAGGATGAAGATTGAGAAACATGGGCGAGAAAGGTTGAGAGTGAAAATGGGGGTTAGGGCTGTGTTGAGAGATGAAGATTGTGAAACATGGGTGGCGGCTAGGGTGTAAAAAGTAGATGGGAAAAGATGGAAAGGTATGTATTTATAGTACTATTGATTTTTTTTTATTTGAACCGGTTCGGTTCAGTTTATTCGGTTTCAGCCTTTTAAAATCAAAACCGAACCGAACCAGCTTGTTTTTTAATTTTTTTAATCGGTTTAATCGGTTTTTTTTACGATTCGGTTTTTTCAGTTATTTTTTTTCCGGTTTTCTCGGTTTAATCGGTTTTTTGATTTTTTTTGCTCACCCCTAACGGGTATATCAACGGAATGTGTCCGTCGGTATATTCCAGTGATTATAGAAACTGTTTACTTCTCAATGTGCCGATAATTAGTTTTTTCCCAACGACATTATAGGCAGAATAAACACTTATAGGTAATATTTAGAGGGCTTTCTGAAAGTTTTTGTGCAAGTTAAAAAAAATATTTTGACGTGCTTTGTCCGTCTGTAAATTCATTGATATATTTATTACCGATAGACTATAAATTACTGATGAGAGTTTTTTCAATAGATTGTTTTTGTCCGTGAGCCAGTCGGTAATATACGTATCAATAAACTGTGAGTGTAAATACCGACATAAATTTTCATCTGTAAAACTGTTAAATTTGATAGAGCCTAGGCAGATGTGGGTCTAACAAGTTGTTAAATCGCTCAGCCAAGACATATACTAAGTGAAGATAGTTGTTGCATCTTTGTTCTCTTATTCAACCGAAGTTTTATTGGAAAACAAAAGGTATATATTCACCAAATTAAGTTTACTTGCATGATTCTTATGTTAATGATAGTGAATTATTTGCAGATAGAGGAATTTTATAGATCCAAACTTTTATTTTTGAGAGTTTTGAGCTTAAAGAATTTATGTTCACTTATAAAAGAAGATAAGAGTAATGTCTTAGATTTATAATGCTGGTTAAATTTTATCATATCATGGTAATATGATTCCTCTACTTTTCATTAACAACTAACCGCTAACTGCAATCCCATGAAACTATTAATGATAGACTCCAAGGTATATTTATTATTTTCTATTAAAAAAAAAGAAACCTATTTTTT
The DNA here is from genome assembly GCF_000002775.5 of Populus trichocarpa. NCBI lineage: Eukaryota > Viridiplantae > Streptophyta > Magnoliopsida > Malpighiales > Salicaceae > Populus > Populus trichocarpa. The sequence continues at coordinate 22,638,808 of NC_037289.2, read as the reverse complement.
TTAATTAATACAAGTAAAGAAATAACCATCTATTATAAAATTTTATAATTTTAAGTAAATAATATTATAAAAAAATATTGCTGTCCTTTTCATTTTTTTTATGTGAAACTTCTTAATTTTCTTCTAAAAGAGTGATTGTTTTGTACAAAATAAATTAATCACAGTCCATTTGGCCAATTCTTTAGCTTTCAATATTTTCATTAATTAATTAGAATTCTGGTAACAAGCACTCCCATGACTAGACAACCTTTTTTCACAGTTAAATAAAAAATAATAAAAATTAATCACGAGATCAACGAAAATATATAAAATAAATAAAATAAAAATAGCGTATAGCAACAGAAAACATGTGATTAAGTTAATGTTTATTTTGAAAAATTGCCAAGGCATGCGTTAGCAGCACTGCTAAAAAACACATTAATGCATCTGTCAACCATTCCCATGACTAGACAACCTTTTTTCACAAGTTAAGAAAAAATCAAAATCTATGCCCGGAACAAGTGTATCGATTTCACTCGGTCTTATCCGTATCTCTTGCTCATAAACAAACCAGTTCTACCTGTCTAAAATATTCCAAACAAATTTCGAAACCAAAACAAAAGGTGGAAATCGACGCCGTCCTGTGTGACTGAGGGCTAATTGAGTGGATATCTGATATTTCTATTAGATGAAATTAAATAATTAAATTAACTCAAATAATTAAGATTTTTGTGTTAAATGATGTGGTAATAGGTAATCTCAAATGCTTTTTGAATTTGAGATTCTAATGTTTGGACAATAAACACACTTAATGGGTAATTAAAGAGAGATGCAAATATGAACCTTAAATTTACAATTTATTTTTTTAAAATAATAATGTTAAATTCTTTTTTTTAGAAGATTTACATAATCTTAAATAAATTAGAAACTCTACCTTAATTAGAAAATAAAATAAAAATTCAAAAATAAAAAAGGAAACAACGATAGAACTCGAAATAAGGTATGGGATCCAAAAATCCAAGAAATATCATTTCTCATGAAGGCCGAAACCTGTTCTTCTTTTTCTTTTTCTCTACATTTTTTGGGTAAAAGCTATATTCTAATTAAAATCGATAGATTTTTTTATATTTCACTTCATTTTATGGTTTAGATTTTTTTAGTATTACCCTCGGAGTTTCTAAAAGTTTCAATGCTGCCCTTTATTTTCACTATATAGCTTAAGGCAACTAGCAGCCGGGCCACCTTTTGATTTCTTTTTATTATTTTTGGATTTTTAAGCCTTTTATTGAATATTCATGTTTGAGGTTTCGAGAGGAAAGGGTTTGAAAAAAATAATCATAGATAATGGTGGGAAAAAAGAAACAGTCATTCAATTGTGGTTAATTATTAATTAAGCAAAACGTTATATTAAAACTTTTAAGAGACTGTATATTGGAAGATTTAATGTGTGAGGATCAATATGGCATGTTGTTGAATCTTTGGGGGCAAGATATAATTTACCTTTTGTTTCTGGTGCAAAAGCATGCTTTCGCTAATTCAGGGTGATGATTTCTGCGATGAACAACCGAGTAATTTTCGGTAATTTGACTAGATTATCATTCTCCAAGAAGACTCCTCGCCTTGCTGTGTATTCATCAGGCCGCACATAATCCTTTAGGTCAAATGATCTATATATTAGGCTAGAAGTTCTGTCGAGGTGATTGCCTTTGGATAATGATGAGAATATTGAGGCAGTGCAATTCTAAGTTAGAAAGACTTTTAATTTGTGGTATACATGTGCATCTCCGGAGTCCCATCACCCTCCACCAAAGCTCCTTTAGGTAGATTGATATTTTTATTGCACAAACAACATGTTCGAGATAGGTATGGATGATCATGTCATTTCTGAAAGAAAAAAAAAAAGACAATAAAACACACCTGTGCAGGCATCCCGAGCATGCACAAGCATGTTCGGTCAAAACTCAGAAAGCCCAACCTACCTTCAAACATAAGCTTAAAGTTGCTTTTACCCTAAAATGAACATGATGCCAGAATGTTGGCGCAACGGTAGCTTATTCACTTAAACGACACACATTCTCCTATCAAGATCCCGGCAGGTATGTATCTTGATGACATGAGAGCGAATTTCTAGTGTTCTTACCAAACAATAAAACAAAGAAATACAACTATATATATAAACAAGTGTGAGTCTTGTGATTTAGGAGGAAAATACTCCCTCTTCTTTTACCTTATACCATGCTATTTATCTTTTAGTATATAGTTGCATTACTTAATTTATTAGCCTTTCAAGCACCATTCCCTTCAACATGCTATCTATTTAGTCGTGATATATAGGAGCCAGACTTCATTAATTTTGTGTTTTGAGTAAGAAACCAAAGTCAAATGTTTAGGTATAGTATGGAATGATTTAAGTTATTTTTTTTTAATTTTTTATCCATAAAAAAATAATAATATGTTTGAATAGAAATGATTTTTAACTTGAATGAAAAGTTCAGTGCAAATTTAAGTCAAATTTTTGCTTTAATTTATTGATTACAACACACATATAATATCCCTGATTTTTTTTAACAAAAAAATTATCTTCAGTTTTTTCTCCAAATAAATTTCCGATTTAACTAATTTTTATCATAGATTAGTTATAAAAATACATTTTAAATTGTAACTCAAAATAAATAAAAAAAATCATTATCGATCCAAAGGTGAATCATGTAACGCTGGAGATGCCTTTCTGAATAAAATTTTCTAGGTCCGCAACTTCAAGCAACCTTTTCTAACATTTGTTAACATAGAAATCGTCCAGCTAGTAATTCAATGTTCTTTGCAGCATACTGTAAAATTAATGTTATGTCTGTGTGTGGATATATACACTGTGGGCAAAAACATCGTCCTTGACGTTCAGAAATTACATTTCTTGCGATACAACCCCGCAATGGGCCTACGTTGTCATCCTCTCATTCCCTACAAAACATAAAATATGGGAATACTAGAACATTAAACTATGCTAAAAAATACATAGATCGTCGATCGAACCACTGTCATGATGAGCATTTTGAACGAAAAAGAAACTGATGTATGCTAGAAAGAAGCCAAGACGTATGCCCAATGCTCATTTCACAAATTGATATCAGAAACCTTTGGCCGAGGAAAAAAGAAACTATTGAAATTGATGGGGAACATGTGGTGACTGTAATATATATATATATATATATATATATATATCATGCTCGCAGGAATATTGAGAAGGATGCTGCTCTTGTACCAAAAAAAGAACAAAATGACTGCAAACCTCTGAACTAACGACAATTTTCAAGACAACACAATTATACTAGTCAAGCAGGTAAGATAAAGCTTTGAGCCTGGAAGTTTATTAACAATAAAAGTCAGATCAAATCAATGTTAGATAGACAACAGAGTCAAGCCAGCACATACCAGGTAAGCAATAAATTAAAATTCAGTACAGAATGGCTAGGGAAAGAAGGTTAATTGAGGACCGTTGGAAGAATTAAACCACAACATAGAAGGAATTCCAAATTGTAATATATATGAACATACAAGGGTAATTCAAGAACAAAACCTCCCCTTAGAATAATTTATACGTTTGTATTTGGTCTTCATCTGCGTGTATAGAAGATGTATGCTCAAGAAGCTACTTAGAATAGTTTGCAGGCCACATCCAAATTTCTTTTCATATAAAACACACAAATATTCATTTCAAAATAGAGGGGGGAACAAAGAAAAAGAAAGCGTACGTGTAATCTACATACAATTGTGGTATGAACCAGTCATGAATCAGTCTGGAAATCGATGAAGTATATATAATTCATGTTCAAGCAGCTGCTCTAGTATGCAAAGGAAGCTATACAAAGATTTCCTAGGCCGATTCATCATAAGGCCTTTGTTAAACATATAGGATATATAGTAAATTGTAAATGGAACCAGAAAATCAACAGTAAAGTATACTTATAATTGGGAGACACAATCTAAGATATGCATGGCGAGAACAAAAAGGAAATTCTTTGATCAATGATTTCTTATTTACTATACATAGAGCAACTTTATTAAAATAAAAATCATATCATGGCAAATCACATAATAAACCCAAATGATTAGTGGCACGAATTGATCCTCTAAAACAACAAAGTGGAAGATTGTACCCCACAAGAATCGCTGAAAGGGAAAAGAAGTTTCAATAGCATATATCTTTCCTTAGATAAAATAACCATTAATTATTATTATTATTTTTTTGCTGTTTATACAAGCATAGAGCAATCATGCAAATTCTTGCTTTAACCCAAATATAATCTATATAAGATGACCCAACATTAGCCTATAACTAAAGTGTTGTCGGCCAGACTAATTAGCAAAAGCTCCTCGAGTCTCCATGCATGGTTTCTAAGCTTGTTTGGTATTTAGTCACCGATTAGCACACTAGTATAGTGATTTAACATCAATAATGGCAAACTTTTGGATGGAGACCTTTAGTCTTGTCTTCTAATTTCATACTAACAATAATTTTTCGCCTTGACTAGAAACCCAGCTAGATTCCATTGTTTCTTGCTAGGTTCTTGTGAGTGTTTAGGTAATTTGACGACTGATGAACCTCTCTCTCCTCTCTTTCCAAAATACAGAAGAAGGAGAAGAAAAACCTGTTATGATACGAGTAATGAGGGAAATGGCCGGAGGAATTTACTAGTAAAGAAGTCAAATTGTAGTACACATAAAGATAATATACAATACTGAACTCGTAGTCAACAAATCTCAAAAGCCATATGTACTTTTTTTCTGCCACGTCTTTCATTGTCTTTCCTCCCTTCAACTGAAATGACAACACTAGCTGAAACAGCACAAGTTTCTGAAAATTACATCACTCCATTGGTTATTCAAGGAGTCCATCTACAACTACAAGAGTACAGCAATATAATTATACCAAGGGACTATGCGTTGCAAGAGAGTATACGTGTTGTGTGTGTGTGTGTGTGTGTGTGTGTGGGGGGGGGGGGGGGGTACCTTTATGGATCAATACTCTTTCTTTATGTTAATTTCCTATGGTTTTCTAGACAGAAAGGCAGTAAAAGTAGCAATACAATAGGGGGGAGGGTAAGTCAGAGACTCGGACATGAAGACTTGGCAGAGATGAAAATCTGACCAAACATCTGCAACCCAACCATTAAAACAATAGTAGTAGTGCTAGACATCTGACATATGATTCTTATGTAATGTCTTTCAAGCTTTAACCACGATAACTGTGACTGAGTTTCCAACACCCTTATAAAATTTGATAAGAAGCGCTAATGTCCAAAGAAGGGGAAAGAGAAATGAGAAATGAGGTCACACATGATCTGCAAATCTATGGCTTGGCATACATGAATATTACACAAATGTAAGAGCAATTATAGATGCTCTCAGTCCCAACACAGACCATAACTGCAAGTACAATCACTTTTCTATTACCACTACCGCTAGTCCCATTACTAGTAATATTACTACCACTGTTTGCATCAAAAGCAGATTCATGGTATCCGCAGATCTAGCTACCCATTGTTTCCACATATCAAAGAAAACATAGAAATACCCCAAAAGGAGGAGAAAAAGACTAACCCTAAATACTAAAATGCCTTATAACTCATACATACTAGTAACACAAAATAACCAATAATACGGATAGGGAAATAATTAAGAACTATCAAGAGCAGTAGTATTGTAAACTGCTTGATAAAGGGTACTCTTTGTTTGTTTTTGTTAAGTTGCACCTGGTGGTGGTGGCATTGGCAGTGGAAGTGGCAGTGGCAGGGCTTGGATTTGTTGCTGTGGTGGACGCTTACGCTTCTTTTTCTCATAGCTAATCCCTCTTGCTTTAGACTGCAAATCACGAACCTCACGAAGATACAGCCTAACAGCACGAGCTCCAAAAGGGTTTGCTTCAGGTTTCCCTCCATTTTCCTCAAAGGCTGCTCGGAGGCGTCCAATGAGCGCGTCAAGGCTACCCCAGGCCTGGCGGAGAGGGCATGGGCAGGGGGCGGGTGGGTTTGGGTGGCCATAAAAGGGGCAGATTGGAGTGTGCACTTTGGTCTTGCCAAATTGGTCAAGGTAGCGAAGGAATTCAAGGACATGAGCACCACTGCACCTGGACAGAGAAAGAGGAGGCCTGTGGTTCTTGAGGTACTGGCCAAAGGTGTTCCAGTCTCGGCGCTTTTGATTCTCATAGCGACTCGGAGTGGTGGAGGATGGTGGTGGCAAGTTTGAGACTGACATGGCTGTGTTGGTGGTGTTGCTGTTGCCTATGCTGTTGAAACTTGTGTTTTCAGAGTTGGAGCTCTCCATTTCTTGGATTGAATTCATAGAGTTTTGTTTTAGTTATTTCGATCTCTCAGGTGGTTTAGGTTATGTTGTTGCTGCTGGCAGTGGCGGTGGCCTTTCCTCTTCCTATTTTTTGTCTTTATAGTCACTCCACCCCTTTCTTCTTCTTCTTCTTCTTCTTGTTTTTTTCTAGGGTTTGCTTCTCCCCTAAACAAAAAAACCTTAATTCAAGAGGGGGACGGAGATAAAGAAATTAAAGGGCAGTACTGAATCCCTTGGTTTCTTATAGTCCTACCAAAGATTGGATGGTTCTATGTTTTTTTTTTTTCTGTTGATGGGAAAAAACCAGCAAGAGCCAAGAAGAAAGAAGTAAATGAAACAAAAAACGTTATGATCATTAGTTGATATTACAAGATTTCCATTTTGAAGGGAGAGAAAATGAGGAGTGGAGCTGGAAATAGTGTAACAAAGGAATAATTTTTTATGTGGAAAAATAAAGAAGGGGATGATGAGACAGATGATGGGAGAGAGGATGAGTGGACTCTTCCTCTTTGCTAATGTTAGAGCAATCCAAGAAAAGCTTGAATTAAGGTTTTTTTTTTTTGGGGGGGTCTGGAAAATGCTTAGTGATTGGGGTTTTTTTTTTACCTTAAAAAGGTGGAGCAATTCAGCTCTTATTGGTTAATGACGATATATAGAGTGAGGGAACTGTGTTAGGGCTTGTGGGAAATGGCGAAGGGTTGAGAAAAGTAGGTTGCGATGCAGACAGGAAAAAGTTTGAAGGAAAGAGGGTAAAAATTGAAAGTAGTAACATGATTTTGTTCCTTGAGCCTGTAGTCTTGAATGACAATTCCTTTCTAGTAAGTGACCAGAATACCCTCTGAAAAGTTTGAAGGGAGAATGGCAAGGCAAGCTTCTGTTCATTGCCTGATCCACCTCAAGCAGCTCTAACTTGACTCCAAGTTTGCCAGTGCCCTTTCCGAACATCAACACGCTAGGAAATCAACAACTCTGACCACTTAAATAGCAGGGAATTCCTCCTTTCAGCAATATGCAGATGCAGATTCAGCAATAGTTCGAGCTGCCAAACCAAGTGTTTTTAAATTTATCTCCTCGATCCTGATACGTTCAGCAGCAATTGTCTTTTCTTTTCTTTTTCCCTTCCAGTCTCACAGCAATTCTTGTCCCTAATTAGAATCTCCATGGAAAAATATTTCCACTAGTTTAGTAGCAGAAATTATTCTAAATATTATAATATAATATATAGACACACACACAAATATAGAATTTTACAAAAGCATATATATAGTAGGAATTGAAGCATTCTCTAACATATCAAGCTCGCTAGGTCCATGTATAATAATCAATTTCCTTGTATCCTCTATTCATTTCTTTTACGATTTCAAGCAATATAGTTAGGGTTCCTGGCTAGTCCGAGAAGGCTATTTACAAAACAAATTGATCGGTATACAGATAGCTTTCAGCAAATTCAGGCCAGATTTTGAATTTTGATCGCTACTAAAAAGAGATACATTTTCATAATGTTTTTGGTTTACGAACGCTAGCTGCCATTTGTACAAGGAGTTCGTTTCAACTATGATTGAAGCTGTATATAACTATGGTTGTAAAGAGTATTTGGAAATAATAAGTTGTTAAATGTATTTTTAATGTTAGAATGAAAGAAAAAAAATAAAATTGTTAATGTGCTTATAGAATAAAGGTACTTTTAATTTTATTTATTTATTGTGAAACCCTGTTCAAAATACCTTTTTCAAAAGTCCAGTATAATTTCGTTTTGGATCAAGTTATTGAATTTCACTATTCCAAATCTGTTTATTATTTATTAACAAAAAATAAAAGAGAAGGTGATTATTCATCTCTTCACAAAGTACGGCAACAATATTTTTTTTTAATTTAATTTTTTAATATTTAATTTATTGATAACTTGTTTCAATTGTTTTTTATAAAGTTATTTTGATCTCATGACCTGAGTTGCGTGTTTAGCAAATTAATCTAAATTAATTAAAGTTATTTTTTAGATTTTTTTAATTTTATTATTTAATATTAGGTTGATGGAGTCTTGAACTTCATAATTCATTTCAATTTATTTTCAATGAGGTTATCAAAGTTTTATAACCTGGATCATAAATTTACTAGGTTAATATAGATTGATTCAGGTCAATCCAATATATTTTTGTCTCAATATTTTTTTAAAATATCATTTTAAAATTATTTTCAAGCCCGGCTATTTTTGTATCAATTATCTAAGTTATTTTTTAATTTATCAAGTTAATAAGGTCAAATCAAGTCAATTTTCACATAATTTATTTATTTTTACCAAGAAATACATTAAACATACTTGAATATATTTTTATATTAAAAATATTAATCTAACTTGCATGATAACATACTTGAATAATATAGTTTAGTTACTCAGTAGATTTTTGATAGCCTTACAATAAAAAATAGAAGGCATCATGAGGTCCTCCAAGTAATTTATTTCTTCTCTAGCTCGAAGACACAATCCCTATACCCCAAATTGATTTCAAGACCCGTTTGTACTTGGAAATTAGAGGTTCGTTGGTGAAGAGCGAAAACAATTGCGACATTGTTGACCTACCTGAAATCAAAAGCGAGAATCATGGTTGTTCCTGATTTAGCACACACTTCATGTGGAATAAAGGAACTAGAACGAGTGGGGCTTGTCGATTGGAACGGAACCCTACTGCCCAGCTGGTCTAGGATTAATGTGGATCTTTCTTCTTTTAGTCCAGATGAAGAAGCATGTAATAGACTTAACAGCAACAAGGAAGATATGATGAGCAAGATAAAAGCTTATATTGGTGAATTACTCAAGTCTGTGCAGATGGTATCGGATGTGATGGAAGGCCTTGTTAAAAGAGTTACAGTAGAAGAATCTGAAATTGTTGTTAGGAAAGATAAGGTAACTTTAAGTCAGGAAAAGATTAGAAGGAAAGCAATCCAAATCGAGAGAATGTCTTCGAAATTCGAGGAGATGATGCAGCAGAGGGTTGAAGAAAGTTTCAGCAAAGCAAGTGAGGGATCACAGAAAAACAAGAACATACGCACTGAGCAGGGCGGAGACCGTGATGATTCTTTCCCTGCCCGAAAAACTCAATTAAGCTACCGATTTGAACACTGAGAAAAAAATATTGGATTCTTTCTCTTCAATGGTGATTTTCTTTTTGGTTGGATAAAGGAGGTGAAAATATTGGAAAGATGCAGGGGAAATACGATGGCAGAAAGAGAGTGTCAAAATTCGGTGCTATTCATCCGACCTCCAGTTGCTTTATCTTTCACCGCTGAGTGAATATGAAGCAGTTGGGAAGGCAACACAAATTGCTAAGGTTTCGTGACTAAATTCAAGCAGGGTTTCTTGTTTGGTAATAAATACAAGAGTTTTCTTAGTGGTAATTTTATTATTTTAAAGCAACATAGGCTATTTGGTTATTAAATTAAATATAATAATAAACCTATTTTTATTGATTTTTTTATTATTATGAAATTACAAAACTCATGATGTAAATTGTAATTTAAAATATAAAATAGAATAAGCTATAAATACTCAAAGTAATTTTCCTTAAAAAAAACACTTTGAAATGGAGCTATACGTGACAAACCAAAGAAATAAGCTATTAATTTACATGAATAATAAAACTCTTAACTTTTTACCATGTGAACGTTAAAACACCTTTAGCATACATATATTAATATTAATATTAATATTAACAAAAACTATTTGAGGAGGGGGGGTCATCGTTCCCCTCCTCAACAGTACTTTTTCCTTCTTTTGATTTATTTAAATTTTAAATTTAATTTTATTCTTTAATATTTAATTTATTAAAAATTAACATTCATAAATTATTTTAGTTTGTTTTCCTTCGAGCTATCATAATCTTATGAGTTTTGTGAATTAACCCGATTGACTCGAGTTTTTTTATTTTTTTTAATTGAGTTTTAATTTTTAATTTTATCCCTTAATATTTAGATTAATTAGGAATTAAGTTTTATAATTTGTTTTGGTTTTATTTCTATGAGGTTATTTTAGTCTCATGACCCGAGTCATAGGTTTTGCAGGTTAACCCGAATGACTTAGGGTTTTTTTTGTCATTTTTCTTACATTTATTTTTTATTCAATTTTATCTTTCAATGTTTAGGTTTATTGATAATTAATCTTCATAATTTATTCTAATTTTTTTTATATGAGATTATCTCGGTCTCATGACCTGAGTTAAAGGTTTGACAGGTTAACCTGGGTGACTTGAGTATTTTTTTATTTTTTTTTAATTGATTTTTTTTCAATTTCATCCTTCAGCATTAGATTAATTGAGAGTTGGACTTCATAATTTGTTTTTATCTACTTTCAATTATGTTATCTCAGTCTCAAGACCCAGGTTTGACAAGTTAACCTATGTTGACTCGGGTTTTTTTTATTCTTGTTTTAATTGATTTTTTTTCCAATTTCATTATGTAACATTAGATTGATTGAGAATTGACTTTAATATTTTTTTTATGAGATTATCAAAGTCTCGTGATCTAAATAACAAATTTTACCAAAACCATAGACTTACTCAATTGAAAGTTTAATTTTTTCCATCTTGAAAGCATGTTAGCGATGTCTTGATGATTTTTTTTAATATTTTTTAAAATTATTTGATATGACCCGCAATATAATACGAGTAAATGATCTAATACAATCAAAACACATTCCAACCAAAACCAGAGACTTACTCAACCAAAAGTTGAATGATTATAAATTAATTTGACTAAAGTTATTATCTCGGCTCATCTCAAGATCTGGGTTAAAAGTTAAACAAGTTAACTCAAGTCAATATGTTTAAAGTTTTTTAAAATAATAAAAACAACGGAGAGAAAAATATGAAGTCAAGTTTTGAATGTATCAACAGGGTTATATGGGTTAAGTCATCATATTGATTGGGTCAATACAATCAATTTTGGATTGAATGTTTTTAAGTCCACAGAGGTGGGGTCAATCCAACGAGTTAAACTGAGTGTTATAACTACGAATTTGACAGGAAGGAATAGATACCAAAATTTAAAAGCCCTGGAATTGCAGTGTAAAGTCACATTTACAATACAAGGGTAGAAATTTAGACTTGAATGGTATTTATACTTTTCTATACAAAACAGCCAACAGATCCCTATGAAAGGGACAGTTTTATAGTACTTTATATTAAATGCTGGGGAGCTTTCCCCGTCTGAAAAATATGCCAAATTGAATGCTAGTAATTGATCTCCCATCCAAATTTGCAATGTTTTCCATCTACCTTGCCTCTTTTACGCAATGAATGATTTTGTATACAATGACATGAAATTTTGATAAAATAGAGACTCAACTTTAAAAAAATAATAATAATCATTGGAGGACCCAATTGAAAATCAGTTTTGTGGGTTAGGAATCGAGGTTATAGCAACTACTATTTCGGCCTTTGATTCAAGAATTTTGACAAAATTAATCGGATCATATTAATTATTAATTTTGACAAAAAAAATCATAAATATATCTATTTGCTGGTTAGCATGTAAGCATTGATTTCACCAATATTATTACTTCAAACTCACAACACAGAATTCATGCATTACCATAGTTATAGTTGATAAAAAATCCTTCATCTTAGCATTAGGTCCATTGTCAATTGTAATTGTTCAATCAATCAAACCCCGAACCAATGAAATGTACCAGCATATCATGTTGGCTATATTCTGCAATTCCTCTCGGACCCATGTCTTCAAATGTCCCGGTTTCCGAGCTAGGGTGTGCCCGGCCGTGACTTAAAACTTGAGTTTTTAAAAAAATTAAATTTGTTTTTTATTATAAATTAATTTGTTTAAAATTTTTAAATTATTTTAATGTGTTGATGTTAAAAATAAAATTTTAAAATATATATCTTGCCCCTGGTAGATGATTGATTAGTCAATTATAAGTAATAGGTAGAGTAATACATAATACTGAGTAGGGTAACGAATCAGTACGTAGCATTAATAGCCCATGACAACAAGAAAGAATGAACAGAGACAACTCATGGATTATATGTTAGTAATGTAGTTTTGGTGGTTTATAATAATGTATAGAAACATTCTGAGGATATGTTTATTTAAAAATAAATATTAAATAAATATTTTTCATTTATTTCGATGCTTGATATCAAAAAAAATTTAAAGATTTAAAATAATGATTTTAATATATAAAAAAAAAAGCATTATATCCTACACCACAGCACTAAAAGCAAAATTAGTTAGTTTTAAGTGGAGTTTCCATGAGTTTTGGAAGTGCATGCTGTAATGGGACCAGACTCTGTTTAATAACTGACACTTCCAATTGGGTCTCCACCTTAGATACTGTCCTACAAACTGAGGGCAGCTTAAACAGAAACTAAGGGTTGTTGAGATCTACATTTACTGCTATGGAGGCTCAATGCACCGAAACATCTTAAAGCACCATAAGTACAAGGGCTTTGTCTTTATTGTCTTCGAATTGAAAAGTAAGCGTGCAATTATAGCACCTATGACACCCCGTTTGCAGATTCAGGGGTTGATTAAAAACAAAAAAAACACAAAAGAATTTAATTATTTTTATTACAACCATATTATTTTTTTAATTTTCTGGTGTTGACTCTGTTAGATTTATATTGAATTTCATAAAATTAGTCGAAAGATTCGGTGCATGTTTGGTATTTTATTAGTTTTTACCGTCTTGGAAAAAACTGTACATTATAACTTCGCTCGGATTCAAGTTTTATCATAATTCGAGGTGAAAAAATACAGTAAAAAACAAATAATTTTTTAAAATTATGAACAACATAGAAACATCTCGGACCCCAGTGCCATTACTCGACAAGTTAGCAAGTACTCGAATAGTCCAAGCCTAGGTCGTGGGTACCCCCTCACCACGTAGCTAAGTACCATCCTCTTATATGGAAACCCGAGGCCTGCTGAAAACCTTCGTTTAAAACTTAAAACCAGTTTAACACTAATAAATTAGATATTTACTTCTCTGACATTCACTTGTTTTTTTTTTTTTTTTACATGTAACCTTTTTCAGACCATATGCGTCCGTCCGAACTCTATACAAACCACTGGTTCTGTCGAGGAAAGAAAAAATTCGGATTAAATAAACCTTTCAATAGTATTTATTTTTTAATATATTTTCTTACTTAAAAATATATTAAAATAATTTATAATATCAATATATCAAAATGATAAAAAAAAATATAAAAAATTAATTTTTTTAAAAATCAGATTTTGAAAAATAAAACAAATGATATCCAAGCTCAGTTATTGACCAAAATTTAGAAAATATTTATTTGTGTGAATGAATATATTTTTAAATAATATCTTTTTCTTGTAAGAAGTGGTAAATTGTTATTTTTTAAAGTATTTTTTTATAATTATAATATATTAATATAAAAGAACAGAGAAGAGAACACGATGGTACGCATATTTATATAGAAATATGTAATTACTGAGGAAAAGATGAAGAAAAAGGGACTGTGAGGAGAGAGAGAGAAGCCAAAAACTGAGCACCGAGGTAGAAGACAAGAGTGGAGAAGATGAGAAGAAAGACCTACAAAATTGGGCTTGTATTTTACAATACTACCATTGACTTGCAATCAGCAGTCAAGTTACAAAATTCAAAAGGAAAGCCGCGTGTCGCCGAATAATAAAGAAGGTAATAGCGTGAAGGCAAAGGAAAGAAGACCCGTGGAACTATAGAAGTCCTCTGGAATCAATTCTCTATTATTTAATATTAACTGGTAAGCCAAAGTTTCACACAGCCGGTTATAATAATTAAGAAACTTTATAATAAGTAAACGGTAATAAGTTAAACTTAACAAGTCATGGTATTAACAAGAGATGATGCTTTTCAAACGTATGTGTATTATTTATTTTAGTAGTGTTTTTTTTTGTTTTTTTTAATGTATGTTTTTTTTAATTTTATTCTTTAACTTTTAGTTTTTTTTAAATTGTATTTTATGATATGTTTCGATTTGTTTTTTATATGATTATCTATGCTACATAACCCAAAATACTAAGAAAGATGATGCTTTTATTATGTACCACCCCACAAAACAATATTAATCTTAATATTTATTTGTTCAATTTTCTTAATCCTTGTTTTATTTTTATTATTTAATATTTGGTTTTTAAGAAACTTATTTGCATGATTTATTTTGATTTGATTTCTATGTAGTTATCAAAGTCTCATGACACGAGTCATCGTTTTGGCTGGTTAACCCAATTTTTTTATCAACTTCATCTTTTAATATTTTATTTGTTAAGAATCAGTTTTCATGATTTGTTTTGATTTTTTTCTATGAGGTTATCTGAATCTCATAATCAAGGTTATAGTTTGGCGGGTTAACCCATTTGTCTCATTCTTTTAATTGATTTTTTTTTTCAATTTCATTATTCAATATTTTGTTAACTTGGGATCGAATTAGGCTTTCTGGTTTGTTCTGACTTGTTTTCTATGAGGTTATCTCGGTTTTATGACCCGAGCCAGGGGTTTGACAGGTTAACTTATTTTTATTGGTTATCCATGTTGTTTTTGAATCTACTAAATTAATTGAATCACATCAAATCAACTCTTATTTGGTTATTTTTACATGTAGTTAATTTTTTTACAAAAAAAATTGATTCAAATAGTAGCGCACTGGCGGCAGTATTCTAGTAATACCACTAAAACATGTGTCATATCATTAAATAATTGACATTAACGATATATCATTAAAATTATAACTGGATTATTTTTTAAAAGTATTTTTTTATTTAGAAATATATTAAAATTATTTTTTAAGATTTTTTTTTATGGTAACATATCAAAATCATAAAAAAAAAACTAAAAAAAAATCAAATTAATATTTTATTAGAACAAACACGTTTTTAAAACATATTCAACCACAGTTAAAAATGCAATACCGTAGAAGCGAAAAGGGAGCAAGGGCTGTCCGCACACTGCCCGCATCACATTCCACCTTAATTACCTAGAGAAAAGCAAAGCAAAACATATAAAAGTAATACAAAGATATCATTGTCCCAAGCTTTTCAGCAAATAATAGATTCATCTTAACAAACCTTTGCGTTTATTAATAAATTCCACACAGTTAAAATATTAATTGTAGTACATCAATTTCAGACATGGATGTTTTCCTGTTCTTTTCTCACTTTTACCCGATTTGTCGAACACAGAATTTAATAGGATACGATTTCTCGAGGAAACATAAGTATACCGAGAGAGGCATATAAAATAATGCAAGAACTACAAAACAACAGTAGCTATTTTTGAATCCTTTTATAGAGTTTTTGTCTAGGCTATGATAAAAAAAACTGTAGTTACTTAATTATTATATAGTATAATATAATATTTTTATGTAATGCTTAGTGTTGGCGTGTGCCATGCAGGAAGCACTGAAGGAATGCCAAGATCTTGGGAGATTATAGAACACATTTTTAATTTCTTCCCAAAAACACCAGGGCGAATTGAATAGTTTTTTAATTTTTTATATATATAATATGGTTATATGAGAATTAATTAATAATCCATATCGTATTGAATATATTTAAGACTCCCGTGCATGCCTTATATAGTTTATGCATACAAGCATTGTATTTCGATCATACTCTAAATATATATAACATCAATAAGATTTCGCAAATAATTAGATAATCATAGATCTTAATTATGGCAAAAGCTAGCTAGCTAGCTAGCTTTACATGCCGGGATCGTGAGATAAAAGATTAATTATGATGATTATTTGTGCTATCACCACCTCAACATCGAGTTATGAGTGGAGTGAAAATCTTGTCATTTCTGGATGATGGTAACTCATCCAATATATAAATCCATTTTTTTATTTCTATCGAAAGTCGACAGACTAGAGAAGGATAAGTTCCATTATATATATAGAAAACAATAACCTCAACATATATAAAAAAAAAAAAAGAGGAGTAATTCACCATCTTCATTTATATTGATTAATTAATTCACATCTTGACCTGTTCAATGGTTGTGTCAGCATCAAGTTCGATATCCATCCCAATCCCATAATGTCAAATCCAGGAAGCATTTGGACCCTGCAATTTGCTATAACCTAATAGTATTAACTTTATCGTCAGATAATGGGGAGGAACAAATACCAGTCCTTTTCATATTTTAGCTGTTTAATTAATAATTATCACCAGAGAGTAGAAAAATCCGATGGAGTGTAGGGAAAAAGGATGTCTGGAACCACGTGCCTCGAACCCAAGTTTGATATTATCCTTGCTTGATTCAAGGAATGCAACCACGTGACCAGTTTATCTTCTGCAACCAATTTAAAGCTGATCGATTTCTTGTTGTTGATCGCAGGAGCTATATATGAGATGGGGAACAATGGGCTCGAATGATCCTACAAGATGGAGTACAAACATAATCTGTGACTGTGAAGGTCCCAATTTGACATCACAAGAGTGGTCTACTGAGATGGTGAACAGACCGAGGAAATTAAGAAGGCTCTGGTGCTGGTAGGGGCCAACCAAGAGGCCATCATCTGCACTGCTCCAATATTAGACAACTGGTTTTATGCCAACTGAGGCCCTGCCCCATGCATGTCTCCTTTTCCAGATACTCTATCAAGAAAATATGATTATGATGGTGGATTACAAGAAAAAACAACTTGATAATTGCTGTTGGCAAGTCTCACCTCCTGCTGATAACTTAAATTTAGTTAGGTACGTTTTTCTAACTTTTCCCAAGCTTATTAATAAGGGAGATGGGCTTGCATGACATGGTTGAAACAGAGAATTTGACAAGAAAGTTAAAAATAACTTGATGGTGCACCTTGCCTAACTCGTTTAAGTAATGAATCGAATCTGACAAACAAATATAAAAAGTACAGGCAACCCTACTACAAAAGTTTGGTTGGTCTGGATGGAATTTAATATGGGTGAGTTATTGTATGAGTGGCTATTTTGATAAATAGTTACATTATTATTAGAGATGGATAAAAAATCATTTGCTGTATATTTTGAGAAAAAAGGGAAGAAAAATAAATTTTACAAGGGCATCGTTAACTTTCTTCTAAACATATCCTAACCTGGATTTCAGCCTTGTCCATAGTAAATGCGTCTAAACATCTGTCTAGTAAATTTGTTGAGTGATGGTTTGTTTTTGCTTTACAACATATTTTTTAAATTATTTTTTATTTAAAAAAACTTCAAATTGATATTTTTTAAGTGTTTTTAAATGTTTTTGATGTGTTGATATTAAAAATTAAAAAATCTAAAAAAATTATTTTAACTTATTTTTAATTGAAAATTACTCTACACCACAGTATAACAAAACACACAAACTAGCAAACAAAGCAACATGTAGGAAGCCTTATTTTCTTCCACGGGAGAAGAAAAGCTAACAAACAAAAGGGACTGATGTGAAGAATAAGTGAGAGGTCATGTATTCTTCCCAAAAAACAAAGAAGAAAAAAGAAAAAAAAAGAAGAAGAGGAAGAAGGTCATGGGTGAGGAACAGTGCACTATTTGTAGTCTGGTTGGTGAGAGGTATTATCGTACCCAAAAAGTAAAACCTTGAAGATGGAGTTTGGGCCCATTTATGACTAGAGTGGACCAAGCCTGCCATTCTATGGTGGGGGAGCTTTTATTCTGCCACTGTCTCGACGGAAAGGTCTTTTTACAAAAAAAAGGATTTTAATCACTCGGAAAACCAATCTTGGAGCAATGCCTCAAGATTTTGATCTTGCTGTGATACAGGGGAAGAGAAACAGAGCAATGAAATGAAAGCTACCTTTTCACGTGACAAATTTTGGCGTGATGGAATGGAAGAGCTACAACCTTTCCCTGCTTTAATGGCCAGAAAATTATTTTCTTTTCTTAATCCTACTATAAGCACAGCCCGTGCTGTATAAGCTGTCTTCCCAACTGTCATCAACAGCAATTTCTGTTTTCAGTGGGAGAGAACGATAAGCAGAGAACACGAGGGTGTGTTTTCTTGCAGAAGTTCTCTCCAGCAAAGAAAGCTGGTATCAATCACCATAGGTTTCTTTATGGTCAAGGAAGAGACCAAAAAACAAAGGCCAGAAAGCATACACGTGGACAAAAAAGCATACAAAAAGGTTATCCATATCAACAGCAAGGTGCAACACCTTAATTAAGGACATTAGCAGCCATGATATTGCTAAAACTTGCAGCCAACACCTAATCACCATAGGTTTCCAGCTGTTTTTCGTTTTTCAATATCTACATACATCAAGAATGTACTCGGCAGGCAGGCAGGCAGGCATTGATGCAATGCCTTCAATTCAACTACTTGCATGACAACAAATTAGTTAAACCATCAAAACTGGAGATTTTTCTGTCAAATGGCATCAATATCATTTATTTCCATTATATAGCAGACTGCAACAGTTAATGGCATATATACAGGATATGTACAATATGAAGAACTTAATCAATTGAAAAATCAAATAAAAAATTTCCCAGTGACTGCACACAAAATAATAGGGCAAGCTATATTCTTGGGAAAACTAAATTCTAGCCAACACACTGACACTCCTCTCTTTCCTAATGAGAAATAAATCATGACTGCAAGGAAAATAAATATGGCTCAAACCTGAAGAAACATGAAAGAATATTTCCCAACGGATCATCTTGATGCAGAGAAGATACACGAGGCAGACTATAAAAACAAAAGAAAAATCAGAAAATCTAACAAAATTTGTCCCTCTTCATGATTTACCCTTTCCTGCGGAACCTTCTCTCTGACTACGGAAGTGACTGAGAAGCTGCTGGGCCTACATAACACATACAAACATACATTATCATCTAGCATATCTATCCATCATCATCATTAAATGTCAAAAAACTTCTTGGTCTTGATTCCCCTATAGTTAAAATATATAAAAAAATTGACATAATAAGGAATACAATCACAATCAACCCACCATGCTTCCTTTCCTAACTGGCAAAAGGTACCAACGGCCTCCACTATAATTTGGCTAGCTAGCAGATACCAGAACAGCTACAGTACAAACAAGGAAAGATGAGATTAGCTGCATACCTTTTCCTTCGCTCTTGGGGTGCCTGACTGGGACAATGCAACAAGTGGAGGAACAGCCCCTTCTTGCAAAACAAGGGTACAAAACTTGGGACTATTAAGGCACAGCTGCATCAGTATGGAGGCAGCGTTCTCCTTTCCTCTTTGAGATCCTGATTCGACAACCTCAACCAGCAATGGGATGCCTCCTGCTTTTGCAATGGCCATGCGACCTTCGCTGATTGTTGACAAGTTTGCAAGAAGAGCGACTGCCTTGTCAACCATCCCAGTGACAGGATCCATCAACTCAACTAGATACTTCACAGCTCCTGCTTGAACTATTCGAGCCTTGTTTTCATGAAAGATTGAAAGGTTAAACAAGGCAGTAGCCGCATCCTTTTTACCTCTTATAGTCCCATAGGCAAGAAGATCCACCAAGGCTTTGACAGCACCAGAACGGCCTATCTTGGCTTTGTATTCTTCTAAAACAGAGAGGCTAAATAGAGCTGCTGCAGAATTCTCTTTGGCACCATCATTTCCTGATCTTAAGACATGAATAAGTGGTTCTATTGCTCCTGCTTCTGCAATCATGGCTTTATTTTCTTCGTTGATTGATAGATTCAACACGGCTGTTACAGCATGTTCCTGGGTTATCTTCACTTCTGAGTACAGCAGTGAAAGTAATGGTCTGATAGCACCAGAATGGCCTATAATGATGCGATTCT
Organism: Populus trichocarpa; assembly: GCF_000002775.5. NCBI lineage: Eukaryota > Viridiplantae > Streptophyta > Magnoliopsida > Malpighiales > Salicaceae > Populus > Populus trichocarpa. Next base: position 22,618,738 of record NC_037289.2, on the reverse strand, counting down.
CGACATTGTGCTTTGCTAGAAGCCTTAGTTCTTCAGCCGCTTTAGTCTTTATTTCATTTGATTGGCTTTTAAGCCCTTCAACCAACTTCTTGACTTGAGAAGTTGTACATAGATCATGAGAACCTGAGTCGGAAAACTGAAGGGAGTTTGTTCTGCTATAGTTATGGCTTCCATTGCTGGCCATATCATATTTAGGACTGTGAAATTGCCTTCCTGATAAACAGGGAGAAAATCCCTTTACTTTATTGGAAGGAGAAACAGCAGGACATTCAGAAGTTATCTCTCCTGACAAGTCATTCACATTGTCATGCATGGTTAATAACTTCAACATCTCATCTGATGCTGGAGGCACATATTCAATACTGGAGATGGCACTTGAGGTCGATTCACTCCTGCTATGTATATATGAAAGTTCGTGGGATGGGCACTCAAAGCTTTCAATCCCCATGACATGATTCCGATTAAATTCTTCACCACTTAATCTAGATGAAACACCAATCTTCTGTTTCTCAAATCCATTCCCAACTTCAATGGATGATCTTGATGTAGAATTGCTACTGTGCAAAGAACAACGATAACGAAAACTATCCAAGTGCAATAAATCATGATGTGATGGGACAGAGTCGCTTGAAACTCTTACATTGTTTTCCTCACACCAATTTGCTATCATAGCTTTGACAGTGTAATTGGGAATGAGATTTGTGTGAGAGAGTGTCTGACGGGTCCTAGGGCATATGCTCAGCCCATGATCAAGCCACTTCTGGATGGACACCCTATCATAAGTTTGACCAGAAGCCACGATCACTGGGTCTAGCATGAGCTCCAAAGATAATGGACACCGAAAGTACGGAGGGATTGGGGCACCACTCTTAGGATCAAAGCGCTCAACTTTAAGCAACCAATTACGTATGTGAGAGATCAGATCCACAATTTGGTCAATTTGATCCAAGTCTCCTTTTGCTTTATTGACTTTAACATTCATCCTCTCCTTCTCCACTGCCACACTTTCTTTCAAGAGTTCCTGATTTGATGTTAAACCAAGTGTTTCAGTAAGTTTCATAAGATGATTAGTGCAAGGAGAAACATCATCGCTTAGACTTCTCAGAGCCTCTTCTATAAGTTCTGTTATTGTTTCGTGTTTCAAACCTTGAAGTTCCTGCATACAGTGCTGGAAACATTTAAACAGAAATCAGTCTCACACTAGACATATGCAACTAAACAACTAAAATAGTATAATGATTAGACCAATCTGATAGATTAGACCACATTAAAAAAAATCAAAAATATAAAATGAAAGGAAAAAAAAGTAAACCACCAGGAACTGTCTAGTTAAAAAGAAAACAGTGTGGCACAAATATCCCAACTCTATCCACACCTGAACAATAGTTAAAGTTGAAGCGGATGGAGAACTCTGCAACAATCTACATAATATTTGACAAATCTCCAGTGCAGAGCTCTGGATTTTCTTCAATAGTGCTTCACTTTGCTGGACCTGGACAGAGAAAAAACCACATGTCCATTAAGAGTTTGAATCTCAACTACCTCCCCGGCCATCCCAAGTCAAAGCTCACGTGTTCGAATATCATAAACAGCTACATTTGATTGCCAAGGAAAAAAGAAGTGAAAATAAAAGGAAGAGATTCCATTACAGTTTCAGGTTGCATTTGTTCTTCTAACTTGCAAGCCTCAAATAATCTTATAGAATTCATATATGTTGGCTTCTTTAGCGTGGATCAGAAAGACAATTTCAGACTAACAATTACATGATAGAAGACTACTTTTGTTGCTTAGTCTTTCAAACAACAATATGAGCTTCATCATGGAAGAACCAGCACACAGAAATAATGAAGGCCAATATTTTGAACTCCATCTGAAAGCATTACACACTGTATATTTGATCCACTACACACAAATAAGCTGTTCAGAATTACTCACGCTGCAAATCTTGCTCATCTGTGGACACCAGTTCTCCATAAATTCACGAGCCTCATTAACAGTTGTATCAAGTTCTTCACACTCTTTACATAGGACTTCATCTGAAGATATGCTGTAATCAACAACTCCATCAAGAACTGGTTTCAAATGCTTTAACATCATAACCATGCTCTTATAATCCTTTTGAATAGGCATAAACTTCCTTGTCTGACATGAAACAAGATGAATGAATCGAGAAATAGTGTTGATAAGACATCTTACAGATGATGTGTCCATTGACCTGCTTTTCATAAAGCATAGCAAAGAGATTGCATTAAAACAAAAGAGGAAAAAAACAAACATTTTTAATGCAAAAGGAGTTTCCAATCAGAATAGTGTCAGACTATTTCTTTACAACAACAATGATAGGTTTGTGCTTCTTGATCTTGATCACAAATTTTTTCGTGTAACCTTAACAAGATTTCACATGTTAAGATTTTTGTGTTTTTCATTTTAAGAAGGGACAAAAGGTCGGTCCAGAAAACACTAAATTTATACAAATCCCTCATCACGTAGTAATTATTTCATTATGTAGACATGTAAATCCAAAGATGAATGGGTAAAGGACCATCAAACATGCATAAATACCAAAATCAGATATCATCAACATTTGGTTGATAATTATCATGTGTGAGCCTAATCAATTAGCCAAGCCTAGCAGCAAACTCCACATGCTCACAGTCAACAAGGTCAGTAAATCTACATAGGGCAGCACCACAATGATGCTTAGACCCAAATCAATGAAACGCCTTCCCTCCAAATAAAGCTGAAGTAAGATGTTCTATTCTCAGTTGGTCTCGGCATTTTATGCATTCTGTCTCCACTTGGCACAAGAGGTCCTGACCCAGGCACCATGCAAGTGCCCTCAAGTTATCCCATGGGGCCCAGTAAGTGGCATCATTAAACGCAACAAATAGCTATCTCAAACCTCAATTCCATCTAAGAAAATTCCCTTCTACAGTGTGCCTAGGAGTGTTGCTTAATTGTAGGCAGAGATTTTACATGGGAACAAGAGGACATATAATGAATTCACATGTTGCTGAACGACCAGAGAGCACAAATTATTAGAAAATATACTGTATTTTTGTGCATCTAACCCTACAATAAACGAAAGACGAGCCCTTCAACAAATATGCAACAACATGCTAAAAAATCATTTCCTTGAATTTGCTATGACTTTGACACTAGTCAGACCTTGCCTCTTTAGAAAAAATAAGCAAAGCCATTTTTTTGGTAACTTCTTTTATTCCATAATAAGGTGATTCCATTTTACCATATCGGAAAAAAAAATCAATATCTCAATTGTTCCCTGCTTGCCATCAATAAAACAAAAGAGAGTCCTTAGCTTTCATTTGATGACTACCATTTTAAATATACATTTGGTTGCTAATAACGCCTGGGGAAATAAAATTAAAATCTTTGACCTCTGCAAATTCAGAAAAACAGGAACATCAATTGCTTACAATCTTATAAAGACCATTTGACCAAGTAGAACAGAACTGATCACTCTAATTCAAGACAGAACAACAAGAACCCTCTATTGCTTATAATCTTACAAACATCATGTGACCAAGAAGAACAGAATTCACATTCAGTTCTTAGAATCAAAACAACATGAGATCTAAAATTACTCTTTTCTTCTCAGTTTCCACAGACACCTAATATTTCTAGCCCCAGGTAGGTTACAAAACAGAATCAGAAAACCAGCCCACCATAAAAAACGATTTGGTAAAGAATACTGCGTCAAAAATCACCACCCACTTGTTATATCACAATTTCCAAGGATTTCACTCAGCACCTCATAGAAGAACCAAAGCTTGAATCCAAAAACAAACAACCACCCATCAAAACAATACTTCCAAATAACACAAATTGTGCAGAAAAAGTAACATTTCTTGAACATCACCAAAACCTTGTGATCAAAAGAATACCTTTACAATCTATATGAGTAGCTCAAGCCGGTGAATCAAGGCCTAAAAAGCAGATCCTGGTGGACATAGACGTATAACTTGTACAAAAGTTATCAAAGATCCATGCTTTATGCCTTGAAAAAACAGTGTGGATAGAGAACCGATGCCCTGCTCTCATTACAAAGCTGCATTGGAGAGAGACTGTGAACAAAATCGAGGGAAAATAAAATAAAAGGGTTAAAAACTAGTGGGACCCAGTTGTTTTTTTAATTATTAATTTAGGGGCCCTTTAGGGTTGATTGCGGATTTGTTGTGTTTAGTGGGGGGAAGAAAATTAATTAAGAATCATGATGAACAGTGGAGACAGAGAGATGGAATGGGATTAGTAGTAATGGAATCAAGATTAGGTTAATTAAGATTGGATTAGGGAGAAGGTGAAAAGGGGAAAGTCAAGGCACTTTTTTTTTATATATATAATTTGCTGATGCAATGGAATGATATCCAAAGTGGATAAATTACTTTAGCTACAGAGAAATACTATGATTAGTATGCAGATGTGGAAACGACCTTTAGTAAATGGCTAATATACCCTTGAATCTCTCTTTAGTTTTGCTAATTGCAAATTTTAACATGAATTTTTTAATGGTAATTTACTCTTTTGAGAGCAAAAGTTCTTTTTAAAAATCATTGATAAATTTTATTTTCAAAATTAATTTTGATAAGATGAAATTCTATGTGATGGATTTTTAATAATCCGATTAATTTGATCGGATCCTTTTCAAATTTTTTTAAAAAATAACAACATTGATGTAATTAAAATAATTGGTCTAAATTGATCTATTTATTTAAAAAATAATCCGAAAATTTAATAATTTATTTTTTCTTCTTCAACGGATAAATTATGAATGAATTAGAAGTATCTATTTTAATCCTATTTGAAATGACTCGAAAAATCTTGGTCACGAGAAGGGATTGAATTTTTATGATTCATCCATGCTCTCCTTTCAACCAATAAAAACCAATATAATAATGAACACAAATAATCCATAAAAACCCAAAAAAAAGAAGAAGAAGAAGAAGAAGAAAAGCTTGAGGACTTGGATTTTTGCTCTGGGCTGCCGACTGGCGTTTGGTTTCACAAAACTCGAGCACATCTAACTATCACCCTCATAAAAAGAGAACTCGAGGATCGAGTCTATGATTCCGAGGTATATTGTATTCTTAAGAGACTGCCTCTTACCGACTGTAATCATGTGATTAGTTTAAGGTTTTAATAAAAGTGATCCCTTGTATTATTGAAGGGCAGCTTCATACTTCGGGACATGCTTGTCCATGCCTATGCTCGGATCGAAAGAGAAACAAGAACTGACACTCTAGCCTACAGCCTAGGATCAGATACATAGAATTAGAAGCCCACATCATTATACTTTGTCTGCTTTGTGGATTTCAGCTGTTTTCGTATTTGAAAAATGTTTCTAAAAAATTTAATTTTTTTTATTTTAAATTAATATTTTTTTAATATTTTTATATTATTTTGATGTGTTAATGTTAAAAATAATTTTTTAAAATAAAAAAATATTATTTTAATATATTTTTAAATAAAAAATATTTTAAAAAACAATTATAATTATAATTCCAAACACGCTTTATAATCCAGCCTTAAAAACATGACAATAGTGTTTGAGATTAAAACTTAGTTGTGAACTTTCGATAGACATTAATACAAGTTAAACCCTCTTCGGAAAACACTATTCGGCCATGTCCATCTACAATGTTCACCGAAAAGGTGTAATGGCTGGCTATTTAACCCCTCTATTAGAAAGATCAACTGTAACTTTCAAGGGTATTAAAGTATTTTCACATGGTTTATTAGTCGTTACTCAACCATTTAGAGACAAACAAGCATTTTATTATTTTAATTGCATGATGAAATGATGAAAAATCATTAAAAACAGGAAAATTAAAATTGATGTCTAGGGACATTTTTATATTTGCTAATGGTTCTTTCATTAATATAATATCAATTGAGGGGCGATTTGATACTTGGCAAGACATTTTTTTTGTTAATTTATTTTTTTAAAAATCAATTCCACTTTTTTATATTAGTTATTTAATAATTGAATTTAATGATTTTATTTAGTTTTTTTTAAAACGAATTACCGTGGTGTCACAACCAAGTTACATATTTGGCATGCTAATTCGGATGGGTTCGGGTCAGTTTTTTTTGTTGTCATTTTTTTACTTTATTTATTGTTATATTTTTTATTCATATTATTAAATTAATTAAGTTTATTAAACTCAATTAAATCAATGGTTAAAGTCTTATTTTTAAAAATAAAAAAATAAACTGACCCATAGTATATAACAATAAACTTGTCTAGTTTGTAAACTAACTATCTGATTTGCTGAACATTAAAAAAAAACAATCAAGAGGCAGTCAAGTCATCTGAAAATCCATAATATTTTTGTTTGTTGTCAATCAGATAAATAAACAGCATAAAGACAACTCTGGTGGTTCGATTTATAATGGTTTTGAACTTTTTGTTTGAGAATTTCTTCCATCGACATTATTGCACTCTAACCTGAGATTCTCAAAACAAATTTTTTAAGAGATTCTCCATGTATAATAGTTTTAAACAAAAAACAATAATTTATTACTGTTGTGAAACATAAAAGAAAAGGATAGGTGGGATAAAGATAACATATTTTTATGTTCTTTCTTTTTAAATTAATAACATTTTTTAAAAAAAAATTCTTAAAAATAAATTTAATTGTTATGTCTGTGCATATATACACACCCACCATGAATATATTATTTGACGTGATTCATGAGTGAATGATTATTTTCAAGAGCTAAATCATAAATACAAATCTATCAACGTGAGATTTTCAATCAATTAAATATTTATATCACATATTTATATGTAAATTAAAAAATATAAATGATAGAATTCAAATTAATAATTTCCTCTCATCTTGGTAGACTATTTAGTCTTTGTTTAAATACAAATTCATTGTGACGAATGCATCTTACTTACTTCAATCAGACATATTTATTTGTTTTATATTTATCTTTTATGCAACGCGACACTAATAAGATGCTACCTGATGATTTCTTATGAATAAGAAATACCAAAACACTTAAGTTTTTTGTTCTTGCTGTAATGAAATACTGAATGATTGTCGTGATAGCATGATAACAGCAGAACCAGGTAGACAGGGAGACTCGAGCAACTGTTCTGCTCCATTACATCTTGACGGTGTTTGTATTCGAGCAAGACAACTTTCTTTTGTCTTAATGACAACCTAACCGTACTTTTTGTCTCATGGAGTGTTTTAACAAGCAATTGCCAGCTATAATCTGTCTTGGATATGGACCAACTTTAATTCCTCTCGCCATACAGTGAAGTGGCTACAGGAGGAGAAGCATCATGACTTTCCACATCAAACCAGAGCCATATTTCCCTTTCTATTAAATTTACAATAAAGCATCTTAAATTACTACTGTGACAACACTTTCTTGAGAAAATAGACCTCCAATAATTCTATACTGTGTGTTTGTGATAAAAGAGTGGTGAGTTTTCTCTGGAGATACAATTCTAGCACAACTATGGAAAAATATGTATTATATGCTTTTCATGAATTACATCGCGCAACCCACACAAGTTTGGCGTACTCACAAACAAGCATAAACTTAAAGCTTCACTTTCTTTTTCTTTTTTATTTTTGTTTCAAGGAAACTTTACTTTCTGGAAAGTATATTTTGTGGGTCCATGTGAACGAGTAAAACTCCAGCTGTCCCGGACTCTTACAAAAGGTGCACGCCCTGACTCGAATTCAAGACCTATTATGCAGATTTCAAGCACTTTGCCATCACGCTACGCCCAAAACTTCACTTTCTAAAAGCTGAAATCACACCTTGATAAAAGTAAAACATGTATGTTTTTTTTTTAATAATTCACACTAAAAAAAACTTAACTGCACCTCACCACACCTCCAAAAGTATGTGCATAATAATAAGAAAAGGAAACCTCCAAAAGTGCTTAGGCAAGAGTGATCCAGGGCCTACGAGACGAGCCCACCATTCCTCGAGCCAGGCTACTCTAACCGTACTTCCTCTCTTCCAATTCAATACATCTCGACTCTGGCACTCTATTTTTCTGCAATTTGAACTCACAACTCCTCCTTACGGTGGAAACCATTGTTCCAGTGGTGAATGAGAGGTCATAGCTGAGAAATTGAGATTAGATGAAGGGCTTGCTTGGCTCTATTGTGCTTATAAGCAAAACACTTTCTTTAGTTGATTACAAGAGAAGCATGCATTTTTCTGAGGTAACATCGAGATAACATTTCAGCTTCTCCTGAAAGTAAGTTTTTACCATACATTTGTACATCTAAAAATCGGACCACTCGCTGCTTATGCAGGACCAAATGTAGCCGTAGTCTGAGATTGGCCAACCAAAATATTGAACCCAAAAAAGACCATTTTTTTTAATAGTTGAAACTTGAAAGCACATCCAATGAAACTCCTAGTGCTCTTCCTTGAAAAAATTGCTGCTTTTATTTTGCGAACTCGGGTCAACAATCCTATCAATTATACAATACTTTGATGTCCTCGATCCGAGCAGTATTAATATTTTATATGCCGACAAAACTATGATTTTTGCCGTGTACGCTGTGTTTCCTCTTAAAGGGGATGAGTTCATCGAGGAATAATGGTTCCCATAGGATTAATGGACTTGGAAGAAAATGCTACGGCTCAAAAAGACTGTGTAGAGAGTCTAGAGACCATTCCGTTTCAATTTCCACAGAATCAAAGTTGCTGACAGTAAAATGTCCAAAGCTTTGCTTTCTGTGGTGGGCTGGTAGTGTAGTACTCGTGCGTGTTCAAGCAAAAGTAAAGTGAATTTCAGCTTTGAGAGGTGGCTCACTAGCATATATGGGATTCTGATCAAGCATGCCATGTGCTCCTTTCACCATTTGATGTCAAGAACAAAAGTAGGGGTGTTCAAAAAAACCGAAAAACCGAGTAAACCGATAAAACCGATAAAAAATTAACCGAAAAAACCGAACCGAAAAATAAAACCGATTAAACCGATTAGATAATGTAGGAAAAACCCCGGTTCGGTTCGGTTTTCGGTTTTGTAGTGCAAAAACCGGGTTAACCGGACCGGACCGAACCGGTTCAAAAATTTCGGTCCCTAGTATAAATACAAAATTTTATCGAGCCGCGCCGCACCCCTCTCTTCTCTCTAGACTCCAGTTCTCCACTGCGCGCAACAAACCCTAAACCTAAACATTTCAATCTCTCCTCTCACTACTCAGAGCCACCCGCCGGCCCACCCCCTCGCCCCCCACCCTCTCCGGCCTCCGCTAAGGCCGTCCCCGTACCAGAGCACCCACAACCCGTCCACTCTCGCCTCTTCGCCTCTCCCTCTCCACTGTCCACTCTCCTTAGACTAAGAAAAGTAGAAAACATAAACACATATCGACGATCGACGTTTCCTCAGTCTCAACTGGACCAAAATAGTCTGTGTTTCCATCAGACCGACGGTTCCTCAACCTCTCAAAACCAGTAAGTTTTAATTTTTTTTCTCCTTTCTAATTAATTAATTCGGTTAAGGTTATTGTTATTTTAAATACAGTTAAACTTATTTTTTTAACGTTTCTTCCTCAGTCTCCACTGGATCAACACAGTCGGTGACTCGGTGTTTCCATCAGACCGAGCCTCTCAAAACCGGTGAGTTTTAATTTTTTTCTCCTTTCTAATTAATTCATACAGTTAAGCTTATTGTTATTTTTAATCAATTTTGTTGGGTGATGAATTTTGGTTTAGTTTGAAACCACTGGATAACGAATTTTTTTTTCCTATATGGGTTGAACTTGTTTCTGAGTTTGAAACCTGTGTCGTTTATATAAATTACTATTGTTACATGTACAGTTAAGCTTATTGTTATTTTTAATCAATTTTGTTGGGTGATGAATTTTGGTTTAGTTTGAAACCACTGGATAACGAATTTCTGTTTATTTATCACTTCCAGTTCCTTATGTGCCAGACTATTCTTCTTCTCCTTTTTAGAATTTATCTGTAATATTATCTGTAATATTATTAGATGTTGTTCTGTTTCTGTCTATAAAATTTACCAATTGATGCCTTCACATTCTTGGTTATTATTTTATTTTCTGTTTGGTTCCTGTGAAGATTGATTTCTTAGGTATTTGTTTTGTTGAGCTAATGTGACAGTTAAGTTTGTGTCTTTTTTAGGATTAAAGTATGATTTTAATGTGTGATTTCTTTGGTATTCGTTTCATCTTTACCTTATTTTAGCTCATTGATAATTTCACCTTATCAAAGTAGAGTTATGTTATTGATGTTATTTTGATCATTCTTTTAGAACTGATATCCGTCAAACCTATTCATTCCTTGAGAATAATAGTTTTCCAGCATGACTAAATTTGGATTGAATGTCATCTTTGACAATCTCCTTCTTTGCAGCTCTTAAAGATAGTTTTGTTTTTCATTTTGGTCTGTTGTATGAAGTTTTTTTTTTTTAAATATGGAGATTGTATTTTAATTCCCTTAGTCATTGATTTGGTTGTTTGTCTTTCATTGCAAACTAGTTTTGTTTTGATGAGTTTTTTTTATTCGGTTTTGTTTTGTCATTCTGTAAAATGTATTCATTATTCTGTTTTGGATGATCTTGATTGGCATTTTGTAGTCATTAAAATCATGTTATTCTTGTATTCATTGTTCTGTTACTTCTGTAATTATTTTTCCTCCATTGATAGATTTTCTAAGCTTGTTTTGACACATTTTCTAAGCTTGTTTTGACATGTTACATGACTTCTGTAATATTTGTTTCATTTCAATTTTTAAACTGATTTTAATCTTTATGTTTATTAAGTGCTGAAAAGAATTGTGCAAGTGATAATGAACATGTTTGCATTTGGTAATTTACAGATGGAAAACCTTCAAAATCAAAATGCTTCATCCACTGGCACTACCCCAACATCAACCAATGCCCCATCTTCAAACACTAACCCAGCGCCAGCATCAACTACTGCAGGATCCACCACGGATAGTAAAGGTAAACAACTTCAAGTCCCTGCATCTAGGAAAAGAAATGTTGATGATAAAAAAAAGTCACAAATTTGGGATCATTTTACAAAACTTGATGGTGATCCTACAACCCCTAGAGCTGAATGTAATTATTGTGGAAAGGATTATGCATGTCATACTATTATTAATGGGACAAGTAATATGTGGAGTCATTTGAAAGTATGCAAAAAGTTTCCTTTTATGGTTGATAAGAAGCAAAAAATTTTGGTATTAGAACCTAATAAAGTAGGGGGTGAATTAGGAGATCGAAGTGTGGGAACTCTTAAGGCAATAGGTTATGATTATGATGAATGCAGAAAGGCACTAGTGAAAATGGTTATAATTGATGAGTTGCCTTTTAATTTTGTGGAGGGTAAGGGACTTAGATTATTTTCTAGGACCTTGCAGCCTAGATTTGACGTTCCTTCTCGTTTCACTGTTATGAGAGATTGTTTGAAACTTTATGTTGAAGAGAAGGAAAGATTAAAGAGAGCTCTTAAGGGTCAACGATTATGCTTAACAACAGATACATGGACATCAATCCAAAACATTAACTATATGTCCTTAACGGCTCATTGGATTGATAATGAATGGAATTTGCATAAAAGAATTCTGAATTTTTGTCAAGTTTCCAATCATATGGGTGAGACAATTGGTCAAGTTATTGAGAATTGTTTGTTAGATTGGGGGATTGATAAACTTTTAACTGTTACAGTAGACAATGCAAGCTCTAATAATGTTACTCTTTCATATTTAAAGAATGTGATGAAAGATTGGCCAACTAATATATTGTCAAATGAACATTTGCATGTTAGATGTTGTGCACACATTGTAAACCTGATTGTATGTGATGGTTTGAAAGAGATGAATGTTTCTGTTGTTAAGATTCGAAATGCAATTAGGTTTGTGAGATCTTCACCCTCTAGGCTACTTGCATTTAAGAAGTGTGCAGAAAAGTTGCATATAGAGTGTAAGAAATCATTGTGTTTGGATGTTGCAACTCGATGGAATTCAACTTATCTTATGTTAGAAGCTGCTGAAAAGTTTGAAAAGGTGTTTGTGAGGTTAGGTCAAAGTGAACCTAGGTATGTGAGTTACTTTTTGGAGGTTGATTCAAAGGGGAATAAAAAAAACATAGGGCCACCTAGTTTGGAGGATTGGGAAAATGCTAGAACTTTGCTGAAGTTTTTAAAGATCTTTTACATGGTTACATTGAAATTTTCTGGCTCATTGCATGTTACATCAAATTCTTTCTTCAATGAATTGATTTACATGCATACAAACTTGATGCAATTGTGTAAAAGTAGAGATAATCTTTTGAGTGGAATGGCGATGAACATGATGAGTAAGTTTGAGAAGTATTGGGGTTATGGAGCAAATCAGAATTATTTATTGTATGTTGCTAATGTTTTGGATCCACGTCTTAAATTGAAATATGTGAAATTTTGTTTTGGTGAGTTGTATGATCATGACAAAGCACAATTGCTAACAAAAAAAGTGAGAGATAATTTGGTGAGCTTGTATGAGTTTTATTTGAAAGCCGATGAAGTGGTGGATGATAATAGGCATAAACAAGATGTTAATGATGCTATTGATGACATGGAGATAGATGTTAACACTTTAGCTCGGTTCAAAAGGCACTTGCTAGAGGAAGATAGTGTGGAAAATAGAAATGAGGTTGAGAGGTATTTGGTCGATGGTTGTGAGGATCCTAATGATGATAAATTAGATATTTTGGGTTGGTGGAAGATTAATGCTTCAAAATATAAGATACTTTCGAAAGTTGCACAACATGTTCTGGCTATTCCTATATCCACAGTGGCTTCCGAATCAGCCTTTAGCACAGGTGGTCGTATACTCGACCAATTTCGAAGTTCTCTATCTCCAGCAACAGTTCAAGCACTTATTTGTTGTCAAAATTGGTTGCATCATGGTCCAATTCCAGTTGATAATACAACCTTGATGAATGATTTTGAAACCTACGAAAACCTTGAATCAGGTAATGTTTCTTAAAAACTTACATCTTTTATTTTATGATTTATTAATTAACATATTTTTATTCTAACATGTTTAATATTTTATTTTGTAGAATTTGATGGAAAGTTGCATTTAGCAACGGATGATAATTAGTTCACAAATTGTGATGCATATGGTATAAATATCTTTTTTTATTTTTATATCTTCTGATTTAATTTATCATGTTATAATTCTAGATTATGAATTTCAGGAATCAAAGTGCAATGCTCTTGAAGTGCTTTTTTATTGAGACGATGTGCACATGAAGATTTATTTTTTGTGGCTTGGAGTGTTTTACGATAATGTAATGTTATTTGTTGTTTTTTTGTTAAGCCCTTTGAAGGCAATGGTTTGTAATTTGGATTTAAACTTATTGTTGTGTGATTGTGAGTGCGTGTTATTTATTTAAACTTTTCGGAAGTAGAAAAATATTAGTAAGTTAAAAAATATATTGAACAGATTGACATTAATAATTTCATATAAATGAATATTTAGGGGTAAAAAAATTAAATATATTTGGAATCTTCAAAGAAAATGAGACAATATCAATATTAATTGTAAGCCTAATAGAAATCCATTAGAAACCCATTACAAAGCCCATAAAAAAGCCCAAAATAAGCCCAAAATAAGCCTATAGGTTTGTCCGGTTTTTTGGATAAAAAACCGGACCGAAACCGGACCGAAACCGGCCGGTTTGGGCCGGTTCCGGTTCGGTTTCGGGTCTCTTTTTTTTTTTTTTTTTTTCGGTTTGGGTTTTTTTTTCGGGTCAAAACCGAACCGAACCGGATTTGCTCACCCCTAAACAAAAGGGTTGGGTTCCTGACGTTGGAATGGGGGGTGCTAAGGCAATGGGTCAGGTGCATAAAGGCTATTATGTGCAATAGCATTACCACAATCCATGGTTAAAGCAGGGAGCACATGGCTTTGTTTTTGGAATGGTCCACAATTTCCTAGCCATCACAAGCGGGATTCCATCAACTCAAGATATCCTGGAGGAAAATACTGCCGATGGATTTATGTATACTCAAGGAAGGAATTAAAGGACACTTGTTTAATTCCTTGCGTATTTCAACTCTTTAATTCCTTGCAAGTCATCCTTCCTATCTTACATCCCCACCCAAACATGGCGCTAGAAAACTGGAAGAAACAAAATATGGATCCATCATTTGGTATACTTTCCATAGAACATTTACAACACGATTCTTTATTTACAACGAATGTTCAGTTACCAAACAAATAACGACTAATATGCAAAAAAACCAACCTGTGAATTAAGTAGGGATTAAGCGTCCATGCCCTTCAGTTCCAAGGTGAGGTGACATATGATGGTCTCCTTGATGCCACGGATAGCATTGGATTTCTTGTCACGGTGTACTTCTTGTGTTGGGTAGCCAAAAGATAATCCATAGGGAAACCTCACAAAGCAGAGTTCGATATTCATAGTCCATGCTGCACTTAGGTTACTGTCAATTAGCAAGAAGTGCCTTGTTGCATCTTTGAGTTGCACCTTTAGTCTAAATGTAATTAATATTTAGAACAAGCTCACACATCAGAGATGTAAAGATCAAACCAAACATTTTTACAAATCAATGCCAGATCCTTTTTACTCAGGTCCACTTTTCAGACAGCATAAAGCCTTGTAACCTGGTTTATATTGGATCGGCAAATCGGGCAAACACCTTTCTTAGCTTTGATCTCACTCAAACAAGTCATACAACCAGCCATGTGACCGCAAGGAATGCAAGCACCTTCAACAGGAGCTTCCCAACATATTATACATGAAGAAGAAGTACCTCCCTTGTTCACATCACTTGTTACAGAAGCTCCAAGCTCTATGGCTGGAACGGACAAGTCCAGTAGACTAAAATCAAATGATGGATAATGGATAGGCCCAGCATCCAATTCCTCATCAGGAATTGGTGGAGCTGATGGAGCTGATGGGACTGATGCAGTATTTCCACCACTAGTTTCAGAAACAGGGGGGATATCATAACGGGTTTGTACATGATCTTGACTGCCACTTGGCCCCATATTAGGCACAGCGCATCCATTGTGGTCTTCCTTTGGTGCCTCGCCCATCCATCCACTGCTGCGTGCTTCTGAATGTGTGGATGCAACAGTCACGCCCCACCTGTTGTGGCTATCACCACGCACAGGGTCTTCCCAGCCGTTTGCATTAATTACTTCAGAGCTCTGATGAGTATTTGGATGTAGTGGATTGTCCTCTGTGGTAGACTGAATGGATCCACCACCTATTGCCATTGCCGATCCCACAGCTTCTGCTGAAGTATGATGACCAACCACTGGAACTGTGGTTGGAGGATTGCCATACATTGGTGGCAGCATAACCTGAAAATTATGAATGTTGACAATGGTGTCTTTGTTGCAGGGGCAAGTGGCATACAATGAAGCAAGAATGGAGCAAAAGTCATTTATTTTTTAAAATACGTAAATTGGACTATAAGGAACTTTGCATAAACCAATCCACAACAGCCAATCTTTTAGTGCACCAAGTTCTCCATAATTTGCTAAAACATCTCAAAAAATTAGGAAACAAACTAGACCAACCAAACTCAACTCAAGATTAAAAGCTTGAAATGGAAAGTCAAAACACTTCCTTGACAAACAGCTCAAGCCTTTTGCTTCAAAATCTAAAAAAGGGTCACCATTGTGCCCGGGTCATGAATCCACTCCCTTCCACTGCTCTAGATATGTGTATACTCTACTTGTTATCCTTCTAAAATAAGCAATTTCTAGTGGATCAAAATTGACGGGAAGTATTTAAGTATCTAGATCAGTTTTTGTAAACCCTCGTGTAAACATCGAACCAAAGATAGCAAGACCTTGTCGAGTAATGGAAACTCAAAATGAAGGAAATAAATAAATGATATAAATAACATGGAATGTAATGCGAAATGGAGAGGATAATCTCCATGAATAAACTTAAAAATTGTGATGGAATTCATCTGAGAATTATGAATTTTCGATTCAAAATTCGTAACGTTGGCTAAACTGGTAACGAGTTTCGACGAAGAAAAAAATAATGAAAATTTAAAATAAATGTATGCTGAGAATGAGAAAATAATTCCAAGAAATTAATGTTGTGATGAGGAATAAAAGTTAAGGATGGATTGTACGAAAAATGTTAGTGTAAGCTTCGGTTAAAAATCGACAACGCTATCGTGGAGGTAATAAGTTTGATAAATAAATAAATGAGAAAAATATAAAATAAATAAGTTTTGAAATAAGAAAATGGTCCGGGGAGTTGGTGAGACGACGGGGAAGAAATTTAGTAGAAAGACTGCGCGAAAAAGTACCGATAACCAGGTAAAATATATGAAAACTATCTAGAAGCTTCTTGAGGGGTAAAATTGTCAAAAAGCCATAAAAATCTCCTTTTAAAAACCAGCAGCAGCTGGTGTTACAGCCATGGGAAAAATGGCTTGAAGAACTCCATTTTCTTTGCAAAAAATGGAGAGATTCTTCCATGAAAGGGGGTTTGTGAGTGATTAAATCAAGTAATTGGAAAGAAAGCATGATCTAGAGGGTTTGGAGAGCAGAAATAAAGGAAGAAAAGTAAGGGTTAATGAGAGAGAAAGAGAGAGCTTGAGTTCTAGAGAGTGGAATGAAGAAATTATGAAGAAAGGCTTGGATTGCTTGGAAAAAATTCATTGGTTTCGTGTGAACAAGAGGTAAGGAACTTTCTTTTCTTGTTCTTTTGAAGTTTTAAGTTGATTTGAGTTTGAATTGAAATGGCTAAGTGATGAATGTTAGGTTTGTTGTAATGTGATGGTAAAATGGGTTTTTGTTGTTAAATTAGTTATGAAATAAGTTGATGAGCATGCTCTATGAATGGGTAAGTGAAAATCATAAGGACAATTAGAGGGAAACCTAGGGAATTTCTTCGCTCAAAGATCAGCCTAGGAGGAAATATTGGTCTTTGAATGAGAATGCATGAATGATGTGTTTTAGTTTATTATTGAGGATTAAAAGATGAAATTATGTGACTTGAACATAAAATAGATAAAGGAAAAGTTTCAAGGGATAAATTCCCTCTTTTAGCCGAATTACCTTTTGGTGGTGGATGAGAAATTTTGTTATTAGAAGTGATGATTTTGTATAAAACTTGTGTTTAAATGTTGTACAACATACATAAATAAGATTTGCTTCGAAAAAAAAATTATGAAGAAAATTAAAAAAGAAGAAGAAAGAATCCATGAAACTGGCACCTAGAGGATTCGGCCAAGTAGTGAGGAAATTAGATTTGGTTTGTGTTAATTGAATGATATGTTCTAATACATGGATGTTAAATGAGTTTTGGTTTAAAATTACAAGTAAGAATTTAAACGGTTGAGAAATCATGTGTAGCTGAAATTTCCATAAATATAAAAATGAGATTTGTTTGATGTTTTTGGCTTGGAGTGTGCTAGAAGCAACATAGGAATGTTGGAAAATTATGTGTGGATAAGAATTAGAAGAAAATTTAAAGAGATGAAATCCTTTGTTGGCCAAAACATTCCTTGATGAAAGGAATGAAAATTTTTAATATTATTGATTGGAATTGTATTAGGATTCATGTAGGGTTTTGAAGAAGTACGGGGGTGAATAAAATTTATCTTGGAATGATGGAGAAATGTTCCAATAAGTGAGGGAAAACCCTTGTGGCTGAAATGGATAGGTTAGAAAAAAAAAATTGAAATGTGCTTAATTGAAATATTGAATATGATAGGATTAAAGTATGTCTTAAATGTGTGTAAAATGCAAGCGTAAAGCTTGAAACCTAAAGAATATGCTTGGGTTTGTGTATATGAAAATGAAAGATGATGGATACCAATTGGTATGAAATATGGCAAAGTTAATACTTAATGTGCATGTTGATAAAAGGTACGGAAATTTTAGTGTTACATGTTTTGAATGGATGCGTGAATATGAATGCAAAGTTTCTTAATATAAATGTGTTGTGCATGAACATGTGGATATGAATATATGTTGAAATGGGAACCTAAAAATATATGGAAATGGATAAAAAAAAAATGTTTTGCTCGACGATTTAAATATATTGTGTATGTGTAAATAAACATGAATGGAAAGTTGAAAAATAAGAAAGTGTACTGATAGTTTACATTATGTGCTCTAGGAGAGGCATGCTGAACATGATTAACCTCGGAAGAAGGGAGTTAAATCTACAAATATCAGGTAGGTGTTATGCGAGTTTTAAGTTTGTTAATAACTGCAAATTCTTTAAATGTGTGAATATATTGTGAATATTGAAAGTACAAGGGAAAAATAAGAATGTAGCGACACAAATGAAGGATTAATTGGCATACTTGTTGGATGACTGAATTATTGGCAACTATAAGGGTTCGCCGGATTAATTAGCATCTGTGTGGGATGGCCAGATTGTTAGCAACCGTAAAGTTTTGCCAGATTAATTGGCATCCACATGGGATGGCTGGAGTTATTGGCAATCATAAGAGTTGGCCAGGGTAATTGGTTTTCTTGATGGATGATTGAGAAAATATTTGACTTCCATGGATGAATGGTTGGGAATCAATGGATATCATTGCTGATGTTTAGGATTGATTTTGTTATTAAACCTCAAGTTGAAGGTTAAATCTCCTTAGAAATATGATTAAGAAAGATATAAAGTAAGCGCTATTAAGGACATGTGTACACAGAATGCTTGTATAGTGACTAATGTTCACTCTTTTAAAGTCTACTACTAGTGTAGGGACTGCTATTAAAAAAAAGATTATAATGATGGTTACATAATCATGAATTTGATTTGGGGATTATGGCCATTCGAAAAGGTATAAAGTGAGTTGGATATATGAATTCAAGAGGTATAATGCTGGAGTAGAGGATGTAGAAACAAAGAGTAATATTTGAATATTTCATGCATGATGTGAATGATAACGATTTAGTAGATTAAGAAACGAATGATTTTGGCATATTGATAGTTCAAATGCAAGGTTCATGCGAGTTGTTTTGATGGTCAATCTTATTATGTTTGAAGAATGATTGGAAGAATCAAATTGAAGCATGATGAAGGTTGTCCTGGACAACCTAAAGGTAGCTATTACAACAATCACATGGAAAAAAGATGTTAGATCATGAAGATAGCACAAGTCTAGACTATTCCAAATAGGGAAATTGAAGGTTATTAAGATAATTTCAAATATAACGAGACAAAGATAGATATGATGACCTCAAAGTGAATTGATGGATTATTAATGTGACCCCCGATGCGGAAAGGGAAAAGGCTAGGATGACAGCCTAATTCAATCGAAAAATAGGATTCAAGATCGTAAAAAAGTATAAATGTATTGTAAATGGTGATTCAGGGTGGAGAGAGAGTGTTTAAAGGATGATTACTTATATGGACATGAATTGTAATTAAAAGAGGAATGAGTAATGTAGTTTTGGTATGGATTGAAATGGCTTTAGGAAACAAATCACTTGATTAATGAATATGGTCAAATAATTGGAGTATTGGCTAAAGTCGTATGGGAATGAGAATAATAGAGGTTTCCAAAGGGGAACTCACCTTCATCTCCGTATGGTATGAATAAAGAATAATGTTATAGAATAAAAGAGTATAAGTAAGAAACTTTCTGGTAAGGTCTAAAGGATTACACTTCTATTGCGACTTTTATAGAAGGTATGTTTTGGAGAATGGATGTCCATGAAGGATGTTTGAAAATGAAATTGAATCGAACCTCAAAGATGATGATCCTATAGATTACTTGTTGTGTTGAGGTATTTGATAGACTAACTTGTAATAAGAGATTAAAGAATTATGCTGATAATATGCTATATACCCTTATGTTGTGTTAATATTTGAAAGCATTATAATGTTAGTTGTTCGTTTCAGGTTCATCTCAGACATGCCAGGAGCAATAACTCGTTATTGTGATTCCTTCAGTAGTTTTAGGTAGTGATTATGAACATTGTGATTTCTTATGTTTTTTGGATTGTAAATAATAGAATTTATATTTTTTGTGGCATGTAATCTAAATGTTTCTTTTAGTATATGTAAAAGTTAACTTAAGTTTTATTAATTGTTGATGATTATAATTTTTAAGGTGTAGATGTCCTTATTTCATTTGCAAATATCTTTAGTGTTAAAAGAACATTTATGCTTGAAGGATGATGAGAATTATGGTTGAGATGAAGTTTTGATGATGAGATATGATTCAGAATGGTTACATCAAGAATTAAGTATTGTTGTGTGTGTGTGATTGCATATGTCGACACTTGGGAATATCCTATTTTAGGGAAGACTACCAAAATTTTGATAAAGATTTAAATAACCTTAAAGGGAGTATAACCATGTTATTATAGATTATGAAATTTGAATTGTAGAAAAGGAAAATCCCTGTTTTTCATTGAGTTTCAGACTCAAAGGATTGTAAAATCTCGGGCTGTCAATTTTCACTTTTGATTTACTACTCTCTGTTAGAAAACACTGAAATTCTTAATTTTGTGCCTGTATTATACAGACAAAGTCTCCATAATTTAGATCAGTGTTCAAGAAGATATAATAGTATCATTCTCATAAAAAATAGTAAAGAGGTTACATTTTAATGACTATACATACTTCTAAAATGAGAGCACCTGTTTTCTGAATTCTGTAATCATCTATATAAAAAGATTCCAAAGATACACAGTTCATTTAATACATGCGAATTTAGGCTACAAAAATAAACATTGCAAAAGCTAAAACCAACATACCTGGGGAATTCCGCTGCATGCATCATATAACCAGTGAAGCTGCTGTTTATCACCCTCATTGGCAGATGCAAGTTTGTATTGAGTTTCTGGAAGAATGCAATAACCACAGAAAGCACTTCAGTTTAGCTAGTACAATGGAAACATAACAAGTGAGGTAAATAGTGTTCTACAAACACACTAGGAAACTATGAATATTAAATGGAATATTTATCTGCTGTTCACATATTCATAAACTGTCAAGACTTCTATATCATAGGTGACACTCGAAGGCATGCACATCTATGGCAAGATTCTATGAACAATAAAAAAAATAATAGCCACCACCAACAATCATGAATATGACTTACTAGTTGACTGGTCAAAAATAGTAAGCTCAGGATCTGGTCTATTGAAGTTAGGTTCCTCAATTTCAGCATTCCAAAGAGCAATAACTGTACGAGGTTGTACATCCTGTTGATTCAGCAGTGGTGATGTTTAAAGGTTTAGAAAATAAGGACAGCTTATGCAAATATGAATAAAACAGAGAACTCTAATCGTGAAGCTACAAATTTCATGTGTTTTCAGCATTTTCCCAGAAAGGGTATTAGAATGGAATTTAGACTTGCCAGATTGCAGTCAATGTAAGTGGCTGCTACATTGGTGGGGAAACCAATTCTGGTTGATTTTATGCCCAAAAGGAGACATATCATAAACAAAAAGATGCCATTGTTGGTCGATGATTCCAAAGAACCACAAGAAAACGGTACCTAGATATCTTTTTTGACACATATGTACTACCAATATCCATCAACAACAAACAAAATTCATGGCACAATTATGAGGTTTTTGAAAACCATCATCCTTTCAGAGGAATATCTCATTTAATATCTTTCACAATAGGTCATTTAACAGGGTTCGAGGGGGTCAATCCATTAACCTCAATTATCATGTGAACTAGTGAACTTTAGGGTGTGGGTTCAAGTAGTAATGGAAACTACGATCTCAGGCACACGTAGTATGGTACAATGACCCCAGGGAGCTACCTGGCTCCTTAGAAAAGAGACCACTGCCTAAACAATTGCTAAAACTGAGCCCAAGAATTAGAAAATGAAGTCGAGGGATATCTTAAATAACATTGAATATGCCTTCTATATAAACAACTCTTCTTAAAGTAAGACTGAAGTACAGAGATGGGTAGGCCATATTATCAACTTGGTATTAAAAACATTTTGAGTAATAATTCTCATAGGCAAACATAGGAATACAACAGATGTTCACTATAGACATCTAGATCATAAGCAAACAGTATAAATAGTTAAGGTCACCATACCTGGGAAGAAGGATATATCACAAGCTCCAGCTTCTTGGGCGTCATGGGATTGCTGGAACCTTGTGGTATAACAGCAGCCCAGCTGCAAGTGATAAGCCTTGGTCAGAAAATTAACCTGATATGTTGGCAAGTAAAAATAAAAATAACACTATCCAGGCCTTCAAAGAAGAGGTGGAAATCATATCGACAATCTAATTAGCATCACAGAAACTCCAGTAATGCCGCCATATGATAAAATAAACAGCACTGTACCAAATGAGAAGCAATTACAAGGGAAAGGCATGAGATAAATGAATTAACAAAGTAACTCGACGTTATACAGACATTTTTCTTGATAAAAATTGAGGAGCGAATGCTCTGAGAAATCCTGGACCATAAAACTCCCGCAGCCAGCCAGTGAAATAGCAAATGTGACTCTAAAAAAACAAAAAAAGGTGAATATAAAAGTTATGCAATTAAACCATCTTTCAGTATGTATGGAGGCGAGTTAATAAATTAAAACCTGCATTCTTTTCAAGCTTACCTCAATAGTGCGCACAATATTTATATTCCCCTTTATTCTAGCAACATCAAGTGCAGTTTGACAATCATCATTTCTCACTAAAGCATTCGCTGAAATATTGAAGAAAGAACCAGAATCCATAAAACTGGAAGCAAACACGCAGCGCTGTGCTAACAAACTTGTGCCTCTCCACTACTTATGACTCAGACTCACCTCCACTTGAGAGAAGTAACTTAACAGTCTGCTCCAGGCCTCTTTTCACCGCATGATGTAAAGGGGTACCCGCATGACGCCCTGCCAATAACAAATGCACTTTTGCATCATTCTTATTTACGAAGCACAAAACTTTCAACTTCATAAATGA
This sequence comes from Populus trichocarpa, assembly GCF_000002775.5. Taxonomy (NCBI): domain Eukaryota; kingdom Viridiplantae; phylum Streptophyta; class Magnoliopsida; order Malpighiales; family Salicaceae; genus Populus; species Populus trichocarpa. The sequence goes on along the minus strand of NC_037289.2, from coordinate 22,595,830 downwards.
CTAACAATTACAAATGTGAAGTAAACATTTGACTAATTCACACAATATATATCTGACTAGTAGGAAATAGCACGAAAAAAAAACTTTCTGGTTGCAGAAACTTACCTGGACGATAAGCATTGACATTGGCTCCCATTTCAATCAAAACTTTGGCGACATTATACAATCCAGAATCCATACAAGCCACTATAAGAGGGGTCTTTCCATCTCTGTCAATCCACTGCACCCAAAAGTCAAACTAAGATACCAACTTTCTCTATCTAGACAAAACCAAAACCATACTCACAGCAATTTTGTGCATAATTCATCCAAAAAATAGTAGATTTTTTTGTATAAGTTGCAGCAAGTGAAGGTAAAGCTTTAACAACATAACAAGTTTGTAGCTTTAGCGTCAGAATCAACATGATATGGAAAAAGTAGAGAAGGGTCAGTATTATATTAAGTAGTAAGAAGTATATGGTTCGTGATTTTTATTTACCTCAAGGATAGCCCCTTCACTACAAAGAGCTTTAACGGCGTCCACATTTCCGGCAATAGCCAGCTGATACAGAAGTTCGTCTTTGGATTGTTTTTGCGTCATTGAATCAAGACTTTGGCCCATGATTTTGGAGAAGAGAAAGGAAACAAAATTGAAGAGAGTTTATACAAGAAGGTGATTAAGAAGCAAAGGAAATGTAAATTATAGAGAGGGAGAAAACTTAGCAACGAAGGATTGGGGTCATAGTTAATTGACAGTTAACACCGGTAGGATCAAAAAGTTTAAAAGTTTCCACGAAGGCTGCGTATGTTGTCCGCTGGCTTTTTTGTTAGTTTAAAATTCCTTAAATTCTGTTATTTTTTCGTTTTCAAAGTTTTTTAAAAAAAAATTAATTTTTTTAATTTTTTTTACTTTATATTAATATTTTTTTGTGTTTTCAAATCATTTTATACGTGGGTATCAAAAATAATTTTTAAAAAATAAAAAAATATTATTTTGATATATTTTCAAGTAAAAAACACTTCAAAAAACAATTATAACCACATTTTCAAATACAATTACCAAACATTTTATATATGTTTTTTACTGTACATAAATTTCAACCATAATTTTTACCAAACACGTATCTAAATCCAGCTAACCATACTTTTTTAAAATTTATTTTTTTCAAACCACAACCACAAAAATTACCTCAAAAACAAACACATTCAATTTAAAATTAATTTATATGAGATTTATTTTGATATGATTCAATAGCTTAACATTATAAAACAAAAATATAAGTGATTAGTATAAAATATAGTTTGGTTTTAAAATAAAATAAAATGAATGTCTTTTTTATTTTAATATTGAGAGAATATTCATTCGGTTTAATACTTGTATCATGAATTTCATTGAGTTTAACAAATTTGATTTTTCTTTTCAAATTATCTTTTATTCAATATTATAATAATAAAAATTGATACTCATAAAATTAAATACTAATAAAATATTATGAAACTGTAGCAACCTTATAAAAATCAAACTAAAACAAATTATAAACATATATATTTAAAATCAGCCATAAAGAATGACATTGAAAAACAAAAAATATTCATTCAAAAAAAAAATGAAAGATGAAATGTAAAAAAAAAGGAAAAAAGGGTTATGACTGAACGGGTCAACCTTGAAACTTCTCAACCAAATTCTTTACCTAACCTGACTTTAAAATAAACCCATGTAAAAGCTATTCCAACATGTTCCAATTGACATGGCAAGTCCAAAGACAACCTGAGTAACAAATAAAAAGCGTGGTTTAGTGGTTTAATCCGTCAAAAATGTAATCTTGATCATGAACTCTACTAGGTGTAATATTTTATTTTTAATTATTTTTTACATAATGACATGATAACAAAAATAAAAAATTGCAAAATTAAGCTCTAACAAAGTACTTGAACATTTATTTGAAATTATGATAACCTTATATAAAACAAACTAAAATAAATTGCAAAGATGAATTCAAAATCCATAAAATATTAAGAATGAAATTGAAAAAAAAATTCAATTGATATAAGCACTTAAAAAATTAAACATTAATTAAATATTAAAATATTTTTTTGAGGCACGATAACATTATAAAAAAAATAAATTGAAATAAATTATATTAAAAAAAAGCTAAAAAACGGAGGGTCTTTCCTACTTATATAAAAAGTGAGGGGGGGGGGGGGGGGGGGGGCGCGTCAAACCCCAATTTATTTTAGCAAAGTAGGTAATATATACGATCAACAATAAAAAAAAAATGGAGTGTGGATATTTTCATTTTAAAAAATTAATTTATTTTAAATTTAATTCAAATAATCTAAAATTAATTTATTTTAAAGTTTTTCATTCATATTTTAATTCAAATAATGTAGATGCATATTAACGGCCACAGCAAGAGTCATTAACGTGCTTCTTCCATTTTTTTGGCCTCCCTCGAGGTCTTGAACAGAGAATGTTTGTACGCAGCGATAGCTATTTCATAAAGCAGGTTTTCATGTAATAAAAAAGAAAGGCAAGTTTCATGTAATAAAAAAAGAAGTTGGTTTTAAAAATGTTTTTTAAAATATTTTTTATTTAAAAATAAATTAAAATAATAATTTTATATTTTTTAAATTTAAATTTTACCATTAACATATTAAAAAATATAAAAAAAATTAATTTTTTTAAAAACACTTTCCAAAAAACAAAAAGAAAAACCCTCCTCATCTCTGATAGTTGAACGCATTATGGAGGGATTTGAAGAGCTAAATATTACTCTGCATGAAGTCAAAAACAGAGGACAAGGAAACAAAAGGAAATTTACCTAAATTTGTGTTATTGTTTCGTCTTTTTTTTTTTTCCCGTATCACTGATCACACTGAACTACCACTCAGCAATTCCACCAGCTCTCCTTTTTTCATCTTAGAAAACCCTTTCACCCCCTGAGACTTTGCAAGCACCCTCAGCTCGGGCAGCTTTAATGAACTCAAAACTTCGTATTCAATTTGCTGATGTTTTTCGCCACCCTCATCAACATTTTCAATATCTGAAGATTCACCTACAGAAAGCTCATCAAACATATCCCCACCAGGGAAAGCAGACTCTGGCTCTTGCTCTGAATCCAACTCGGGCTCCTCCTCTGGCTCTATTTCTGGGTCCAATTCAAGCTCCTCGGTGGTGTCTGGGAGTATCTCAAACTGATTCCTTTTCTCACCATTTAAATTTAAATGAGATGTAGAATTAACAAGATCCTCACTTGAATAAATGGGCTGGAATTTCACTTGAGGTACTGGAGATTTCCGTCGGAATTTCGCTGGTGGCTTGGTAAAAGAGGTGTTGGGCTCTAGGGCGTCGTTCCTTTCTTTCTTACTTGAGTTAAAGGAGCTTGTGCCTTTAGCTTTCTTGTATGCTCCATTCTCTGGCTGGTCCAGATTGAAGTTTCCACTGCTGACATTGCTGGTTTTTTTCTTACCTTGCTCAGTTGAGTGTTTCCGAAGTAGCTTAAGGAGGGAATCCACAGTTTCGCTCTCTCTACCTTTTCCCTGGGAAGCTTCAAACTTTTTGTCTTCTTTGGCTGCAGCTCTTTCACGCAGTTGAGCCTGTACCTTCCTAAATAGCTCAACAATCTCCTACTCTCTAGGCCCAGGGGCAGCAGTGGCTTGGAACTTTGGGGTACCGGAGAAGGAGAGTAGTGACCCGTTCTTTGATGTTAACAAATCAGATTCATCAAGGTTTTCAAAGCCGCTCCTCTTTTCATTTTGCCTGTTCCTGTTTCGTGAAACCTGTTTGTTTTGCCTAGAAAAGTCTGGGTTTCTCCTGTGACCACCAGAACTTTTGCACACAATGTATGAAGCCCTGAAAGAACATTTCATCTTTCCAAACTGGGCCTGTGAATGATTATAGCGGACACAATGTGAAGAACAAGGAGATACAAGAACTGCTCTACCATAAATTCCTGAGCAGAGGAGACACCTGCCTTCTGATGATCCATAACCTACAAATGGCACAGATCCGTACAAACAAGGAAAATTAGTAGTACAGTTTAGGAAATTATAGATGTGATGAGGATCTTGATTTTAATAATGAAATTGATGCTATGAGAAGTCAACAAATAATACTCGCTTTTGACAGTGACTAACTTAAATGTTTATGCATACAAATTTTCCCAAGTGCTTCCAGCATCACCCAGCACAATTTTTTGGTTCCATGAATTATGGAATTTTTGCCTTTCTTAGCACCTTGAATAATAACGCGTTTATGATGATGAGAGACTACTTTCGAAAGCAGGAGTATTTCTATGAAAACCAATCAGGAACATAATAGTTTCTCATGCACTGTAACAGTCAGCCACCAGACAACTCATCTACCCACAAAGATTCACACTAATGCACCACCAGCCCAACATCTATCCTCTCAAAAATCAAACAAGGAGCTGGAATGAAACCGGCACAACGGACATAAAAGTGTCTTCCCATCAACCTCCTAGCAAATGAAAGAACAAAGCGGTATTCAAACATGTTACTTGTACCAAAATAAAAAGGGCAGACCAGGCATTCTTATATCTATTAAAGTTATACAATTTTGAGCAATAGTACAAAAGGTACGGAATGTTAAACGTGTTTATTCCCATCCAGAACATCTGGACATAACTTTCTTCACATCAAACGAGCAGTACTTTGATTATAACTCTAATACAGCCACAAGCAGCCAGGGAGTCACCACTCACCACCAACCAACTACTTGGACCTCGTCATAGTTAACCTCATCAACACCATAAACATTTCAAACTCCAGCTCTGCCATCACGAGTGTGGTTTTCATCATATGCACATGTCATCAAATGCAAAATTGGGACACATTAATCGTGGTCTCATATGAAGTATCCATATAAAGAACACCCTAAGTAACCTGGCCCTTAGAAACATACTGGCCAGAAAAATTCTCCACCAAACTTCATATCACATTTCCTACAGTGCTACTGAAAAGCGAACCTTTTGTTTCCTAAAAGTAACCTTGCAGTGCACGTGGAAGACCTTGCAACTGGGCAAGGTATGGCATTGTGCCTGATGATGCTGAAAGTTACACGAAACTTATGGGACAATATCTTTGTCGAAAACTATGGAGCATATAAAAGTTAAGAAGTCGCTAGCAAATAGTTTTTTCAAAAATTAAAGCCACCATAACATATACAAGAGACCATTTCAATGTCAAACAATCGGCGTCAAATACCTAGACTCAAGATCCTATACAATGCTATTAAAAAAAAAGCTAGCAAAAAGTGGCATGTTAAGGGGTTACCAGAAAGCCAACCAGCCAAACACAAGCAAACAACTGAAACAACAGAGCGACTTAAAAAGGTAAATAGTCAGTTTTGAGATAAAAAAAAGAAAAAGAAACCCAGTAGTTAAAACAAGCTAGGAGCAACAAAGAAGCCCTCTCCTTACTTGTTAGATCTAAAAGTCATTCTATCAAAAACATGGTGAGCAGCAATCTTTACTAGCAACAGCTTTCAAAACAAAGATGCAAAAGCGCGTGCCAACGAAAACCCTAGCTGACGAAATGAAGAAAACGAAAAGATAACTGTGAAACAGGTTCTTCAAACACCCATTTCGGCCAAACCAAGTTTTCTTTCGTTTTCACGGAAACCAAACAGGGGCTAATGAACTTGAAGCAGGAAAGGAATGGTAAAAGGGAGTGAGAAACAAAATAAACCGAGTACCAGCCAGGTTCTTAGTAACAAGATGGGCTGCTTGTGACATTGTACGAACTAGTTGAGAGCTGTTGGCCTAACAGTACCGCTCTTGCATTTTACTTTCTCTTTTCCGTGTCTTCTTTACATTTTTCTCTGCTGTTTTGTTTATGTAGCCATTGATAAAGGAGTTTCTCGGCATTAAGCTGTTTCTTTAGGGGTTATTGTGGGTGCGGACATGGCTTGGCTTGCTGTCATATAATACTGCAGGCGGCAAAGTGTCGGGTTTAGTGTCTACTTCGGAGACGGATCGGTTGCTATGGAGGCTTTTGTTCCAGCCAAGTTGCGATTTATCCGGGGGCTCAGCCCTTCTTTCTGCCATGTTCAGCAGAGTCAGAGCAACCCAAAGGCCCAAATCCAACCGCACACCGTCAGAAGTTTTGAACCCTAGGGAGTAAATGGCAGGTTTTAACTGCTGAAATATTGTAATTGTAACATTTACTAGAAGTATCAGTGTTTTATTATGGAGTAAAAATTGATGTTTTAAATTTATTTTTTTTTAAGTTTTTTTTATATTTTTCAGGATTTTTTTTTTGCTTTTTTTTTTGTTTTTTTTCTTTTAACAAATTTTTTTTGTTTAATTTAGTTTATTAATGTTAATTTTTTTTTATTTAGTTATCAGACTTTAATGACAAGTTTTTCAAATTTAACGGGTTAACCTGGTTTGACAAGTTAACCTATAATATTTTTTTTTTGCTTTTTAATTAATTTTTTTCGTTTAATTTAGTTTGTTAATATTAATTTTTTTTCTATTTAGTTATCAGACTTTCATGACACATATCCTGAGTTTCACGAGTTAACCTGGTTTCACGGGTGAACCCAGTTAATTATGGGTTGACCCGTCAATTTTTTTTTGTTTTTTTATTTTCATAAATTTTTTTTGTTTAATTTAGTTTGTTAATGTTAAATTTTTTTTATTTAGTTATCAGACTTTCATGAAACAGATCCTGGGTTTAACGGGTTAACATGATTTAACGAGTTTACCCGGATTTTTTTTCTTTTTCATTAATTTTTTTTGTTTAGTTCAGTTTGTTAATTTCCACTTTTTTTTATTTAGTTACCAAACATTCATGACACGGATCCCAGGTTTAACGGGTTAACCTAATTTGACAAGTTAACCTGTAATTTTTTTTTTACTTTTTTTTTCTTTGTAATTATTTTTTTCTTTTAGTTTAGTTTGTTAATGTTAAATTTCTTCTATTTAGTTTTTTTTCTTCTTAGAGGTTTTTTTTTCTTTTATTTTTTTAAATTAATTTAGTTTATTAATAGTAAATTTTTTTCTAAGTAGTTCTCGACTGATGCCTTTAGTTTTTCTTTTTGTTTTTTTGTTGTTTTTATGTCTTTGACTGTGGACTGCACAGTGCAGTCCACAGTGAAAAGACTGATGCCTTTTGTTTTTTTTTATTTTTAATTAATTTTTTTTGTTTGATTTAAATTGTTAATGTTAAATTTTTTTCTATTTAGTTATCAAACTTTCATGACACGGATTCCGGATTTGACAGGCTAACCTGGTTTGACGAGTTAGCCTAGTTAATTCTAGGTTAACCCCTTAATTTGTTTTTTCCTTTTTAATTATCAAACTTTCACGATGCGAATTCAAGGTATGACGGGTTAACCTGGTTTGAAGGGTTAACCCGGTTAATTCATATTTTTTTCCTTTTTCTTCATTAATTTTTTTCTTCCTGTTGGTTTTTTTTCTTTGTTTTTTTCTTTTTAACTAATCTATTTAATTATCACACTTTTATGACATGACATTGCAGCCAGACCCACGTCCAATGCTATTGGGTCTGGTATTGCAGTTCGTACACTTTTATGCTAAGGGTTAACCCAAGTTTAATGTTATTATTAATATTATAAATATTACTCTTGGGTCAGGTGTTGCAACCAAACCTAAAACTCTTAGGTATAACTTTGCAAAAAATCTAACACTTTTAGATCTTAGTTTTTTTTAAATGCAAAAAATAATTGACCTGCGGTATCGCGCGGGGCATGTAACTAGTTAACAATATACTAAAAGGCGTGGAGAAAGCACTGTAGCTTCCCCACGCCTTTTAATTATACTTATATATAATAATTATTATAATTATAATTATATATATATATACACTCTTTTTCATTTTTTTTCTGTTTTTATTTATTATTTTTTTTTTGTTTTTTATGCCTTTATGGGGTTTTTTTTTTTGCTTTTTTTTTGTATTTTTTTCTTTTAATGAATTTTTTTGTTTAATTTAGTTTGTTAATGGTAAATTTTTTTAATTTAGTTATCATACTTTCATGATACGGATCCCGAGTTTGACGGGTTAACCTGGTTTGACGAGTCCCAGAATTTTATTTTTTTCGCTTTTTTCTTTTTAATTAATTTTTTTCATTTAGTTTAGTTTGTTAATGTTAAATTTCTTTTTATTTAATTATCAGACTTTCATGACACGTATCTCGAGCTTGACATGCTAACCCAGTTAATTATGGGTTAACCCGTCAATTTTTTTTTTCTATTTAGTTATCAAACTTTCATGACACGAATCTAAGGTTTGACGGGTTAACCTGGTTTGAAGGGTTAACCCAGTTAATTCAGATTTCTTTTTCTTTTTCTTCATTAGTTTTTTTCTTCCCGTTGAATTTTTTTCTTGTTTTTTTCTTTTTAATTAATCTATTTAATTATCACACTTTTATGACACGACCTTGCAGCCAGACCTACATCCAAGGCTCCTGGGTCTGGTGTTGCAACCAGACTCACTTAAACCTGGGTCATGTAAGTTTAATATTATTATAAATATTACTCTTGGGTCAAGTGTTGCAGCTAGACCAAAAGACTTTTGGGTATATCTTTAGAAAGACATAACACTCTTAGATCTTAGCATTTTTTGATATTTTTTATGCAAGGAAAAAAAATAACCCGTGGCGTATGCCTTTGTTTTGTTTTTTTTAAGCCTTTTACTGTGGACTGCACAGTACAGTCTACAGTGAAAAGGCTGATGCCTTTAGTTTTTTTTTTTTTTTTTTGTCTTTTTTTCTTCTTTTGTAATTATTCTTTTAATTTAGTTTCTTAATATTAAATTTTTTCTGTTTAATTATTAGACTTTCATGACACGGATCCCAGGTTTGACAGGTTAACCCAGTTGATTCAGATTGTTTTTCTTTTTTCTCATTAGTTTTGTTCTTTCGATTTTCATCTTTTAATATTGTATGCAGTCCACGGTGAAAAGACTGATGCCTTTAGTTTTTTCTTTCTTTCTTTTTATGCCTTTCACTGTGAACTGCACAGTTCAGTCGACGGTGAAAAAGTTGATGCCTTTTTTTTTCTTTTTAATTAACTTTCTTTTATTTAGTTTGTTAATATTAATTTTTGTTCTATTTAGTTATCAGACTTTCACGACACGGATCTCAGGTTTGACAGATTAACCCAGTTAATTCAGATTTTTTTTCTTTTTCTTCATTAGTTTTTTTTTTCTTAATGTTGGTTTTTTTTCTTTATTTTTTTCTTTTTAATTAATCTATTTAAGTATCATACTTTTATGACACAACCTTGCAGCCAAACTTATATCCAAGACTATTGAGTTTGGTATTGCAGCCAGACCCACTTAAACTTGGATCTTTCAATTTTAATGTTATTATAAATATTACTCTTGGATTAGGCGTTGTAGTCAAACCTAAAACTCTTGAATATAGCCTTGCAAAAAAACCCTAATACTTTTAGATCTTAGCTTTTTTTAATATTTTTTATACAAAAAAATTGACATGTGGCATCGCGCGGGTCATGTAACTAGTCTTTATTAAGTGGTGTTTGGGAAAATATTAAAAATTATTTTTTAAAGTTTTTTTTTAATATATAAAAATAATAGTTTTTTATTTTTTATAAATTTATTTTTTATATTAGTACATCAAAATAATTCAAAATTTTCCAAAATAATTTCCATCAATAGCACTAAACACCCGTTAAGAGGTGTTTGAAAATATGTTAATAATTATTTTTTACTCGAAAATGTATTAAAATAATTTTTTTTAAAAAAATACTTTTAATATCAGCATTTCAATGCAATTTAAAAATATAAAAAATATCAAATAAACAAAATTAAACTTTACCTACTCCTTTTTAAAATGCAATACGGAATAGTGCTTAAGAAGCTTATTAAATTGTGGGCACTTATTTTTTTTTCATTCTTTAGTTGTAAAACTCAAGTTTCTCTTTATTTTTGTGTTTTAAAAGCGTTTTTGAAAAAAATTAAATTTTATTTTATTTTTTTCTTTGCTTCAAATTAATATTTTTTTTGTGTTTTCAGATCATTTTGATATGCTGATATCAAAAATAATTTTTAAAAAATAAAAATATATTATTTTGATGTATTTTTAAATAAAAGCACTTTGAAAAACAATCATAACCAGACTTTCAAAACTTCAATTGGACGTCAGAAACTCCAAAAGGATTTCACAGTTTGCCTGCCAATGGATATTTGATGGAATGAGTGTTTTTTTTTCATTGCAGCATTAAAAATAATTGTCATGTAAAAAAAATTTAAATTAATATTTTTAAATGATTTTGATATATGAATATTAAAATTTTAAAAAATAAAAAAATATTATTTTAATATATTTTCATTTAAAAAACACTTTTAAAAATAAAAACATTATGTATAATACCAAACACATATGAAAACACGTTCTTTTTAAATTATTTTTTATGTGAAAAAACGTTAAATTAATATTTTTAGATAATTTTGATATATGAATATCAAAATAAAAGAATATAAAATATTATTTTAATATATTTTCAATTGAAAAGCACTTTTAAAAATATCATGCATAATATCAAACACACCAACACACAAGAAAGCACTATGGCCTTGAAGCAGCTTGTTAACCAAGTTTTCAAGAGTTAGAAAAAAAATCTAAGAGAGTGTTTCAAAGTGTGACAACGATTTTTTTTTAAAGTGTTTTTCTCTCATAAATATATCAAAATAATATTTTTTATTTTAAAAAAATATTTTTGACATCAACACATCAAAACTATAAAAAAAACATAAGAAAATATTAATTTTAAACAAAAAAAATTCAAAAAAATCATGAAACACAAATTACATCATATCCTCAAACAACCCCTAAATACATGTTTAATAATACAGTGCAAGGTGTTTTTGTTAAAGTATTTTTAATTAAAAAAACATCAAAATAATTTTTTTTAATATTTTTTAGAATAAATAAATTGAACCTTTTAAGATTTGTTTCATATTTCATTCTCTCACTTTAGTTTGAAAAATTACATATTTTATATCTCGAGTCAAATAAATTTTGTAAAAATAATTAAAAAGCTAAAAGAGTAAAACAACAATCAAATCGTGGATGGTTTTTTGTAATTATTTTTATTTTTAACATTAACACATTAAAAGCATCAAAAACACCCAAAAATCATAAATTTAGATAAAAAAACAATTTAAAAAGCAATCTCAAAAAAAAAAAAAACCAAACACTTCCTAAAACTTAAAGTTGATGACAAAAACTCCAAAAGATTTCACAGGTCAGTTGACAAGGGAGCTGGAAAACCATCTCGCTTGTATAATCAACAATAGGTTATGTAGGAGTCAGAAGAGCAGAGCCGTCAAAGCGGAAGGATTCACTTATACTGCCACGCCGAACAGACATAACAGGAGATTTCAAGTCAATGACAAGAGTTCATTCACTAGACAGGTTAAATGATCTCTACAATATATTTGTGATGATAGTAAAAAACAATGAGACTGCAAGACGACATATCCATAAACAGCCAAAAATTTATTTCAAGTTAGAAAAACTATCCAATTGTTAAAGTCCCAGAACCAGATCTTAGCAACGAAATATGTGGCAATGAAGGCAAGACAGGAGTCCCAACACAAGCAGCCTGCAAGCCAAGAATCCCAACACAAGCAGCCTGAAAGGCAACTGCGTAAGATTCCATTTTCTTTCCCTGGTCTGATTTTCAAATTACAAAACTGTTCACCGCAATACCAAATAAAGTAGAAACTCCAAATTGAAAAAATCCGGCTTCCTGCTTTTAGGTTGCAAAGGAAGACCCAATTATCCGATTGCCACACCTGGCCAAAAATAACAGTAAACACATTTCCCTCCCGTAGCAGATAAAACTGAAGAAACATCCACGGTGGATAACAGAAAAGAAAAACTGATGCATGTACATACCAAATGATTCAGCGTGTTGGTGGACACAGTCTATGCTTTGTGATGTTTTGCCATCTCTTCAACATCCAATTCCACCTCCAGCACTGGAGAGTCCTTTCTCGAGCTGAAATGGCTGGCATGAGACAGCAAAAAAAAAATAAAAATCAAATCAAATATCATCAAAGATTTGCAAAAGAAAAAGAAGAAAAAGGAAGGTTTCAATAAACTAGCATTCAGCTGCTCACCTGTTCTGTACAGGACCATGGTCTACAGCTGTTTGCAGACAGTATATGACTCGGCCAACTATGTTTGACATGGAAATTGGACCAAATTTTCGACTGTCATTGGCTTCCTGTGACCCCCCAAAGAAAAATGATGAAAGAGGAAAAGAACAATCTCAGGCCATAAAAGAATCAAATACAATCTCCAGGCCAAAAGTCACAACTAAACCTAAATGCTCTTGAGAGAAAAAATAGCCGGGGAAATAGAGCATAAAAGAAGAAAAAATGACAACGAATATGAAACAAGGTAAAGTAGATATACGAATCCTTCAGTTTGATACATTTAAGAAGAAATACTAACAAAATATAAGAAAGCGCTCTTAGTGATAAATGGCTAACTGGGAAACTGCCCGACATTCTAATTAGTACCAATAGAGCCCAGTCTTAATTGGAATGAAATGCAACAAGAAGGAACTGTCCAAATATTATTGATCTCATTTGGTAATATAGTGTCCTAGTTATGGCATATAGTGTCCCAAAGATGAAAAGGAAATTAGGTTAATTTAGATATCTACAGTGCAATGCATCCTTCATGACAAAGAGACTAGGTTTCTTGAAGCCTCAAATTTTTGTGAAATCAATATCTAATCCCATCACAAGCAAAACCATATGTCTAAATGTTTCCTTGGTCAGCAATGAGACCCATACCAACTACCAAGTTTGATCATGCTAAAAGCCTTATATGATGAACTTAATAATCATCAAAAGATGACTTGAAAAATTCTGATCTTGATGGTTTAGGCATCCTTGGAAATATATATATGCAAATTTCAGTATTAGTTAACTTTGAAAAAAAGATGTGATAAGAGAACAGATCAAACAATCCATCAACCTATGTAGATCCTATTCAGAACAGATCAAACAATCCATTAGCCTATGCAGATCCTATTTTATGATGTCAAAGTAGCATGTACCTTGGCTTTCAACTTCTCATTGTCAGCCAATACCCAACATTCATCCTTGTCAAGAACAAATGGCTCATCTTTTTCCTCAGTAGACGCCATTTCATAACCTTCAATAGCAGCTAATCTTCTGACAAGAAAGTTATCTGACTTCTCAGGATCCTTCAAAAGCACTACATCTCCGACAAAAACACGCCTGCCAAGAACTATGACTTATTACTCACCATGTTATTTAGAGCAAAATAATTTTTTTTTTTATATATATATATATATATAAAGCATGAAAAAGGGTGTATCAAGGTTGCCAATAACAAATGAAAAAAAATAAAATGATCCTCATTTGCAGTAATTGAACATGGCATTGGTGGAACCTGAATGGGATGAAACAATGCTCACAGTCACATTTCTTTAATAAAAAATATATATGATCCCCATTTGTAGAAAATAAAGAGAATTTTGGTTGAACCTCGATAAGATAAACAAATACTTCTTACAATTTCTATCCTTTTCTCTCCTAGGGGTATGCATATGTACGCTTGTTTATCTTAGGCTATTGACCATGCCACATTTCTACAGAAAGACAATAAAATCTTTTCCAAATGATAGGAAATAACTGCAAAATATTCTGTTGTTACACCAAAACAAGCACACCCAATGAAAGGTGAAGGATACCTATCAAGTATGAGCTAAGGAAGAATTGCCTAAAATGGTCCGGACAAATCCACCACCAACCTAAATAAAATTGATAGTATTGAAGCATTGGGTAGAAAAAAAATAGTGTGAATTGAAGAGAGAAAGAATTCTACCGTCACAATAGCTTGTGAAAATTTAGCCTGTAATGTAACTAGATAAGAGGAAGCAGATCAATGTATCTATCAGTGTGCGTCCAAAGAATGGTTCAGTTGAACAAGTCATATCAAAGTCATCCGCCATTAGCACAGATTTCTGTTGCTGATAACCCTAGGATGGTCATGTATGAAGTTTGATATAGCTTTATACCTAGCAGCTTAAGTTTAGATGGATTCCATGGCGTGGTATTGGAATCTAACATCTGTTTTGCTTCAATGTAATGCTGTTATCCCTTGTGCTAGGTTTGTCTATGATCATTGTCAACTAGATTGCTCATGGAGTTTGGTTAGACCTGAACATAAGAGGCTTTCATGGTTCCTCTTTTTTGCTGTTGTATATATAAAGCTTGGTGTAGCTTATATGGCGCTTGGGCTTCTCTACCAAATAGCTCAAGCTTTCTTGTTGGAAAGTTTCACACAGAACAAGTTGAGGAAGCATTAGGGACAGAAGGCTGATATCACAATGTCAGCTTGTTGACCAAATGGTTTAAACTGGAGGATCGTGTGTCTTTGCATGCATATATCTTCCTTCCTCACTTGATCACTTTCTCATAAAGGTGAGACTCTTATCTCACACATGTACGTAAACATTTATGTATCCGGTCCTGAGCAATAGCATTAGAAGTTTTGTGTTAAGTCAACTCTTACGACTTGAATCCACAAGTTTACAAAATTGGCAGCCAAATACTTTGCCATCAAATGGGATTTGATTCCATAAATCCCAAAAGAATGAGCCTTAAAGTTAGATCACACAGAAAACCTCTTAGAGAAGCTCAGTTCAGATGACTAAGCTAGCAACACATCTACTAACAGCATGCCAATTAAAACACTATACAGATGGTATCAAGGATTTATTATCACCAGGCAGGGTGTCATGCATCTCGAAAACCATATGGCCCTCTAAGCACTATAAGTTTTACTCTCAACCGTATCGTTTAGTTTTCTAGCAAGCAGGCATCTATAAATCTGGCCCTACAACCAGCAATCAACAAAAACATCAAAATCCTACCTGGCAAGTGACAAGTTAGAATCGCCTATATGAATCACCCACATGCAGCATGTCACTTTCCTATTGCCTGATACATTATTTATCAAATAGTATGCTTCTCTGTGATGGTTAAGAAATTAAAAACCACAGACCCACACACATATGTGTAAGTATTCTTACATTGGATCAGCAGATGGTAACTTGCGAACAAGAAGGGTCCCCCCCTGGTCTCCAATTGTTGGGGCCATTTCCTGTCCTTTATTCCAGTGTAAAAAGGTCAACTTTCCCTGAAGTAGATTTTTCCAAACTGAATCAACGACTTCTTTATCATTGATTAAGCCACCCTTATAGCTCTGCAACAAGTTGAAGGTTATGTCAGAACAATCAATATAAAAATAGTTCAAAGATCCTTACTTTAACGACAAATATGGGTGTAGAAACAGCAGCAAAGTAATGAAGAAGTGTGCGTGGATATCATCTGATGAGTTTGACAATTCAAAAACCAAAACAAAACATAGCAATAGAAGAATCGGAAAATACAATGAATAGAGCATGTGGCAACAACTCCGAGGAACCTTATAAAACTAGATACAAATCTTTCCCAATTTGAGGACTTTTTCGTTTAACAACAAAAATCAAGCACAATTCTCGTCACTGCAACACAATATCATAATTAAGCTTCCCAGTCAAAGCATTGTTCCCACATACATACTCATAGGCACCAAATAAACAAGTCCAGAGCAAATATTTCTTATAAGTAAAAGACATGGAGCACGTAAATCTGAATGAAATAATAGCCAAGAAACAAAGCTTAGTCTCCAAAGAAGTGCAAATCATAAAAAAATAAAAGAGAAATGGCATTGAAATATCCCATCACCAGTAAACCCCTGATCAAGATCAACAAAACAAAAACCCATCAAGCAAAAAGAAATCTTTCTAACAAAGTTAAAGCATTTACACAAGCAAATGAGCCACCCAAACCCAGAAACCAAATACAAGGTAGAAAATCATCAAAACAAAGTATAAATGAGAATACTCACAAACACTCGTTAAAGCAAGAAATGAAATCATTAGAAAATGCGAGAAAAAAAATAGGCGGAGAGAGAGGGGGAACCTTATAGCTGAGAGAAACAGAGTAGTCGAGTTTGTTGGCTATGTAACGGAACCAAGTCGATACAGAAACCATTTCCTTTGCAGACAATTACTAATTTTGTTTGGTTAATATTAGTGTTTCCCCTCTTCTTTATCTTGGGCTGCCCGATTTTTTCTTAAACCCCTCGCAGATAATCCGCAAGTTTCTCCTTTCTCTCTTATTTAACAGTACCTCTCGGGAATGGCAACGGGTCCTGGTAACTTGCTTAAAAGTGATTTTTAAAATATTTTTTTCTTTGATATATATTAAAATGAAAAGAGATTAAAATAAAATGATTAGAGATTAAATTGAAAAATAAAATTTAATTAAAAAATAAATAAAAATTAAATAATTAAAATTAAAATTCATAAAAAACAAATGTTAAGAAATAAAATTAAAAATAAATAAATCAAATTTGATATAATTAAAATATTGAGAATTACTCTTCAGTGTTGCAAGAATAATACACATTTTAAGATCAAGGAAAAAAAATAAATTCATCACTAGAGATTCATCGGGTCTCGAAGGTTGCCGTGCACCAACTCATCATTGAACACCATCTTGGAAGGCGATAAACGACTACTAGTAAGTATCACATGCATCAATTATTTTTTATTTATTTATCAAAAAACTATAACACTCTTGATCCCATGTAATAATTATAAAAAAAAAAGAGGTAAAATAATATTGATGTTAGGTAAAAAAAATCAATTCCAAGAACCATGCGGTAATTATACTGTACAAGAATATAAAAAGCCTCAAAAGCTCCCAAATACAAAATGTGTTTTTTTTTCAAGGGCATAAACATAATTATACTATGTAATAAAGTGTAAAATTTTTATTTTAAACCCAGATTTCTATTCAATCCTTCAAAATTAAATGGCAAAATTATTATTTTATCATGGATTGCATTGTTTATAATCCACAGATAATGTATAATAATAAATATTCATCATGACTTCTTTTTTTTAATATTATTATCATTGATTTCAATAGACATGGTGATTAGACTTTTTATGGACATAGGTTATTTAGTTTGAATCGGGTTAAACACTAGATTTTGTGTAAGCTCATCCACTCACAACCTATTTAAAAATATAGTAAAAAATATTTTTAAAAGTGTTTTTTATATGAAAATATATTAAAATAATAGTTTTTTATTTTTTAACATCACAAAATATAATAAAAAATAGAAAAAAATTAATTTAAATTTTTTTTAAAATCACATGTTTAACTGGAATACCAAATAAGCACATAAGTATAAAGTATGCGTGGTTCAGGAAAAAAGCCCACAGCACTCGTTATTTGCAATACCGACTCCGTCTTTCCTTCAAAACGACGCGTCATTTTGTACCATGCTGAGTTCCTTTCTGTCATAAACCACGATCTTTTCGCCTTTCTTTGCCTGTTCTCATGCCATGCCTTTTGCCTGATGCCAGTACCGCACCATTCCCCTCGAACGATGTATCGTTTGTGCGGGGCCGCCTTATTAGAAAACGACATGTCATTTTCTAGGGCACGTGTATCTTGAATGGCCTCTCATCTCCACCGGCAAAAGAACAGCTGAAAATTATAACAAGCCAATTCATCCAGAGCTTTCCTTTTCTCTGCTTGCCTCTCAACAAGAACCAGGGTTTTACGATAGCATCTGACCTCAGGTTGGCCAGTTGTTTTCCTCTTAATTCTGTGTTTAATCCCATGCTGTCCTTGAGACAAGAAAATCAAAGAAAAAGCTTAACCGATTTTTTGTTTCTTATAAATTGAATCAAGGTTGTGTATTTTAGCTGTTGATGTTTGTGTTTTGAGCACAAAGAAGAGATGGACAAGCTGAAATTATCTGAATGGGGTGAACGGTTGAAGACTGGTGGGGCTCAGATGAGTCGACTTGTAAGTGATAAGGTGAAAGAAATACTGCAAACCCCAACACCTGAATCGAAGATGGTTGATGAAGCTACGTTAGAGACAATGGAGGAGCCCAACTGGGGTTTGAATCTGAGGATATGTTCGATGATTAATAGCCAAGAGTTTAGTGGTACGGAGATTGTTAAGGCTATAAAGAGGAAGATTTCGGGCAAGAATTCGGTGAGCCAAAGGCTGAGTCTTGATTTGTTGGAGGCCTGTACTTCGAATTGTGAGAAGGTGTTCTCCGAGGTGGCGTCTGAGAAGGTGTTGGATGAGATGGTTAGGATGATCGAGATTCCGCAAACGGATCAGGGGAATCGTGATCGAGCTTTGCAGTTGATTAGGGCTTGGGGAGAGTCCGAGGATCTTGAGTATCTGCCTGTCTTTCACCAGACCTATATGGTAAGCTTTCTTTCGGTAAACAAATGCTGTCATTGCTATGGAAATACACTAATTGTTTGTGTAAGATTAGGTAATAATTCGATGTGTTTAATCAAGGATCACTATTATTTTTCACACTAGCAGAGTAGCAGGTGTGATACGTATGCCTTGCGCCTTTCAAAAATTAATTTTTTAATGTTTTTTAATATATTAATATCAAAAATATTTTTTAAAAATAAAAAAATATTATTTAACAAAAAATTAATTTAAAAAATAATCATTATTATAGTACCTGAAAAGTGATTCATAGTTGATAAGCTAGTTGGTTTGGAAAAAAAAGAAAACTAGTTGGATATTTCAGCTATCTGCATGAATGTTGTAAATGGGTTATTGTATTGAACTGTAAATTTATCATTATTTGACAACTTCTTGGGTTTTGCAATATGCTGCAAATTCATAAGCCTAATAAGCTACAGTTTTAAGAATGTGGGGTTACGTACACTTTTCCATCCGTATCTTTCCTCTTAGCTACAGCTTTTGAATTCCAATGTGAGGCAGAGTTACAAATTTAGCACTTAACTATATTACTTACCATTTCTTTTTCCTTTGTAAATTAGCGTGGTAAATTTAAAAATTTTAAAAAATGGTATTGTTTGAAAAAGATTGGTAGAATGATATAGTTTGATTTCGTTCCGTTTCAAAAACGTTACATTAATTAAAATTTAAGTGCTTTTCTAGATTGAATAACACATTCCAAACACAGTTTCTTTGCAAACCGACATGGCCTTGACTTAAACCTGACAAAAATCCATAAAACACTTATATTTTTCCTTCCAAACAACCAAAAAATCGAACCCTTCCTAATTTATAAGCATCATTTGATGTTTTTATACTGAAAATCCACCTTTTCTATATTTTGAGTTTAGTTAGAATTTATTGATAGGAGTTATTGTGTTTTTTTGCATGCTTTTTGCTTTTTTAAACGGGATAAAATTTAGGTATAGTTATTTATAAACTTTGTCTAAATTTTGTTAAAATTGTAAAAGTTTTTACTCTATGATCATGATCATAAAGTAAATGAAATTTTGGGTGCTAATTGCCTAATTTACTCAACATTTCTTTGGGATTTGTGGTTATTAAGTGATAAACTGGTGCCACCTTTTTTCCTCGATGGAGAAAGATTATTGGACGGGGGTCATGCTAGAGTATCACTATGTCTCACTAACTTGTGTCATGTCTATGAATTTTTGATGGACTAACATTATGCCCATTTATTCCTTGTGTTGCTGGTCAGCACTATAAATGGACGTGCCACCCCCTCCCCTCTCTTTCCTATATTATTTTGTGCCAATTACTACTATGGTTCTCGTAGATTCTTGAAAGACAGAAAAGCCTCTGTTATTCTTTTCTCACATCTAAGATCATTTTCTGGTTGTGGCAGAGCTTGAAAGAAAGAAGTCTGCCTACACCACCAGTTGGAGATGGAAGTTCATTCCCCATGCAATATTCGTTGGAGTCGTTTGTTCACCAGGATCCATTGTCTCCTCCTGAAAGCTATCCTATTCCTGACACGGGATTGCATGGTGCAGATCATGGTACTCTTCCATATAACTCTGGGGGGGTATCAATTGAGGAAAAGAATGAAACACTTGTAACAACTCGGAACAGCCTGGAACTTCTTTCTAGTATTTTGAATGCTGAAACTGAGCCAAAACCCGTTAAGGTAATCCCTTCTTCTTTTTTTGGATGTTATTCAGTAAGAAATTACCACTCTCGTCAAACAGCTAATCCACGTTCACCTCTGTATATGCATTTTAATTTTTTTTGGAGTAGATACCAGCTTTAAGTTCATTTAACAATCCTTTTGATATGGCACAGGATAAAAAAATTCTCGTCTTTCAGTTTTTTTCATATTTTCTAATGCTATTGCGATCCACAAAATGATGTTGATACAAGCTCTAGTGGTAGTGATAAACAAAAAATTGTAATTACGAGTTTGAAAGCTCTTTGTGCTTAATATAATCCCTTTCTATGATCCTTCGCCCCATTGTGAAACACATAGCTGAGTGACTGCATTTTTTCACAAGCAAGATAGAGGAAAATAAAAGCACAATGAAATAATGGCTGCTTTCATTAATAGTTCCTGTGTGGCAGCAGGATGATCTTACAGTAAGCTTGGTGGACAAGTGCAAGCAGTCACAGCCTGTCATTCAGAGGATCATAGAGAGCACCACTGATGACGAGGCAATGCTTTTTGAGGCCCTGAATCTCCATGATGAGCTCCAACAAGTCATTCTCCGATACAACGAGTTGGAAGCTGGTATAAAATCCAGAGAGCACCTGCCTGAAAGTTCCAGTAACACCGGGGCCAATATATTGCCTGCTCAAGTTGAACCTCATAATGAAACCAAGATAGCAGATACTCCAGAAGGGCCTGCTCAAGCTGAACCTCGTAATGAAACCAGGATAGCAGATCCTCCAGAAGGGCCTGCTCAAGCTGAACCTCGTAAGGAAACCAGGATAGCAGATCCTCCAGAAGGGCCTGCTCAAGCTGAACCTCGTAATGAAACCAAGACAGCAGATCCCCCAAAAGGAGAGAGTGCTGAATTTAGCAGCCAGAAGAAAATTGACGAGCGAGAATTCAGTTAAAGCACAGTATGCAGGGTTTGTGAAAATGCACGTTGCAGGTGTACTTTCTTTAATCCTCGATTCCTTGTATGCTAATAAGTTGTCCTTTCCTGCTATGTAGTGATACATCGATAATCAGGCTGTTTTTATTAGTTAAGAGATTTTACGTAATTAAGTTGGTTATACTTATCTCCCTCGTACTTTACCAGCTGGGAATGATTTCTGGGTTTTGCATTCCTGTGTATTACAAAAAATCATGTCAGATTATTGCCAAGAGCTTGTTTTTTTCTCTGCCATTTTATTTAATTCGGTGTTTTTTTTTCATCAATGGCTCCAAATTCTTCATCTTCATGTAAAAGATTGTTCGCTTCGGGAGTACGTTAACCTAATCCATCAGTGAGCTTTCATAGTAATGTTGATTAAATTTATAATTAGAGTTGTTTTACCTACTAGTTCCTTTATATAATCCGAATTTTCCTCCATGATTAAGAGTTCGACCTGGTTACTTCAAATTTTATTTTTTTAGCTATTTTTTTATGTTATTATATAATTTTAATATACTCATCTCAAATATAATTTTTAAAAAATAAAAATTCATATTAAAAAACATGTTACTTTAATATCCGTGTAAAAAATAGTTAATTTTGTATACAACTACACAGATAAATACATTTATTAATATAAATATTGTTGCATTGTTTTTGTTGTGAAATCATGTTTTTAATTTTTTAATTTTAAATTAATTTTTTTAAGGTTTTAAAATGTTTTTGAATATATTAATTTGTTAATATAAAAAATATTTTTTTTTAATTTTAATATATTATGAAAAAACATTTTTTAAAAAAAATACCAAACACTAGTCTTATAAATCTTCATGCCTATTTGGAAACGCGGTGCAAACCACATTCCAGAAAAGTTTTAAATTTTTTTATAAAAAATAAATTTTTTATATTTTTAAATCGTTTTAATATGTTAATATCAAAAATAACATTTTTAGAATAAAAAATTATTTTAATATATTTTTAAATAAAAAATACTTTAAACCAAAATCTCTACTCTAATTACAAATATCCGATCAAATTCTTTTATTTTAAAATTCGTCCTACGGTGGCGAATGCTTAAAAAAGTTCCCACGTCAATCACTTTCGTTCCTATCATCAGACTACGTGGCACTAGTTAATTCGAATCAATTATGTTTTAGGCTCCGTTTGTTTGCAGGAAAGTTGTTTCCTTTTGGAAAGTGAATTCCTGAAAAGTGAATTATTTTCCGATGTTTGGTAGTGTTATGGAAAATGAACTGGAAAGTGTTTTTTAATGTTTGGTTATGTTATGGAAAATGAACTGGAAAATAATTTATTAATAAATTAATTTTTTTTCAAGTTTATATAATATATATAAAATATTTAATATAATATTTAATCACTTATAATAAAAAGAATGAAATCTAAAAAGTATAATGATGAATTTTTTTATTATATCCTATATTCATATATAGCTTATTTTATAAAATATAACTATATATGTCATATAATATTATAAAGATATAACCTTGTGAAATTTTTCATAAATAAAATCTATTAATATTTTTTTTTCAATTTTAAAAGCTTAAAATATGTTTTTTTCATATGAATAAAATTTTCACTATTCTATTTGTTATTACCAAAGCACTAGGAAATTAAAAAAAAATGAAAAAACAAGGAAAATGAAATACCAATAAGAAAAAGGCTAAAGAAAAATAGAAAAAAATAAAAGAAACAAAACAGTCGTTATAATAATAATAAAAAGTGACGAAAATTGAATCTCCCACACACAACAGGGGGCAAAATAGAATTTTTCTATTAATAAAAAAGAAAAATAAAATAAAACATGTGTTTTGACAAGTGTAGATTTATTTGGATAGAGTATGTGGATGAGGAGCATGTGGTCCTGTGATTGGTCACAAGAGAAGGAGACAACACACGTTTTTTTTCGGTAAGCAAAGGAAAGTGTTTTTCTTAGAATAAAAAAAGAAAAGTGTTTTCCTGCCACAAAGCATGCCTTTTTTCATTGACCGGAATTAACTTTTCTTTGACTAACTTTCCGGAAGGTTACCAAACATGGAAAACTAAGGAAAATGGTTTTCAGGAAAATGAATTCCTGAAAACAAACAAGGCATTAATAGTATTAACTATTTCTTGCGCTTAGCTGTGATATATAGTGTTTTTTATCTCGGTAATAAAAGTATTGGCGTTGTTAATTTTTTTTACCAATAATTTTTTTTTGTTGTAAACTCAAAAGCAAAAGTTTTATATATACACTTAATAAAATAAAATTAAAAAATATATTAATAAATAACAACAAATATATTGATTATAACAAAAAATTAAGTTGAGAAGCTAATATAAAAATATTATATTTTTTAAGAG
Organism: Populus trichocarpa; assembly: GCF_000002775.5. Lineage (NCBI taxonomy): Eukaryota > Viridiplantae > Streptophyta > Magnoliopsida > Malpighiales > Salicaceae > Populus > Populus trichocarpa. The sequence continues at coordinate 22,572,494 of NC_037289.2, read as the reverse complement.
ATTAAATATTTGTTTTGATTTGAAATTGAATCTTAAAAATTTTGACTGGATTGAATAGATAAAATTAAATATTATTTAATGTAAAATGATTAAATTAAAAATAAAAAAATAAATGATTAACAAAATATAAAGAAAATAATATTATAAGTAATTATTACAACCATAATAGACCGTATCTTTATTTAGTATTTTTAATATTTATTTTATTTTATATTGTTTCAAATATTTATAATTTTAAAAATTATTTCACAGTTTATAAAAATTAATTTTACAAAATTAAAAAATAATTATTAAATAAAAAATAAAAAAACTCAAGTATAGGTAACATTAATTTGATCGGACGAGGGAACAAATTTGGACCCTAAGCTATGTAAGATTGCATGGGCTTGTTTTAAATTGTGGTAATAATAATGATTTAAAATGTTTTTTATTTATAAATATATTAAAATAATTTTTTTTATTTTTTAAAAATTAATTTTAATATCAATTTAAAAATATTTTTAATATCAATACATCAAAACAATATAAAATATTATTTAAAAATATTATTTTAAATAAAAAAAATTTAAAACTTTTAAAAATATAACTTACACCACGTTTCAACCACCCATGCCATCTTGCCCGGGGACAGAAGTTGAAACTTGAAATTTCCTCAGCAAGCTAATTTTTTCGGTAAAGAGTGCACAGCACACAACTGAGTGACCGAGGGATCACAAGGACATTAATGTAAATACTCACAAAATACGGGGTCCAACTGAATACGCGAAAAACCAGACGTGATCGAGCGCGTATAAATAAATTATTGAAATTTTAATAAATAAATAAATACACGATTTATTTCAGCCAATGGCACAGTAAATAATCTTAAAAAAAAAACTTCATTTTATTCCGTGCAGTTGCTCGCACACTCGCATGAAAACCCACTGCTGCTCCCCCCCCCTAAAATTTCCTCCAAAATTCTCCTCCCGCCAATTCCCTCCATCCCCCAAAAATCTCACCACTTCCCCTCCTCTCTCCACTTTCCCGGAAAATCCCCTTTCCAGCACCCCACAAAACCCTAGCACTCCATCCTTCCGCGTCGCTTGCCCCGATTTCCACTAAAAAAACCCTAATTCCACTTTCTTACGCACTGACGATAAACCCTAGGTCAGTCAAAATGCCTTCCATGTCTTCTCCAGGCAAAATCCTGAAATTGGAGATGGAAAACTTCAAATCCTACAAAGGTCTTCAAACAATTGGTCCATTCAAGGATTTCACAGCCATAATCGGCCCAAACGGAGCTGGAAAATCTAATTTAATGGACGCTATCAGTTTCGTTCTCGGTGTCCGTACTGGTCATCTCCGTGGAGCGCAGCTGAAAGACCTTATTTACGCGTACGACGACCGTGAAAAGGAGCAAAAAGGACGGAGAGCCTTCGTGCGCTTGGTTTACCTGTTGCCTGACGGGTCGGAGCTCCAATTCACCCGGGCTATTACTAGCTCTGGTGGCAGTGAGTACCGTATTGATGGCAGGGTTGTTAATTGGGATGAATACAATGCCAGGTTAAAAGAGTTGGGCATTCTTGTTAAGGCCAGGAATTTTTTGGTGTTTCAGGTGAGTTTGTTTTCCCTGGTTTCTTTTTTATTTTTGATTCTTTAAATTATCATAGTATTGTTTAACAGTTATTACTAGTGTCTATTTGGTAGATTTGGTTCTTCTGGCATTCATTTTGTGTAACAGAAGTGTTTTTTTTGTAAGATGTTGTGGTGACAGTGTATGTCATCCAATGTGGAGCTGCGTTGCTAATGCTGAATAATATCGGGGAGTAATCTCGTTTTTATTGAATAGGAGAGTCACATTTGTCTCGGCCTGAAGGAATCCGAATCTTGAACTTGAAAATATTTTGCTCGATTTTGAGAGAGAATTGACATTTTTATGTCATACTATATTGACATGGTGACTTGGCAATTGAATTTCCTGGAATCGGAGTTACATCTGACAAATGTGCATCTTTGTCTGTAGGGCGACGTGGAGTCCATTGCATCTAAAAACCCAAAAGAGCTGACCGCACTTTTTGAGCAGATATCTGGATCTGAAGATCTCAAGAGAGAATATGAAGATCTTGAAGAAAAGAAAGCCAGGGCTGAAGAAAAATCAGCTCTTGTTTATCAGAAAAAGAGAACAGTAGTTATGGAGAGGAAGCAAAAGAAAGAGCAGAAGGAAGAAGCGGAAAAGCATCTACGTTTGCAAGATCAATTGGTATGAACCATAAGATTTCTGTACAAGTTCTTAGCATGATTTACCTCCCTGTACCTTGATCATAAGTGTGTTTTTCTGTTGACCATACAATATGTGAATAGCTTGTTGGTCTTTTCACAGAATTAATTGCTTTCCATCATCCTCTTTTTCTCTATAGAAATCTTTGAAGAAAGAACACTTTCTATGGCAATTGTATACCATACACAATGACTCAATTAAGATGAATGCTGAACTTGATGCTGAAAAGAGGAATCAAGAAGATCTCATGCAAGAGCTTGAGAAGTTTGGACATGAAGCAGACAAGAAGAAGAAGGAACAAGAAAAATACCAGAAAGAGATTACGCAATGTGAAAGGAAGATCAAAGAGAGAAGTTTAAAACTTGACAAGCATGTGAGTTTTTGCAGGCATTTGTTTCACTGATAACGATTATTATCTTAAATGTCTTATAATGTGGAGGACTTTAGAGTTTTAAACACCTGGGCAAAGAAAGCTCTCCATGCCCATTAAGTCAGCAGTACATGCACATGTATGCATGTTTGTGGTTCAAGTTTGCATTCCATATCTTATGGACATGTGAATATTTTTGGACTTTTATGTTTAATGAATAACCATGTTTTTTGTCTATTGGTTCATTGATTACTTTAGGTAGTATTTTGTGGTTTATTTGTTCTGATGTTTTCTCCTGTTCACAGCAACCAGAACTTCTTAAATTAAATGAGGAAATGTCACGCATAAATTCAAAAATTAAGAGCAGTCGTAAAGAGCTTGAGAGGAAAATGGTAGAAAGGAGGAAGCATGCTGATGAGATAAAAGAGCTGGAGAGTGGCATTCAAGATCTGAGTTCTAAAATGGATGGTCTTCGTGAAAAAAGTCGAGATGTTGGTGGAAAACTTCCCTTGGCTGACGGTCAACTACAAGAATACTTCCAAATGTAAGTTTCCTTTTAGTTTAAATCGATTATTTAATCCTTTGTTCTCTACTTTTGTTTTTCTGGAATATACTCCTTTTGGGTCCTGAGTATACATTCCTTTTTATAATTGAGATACAAGGTTTTGGACAGACTGGTGGGCTATTCTTTTTGTGTGGAACTTCTAAGGTGTCTAGTTCATCATTAACTTCGATAATTGGAACAATTGACTGGGAAGTATGTATTCTTCTATCAAAGTAGTATATGCCCCTCTTCCCATCCTTTTTCATTAAACAAAGAGTATTGCTGTGAAACATATTCCTTGATGTGGGGACAGTTTTAAACTCGGATGGAATCTCTTGGCCATGGAAAGCTTTGACGATGGTAAGGACCATAATGATAATATGTAAGTCAGAAATCCTTTGAATATAAATGTAGACATTGACCTTGGTGTACCATTTCTGAGGGAGAGAGGATGATAAATTAAGTGCAAGTGAATAAACAATGGTCCCTTTATCTTGAAGTTGTTTATTTACTAATTTGTTAGTAACATGTGATAGAAGCTTGTAATTTGTGTCGGTCTATATCTCATTAATGTTCTATGGATCTGCCATCCACAACAGCTATTTGGAAGGTTGCATGCATTTTATTCTTGGGTTCTAGCTATCTCACCTATCAACTTTCTTGTTCTTCATGCTTTATCTCGTAAGTCCATAAGTAATTGCTGGCTGAATGAACAAGCAGAAGATGATTGAGGTAATTAGTAGCAGTCATGGTTTGGGGGAAATGTGTAAAAATCTGGGCATTAGTTTTTCCATTAAATGGTTGAGTACTGGGTTTTGAAAGGAGTCAAGCATTTTCTTTTGATTATAAATGATAAAGAAGGGACTTATAAACAATTTCATTATGCAGTTTATACATCATCTTCTTTTAGATGCAGATAAATCAATCATGATTTGTGTCTCCACCAAAGCTTGGCCTACTTCCATAGCTGTACTCATGGTTATTATCAGCAGTTTCAGTGGAATAAAATTTGTTCATGATGGTTGTCATTGTTTGGACCATTAAAATTTCATATCAAATAGAGAATCAATGAATTAGTTGGGCTTTTTTCTCACTTGGTTTGCTTTAGGGTGGGAAAAGGACAACAAGTGATTATGGACTTGTGCTCTTCTCTGGGTACCCTGGTGCTTGTGAATTAAGAGGAATTGAGGAAAGTTTTTGAATTGCTCACTTTCCATGCAGCCAGCATGGATTGGAATTCTATTCCGAGCACCCCTGTGGTTCTTGGCTTCTGTGGGTTTTGCAGGGTTTGTCTATCCAACATTTAAAGTGTTTTGAGAGGCCTTCTGTTTTGATTGTTTTTTTTTCCCTTCCGGTTGTGTCATATCAAAGGGGTGATTAATTCCCCCTGCTGCAAAGCTGATATGTAACATCTTTTCTATGACAAGATTCCTTTAAAAAAAAACACAAGGCTTTATTTCTTGTCCATTGATCTTGTTATTGCATTATGGAATTCCTATTGCCCTCGTCATTGTTGGAATTATAATGGTGCAGTAAGGAGGACGCTGGCATGAAAACTGTCAGGCTAAGGGATGAAAAGGAGGTTCTGGACAGGCAGCAACATGCTGATATGGAAGCTCAAAAGAATTTGGAAGAAAACCTCCAACAGTTGGAAAATCGGGCACATGAACTGGATTCCCAGGACAAACAAATGCGTGAAAGAATGAAAAAGATTCTTGATGCTTCTACAAAGCATAAAAATGAGGTGATTGATCTGAAAAAGGAATTGCGTGAGATGCAAGATAAACATCGGGATTCCAGGTTATTTAACTTGTTCCCTTGTTGGTTTGCTTGTTAACATTTGTCTTTTCTCCATAGTAGTAGATGTTCCTTGTCTTAGAGAACTGTGTTCTTTGGCATCTAGTTCTTCTCTTTTTGTTTGATCAGATGCTGAATAGTTCTTTTACTCAAATGAAAGTGATATTTGTTAACTAGAGATCCTTTTTGTTGTCAGGCACAAATATGAGAACTTGAAGTCCAAAATTGGTGAAATAGAAAACCAGCTACGTGAATCGAGAGCAGATAGACATGAGAATGAGAGGGATGCTAAGCTGTTTCAAGCAGTTGAGACTCTCAAACGCCTATTTCAAGGAGTTCATGGCCGGATGATTGATCTCTGCAGGCCAACCCAGAAGAAGTACAACCTTGCTGTTACTGTTGCTATGGGGAAGTTCATGGATGCAGTTGTGGTTGAGGATGAAAACACGGGGAAAGAGTGCATCAAGGTACTCATTTTATCTGCTGAGTTACTATTTTTTCTCTAGCATGTTTTGTAATTCTGGTTATTAATATCTGCACATTTCATTCCTGCATTATTTCATCTATGCTGTTACTGGAGTTCTGTTATTGGTCTCTTGATTTCTAGATGTAATTGTGATGAAGTTTGTTGAGAACTTTTGTTTGTCTGAAAGTAATACAACAATTCATTCATTTTGGTTTCTGCAGTATTTGAAAGACCAAAGGCTTCCTCCTCAGACATTTATACCTCTTCAATCAGTTCGTGTAAAGCCAGTAATTGAAAGGTTGCGTACCTTAGGTGGTACTGCAAAGCTGGTCTTTGATGTGATCCAATATCCTTTGAAAAAGTTTGGTATCAGCCAAAATCATGATTACGATGCATTTCATGCTTTTGACATCAACTTTTTGATTGAGTTTTTGTTATTGAACTATTAATTATTATTTTTATATGCGATACATTTGTTTCCTTTTCACCGTTTCTTCATATGGATTCTATGTTTTTATTTGTTTGATGCCAACATGCATGTTTAATGATAATTGTTTTTTGGAGAATGAACAATATGGTATTTGATGTTGCGTAATCAGTCACTCATGGATTGCATGTTAATAACTTAGTTCCCTTGTGTGATCTTTTTTCTCTTGTAGAATTTAATGAAAAAGAGGTTATTGTTTTTTATTTTATGATTTTCTTTTTCTGTATCAAGTTTAAGAAATGAATGCTGTTGGGACTGCATGAATCACTGGTGGTTTTTACCAATTTGATAATTTTATGTATTTGCTGCGGCAGATATTTCTTATTCGATTTGCCTGTCTGTTTGATGTCAGTTGATAATGCTTGGCTGTTTCTGTTACACTTTAGGAGTTTCTAGCTGGCCAATATGGACCCTATTTTAATATTTTGATGGAGTTTGGCGTCTTTTTTTATGGCTAATGTCTAGGTTTTACTGTCAAACTACAATGACGATAGCGAGTTAGTTGACATACTGTGGGGCTAGCATATTCCTAAGGAAAAAGGGTGTGCTAACAGGAAAGAACAAGTGATGTTTCTTTAAGCTGAACTGATCTCTTGAACATCTTAGTGGGCCATCTTTCCGGTGAACACTAATGGCTGTTTAAGGTTAGGAGGCGCATAAGGTCCTCCTCTAGCTGTATATTTTGTGTCATGATAGAGGATATCTCTTAGCTCCTTTTTTTCCGAGGATGCCATTGCCAGAACTTTATGTTGGATTGATGTTTTTAGGTCTAGGTGGCTAAAATTTGTGAGACCTTTTCTTCCAGCAATATTCTATTTTCCCAAAACCTCTTTTTCATAGCTGAGACATGTCCTGTAGTGAGTGTTATGCCATTGGTGAATTTGTAGGGTTTGGTAGCAATTTTGATTGTCTAAATAATTGGGGAACCTCAAGGAACTTTTGTAGTCATAAATTTAATGGTAATGGTATGTGTTGTGAATCTCAGATCCACCTCCAGTAAGTGTCCTGCCCTTCCTCTGCATGATGGTGATGAGGTTACGAATAGCCAAACTCAGGAATGTGTTTCAAATCAAATCACTTTCTGCTTAAATATTCTCAAATATTTGTTGCATTAACTTGGAAGCTGCCATTCTGCATTTCATCTCAATATCTGTTTTCAGTTTTGTTAACCAAGTTCTGGGGTATTGTAGCAAGACATGAGTAGATCTGCTCTCTTATTTTGAGCTTTATCTGTACTATAGATTTCTCTTCTTTGCTTTTGTGTTGCTCTCGTCCTTTGGTTTTTTAATTAAGAATAATTAATGTGCTGGTCAATAGATATTCAAGAGCGCTGTTAATTGCAGTCGAAAGAATTAAAAGAAGAAACAAAAAATCAAATCAAATCAAATCAATCAAATTCCATGATTTTGACTTAACAATTGCACATTTGATCCTGTCCTGGAGAAGGCAATTCTTTTTGCTGTTGGAAATACTCTAGTGTGTGATGAACTTGATGAAGCCAAGGTTCTTAGCTGGACTGGGGAGAGATTTAGAGGTAATTATTCAATACCAGTTTTTGCTACAAATGATTGGTATCTTTAGTTCCCTTTGTTTTCTATATAATTTAAAATCTGAAGTTATTTGTGCTTGCATCAGTTGTAACAGTAGATGGGATCCTGCTCACAAAGTCTGGCACAATGACTGGTGGCACCAGTGGTGGAATGGAAGCAAAGTCAAAACAGTGGGATGATAAAAAGATTGAAGGTCAAAACACCTGATTTGAATCATAGTTCTGCTCTGAATTACTCTTTCTCCTTTTGTCTATTTGCTGCAAGACTAATGTTGGTATTCTGTAGGCCTGAAAAGGAAGAAAGAACAACTTGAGTCTGAGTTGGAGGAGCTTGGGTCAATCAGGGAGATGCATTTAAAGGAGTCTGAAGCATCAGGAAAAATGAGTGGGCTTGAAAAGAAGATTCAGTATGCAGAGATTGAGAAGGTAATTTTCCTGACTAAGATTGTTTAACTTCATTTCTCTTTGTATACAGATAAAACTTCTAGTCAGTTTTAAATGGTTTTGGGAATACTTGATTGGTTACCACTCAAATGTGTTTCCCCTTTGTAGCCCCTTTTGTGCTTCCACTGAGTCAACTCTGTTCTCACTTCTGCTGATTTTGTTGCAGAAAAGTATCGAGGACAAACTTGCAAACATGAAAAAGGAGAAGCGGGTTATTAAAGAAGAAATTGACCGTATAAACCCTGAACTTCGTAAGGTGAATTTTCAATCATGACCATGTGTATATCTATCTTCACCTAGACATTTTAAAACAGTTAAATATATTGCTTCCTTGATATTGCTTCCAGTTAAAAGAAACTGTCGAAAAGAGGGCCACTGAAATTAGGAAGCTGGAGAAGAGAATCAATGACATTGTTGACCGAATATATAGAAAATTTAGTGAGGATGTTGGGGTGGAAAATATTCGTGAATATGAAGAAAACCATGTTAAGGCTGCACAACACATGGCTGAAGAAAGGTTAAGCTTGAGTAACCAGCTAGCAAAGCTGAAGTACCAGTATGTTATCTTTTCTCCCGCTACCATATTTTATCTATATTTGTGTCTTGTGGAATGCTTTCCTTTTTTGCATGTATGAATTGTTGGCTGTAGTTTCCGTGGAAAATATGACTAACACCCTTTTCCCTGGCAATCACAAATGATTTTCAGTCTCTGGGAAAATAAGAAACTTCAATTGCCTGTAAACCTACAGTTCAGCACCTGTAATCTAGTCTGGTCTATCGTGTAGTTGTTTTCATTGGTCTTTATACTCCCACCATAGCTGCTATGGCCATCAATTTTCTGTTGAGGCGATTCATCCATACAAATTGCAAGTTCACCACATGATCGATCTTGATGCTGATGGTTGGGAACTGTCGGTCTTGTTAACTGTTTTAACAAAATAGCAGGTCTAGGACTTCTTCCTGGCTTCAATGCCTAAGATTTCTGTGTGGCTTTTTCTTGCCACCTTGACAAATATCTTGACAATATAGTTTTATTAAACCCTTCTCTAAATGCTGGAAGCTACAATGATGATTTATCATACCTTCCCCTCATCAAAGGGCATGGTCTGGTTTTGGATTTTGTTATCTGCAACAGAAATGCATGCAAGTGGGAGATTCTTCTTTTCCACTTTAGAACGACAGGGGTACAGAATTGGTGGCATCAAAGGCTCCACCAATATTTCAAAGGTTTTTTGTTGTTGGAAAATATGTCGACTTAGATGTATTGGATACAGACATGTTCTCTCAGGGACTTCTTTTCCTGTTAAATGACATGTTAAACATTGTTACTTTCAAGTGTAAAAACCAATGCCATTAATGGTTGCAAAGACAGGTAGGAAACATACATTAATCTTCTTCAAATGTTTCTAAGAGTTACTATCATCATCCAATCCTAACAGGCCTGTCGATTTACTTCACTGAGGTCCTGTTAATTTCACTTCACTGGAGTTTCTGAATACTTCATCAGTCTTCTTTCAGTAACTGTATTAGCATAAGCACATCTAACATTTGCTGTGTGTATTTGTTCACTTGGGTGTGATAAAAATGCTTAACTCTGGTGCTAGGAAGAAATTGGGTTGTCAAAAGAAGGAATAGAGGGAGGTAGAGAGACTAGTGGTAGCTGGTTTAACTTTGCAGTTTGCAGGATCCTTTTCTTTTATTTTCTTTTTGTTCTTCATCCTTAATAAAGCTTCTTTATTCATCCACAAAAATGAAAAAAAAAAAAAAAACAGGAGTGAATATAGGAGCAAATTGTTTCTGTTCTTGTAATTCAAGTTTTTGTTTCCCTAGGTTTATATGGTGGAGAAGGAAGTTAGTGCTCTTAGTTTAAGAACATACCTTGTAAGCTATACATTGTGCACTTTTCCGAAAGTTTAGTTGATAGGGCTATAATACAGTGCCACGATTAAGTCCTGCAAACTGGTAAAATAATATATGATCCATTGGACTAGAATCTTTTTGCTAATTTTGTCCTTTTCCTATAATTTCACTTTAGCTCTAAGCTCTAAATCCCTAAATTTAACAATTTATATGAAATAATCCTATTTACAACAAATGCAAAAAATTCCTAAAAACAATATCAATAATACAAGATAGTTCCAAAATATTTAATTTTTTACAAAATTATTCTGAATTTTATTATTGTTAATATTATTTTTGGTGTTCATGAGAGATTGAACAATATATGAATTTTTTCTTTTATATATTTAGATGTTTAACTTCAGTCTCAAGTTTAGGCAAAAACCTCCAAGTCCAATCTAATAAAAAATGTTTCAAACATGAAAAGTACCAAATCATATATAAATTTGAATTGAAATTGATCAATTGTAAATATATTTAACCAAATGGGCTTAAGACAAAATTGATTGAATGAATAAGAGATCCAAAATACATGTGCCTAATTCTTTCTTTCTTTATTTTTCTTTTTAAGAATTTGATTATGATTAAGTATTGATAGAATTGGCAAAATTAACAGAAACAAAATTGAATTCTTGTTCCATTTTTTAAAATTAAACAGTTAATTGTATGCTTCATAAATTAAAATAAAAAACCAAACTATTTTAGGACTTCCATAAATATTAAAGACTACATGCCAAAAAAGAAAATTTTTATTATTCTATTTTTTTTTGTCTAGGACCTAATCACACAATCACAAAAATTAGGGATCAGAATGTAATTTGATGTTTGCATGATGTGGGTTCCTTTTATGGGTGTCTCGGTGCCTTTTTCTGAGTTGAAATAATTGAAGACACATGCTAATATAAGGATGAGCCTCTGAACTTCTGTTGTGATGTGCTAAGAGCTGATGTAGTGATGTATAACTTGCCGAGTCATTTTATCTTTGTATAGTTGAGATTGTATTCGAAGGGAGCCTTTCTGTGATTATTAACTCTATTTGACCATTTATCTTCATATGAACTGTCATTTGCAAACCTTTTTCTTTCCTTTTCAGGTTGGAGTACGAGCAAAAACGGGACATGGAATCACGAATTAGAAAACTAGAATCTTCTCTCGCTGCTTTAGAAAATGATTTGAAACAAGTTCAGAAAAAAGAGGCCCAAATTAAATTAGCATCTGATAAAGCTACTGATGAGATTAATAAATGGAAGGAAGAAATGAAAGGTAATTTGGTTCTTTATTTTCTCATATAAAGTGGAGTGTTTTGTCAAGGAGTTAAACTATAAGTAACAGACCCACCCTTCCAAATTTGTTCTACTGTAAGATGCGCATTTATGAGAAGAGATTATCCGCAAGTCTAGCCCATGCAAATTTCTGAGGAATGAATTTGATTTTCAATTGTATTCCAGGATGAGAAAAAAAGGCTGCTAACATGGTTGCCATTGTGTATTTGGTTGCGTTCATCTTAATATGATTCACCATGACCTTGCTTTTTACCTTTCTTCCCTTTAATTTTGTCTCATTGTGACAAACTCATTAGTTATATAGAATAATATTTAAAGTGAGATGCTGTTGAAAATGTAGAATATTAAATTTGTTTTATGGTAGGCAAACAAAAAGAAGAAAAATACTTACCAACTTATCCTACTCAAAAGAACTAAAGGGTATTAAGAATTGAGGGAGCTTCACTGTCACAATCTGCATACTGTTAAGGCAAGTTCATTTGGAGTGAAATTTGCATGTTCAGCTAATTGAACATTGTGGTCAATGAAAATCATGTAGAATTAACTCCTGAATCTTTGAGAGGCCAATTGGCTTAGAATGTTGTTTTTTATTTTCTGCCGTTCCTTCTCCTTCAAGTGGATATTCTTGTTTGGTCGCATTTACAATTTTCTCATCTTCCTAATCTTATAGAGTGGAAATCCAAGTCAGAAGAGTGCGCAAATGAGATACGTGAATGGACGAAGAAGGGTTCTGCAGTTACAAGCAACTTATCTAAGCTTACCCGTCTTATAAACTCAAAGGTCCTACAACATTTTCTTAGTGAATTTTTCTTTACTGAAAGATTCTCTTTTAACAGCAAGGAAGATGTAATGACCTAGCCCTCAAATTGGTGCTGACATATTTTCTGATGGTTTTACAGGAGACACAGATTGCACAGCTATCTTCCTGGAAGCAGGATATAGTGGAGAAGTGTGAATTAGAAAATATAAACCTTCCCACTGTTTCTGACCCAATGGACATTGACTCGCCAATTCCTGGGCCGGATTATGATTTTAGTCAGCTAAATAGATCTCTTCAGGATAGGAGACCTTCTGTCAGAGAGAAGATTGAGGCAGATTTTAAGCAAAAGATAGATGCCTTGATATCAGAAATTGAAAAAACCGCACCAAACTTGAAGGCACTGGATCAATATGAGGCTCTGAGAGAGAGAGAGAGGGTAGTCACTGAAGAGTTTGAAGCAGCCAGAAAGGAGGAGAAGCAAATAGCTGATTCTTACAATGGAGTTAAGCAGAGAAGGTAATAATTGCATAGTTTTCTTCGGCAAGCCATTTAGTAAGAACGATCAGGATTCAGGACAAATTTTTATCTGACTTGTGTTTGAAGGAATAAAATCTGGTCAGTAAACACAATCTGGGAAAATAATTACCATCTTTATACAAAAAGTGCAACAAATGCTTGATAGTTCTTTAATACGAAGTGAAGTTGGCAACTGTATCTTTGATATTGGTTTCCTAGTGATTGTCATCTGAAAGAGCATACTTGGAGTGCTTACACAGAATTTCTTGTCGTAAAAATTAGCAACTATTTTTATGGAATTTCTTGGAAAACACACACTGCTTGGACTTGGGACTTGAACAATCTGCTCATTAGCTTAGTAAACTCCTTAATCAGAAGAAACCTAAGGATAGTCCTTGAGGGGAGAAAAAGAGGAAACTAGAATTTTCAAATATATGGGGAATTTATTTGTGGTGCATTCTGCATTCTCTTCCATAATAGAACTTTTGTTTGTTTTATCATCAAAAGGTGTTGTGGAAAAGGAAAGGTGATACTGCATAAACTTGCATACAGAGACAAAATGCATAAACACATATCTAGCATTGACACTCCTGCAAAAACATATGATTGCTCATGCACGGGCAGAAGTATCTGCAGTCATTCACTGGAATGCATGCTCATTCCGATTATACAATACACATGTCCATGTTTCCTACAAGTAAAGAGGAAAAAGAATTTCAGATAATGGCTTACTTCCAACTTCTTTATTCTTTAGAATGCATAGCTTGATTTTTTAAATGGGAATCATAGTTGGTGGAATTACTGATAATATATACCTGGCTGTATATGTATTTTTCAGTTTCTTTGGTTTTGTGTTTATTAATCTTCAATCTTGTTCTGCTTGCAATGCCATCTGCTTCTTGATATTTTTCTTTGTTACTTTGATGGCCCAAATTAACTCAAAGTAACTCTACCAATATTTTACCAACAATACTTCATACTTCATTTCTGTTTACAAAGGTACGAGTTGTTTATGGGAGCTTTCAACCACATATCAAATAGTATTGATAAGATTTACAAACAATTGACAAAGAGCAGCAATCATCCATTGGGCGGAATGGCATATTTGAGCTTAGAAAACGAGGATGATCCTTTTCTACACGGTATCAAATACACTGCTATGCCACCACAAAAGCGTTTTCGAGATATGGAACAGCTCTCTGGTGGGGAGAAGACTGTTGCAGCGCTGGCATTACTCTTTTCCATCCACAGGTATGTCCTTAGAGATCAGTGAACTGTTTCTTAAATGTAACAGTTAGACATTGCATGGTTTCTAATACCTTTGCATTTGACTCTCTTGTTCCTGGGGTAAAACTACAAGTTCTTGGCGCCTCTGTAAAAGTAGGTGACCAAGTATATAATGTCCAGGCTTGGATTTTAGTTTTTAATAGATTTTGAGCATCAAAAGGTGGTGTGATGGTATGCTGAAAAAGCGTTGAATGCTTTATATACACTGGCATGGGTAGAAAATGCAGTTTTCCCTTGAACTAATACAAGTTACCCCTATCACGACAAGGTCCTTAATTTCTTCTCTTTTAATCCTCCATTTGGTGATCTTATTTATTTTTTAATGCAACTTTTAGTTTATAGGTGCTTCTTCTGGATTGATGATTTACTCATGCATCAAATTTCTGAAATAAAGCAGCAAAGTGTACTCGAGGATCAGGGATGATCCTCACATGATATGCATTTTCTCATAATCTAATATTACTCCTTTTCCCGGAGAGTTGTTTCAGCTACAAGCCTTCACCATTTTTCATACTGGATGAAGTCGATGCTGCATTGGATAATTTAAATGTTGCAAAGGTAGCTGGATTCATTCGAGCAAGATCATGTGAAGGAACCAGGGGTATTGTGGATGCTGATGGTGGCAGTGGTTTTCAGAGTATCGTGATCTCTCTGAAGGATAGCTTTTATGACAAGGCCGAAGCATTGGTCGGGGTTTACAGGGACTCTGAGAGGAGGTGAGCTTTATCTTATCATCAGCATCATTATTCACGCAACTTTATCGGGTTATGGTTTTGCATGTCAACAAGTTTGATCTGTGACACAAGTGTTTTTTTTTCTTTTTTCCCTCACTGCAGTTGCTCAAGAACTCTGACGTTTGACCTGTCAGTATATCGACCATCTTGAGAATCCAATCGCAGATTAGCATCTTGTTTGTTTGGTTGGCTCAAATCTTTAAACTTTGTAGATATGACATTACAACCTGCGTAGCTACTTCTCTTTCTTTCTAGGCAGTGTGATAGTTGTGCCAGTTTCTCACCTCCTCTGATCATCTAAATCCCGAGACGTGTATTAATGACCTTAGAGATGGAATATAAAATCTGATTTGTGAATCAAGGTCCCGAGAAATCTCGTACCGAAGCATTGAAGCATGCATTTCTATTACCATGCCATTTACACGTGCACCGTATCTTCAACTTTTTATTTCTATGGTGCGTTGTGTTGTTGTGCTGTGGTTTGTTTTTTCTTTTCTTTTCTTCCCTTAATCATATATTTGAAATTGTTGTTAAAATCTTGATAAAAAAAAATTATAACCTGTAGTTTTTCTTCAATTTATTTTTTCAAACCACAATTATAATGCTGCCAGTAGAAGGCTGAACAAGATTTGTGATCCGAACCAAATTTTTATGGGTGCTAGGATGCAGTCTTATTTCATTTATAACTAATGATTGATGATCTATTTCCTATGGAAGGAGGCTCTTCTATCCGAGATAAGTTATATTCTGGCTTTAACGAGTACCGATTCCAGAAAATGACTGATTTCTTTCGCAAAAAAGATTTATTGAAAACGTCTTTCGGTTCAAATTAATTATTAATTAAGAAAATCTAAA
Source organism: Populus trichocarpa (assembly GCF_000002775.5). NCBI lineage: Eukaryota > Viridiplantae > Streptophyta > Magnoliopsida > Malpighiales > Salicaceae > Populus > Populus trichocarpa. Next base: position 22,557,246 of record NC_037289.2, on the reverse strand, counting down.
GATCAGTGTTGTTTTTCCAAATAAGAGAAGTGATTTTTTAGAAAAAAATGGAATTTTGTTTGGTTCTTGAGTGTTTTGAGAGAGGAGAGAATCGATTTTTCTGAGTTTCTAGAGCCTGAGGTTCCAAAATAGTTCTTAGTGGAGGCTGGGATGATTCTGAAGTGCTTGGAATTGAAAAAATAATGTAGAAATTATTAATTAGGTTAGAAGTTCAAAACCAACGATTTCCAATTTTTTAACAAATATTAGTAGTTGAAAGTGGCAGGCAGCGACGTGTCATCCAACTTTGTTCTTTTTATTTTTTTATGCTTGGGATGCGCATGTACAGTTCAAGTGTGTGGGCCTGGTGCATGGCTTGATCCAGCTCCCTTTCTTAAAAAAAAAGGTATTTTCCTTTTTCATGATTTATTATTTTTTTTAAAAAATTAAATTTTGTCAATGGTTATTTGGTGATTTTTCTATGGTTTTATTAAATAAAATTAATATAAGTGATCGAGTACCTTTTTAGTTTTTACCATTGATTTTCACATTCCTTCGATTATTTACTCCTAATTATAATTGTTTTTATTAAATAAATAGCCAATAGAGTGCTTTTTTCTTAATTGTTCAAAATCAAACATATTCATATAATATATTTAAACTTAAACATGAAATATAGACGTGGTGTTAAACACTACAAAATGCATACTAAATTAAAAAGAAAATCATATTGATTCATTTTAATTTCATTCGCATAATTTTTTTTAAAAATTAATTAAAATATTTAAACAGGTTTTGTAACCTTATCCACGACAACGTGCCTGCATTATACTACATTTTGTCTCAAACTAGACAACACTTACCCAAAACCTCTAGCTTTTAAGTCGAAGATGTCCTGAATTTGGCTATGAATTCACATTGATTGTCTATGAATTTGCAAATATCCTGCGCCTAAACCGCAACTATTGTTAGCTATTGCATAATTTTGGCTCAGGCCTAAGTGGTTGGACTTCAGCAACCATCTAGCTTTTAAGTCGAAGATGTCCTGAATATATCACCTGTCTTCCTCGAAAAGTGGAAAAACATCTCATATTACCTTTTCCACTCTGCCTCAATTTCTGTCTGCATCCCTCTCTTCCTCTTCTCATTGAATCCCAGCGGCTGGATGCCCTCGGGGTTCAGCTCCCTGTAGGTACTGTCCATTTCTTCGGATGATTGAATCTTCATATCAACAACAATTAATGGAGGAGAAAATTGAGAAGAGACACCAAGACAACGAAGACAGGATGATTAAAAAAGGGCAGGAAGAGGGTAATGGGAAAAAAGTCACCTTCCAAGACCAAGAGATCTACATAGAAAATCTTGATCAGCCAGCTGTTCAAGAAAATGAAGAAACAGCTGCTTCTATTGAATTGGAGATGAGAAAGCAGAAGGCCTTGAACAAATTCAGGAGCATGGTGGAAGGTGCAATTATTGATAATTACCTTCTAGAAAATCCCAAAAAGAGTTTCTTAAGGAGAGAATCAGAGAGGGAGAAACAGCAGCAGAGGGAGATTAGCCTTTGGGGTGTGCCTTTATTGCCAAGTAAAGGCCATGCGAGCACCGATCTTGTGCTGTTAAAATTCCTGACAGCAACGGACTTTAAGGTTAACGAAGCTTTCAAGATGCTTCGCAATGCTCTGAAATGGCGGAACGAATGCAGGATAGATGCTATTCCTGAAGAGAATTTGCATCTCGGCCTTGAAAAATTTGTGTACATAAATAGCGTCGGAAAACAAGGTCAGCCTGTGTATTATATTTTGTACGGGGCTTTCAAGGACAAAGAATTGTACAGGAAAGTATTAGGAACAGAAGAGAATCGCGAAAAGTTTTTGAGATTAAGAATCCAACTCATGGAGAAGAGCATCGAGCAACTTAGTTTCAAAGCTGGAGGGGCAGATTCTATACTTCAGATTACAGATCTCAAGCACTCGCCAGGGCCAGAAAGGGAGGAGTTCCGTTCAGTCCACAAAAGGGCCTCCACATTGATTCAAGCCAATTACCCTGAGCTCATTCAAAAGCATGTAAGAAGGGTAAATCATCTCATTGCAAAAGAACTGCATATTTTAAGTTAACATCAGATGTTTCCACTATTTTGCAGATTTTGATAAATGTTCCATTTTGGTACTACACATCCCGTTTTCTAACATCCAGGCTCAAGCATCAGAGAGGTAAAAAGAAGGTTGTTCTTGCTAGACCATCAAAAGTCACAAAAACCCTTCTAAAGTGAGCAACATTGTAATTAATCAAAGTATATATAACATATGCTTGTTGTATTATTATTATTATTTGTATGCCAATTGTCTCTTGAACAATTTGATCCAACTTCGATTGCATATGTCAAGGCACATATCCCCTGAAAACCTTCCAGTTAAATATGGTGGTCTGAAAAGAGAGAATGATATCGAGTTTTTTCCAGAGGACAAAGCTTCAGAGCTAATTGTCAAACCAAATTCAGCTAGCTGCATCCAAATTCCAGTCATTGAGGTACTGATAAGGTTACATAAAGATTCAAATATTTACCTGTATAACAGTTTTTTTCTTATCCACAGAGATTCACGAGGGGTGAGATAAGAACTTGCGAGATCATGGTTCAAATCTCACCTCTCATAAATATGCAAAAACCCCTCCTATGATTTTATTGTTGAGCCGTTTCCCTATGATTTAATCTTCTTCAATCTTTTCTGTTTAGGCCGGGGTAACAATTGTATGGGACTTTACCGTGGTTGGATGGGAGGTGACATGTAAACAACAGTTCATCCCAGACGACGAGGGATCATACGAAGTTCTGCTCAGGAAGGACAAGGAGAAGAAAATGGGTGACAGTGTTAGGAATTCTTTTTACATTAGTGAACCAGGGAAGATTGTGATAACCATTGACAATGCAACACTGAAGAAGAAAAGGGTGTACTACAGATCCAAAGCCAAACCCACCGCACCCACCTATATCATTTTCAAGAAACAGCTTTAACCTTCGGTTTAATTCAATCATGCCAATTCTCTGATGCATTTATTTTTATCCAAAATTGAGTTGCAAGCTAAATATATTTGACAAATCTGATGCTCTAGGAAAGCGTTCAAGGGTTGGTCGAGACGACAAGGAAAGGATGATACATCCAGTTCCATGTCTGAATCTAGCCATTGGTTTCTTGAAAAAAAATGATACATCAACTTGCATCTAATTAATCCCTTCTGCATAAATAGACGTAGGATTTTTGGATATATGATATGAAAAATACATAGTTCTGATGAGGATCTATCCATACATTCATCTCATGAAAAAAAAGAAGACAGAAAAGGTCTGGCTGCACACACACACACACATATAAAGAATCTGCATGCATCGTCTTAAATTTGGTTTCTCTTTTTCCTGTATAGCAGAAGTAGACTAACTAATTTACTTAGCATCAAAGCAATTAACCAGCCAGTTGTCACTACTCACTGCACAAATTGTATTCCCAGGCATCTTCGTCTTGCCAAATATATATCCACTGATTACTCTTGCGGAATCGACGATGAACATACACTACACAATACATGCTGAAGTACCGAACCTTGTTTAACTCTGATTCAGACATTATTCGCCCAGAAGCAAATTCCTCTCCTTACTCCTTTAGGCTTTACTAGCAAACTGCCCGTGATGTGCTGCGGGTGGTACCAAAGTTTTTTAAATATATAAGAAAATTATTCTTGGTATGTCATTTTTTATACAACTCGGGTTTTAAATTAAATTATATAAGAGTTGTTGTCAAATAACTATTTCAATTTAAGAGTTTTAAGTTGTTAAGTGAAGTTTCAAAAATAATTTTTTATATTACTCCCTAACATATATTTCGATGTGATTTAGTCAACTTATCTGGTCAATAGATAACCTAGATAATTGGTAAAGGTATTGTTTGATTTTTTTTAAAAAAAAAATTAAAATGACATCTTTTTTTTTAATATTGAAACGATAATATATTAAATTAATCGAGATTTATAACTTAACCCATTAAATCTGTAATCTAGATCATGAACTCCAATGGATTTAATAATAAAAATTTTAAATTATATTTTTATTTAATTATATGATGGTAAAAATAGACATTTACAAAATTAAACACGAATCAAATGTTGTGATGTTTATTTAAGACTATAAAAACTCAAGCATACCGAAACAAATCATGAAAAATAATTAAATATCAACTAAATATTAAATGATAAAATTAAATAAAAAAATAAAAACTTAATATTAAAAAAAAGTTAAAAACTTAAAAATTAAAAATCAATAAAAAATATCCTAGATCATGAACTTGAATGACCTATCAAGCCCAAGTTCTATTTTTCACCTCCTGTTGCCATAATCTAGCCTCTACTATTTGCCAAAATCTTGCCATTACTATGATGGCCATACACTCAGGAATAAGGGTTTTCAGTTGAAAATTTATTTTCATCTACAAACAACTAATAAACACTATAAAATCCTCTCTAAACTACTAAGCAACCCTAAAAACCTAAAAGTCAATAAAAAAAATGAACTGAATAAAAAATTAAAACAGAACATGATATTTTTTGTAAGACATGTTTATAGAAAAGCTCCACCAAATTTAATTCTTTTTTTTTTAATGAAACCGTGTATACTAAAATTAACAAGTTTCTCCCTCATATTTCAAAATTATATAAGAACTGAAAAATAAACAAGATAAACTTTTACACCACAACAAAAGGTGTTTAGAATTTGAGATTTTACATATATTTTTTCAGTGTTTTATATTTTAATTCTCCTTCTTTTAATTTGTTAATTTTACTACAATATAAAAACTAATTTCATAGGTTATAAGAGAATTATATTCAAAGAAAAATGTTAAAAAATAAAAAGAAGAAGAAGTTAAGTGCTTCTGTTCACATGTGAACAGTGATGAAGCTTTATCAGACAACCCTTGATGTTTAGTATGAAAGGTAATAAAAGCTCGTGTGAACTAATATTAAGCAAGTATACGGAGTTTTGATTATGATAGAAACGACAAGCTTAATTATGTACAACACTGATATTTCAAATTTCGATACAGTTCAAATACGTACAGACATAAATATCGTTCTGTCTCATGTTTTTCTTTTCTCTAGGACCCTTTTGTGCTGTTCTCTAAAGCTCGGGGACACCTGCCTCGCCTGATCTTATGAGGTGTAAGACGTTAGGGTCAAGTAGCCATGCAAACTGAGAAAGAGCTGAATACATCTCACCTGCCATCTCCCTTATGTGTCACTCACTCGGTTCCCTTTCTGATCTATAAATACCAACACCTCCCAGTCGCCACTTCACCTCAATCCACTAGCAACAAGCAGCCTATATCTATGCCATTCATGGCTAAAACTAATGTCCTGCTCTCCTTTTCTCTTTTTCTTGTTCTCTTCCATGGCTCCTTAGGTTTGACAGCTGATCGCTCACGTCAGCATCAAGGCCAGTGCCAGCTTGATAGGCTCAACGCCCTAAAGCCTGGTAACCGCATTAAGAGTGAGGCCGGTGAGACAGAGTCCTGGGATCCCAACCATGATCAGTTCCAATGTGCTGGTGTAGCCGTCGTCAGGAGGACCATTGAACCCAATGGCCTTTTGTTGCCATCCTATAGCAATGCTCCTCAACTTGTATACATCGTCCAAGGTAACTTCAAGATTAATTTAATTAATTACCTCTAGTTGGTTATACAGGATACTTTTTTGTTACTCTATATTATATGTTCTAGGACAAGTGAGCAAGATTATTAATTCGCTAATTTGTGTATGATTCTAATATTCAGGTAGGGGTATGACCGGGACCTTGATGCCTGGATGTCCTGAAACATTCCAAGAATCTCAAGAATCGCAAGGTCAAGGCAGGCGCAGGTTACAAGACCAGCACCAGAAGGTTCATCGCTTCCGAGAGGGTGATGTCATTGCTTTGCCTGCTGGAGTTGCCCACTGGTGCTACAATGACGGCAAGGAGCGTGTTATTGCTGTTACTGTCCTTGATATGGCTAACAGTGCCAACCAGCTAGATGACATGAATCCTAGAGTAAGACTCAAATCATTTTTATTCATGGTAACTTGATCCACCAAATCATTTTTCAAACACAAGAGTTATTGACATTTCTATGATTTTGTAATAGAATTTCTATCTAGCTGGTAACCCACAAGAAGAGTTCCAGCAAGTACAAGGCCAGCCACGCCACCGTGGCGAGCAGCGAACAGGGCGAGAACCATTTCGCGGGCATGGCCAGCAACAATGCAACAACATCTTCTGTGGAATGGACACAAGGTTCCTTGCTGAAGCTTTCAATGTTAGTGAACAAGTAGCAAGGAAGCTTCAGAGTGAGAGTGACAGAAGGGGCAACATTGTGAGGGTGAAAGGTGGACTTCAGATTGTCATGCCACCAAGTTGAGACAAGAGGAACAAGAGCAAGGACAACGTGGAGAACATCGCAATGGCTTGGAGGAGACCATGTGCACAATGAGGATTAGAGAGAACATTGGCGACCCCTCACGTGCTGATGTGTTCACCCCAGAAGCAGGTCGCATTAGCACTGTCAATAGCCACAATCTCCCTATCCTTCGATACATCCAACTCAGTGCCGAGAGAGGCGTTCTTTACAATGTAAGTGTGCGATATACATATCCTCGCCAAATTTCTTTGCATGGAATTAATGCCATCCTCAAAAGAAAAATTCTTAATGTTTGTTAATTCACAGGAAGCTATGATGATGCCACATTGGAACCTGAATGCGCATAGCATAATGTACGCAATCAGGGGTCAAGCACACGTTCAGGTGGTGGATCACAGTGGTCGAACTGTGTTTGATGGCGAAATGCGCGAGGGACAAGTCTTGACAGTGCCACAAAATTTCGCTGTTGTGAAACGGTCTGATCAACAAAGTTTCGAGTGGGTATCCTTCAAGACCAATGACAATGCCATGATCTCTCCTCTGGCTGGTCGCACCTCGGCACTCCGGGCCATGCCAGCCGAAGTTCTTGCCAATGCCTTCAGAATCTCAGTAGAAGATGCAAAGAGAATCAAGTTCGCGAGGCAGGAAACCACTTTAACTAGCCACAGGTCGACTCGATCTGGAAGTTGGGCCGAGGCCTAGTTGAGTATAGATGGGGCTACTGTTTAATCTGATGCTGCATGCAGGCAATTTTTTTTTAAAAAGAAATCAAGGTAGAAATAAAAAGGGGCTTTGAGGTCTCTTGTTATGTAAAGTAGAGTTTGTGTATCTACTTTCTAATAACTACTGCTGCGTGTACCTTTTTACAAGTGAGTAATGAAGTCCTGTAATTAGCCTGCCTCTGGAGCTGTTTTCTTCACTTCATGTTGCTGCTTTCTGCTTTCTTAACGTTGATTATATAGATGTGGCAGGTTTTGGTAGAGCTATAGCCATGGCTATTCTGAAGAAAGAACCTTAATATATCAGTATAGAAAGCATCGAGCTCACGAAAGGATCCATAAAAGAGGTTTGATATTCAATTTCAAAACTGCCCTGAAGCCCCAAAGCAATAGAAAACCATAATTCTAACCTCCGATTAGGTGACGGATTTAATGTTTTTTTTTTCCTGTGAAAAACACTCAAAAACATGTAGAAACAGCCTCTAGATTTTCTGCATCGATCAACTACGAGTAAAACCCCAATTATCCCTCTGCCAAGAACAACGAGTTCAAAAGTTAATGCAGTCCTAGGACAACATAGGAAGAAAGCACGTGATGGGACGCTTTCCAGAGCTTCTATGCCATCTCAACTCACGTGCTATCTTCCTTCTCAGCCCTTGGCTTTACTTTTGGAGCAGAACAGCCTCCGCAATTAAGCTTTGCATAGATGCAAGATCTCACTTGGTAGCTGGTAGCCGAACACGAAAGCAACGGAAGATGCTAACAGCTAGAGTTCGTCTTTTGTCCACTTGGATGACACTTAAGAACTCGACATGGCGTTAAATCTGTTTTATAAATCCACTCGGATAATAAAGGTATGATAATATTCTAAAAATTAATATTATAGTTATTTTCATTTTTTTAAAAAAATTATAATTTATATAGTTTTTTTTAATAAATCATCATCTCATCGGCTATTAAATCGATTATATTTTTATTAAAATAATAATATTTTTTTTAATAAAATCCCTTGAAATTAACTTGATTAAATTTAATTATATCAATATTTTTATATTTAATTAAAACTTAACCCAAATAATATTTTCAATTATATTTTTCAAATTAATATAGTGAATCAGATTTAATAATTATAAATAGTATATGAATATTAAATATAGTTTTAAATCTTGGCTTGGTCTCTGATTGTTGGACGGTCAACTAATTAATCATGGTAATAATTTTTTTAATTTTATCTAAAATAATATCATTTAAAAAAAATAAAAAATAAAAAAAACATCAAGCCTCGCCAAATTTTAACCATATGCTTCAGTTATGTTCTGTTTAATCTTTTCTTTTCATTATTATATTAGAGAATATTTTTCGAAAAACGGAGACCGGTCCAAAATCACAGCTACCCGTGCTAAAAGGACAGAGAAACTTCGGGATCCGAGATTAATTAAAATGTGAAAGCTGGCCGAACACCAACGTTTAACTAAGTCACTGGTCGCAAATTTGAAATCGTGTCCAAAGATACATAGCTAGAAGAAACTCAGATCCCAAACAGCGACATCATAGGAAGAATGGAAGCTTAAGCACAGCCGTAACAAAAGTTAAAGCACGACGATGGGTATGCCTTTTCTACTGAGTCGACTCGTTCTCATCATCTTTGTTGCTCACTTTGCAGCTTCAAAAGCAGCAGCCACAAGACCTGGTTTTATCTACACAAGAACCAGAGGAAGATGCACTCCCCAGTAAGTCCTCTGTTCCCCCATCTTCTCTCCTTCAGTTTCAGTCTTAAGAATCATGTAGAACGCCTACCACGTACATGTACGTTACATACGTGCGTATGGTGTTGTATTGTGATGTATAAAGGTTGTGGATTGTGTGACATGAGCGGACCCGGATCTGTCTCAGGTTCTGGTGCAGCAGGAGAGAGTCATGGCCAAGGATGGTCCCGCAGAGGGCAACAGTATCAAAGGTGTTTGGATCAGGAGTATTTGAGCGGTACGGATCGGATGTGACCTTGCTGGAATCAACTACTAGGAACGATGATGAGAACGCATTTGCTGGGTTGTTGAAGCAGGCGAGTGCAGCCCTTCTGAACTCATATGCTAGAGAGGGGTTTCCATACTCTGCTTGGGAAGTGAAGACTCTGCTGATACAGGCATTGGTCTCCAAGGAGGCTGCAGCCACTCAAGCCAAGCAGTTCTCTGTTGCCAACGAAGCTTGTAATTAATTATAAACTACTATACATTTTTACTTGTTTTTGTGACCAATCCTTCTGTGTGTTTCTCTGTTATTGTTGTGTTGCAATGTTGCCCAGATGTAAAGAACTTGAAATTTTAGCTTGGATTTTGTCGTCTGGTGTGTTGTGCGACCAGGATTGAATCGTGTTGAACTCTTGTTTGATCCTGTTGTGAATCTCTTCACTAATCTATCTGTGTTTCCAATCTTATTCTTGAAGTGAAATTTGAAGCGAACCATTTCTCTTAACCCAGCCCAGCCCATACCAGATCAGCCCAGACCAGAAGTTCGGCCCTAGGTTACTGTTTGGTCTAGACTCATATGCTAACCCAAACGAGCTCAAGTTATTCTGACATCCTGAGTTCCGCACAGATCTCTCGTTACCCGAACAAACCCTTCCCTTATTCTCTATAGGCAGCAGCTAAAATACAAACACACGTTAGGGCAAAAAAAAAAAAAATACCGCTACCGTTGCTGGTTTGTTTCTCACGAAACATTGACAACCTCCTCCCCCTCCTCCTCCTTGCTCTGGAAAGAATTAAACCAAAAAAATTGTTCTGTTTTAAATGGCGAGCAGGAAACTTGTTCGAGACTTGGTCCTCTCAAGACAGCCCCTGTTTCTTCACTTCATATCCAAGCAGGTTATTTTCCAAAGAAAGCCTCTCTCTCTCTCTCCCCCTTTCTTTGTCTTTCTGTATTGGGGTAGTGACTGTATGTTTTGTTTTTGGCGTTGCAGGTTCCAAGCAGCAGATTACAGGTGGTATCAAATTACGGGTGCCCGTATTCCGGCTACCGTCGATTTAGCGTCTTCAATGAGTTTTCCAAGAAAGTTAAAGGAGAAGCTCAAATGTATTTATGGTCCCTTTTTTTTTGTTAGTCGTGGAGTTGTAATAATTTATTTATACATTTGTCGTTGATATTGGGTGCAGAAATCTAGAATTTAAACAGTCTGTGAAGGAACTGAAGGAAAAAGCAGAGGAACTGAAAGGGGTGAAAGAAGAGCTCAAAGTAAGGTAAGGTGTGTCTTGAGAATAAATAGCAGGTTCATGGTTTGTGTAATTTGTTAGCTTTAATTAGTAGTTAATAGGCTGAGACATACCGTTGTATGTCAAGGGAGAGCCTGAGATGATGAAATGGCGAATGCAGAACAAAGCAGACAACTGAGAAGCTGTACAAGCATGTGGATTGCGTTTGGACTGAAGCTGAAGCTACTGCGAAAAAGGTGTGTGATTCATATCATTGATCGTCAGATGTTGTTGACCGTAGAAGTATCTTTTGCTTGGAACATTCCATTTCTGTGAATAGATTGTTCATATTTTGCAAGATTATTTTTTTCTTTCCATTCAGAGAGTTTCAAAGTCTTTTTTGCTTTCTGTTCAGAGAGTTTTGAAACTGACCTATAACCTATTAATCAGATAGGCGGACAGTGGGGTTGGTTTCGAAGTCTCTGAATTGGAGAATCTAGGATTATTGAGTTTGTAATAATAACACATGTGTTAGTTGGATATAATTTACTATTAGCATTTGTTTGTTGTTTTTAGGTTTCTGCCAATGTTAAAGAAAAAGTTTCAGCTGCCACAGAGGAGGTATGCTTACCTTTTGAATTATCAGCCTATTCTTTGGAGTGATGGCCATGAAGTAATTATTTTTCACATCCTGGGTGATTAGGTCAAAGAAACTTTTGGGATTGGGAAAGAAGAGTCATCTGAGTCTGCTGGCACGTCGGCTAAAGATGGTGTTGGTGCTGAAGAATGTAGAAAGGCCTTTCCTGGTGAAGAAGCAGACAAGCAGACTGGAACCAGTGATACAGCAGAAACATTATTTGGAAAGTTTAAATCAAGCATTCCTTCCTCAAAAGTGTCTTCAGCCTTCCAGAAATTGAAAGAAGCAAGGGTCAGTGAAATGATGAAGAAAGGATATGATGTTGTGAAGGATGAGTTATATGGTAATACCAATACGAGAAAGCACCTGGAATATACCCCTCCTCCTTCCTTCAGCGGTGAAATAAGTACAAAAACTGACATTGCTGTTCTACCCTCAAAACAGTCTCGATGGAGTAAAAAATGGGAGGCAATAAGAGAAAAAGTAATTTTTTTAATGCTGCATGAATTTTCGTTACAAAATAAAGCTACTTATTTTATATTGTCTTGCTTCTTCACTGCGATGATAATGTTTTCTGATCTTTTAAACCCAGATGCAAGGTCATCCTTTATTCAAGCATTTTGCTGGTCTCAGTGAACCTGTTGTGACAAAGGGTCATGAGGTCTGATCTTCTATTATTTCATATCAGATCTCGAGGTGTTAGTTCACCGTGCCCCTCTCAAATTGTTTTTGTAACTTCCCTTTTGGTTGAAATTCCTAGATTGCAGAGGACATGCGGGACAGATGGGAGACAAGTGATAGTCCCATTGTTCACAAAATCCAGGAGTATGGCCCTCTCTCCCTCCCTCTCTCCTCTGTGCTCTTGCTAGAGAGGATGAATACCTTAAAGAGTTCATAAAACATTTTCCTTTCTTGACAGTGTCAGTGATTCCATCTTTCAAGAAAGTGACGCTGCAGCATCAATCAAGGAAATACGTCGTCGAGATCTGTACGAGCTTCATTTTTTTGTTTCACAAACTAATGTTCTGTATTCCAACGTCTTAAATTTATGAACTTTTTTGTTCCTCGTATGTGTTTTTACCAGATCATTTTCTTTGATGGATTTTGTGGCAGAAGTTCAGGAAGCTATTAGACCTGTCCTTAATGCTTATATGAAGGTGAACACAAATTTCATTTATCACGACTCTCCACCTTTTGCCCATATGAGTAATTGAAATTCTGTCTCATCAGCAACTAACTAATGCTCTCTATGTACAGGGGGATATAGAAACTTTGAAGAAATACTGCACCTCTGAAGTGATTAATAGGCGTGAAGCAGAACATAAGGCATTTGAGGCCCATGGTATATTCTTTGATAACAAGGTAACAATTTCCACTTTAAAACACTTTCTTTATTTTGCAATGTTCAAGGCTTTTAATGGCATGGCTTTTGCTGCATTTAGCTGATTGGAGTGCCATTTTGTTGAGCTTAGTTTTTCGTGCAGAAGAATGTCTTTGTCTTCCAGTGGGTTTGCACATTCCTTCTTAATATTTTTTTTTATCCATGGTAAAGGCAAATGTTTTTCATTTCAATTATTGTATTTTTAGAGGACTCTGTAGATGCTTTTGCCAAGCATAATTATTAACTTAATTCTCTTAAATGAGTTATCAGATGTGATAGTTATTCTATCACATTTCCGCTTCAAGTTAGACCGTGGTGCTGTGCTATATATAACTGTTCTTAGAATTACTATATGCCGAGTTTGAAAAACGAAGAAACAATGACAGGGTATGTTGAGACTCTTACCCACAGTGTATGCATATCTAATATTTGATGGATTTTCTACATTTACAATAATTTGGTAAGTTTCTTGAGTAATTTGAGACTAGAAAATAGCTAGGCCTTTAATGCTAAATATGTTTCTAAAAGTCAGAAAGAACTTGGTGTCATAATCAAAATTGACAATATCACGTATCAGGATGCATACTGTAGTTATTTGTTGATGTCATGGGTGCCGAGTTCTATCTCATCATTAGCATCATAAACATGTGCCTGGGTAGAGGGTGGTGTACGTGCAAAGCATGCATGTCATGAATGAAGTAATCCATTTGCATTTCTTGTTGACCTTCAAATTGCTTTAGTGATAGAGCATGTGGTCAAGTGATTCATCAGACATAATAGTTAATGTTATTGTATTGCCTATTCAGTATATAACTGTTTTTAGAATTACTAAATGATGAGTACAAAGAATGAATAAACAATGACGGTATGGTGACAAGTGTGTGCACATCTAATATTGAGGGATTTTGCTACATTTACAATCATTTGGTGGGTTTATCGAGCAATTTGAGACTAGAAAATAGCTAGGTAATTAATGGGCTGGATATGTTTCTCAAAGTTGGGAAAGAACTCGTAGTTGTCATGGCTTGTAGGTATTGGATGCAGACTGCAGTTATTTGTATATTGTTTTTAGATGGAATGCATGGTATATTCCAGTTTGATAAGTTGATAAAAAATATCCTTATGATTGGTGCAGATTTTACATATATCTGATGTGGAAGTAAGGGAGATCAAAATGATGGGAACCTCTCCGCTAATCATTGTGGCGGTATGCATCCCTTTTTGGGTAACTTTATTGTAATCATTAAATGATTTTCTGCCTATTGATGGCCATGTTTCTTGGAATAAATGCAGTTCCAGACACAGCAAGTCCATTGTATTCGTGATCAAAATGGTGCAATAACAGAAGGGGGTCAGGTAAATATGAATCTTCTTTCTCAAAACGTTTTTCCTAGAAATCAACACTCTTCTTTCTGCTTGTTTTCTTGCTTGCGAGAGTTTGAATATATTTTTTGGTATTTATGGCTATCGTAGGATACAATCCATACTGTATACTATGCATGGGCTATGCGACAAGTAGATCCAGAAGAACTTGGTGGGGGTGCAATCTACCCAATATGGAAGCTAATGGAAATGCAACAGCTTGGAGTCCAATCCCTCATCTAGTTTTCATATTTTCAAGTTACTGATGGATGTTGTACAATTGAAATTTACTGAATTTTTTTATTTTCCAGTTTTGTTTTTTGAGCCTTAACTTCCCAGGGTTTTCACGTGGCCTGGGAAAGCTTAGCTAGCATTTATTTTTCATTTGATCAAATAAAAAAATCATTTACCAAGTAAAAAAATCACAAAATTCATTGTCTGAGAAATGGCTGCTGTTATTTGCACCAGAAAGTTTTCTTGGCCGTCGTTTTCAGAATAGTACTGCAGAGTTTATGCTGTCATTCCAGGATATGCGATATTTTCAGTGGCTATTTGTTCTTCGTTAACCTGGGCAATGTTAGGGGAAGAAAGATTATATGAGCCAGGGTCCATGTAGAACTGGAAGGCTGTCATAAAAGAAGGCCACGTTTTATTGATCATAAAAGAAGGCCACGTTTTATTGATCATAAAAGAAGGCTTACATGCATTCTTACACTCGCCCACTAAATATACAGAAGCTTCTGGGTTGATGGATCCTTCTCTAAGGAAACAAGAAGGGATGTCTTAGTAATAGTGGCCCTAATAGTACTGGAAGTGGCTAGCAGAACAAAATTTCTGTTCAAGATGAGGTCCTGGTAGGGGACAGCAGCATGGATTGTGGGTCTCTGTTCATTTTCAATTGTTCAGCTTCTCTAGGGGAAATCTGGTAAGCGTTGGAGATGACATCAATGGGCATGGCCCTCATCACGGAAATGGAACCAGCCATGGGACTCTTTATTGGCTGGCTGCTTGATTTGAATGACACCCATTCAAAACCATTGTTTCCTGCCCTCATCAATGTAGCATAGAATTGAGGGATCACAAACATGTCACCTTGCCTTACTCTCTCGTTCATTATGGTGTTTCCTCTTTCATCCACAACCTGTGCGTTCAACTCACCGCGGAGAGCATAGACGACTCTGTTGTCTGTCATGGACCAGTGTGGCGTGTACAATGCATTCTGCGAGAGGAATGGTTCTAAGAAGTTGGATTAAAAAAATGCACTGTAAATTAAGGGTTGAAATTGGGTTAAATGTTACGTACTGGCATAAGATGGCCTCTCTCAGCGCTCATGTCAATGAATTGAAGGATAGGAAGCTTTTGCTGGTTGGCAATGTTGATTCTTCCGCCCTGTTTAGTGTAAACACCGGTTTCTCTTTGGAGTTCAATGTTCTGTTTGATTTTCATGTTGCAGAAAGTTTCTTCCAAGCCGTCCCGAGGTGAAGATTCGCTTTGTTCCTCCTCCTCTTGATCGGGTGACATGATTCTCATATCTTCTCGGCACTTGACAATGAGTCCTCTGTTACTATCTTGACGCATTCTCCTTACAGTCTCTCTTGGAACGTTGAAGGCCTCAGCCATCAACTCTTCGTCAAATCCACGGAATATGTTCTGGAAGGTCTCTTCATGGCTCCTCTCAGATTGACCTGCATATCTCCGAGAAGCTCTCTCGTATCTTTCCTGTCCATGACTGGATTGGCCGCCCGCCAGCATAAATCCCTTTGTAACATGAACAATTACCAACATTTAGCTCGCTCACCACAGATTAAAAGTTACTGGAACTTCGAAGGAAAATGGAGAGAAATATTACTCTAAGGTTCTGGTCCAGCTGGTTAGCCTGGTTGTTAAGATCAAGAACAGAGACGGCGATGAGCTCCTCATTACCATCATTGTAGCACCAATGGGCTGCTCCTGCTGGCACGGCAATGACATCTCCGCGGCGAATCCTGTGAACTTTCTGGTGCTGGTCTCCTGACATTCCTCTCTGGCCTTGGCCTCGGTCTCTTGAAAATTGCTGATCATTGTGATATGTCTCTGGGCATCCAGGATAGCTGACTCCCATTACTCCCCTACCTGTTCCATTTTACTTCTCATGTTAGCTACCTTTTCTCAAAGAGCATACAAATGAGCTCTTAATTATTGGTCCATATTATCAGTCAGCCTGATCTTGTAAAATCGTTTATCTTACCTTGCTCAATGTACACCAAGCGAGGGGCAGAGAAGAACTTGGGCAAAGAGAGGGAATTAGTCTGTATAGTGTCCCTCATGGGAGCGAACCCAGCACACTGGAATTGGTCCTCCTCTGGGTCCCAAATCTCAGTCACACCACCTTGGGACCTCATCCGATGAGAAGGTTTGCTGGTAGAGATCTTCCGGAGCTGGCATTGTTGTGCTTCCCTCTGCTGCATTTCAGTGCTTGCTACAGCTGCATAAGCAAGCAAAGAGAGAAGCAATAATGCAACAAGTTTAGTCATGCTGGAAGTGTACTGGGCAGCAGAAGTAAGAAGAAAAAACTGAGAAGTGGTGACTTGGGCTGGCACTTGAAGCCCACTTTATAGGGTGAAGGAGGTGGTGGCTGGCGGGGTTGTGTGGCATGGAGGGTTGGTTTGTTCTGCATGGAGGCATTGTCGTGATGTTTAAAACGATTCGCCACCTCGCCTGGGTTGCAAGTTGAGCTGGTAAGGCCATCTAGTGTACGTGGTGCGTGTACGTGGTGCTGTTCCTAGCTAACGTCCTAAGAACAATATTTGCACCCGCCACTTGTCTTTGCTTTCTCTATTTGTCACAGAAACAGAGAAATCAAACCAGCCAGCCAGCCAGCCAGTGCTCATTTAATTTCTTTGCTTTCTGAAGTATCGGTGTGGGTGACAAGCTCTATGACAAATGTAGAATTAACCTCTTACGGATGTGTTAAACCAGCGATGAATGTAGGGAGTGACCCTCAAAGTTTGAAATTCTTTCAAAATCATCCTTGAATTCATACAATTTTATAAAGGTATTCTTATGAAATGGCCCCCAAACAAAAAAAAACTACACATTCTAGCCCCCCATTTCACTAACTGAGATTTTACCACAAGAAATATTAAGCTTGGAGATAATACAACTTATACAAGTGACGCAAAAAACCTTAGTCTTGCTGTTGTGTATGAATAAATGATATGACAACCTCTTATTATCAATGAGGTAAATGTTTCGAGGATTCGATCTACATGAAAGGGAAGTCTCGGCAACAAAATTCTCATTCTTGGGAGCGCAAGAGTGCTGATGTTGGCACGTGTCTTTTAGGGCTGTTCTGGCTTTCCTACAGCCCTGTAAATCAGCACCAAGAGCTGTGTTGGGCCTGTTGGCCCATTTATTGTATTGGAGTGAGTCTGGGCCTTGAACGTCAGGCTGCCTTCTTTGTCAGCACTCATCAGTATTCCCTTTTTGCGGGATAATTACCAAAATCCTTTTATAACAAAACTTTTCTATCCAAAAATATATATATATATATTTATAAAATACTAACTTTTTGGGGGATAATTTCGTACGGAAAATCCCAAATATCTAACTCTCTCCTTGTTTTTTTATTTATTTTTTTGTATGAAAAATTTATTTTTATGGTGATAGTGCAGTCCTTGGAAACGAGTAGGAGAGATAGGAGGCCGAAGCTTTATCATGAAGCCAAACAGTTGAAATTCCGAGAAAAATAAAGTGTAATGATCACTGGCACATAATTGCCAGTAATACAGAGAAGCCTAGCTTAGCTACATGGAGACCATCTCCTTATTCATGTCCTCATAGACATAAAAAAACGTACAATAAGATTTGAATACTTGGAAAGCTAGCATGCAGCTTAATTTGATGTGCCTTCAACGCAAAGCCATTGACCAACAAAGAGCTTGTCACAGTCGAGATTGGGGTTGATTGCTTTGAAGTCGTTAGCAGTTAGGTCGAACTGCTTTTCAACAGCAGTGCAAGTGTCTCCAGTTACTACTCCATGCACTGAGACACACTCTGGTGTGGATGCTGCTGCCCCTAAAAACCCGAAAACAAGACTAAGGGCATCAATTCATACTGCAATATTGCCTGCTATCCTTATGGCCAAGAGAAAGATAAAATTGATCAAAGATTTTAAATTACACTAGTGTTTGATCTAAGACTTACTGCCAAGAACTGATCTGCTTTCGACGACAGACGCAATGAGGAGAAAAGACAGCATCAAAGCCAAGTTGAAGAGCAGGGTTGTTTTGTTGCTAGACTTGGCCATATCTTCTGTATCTTTTCTTTCTCCGAGGCTTATGTTAATTTAATTCTTACACCCTGAGGAGAAGTATATACCTCAATCCTTCTATTTATAGCTTGAAACCTATGGTAGAGACAAACCAGTTAAGCATTGTTACCGTTAATCACAGAGTTGTACACAAAATGCCGGCTTCTCTATGCGGCATGAACTCAGCATTGGTAGTTTACATGATTCTTTTTGTGAAATATTTTAGGCGGATTACACTAAGCCAAAGAGATGCAATGCAGTCCATAGAGAGACTTCATTGTGATCAAATTCCTATTGCTTTTTGGCAGCATCTTCAGTATTTTTAATACATTCCTTCGAGTAGTTATTTGAGTTTAGAACTTGCAAACTCATCACTATTCTATATTTAATTTTAAAATTTGAACTCCTAACTACTTAATTAATAAAATTCTAATATCGTATTAAAAGAAATCATCTTAATTCAACTTTAAAATATAATTTATATTATTCTTTAACAATAAAGCCTAGCTAGCCATGCTAATGTTTCTTATCCAATTTCGATCAAGAACTCTTGTTTCAGAAAACACCATTATGGTTCACTTTGTGCTGATAAAGTATTCTGTGATTAATTATTATTGCACGTTGTTGTTGTTAGATTCGTAAACACTATGACAGAGAGAAGAAACAGTGGTTTTAATAAGATTGGAATCTATCCTATTTAAATTTCTCGCTACCATGCATGTAGCTTTCAAAATGGAGAATAAAGATCACTTTTTGCTGAACACTTCTACACGACGGTGGAATCTTTGAGTTGGTAAAGAAAGATGCGTTACAATCACAGATGTTGTAGAGAACTGGAAAGGCATATATCAATCCCTATCGAAAATTTCGATTCCTTCGGTATCTTGCAAAGTGTAAACTCAGGTGAGGCCTAGACTAAAAGCTGTTCGATCTATTTAAGGCAGATATTAATTAAGAAGCCCTGATTTAAGAAAAATGCTTTCTGGCAAAACAAAATCACGAGTCCGTTTGGCCTGATTTAAGAAAAACAACTTCTGGATCATAATTCAAAAGTTATCAGATAGAACTGCAGTAAAGAGGTTATTCTTTAGTCACAATGCAAGATATTACGCGTTATCGCTTAGAGAACAAATATAGTCAGCTGAATCCTTCATCACCTATACATTAATATCTGCTAAATTTCCTAGAATCATCTGTCAATCGTAGTTTCATAAAATGTTCCCTTTGCTAGCTTTTCATTTCCCTTTGTCAGCAGGTGGCCATTTCGTGCGTAAAATGGGTATATAACTTCACACAGGGCGGAACTAGCTAGGGAACTAGGGGGAGGCGAGCAGGGCCTGTCCCATGCAAAATATTTTAAATTTTTAGTGTTTAAATATAGAATAATATAATTAATATATTTTTATTTTAAATAAATAAATTTTCTAATAATAAATTATATATTGAGTTTTCACCTTTTCTATTATATAATTTCAGTTCCGCCCCTTACTTCACATATGTAGTTCCACACAAAACCAAAAAAGGTGGAGTGATTATCTAGCTAATAACCATCGGTAAGTGAATATCTAATTTATATTATATTTAGTCTTAAGCTTTAAGTTGATCCACCGAACTGGTTGATTTCCTCTTCTACCGAACTTGATTAGTTGATTATAATAGCGTAAGAAGTAAGCGGGTCCATTTATCGCTACTTGTATTTTCTCACGTCAAACATTTAGCGTATGGACTAAGCCAGTCCTGAGTCCACAGAAAATTTATGGCACAAGTCGAATACGAATCCCGTACCCGTCAGACAAAACAAATACAGTGCAGAAAGAACAATCTTAGCTACTCTTCTTATAAAGCACAGGTTTTAACACATCATCTGTTGATCTGTACTTGAACGCGCGCATCTTCTTTTCTTGTTCATCCCCATTTCTTTCTTTCGTTCATGTCTTGCCTGAATCTGAGGCTTCCGCCAGCCAAGAAGGTATGGAAGAGCTTCACATCCAAATTCCAAAGAAAACTCCACAAACTCAACATGTCCAAATCTATCAAGAAATCAAAATATCGAACAAACAATATTATTAACAACACGTTTGATCATAAACGTGATGAAACCAGAAAGAGGCCTGCATACCAGCGTCGTGCACTTCCTTTCAAACAACGTAGCAGCCGCTTTGGCCATGCACACAAAAAATTAGCACCTGTATATATTGATAAGCTCTTTCGAGGGCCTGTAAGTGCTAGTGAGTTGGTGGCAAAGTTTCCGCCAACTACAAAGACTATGAAGATTCTTGATCATCAGGCTGCGACAACAGTAGAGCCAGGAGGAACGAGCATGGGATTAGATGAGATCATGAGAGGGGAAAGAGGCTGCACGGCGGATGATATGTGGGAGTCATTGGGATTTGCATCTCCCCAGATGCAAGGAATAGATGAAAGGGCTGAGCAGTTCATTTTGACATTCAGGGAAGAGATGGAGATTCAGGAAACGATTGAAAGAGGTTTATAGCCTTGTTAGTTCATATAATTAAGGCACCTTCTCAATAATATTTGCTTTCTTTTGCTTGCAGTTGCTAGAAATATTGATTAAAAGATCTGGTACGTAGACATATATATACTGATCAGGGGTTGTGGCTTGGTTATATAAGATTATGTACATGTGAAGTATTGCTTATGATGAGGTTCTAGACATATGTATACATCAAAGTTTTTTCAAGGTAGATGACTGGGCTGGAACGTTGAAGATAAGTTGTTGGGTCTGAAGATCACAAACTTCTGGGAAAAACAAAAAAAAACTCCTCGTAGAGGCTCTCCAATGCTTGAGTTAATAAAGCAATAATGGATGAGAAATCTCAAGAGGTTATGTTATGTATCTATGTTCGATTTATATGTATTGTGTGTAGATGAAGATGGCCAATGTGTTGAAGATCTACAATGAAATTAAACTTCTTCTCTACCTTGAGGTTCATGGATGCATATTTATACCTATAAACCCTGTCCATTTGCATGGTGATGATGAGAGTAAAAACAAAACAATTGTGACACCTAAGCGGATAGTAATTATTTAGATTTATAGTCACTAATGGGTAATGCTATTAATTATATTAGAAGAAAACGATCTTATCAATTGTTAACTGAGCATAAACAAGTCCAACGTGACAATTGATGTGTAGGCTACAGAGGCAAGTGACCTCATTCGGGGTTGCAGATGCAAGACCTTATAGAAAGAGAAAGGACCCCGAGCCTATTAGAAGGCAACTAGGGTGTTGGATAGGTTGAGCCGTTGAGCCTCCTAGACGGTCATGCCTGGGTCCAAGGTGATCCTATCCGAGTATGGGATACCCAGATGGGAAGGACGATCTACCCAATCCAAAGTTGGGGATCAACATGGTGATGGATAGAAGCCCAATCCTAGGCTAATTGAAGATCGAGCTGGGTTAGAGATGATAAATCTGAGCCTATCTGCTTATTAATTTGGGAGATACTTGAGTTTTATGTGAATGCATGGGATTACTTCGAACAAACAAAAATAAACTACAATTGAAAATGTCTGTAGATTAATTAGAAGGCTCCGAGAGATCCCTATATCCCCATATTCAAGTTTCGGCGAACTATTTTGAAAGCTGCTATATTGGTGGCTGATGGGTTTGTAGCGCGAGCAGGGAGATGAAATTCCTGAGATATTTCTCTGTATATAGCTTCACGTATCGCAAATCCCAAACAGTTCCTGTGCTCCCACCCCCTGATGTTCACGCTTCTCAACCTTTGCAAGGGCCATGTTTGTATATGGCTTTTCAAAACTGGAACGAAACAGATGAAATAAAACTTTTAAGTTGGATCTGATACATTTATTTTTCTCTTCTTAACCTTCGCAAATTGGGAAATGGTTCAGCGAAACCATGCGTTTTGTACAGCTCCCTTTCGTCAAGGCAGTTTGGGCTTACACTCTTTAGCCCTGTGGGATTCGGAAATCCAATCTTGAACCACCAGCCATTCTTAATAGAGACACAAAACATGAGCTGCTCGGCTTGGGCCAAACTTATGTCCCATTGGGTTTGGTTAAATTAGAAATCCAATCTTAGATTTCCTCTTTCTCTCCATATAAGAATTAATATATATATATATATATATATATATATATATATATATATATATATATATATATATTGTAATGTAATTTAATAGTTAAACTAAATTTCTTGTGTTTTTCAAAAAAAAGAAATGATTTGCATATAAAAGCACTCCTGACCATTATGAAAATGATGGTTCCAAGTCTATGAAATGGCTTGTATATAACCACCTAATAATAAGCACGTAAGAGGCATCACACAATTTTCATCCATATAGTTGTTTTACTATTTCTTTGACAAGAGAGGTCAGCAGATCCCATGCCTCTTTCTTAAATTTAATTGCTTTTGGGGTAATTTATATCTTTTACAAGTTTATCATTACTCTTTCATCCAATCAAATTAAGATTGTCAATTTATAATTTCAATTCAAATCCAAAAAGTAAAAAGGTAGGAGTTGAACCGATATAACCCGATTAACTCGACGGGTTCAAGGACAACCTGGATGAGTAGTAAAAATATTATTTGACTAAAAAAATTCAAGACAACATCTTTTTTTAAAAATATATCTATTGAGATGACGACATATTAGGTCAACTTGGGTTGACTTTCTAAATTCATGATCTAAGTCATGAGACTATGATAACCGTAAAAAAAAAAATCAAAATAAATTATGAAGTTCAATTACTAATAAATTCATTGTTGAATGATAAAATTAAAAAAAAAAATCAATCTAAAAAAAGAACACAATAAAATAACATTTCCGAACAAAATTATGAATTTAATCAAAATTGCAAAAATATCATTCAATCTTGCAAGGCCCTTCTAAACTCCGATTATCCTAAAATTTTAACTTGAGATATAACAATATGTAAGGTCCCTGTAAAAATTTATCCAGATCCAACGATCAGATTAAGAGATATAATTGATACTGTAAAATTGAATAATATTTAAAAAAAAGCAAAAAAAAAATTATTTGGCCGAAATGAAATCAGAACATTTCATCCGGAATTTCTATGAAATTTCTAGAACAGGCGGAGATTCTAAGCGAGATGAAATTGTTCAGTTTGTTCTATTTTTTAAACTAGAATAAGATATACCGGCCATTCCAGATGGAATGAAACAGAATTGACAACCTTGCATCAAATAGTAAGTTTAGTGTTTAAAAAGTTTTTCTTTTCTTTTCTTTTTTTTGATTTTATGAGTTCAAAAATTAATAAAAAAATATATTTTCTAAACTAAGATGGAGGTTATGCTTTTAAAATAGTCTAATAATTTTATTTTTTAGTTTTGATTATGTATAAAGATAAAGCTAAAAAAAAAAATTTATAAATCAGGCTTTTTTCGAACAATAATAGGTTGGAATGTGGATGTTATCTATAAAATAATCCCCGGATGTTGAAGTTAGTTTAAGGTTTTTTTTGTCAAATGATTTCATATGATAAGGAGAGTTAAGATTACATGTTTTTTTACCTTGAAAATACCTGAAAAATTCAGATATGAGCTTAGAAAGTTTTTTTGTTTTTAGTGGATTTCAAGTTTAGGACAGTTGTTTATATTTTTCATAACCATGAGTTGGTTTAACAAGATGTATAGGATGTTTCCTATGTGTTTTGGATCAAAACTGGGTTGAAAATAAATTTTTTAATAAAAAAAAAAACAAAGGATCCTATTTTACCAGCCATCATAGTGGCTGATTTTTTATGATGAACAAATAACGTGTCATTTTTTTTTATGCATGGGGCTGATAACACGTTGTCCATCCCATTAAACTTAAAAAAATATAAGCCATCGTGTGGGCCATTGTTTGATTGAGCTAGGCACTAGGTCTGGCCTGATTCTTTTTAAATTGATTTTAAAAAAAATCATGATGAATTAGTTGATATTTTTTTTCAACTAAATTTTGAGTTTATGTTTTAATTAGTTTGTGATGATTTTTTTAATAATATTGGGTGTGTTCGATTTTTAAATAGGTATGTATGATTCATTTGTGATTTTATCTTAATTTTATATATATATTAAATTTTTTTATATAAGATTTTTCATATGTGCAACCTTGCATTTTTTTTTTGTTTTTATTCAATAAATTTTATGTGTTTTTCTATTACAAATTTATTTTGATAGAAAAATTCATTAAACAAAATAAAGTAAATTACTCGTGTTGTAATGTTAAATATTTGATCTTTATTTATCTTTTAATTTGTTTACAGCATCTCAGTATTATGTTGGTGTTTTATTTTGCGATTGTATATTTTTTTTTATTATATAGTTAAATAAAAAACAGTTTTAGTAAAAACAATTATAATCCCACTTGAATTCATAATCAGGTCTACAAGTTTGGTGTGCTAGCCCGAGTTGCCCGATTCATAGGTTTGACGAGTTCACCAACTGGCCGAATATGTTTTTTTAGTTTTTGGTTCATTAATTCTTTTTAATATTTTTTTTTATTTTATCTTTCAATATTGGATTGGTTGAGAAATAAATTACATGATTTTTATTTTTTTACTTTCTTTAAAGTTATCATTGTCTCAAATAAGTTTTTAATTTTAGGTTGGTATTTAATTTTATATAATTAAAAAAATATTTAATAAAAAACAAATTATTAAACTCAATGAAGTCTATAACACGGTTTGTTTGAGGATTGAGATCGATCTAATCTGTCATTGTCTCCATAGTTTTTATGAAAAAAGTTATCATCTTGAAATTTTGTTAAAAATTAAGTTATATTTTTACTGATCATTAAAATTATATTTTGATACATAAAATTAATCAATTTAATTTAGATGAATTCTTATATAATTTAATTTGAAACCTGAGTTAGATGCAAAAAAAAAAAAAAGAGAGATTCAAAGATTTTAAAATTGATTTCATTAAGCGATTTGATAACACACTTCAATTTTATTTTATTTTTTTGTATTCTTAATAATTTTTATATTTTAAAAATACAGCGGAGCAAGAAACAATAAATTAGTAATTTCTATGGCTGTTGGAGTGAGCACAGGAATAGGACAGCCATCTTCATTACGGCCAAGTATTCCGGCTCGGGATAGGATCAATCATCGCTCCATTCCGGAAAAGTCTACTTGTTTCTGTGGTTTGCATGCCACCCCGATTTTTTTATCGCTAGTCAAGTGCAGCTACAAGCCTAGGAGTTAGCACAGGACCAGGACAGCCATCCCCCTTCCTTACGGCCAAGTATCCCGGCTCGGGATAGGATCAATCATTGCTCAATTCCGGAAAAAGTACTTGTTTCTGTGGTTTGCATGCCACATGAGCCCACACAGCAGTGGACGTCACACTAGGCTAGTTTTGTGTTTAGTAACATAGCTCCATCATCCATTAGAAGCTAATATTCTGCATAATGGCCCTTAAAATAGGCTAGATAATGTTTCACCACTTTTGCCCGTGTCTCTACGCAATTTGATGTTTTCCATGGGTACAAAAGCCTCATGAGACACAAGTAAAAAAGAGTTCTTACAACACAGAATATTTCTCCTCCTACTTTGTTCATGTTTATTTACTTCACTCCCCATTTCTACACATTACTTCAAGCATATTTCTACACATTATACCTAGCATTCAAGGCAATATATTTTCTTAAGTATCAGAAAGTTTAACGTAATGGATTTATTTTGTGAGAATTTGTGGACTACCCACCCAGTTCTTCTTTGCCAACTCTCAAAGCTCAGCACATCATCTCCAACCCTCCTAGCTTAATCAATCTGTTGTGAAAAGGTCTAAATATCTCTTGAAGCTAGCTTCAAGCTTTTCCACAAGTACCCTTTTCAAGATTTGAATTAATGTTCAATATAGGAATAAGTTAAAGATCTGACAAAAGGGCAGTCCTTCATGTAGAATTCAAAATCCGTGACAACTTGTTGAAACCACAAGAATCTAACATCATTCAAGACCGGGGGTTTTCATTATGTATAATTCTGTCTTGGCTCAGTGAGTGTTAATTTAGTTGGAAACTTCATGGAAGATCACCATGCTTATACTTTATAGTTGCGATATATTTACTCATTGATCCGAGGAGAGTGGAATGTTTTTCTTTGAATCAACTTAAAATAGAGTATATCTCATTAATTACATCGTAATCTCAAGGAGTTGGTTTAAGTGATAAGGAAAAGATTCATTCAGCTCGAGTTCAATTACTAATCTGTTGATAAAATGATTAAAGGATGGCAAATTCCTTGCTTTCCCTGAAGAGCAAGCCTCATTATGCTTGGTTTTGCTCGGTTTTATTTACCGGCAACAGCAGGATTTTTTTAGTAGAATGTTAATCCTCAATTTCGAACCCGTCAAGATGATTATGCTTATACATTTTCTCTTCCAGTTTTCCTTGCTTGGAAAAAGATTGCTTGCTGGAAAAACGAACTTCTGGTTCAAAAAACGGGACAGTTTTGCCGAGTATCTGTGCTCTTCCTTTCTTTTATTATTATTATTATTATTATTAGTATTATTATTATTATAATTCTATAATATTTTTGTCTTCCTTCTAAACAGTCAACAAACTGGACAGAAACAATCCATGATCATCTGCCATCTAACTAAACAAATATAAAAGGAGGAAAAAAGGTTACAATTGTTCAAATTTCTGGTAAATCTAGTGATCCCCCAGCTCTTGTGAAAAGGTCGTGCCAATATTCAGTGCTATCATACATATTTGAATTAGTGGCATAGACTTGTTCCACCTCAATTACTAGTGGAGAAAATGGAAATTGAAGTTGTGGCTCAGTGCCAATGGCCGAAAAATCACTCACAATTCTTGAATTATCAGCAGACAATACTTCTGACCAAAAACTCTCATCCATTTCAGGAAAATCATCCGACGACTCGATCTTCATGCACATGTTATTACTGATATCAATATCACCTGTGATCAAAGAGGAGGTGTCACTTGAACATTGTTGCGGGGAGATTGGTCTGTGTTCCTCGGTCTGATCAGATCCTGCTGCAAGATTTGATGAATCGAGTAATTCTTGATCTGTATTTAATTCGTGATCAAATCTAGAAATATCAACGGATCTTCCCTTGATTTCTGGGGTGACATGATTTTTCTCAAGTCTTTTTTTCAAGTGGGTGTGCCAAACATTTTTAATTTCGTTGTCCGTGCGTCCCGGTAATCTTGCTGCAATTGCAGACCATCTGAATAGAAAAAAAAAAAAGAAAATCATGTCAAGATATGCACTAACCTTTATTTTGATCCTCTATGATTTGCAGAATTTAAAATGCTAAATGACTTGTTGGCATGTATCATGTCACATGAATGATTACTATTGTGTCCATTAACCAAAGTGTGCCAATCTTGTTTGAGAGTGCTTCAACTTGAAAAAAGTGTTTTTTTTTATTTGCATACGCTAATGGAAACTGCTAGGAATCTGTTCAGACACACATGTTTCTGATACAACCATGAAAAAAAATTGACATGTTGGTCAATCACATGAGGGGAAAAAACTTTAAAATGACAAGTTGAGTTTTTTGTTTTTCTAGTTTTTTTTTTTTTTTTCTAGTTTTTGGTCTAGGGGAGATTGTGGGGTGGCGGCTAAAATGACAAAGTCATTTAATCACATGAGAAATATGTGTTTTATGCCTAGCCTATCTCCCATCTCCATACGAGGCACTAAGTATCAATTCTATGTTCTTCAGCTCTAGAACAATGCCCCATTAGCAAATCTTAACCTTAATTTAATGATATTTGCTTCCTTGCATAATTTTTTTTCCGGCGAAGCCGTCCTATCCTTCCCTTAGCTGAATGGCTTGCCTAGAGCCTAACTTAGCATTCAGTACTGTGTCTGTGTTGTCAATATTATACCATGTAAATTATGATAAACAGTAGTTTGACTGAAATGCTAACATTGCATACCTGTTTCCTAACATCTCATGCAATTTGATGATGGTATCCTCTTCTTCTCTGCTGAAATTTCCTCGTTTGATGTCGGGCCTCAAGTAATTTATCCATCGGAGCCTGCAGCTCTTTCCACACCTCAGTAAACCTGAAAAGGGAGTGAAAAGAGAATTGATTCAAAACCAAAACATTATGCAGTTCTTGTAATTTCCCAAAACTTTCAGATGATCAATTTTACTTAGTAATCCATGCAATTTCTTAGAATTCACTTCAGAAGTTCTAACTGATCTTATAATTAAAGCACAAAAAACAGGATCACCTACTTGTGAAATTCCAACTTCAAATCACAGACATGTGTGGCAGAATCTTCATTTTATTCTTAGTACTAATGCGTGATGAGTATATGCTTTTAACAGGCAATTTTTGTTTGAAAGCGATGTGTAAATTACCAGCTTGTTTAGGCAGTGCACGCCAATTGCCATGGCCGTGAAGTTGAATGTAATTGATGAGAATCTGATCTTCCTCAGCAGTCCATGGACCTTTCTTCAACCCCATTTTCTCACAGCATGGAGCTCTCACCATTTTTTATACCTCAGAGGTTGAAAGAAAGGAAAGAATGGCTAGTTCTGTGCAAAGAAATGAAAGACACTAAATGCTCAAAATATGAAGCAAGACCACGAAGAGGTAGTGGGTATATATATAGCATGACAAGAGCATGCGGGTGTGTGTGTGTGTGTTTATATAATATACTACAAAGTACAGCCCATCCATTTTTTTCGAAAGAAATATCAGCCTGCAATTTCTAGGAAATATCTTTCTCTCTCTAGTGTTGTGCAGCTATTTGGTTCGCAGAATGGTCAAATAAAAACGTGGTCATTTGCTTTAAACAGATGTGAACATGGTGGCTATGTGCATGTGCAAGCATGAACATGGGATGCAGATGAGCTCAAATTATTGAAGGCCAAATAATTTCTCCTCGGAAGGCATTAATTTTCAATAGTTGAAACTTTGATATTTTCAATAGAAAGTTTTGGATGGATCAAGTTACTGTCATAATCTCTTCGAGGAATTGGTTGGAGATATAGAGATTTTTAAGCAAAAACTATCAAAGTCCGAAGCCTCTTGCGCCATTGAAAGAATAAAGGCCAATTTTTGCGGTAAAGAAAAAAAATTTGTGTATTTTAGAATTCTAACATATAAAAGTTTTGAAAAAATAATACAGATTAGAAAAGTATTAGAAAAATAATATAATTAAACATAACTGCTATTCAGTTGAACGTAATTATTATTAGGAATAACGATTTATTTCAAAAATCATGTTTTTTTAATTTAATTAACATATAAAAAAATTAATCTAAAATTTTATGAAGATTTAATGTTCAAGAAATAAAATTAAAGATTTAATAACTAATAAAGAATAGGTCATTGGGAACACACCGAAACTTTGTTTTTGACATACCTAATACCGTTAGAAAGATTTCAATGAATTAATGAAATGTTCTAACCACACCTTGAAAAACCACAAAAAATAATCGTAATTTGTTATGGATTTTGTTCAAAGCTAATTTAGGGTTAATTACGATCTCATTTGGTATTCTTCCAAGGTATAGGTAAAATCATCTTATCGAGATCATTCTAACAGTACTGAATGTGTCAAAAACAAAGTTCTGATATGTCCTTAATGATTCATTCATTCTTTTCTTTTTCTATTTCTCTCTCATGCCACATCATCGTATCTTCTCTTTCTTTCTTAACTATTGAATCTTGCATATTATTTTTTGGTAATTGAATCTTCATAAAATTTTAGTTTGATTTATATTTATGTTAATTAATTTGTAAAAGAAATATATTTTTGAAATATAGCTAAACAACTGCTATTAGCAAATTATGTTATTTTTAAAAAACAATCCATAAAATCTCAATTAATAATGATTTAACATGTATTTTCAATATGTTATTACAAAATCAATTTTATTCTTATAAAATAATCAGATTTCCAATATTTTTTTATTAATTTTTTTCATCCAAACTAATTAATTAAATCATGAATATGACTTAAAATTATAGTAAATAAATTCTATAGATATTTCAGTTATGTATAAAGCAAGTGATGAACACAATTTTTTTATTTTTTTTTACAAACACCGCGTGCCTCTCTTTTTCTTTAAAACCTTTTATCTCATACAATCATTCTTTCTCTCTGGTGAGCCCCTCGTCTACTAAAGTTGTCACTTTTTATATAATATTAAATCATATGAATTATTAATTATTTAAACTTGGACAAAAAATTGATAAATTAAAGACTCAATATTATTTTAAAATAAAATTAATTCAATGAATATGTCGGGAGGAAAAAGCTCGAAAGCAAACCATCACTATGCAAACGTAAAATGGTTTCTTTCGCACAATCTCTTAAAATAAAATTAAAAGCATTATCTATAATAAATATTGAGCTTGTGAGCGGATTTTCTGTTTTCTTCTTCATGGAAAGAGATTAATTCGAGTAAACCTGACTTCTTCCTGCTCGCCCTAAGTAATTTTATTAAAGATGTATCTAATTACGACCTAAGGATACATGGACACTTAATTAACGTTGTACTAAATATATGGGTAGGCAGTGTGCAATGAGATTTTATAATTTAATCTTTTTTATTGCTTAATACTCTAGTCGAGGACATGTTTTGGAGTTATTTTAATAAGTAAAATTTCTTTTTTGTTTGGTGAAAAATTACAATTCTATTTTTGGGGTTTAAGAGGTCAACAATCTCCTTTTTATGTTTTTTTTTTTGGGGGGCGGCTTGAGAATAATTCCCTTCTATCTTTGATTGGGTCCGAGAAGATGCTAGAAATGGGTTTGAATTCAGAGTCTTGCTCATGATATGTCCTTACATGTTCATGTTCTTAGTGTGTGTAAAACGTGGGTGTTCGGATCAGTTTGTGTTCATTTAGATTAATTCCACGAGCTCTAAAGTTAATAACCATGTACGTTTTCAATGGTTATGAGGTTTGTGAGACTCGAACTGATGATTTTTAGGGAGCAAACTTAATTAGAATTTGATCAGTTAAGCTACGCCCCTTAAGATTCTTAGAATATATACGTTTTTAGGATATATACATGTATATTTTCAATTTTCACATTGATTAAAGTATGTATTATTGTAAAGAGCTTCTGCATTTAAGGTCAAAGAAAGAGGCTAGTGTATTAGGTAAAAATGTTGTAATAAGTAGGTGTAATCTATTGTAAGTGAAGGTCGTCTGAATTGATTAGCCATTAAGGGATGAGACAAACACTGGTCAAAACCAAGAGAATTTGGTCCTCTTAATACTGATATTGTAGTTTCGATTTCTTGACTATTTCTGTAAAAAACAGTGACGAAAATATTTATAAATTCCAATTTCGTCAATTAAATTTTATAGAACATGTAGGGAGGGAGGCGAATTAAAGTTAAAATTAACCTCAAGCTGAAAAGAGAATGTCCAAAGTGGACGCCGGTCGTTGCCTTCCCAGGAACATGTAGGGAGGCGAACTAAAATAATAATTAAAAAAAAAAAAAAACACAAAGGACCATTCTTTCGGGAAAGAAAGGATTGTTGATTGGGACTGGCCCAAAATATTTTCTTCGTGTCATCTTGAATTTCAAAAGAGTTTAATAAAGAACTCTCCCCTCTAACTCCTAGCGAAGAAAATAAAAGATGCTCAGTTTTTTTTTAAAAAAAATTATCTTTGACTTAAGGGGGTTTTCTTTTTACATAACGAGTATTTAATTTCTGATTAGTTTGTATATTATTTAAAATTAAATTCTTTATTTAAATGATTTAAAAATATACTCCATGTATCATCATCTAGTGCATTCATCTTTGAATGCTTAATTATTCAAAGATTAGAATTCAATGAATGAAGATATATATTGATCCCTTAAAATTGTATTTTTCAGTCCAATTTCTTTTTTTGTTCAGACAAAAAACTTGTCGTCATTTGATTTGTTTTTTAAGCATTAGAGATGATTAGGATCCAAGTTCTTGAATCCAAAATTAAATCAAAATACGTACCCTAAAACTTCTGTAAATTCATTTTTAACTCTAAAACACAATGGAATCACCTTAAAAAAATCAGTACTTGAAGAGATTAAATATTTTAAGAAGAAATGGGTCTTCTCTTTTTCTTTTTCTTTTTTTTTTTCATTTTCGGGATCAATATCTGAATTCTTTTAAAAAATGGACTCATGCATAGTATACGGAATTGACCATTGTTTGATTTTTTTTTTATTTCATTTCGGTGACTAATGCATTATAAACAATATCAAAACGGTGCAA
Source organism: Populus trichocarpa (assembly GCF_000002775.5). Classification (NCBI taxonomy): domain Eukaryota; kingdom Viridiplantae; phylum Streptophyta; class Magnoliopsida; order Malpighiales; family Salicaceae; genus Populus; species Populus trichocarpa. Next base: position 22,525,041 of record NC_037289.2, on the reverse strand, counting down.
ATTAAACAAACATAATATTTTTTTACTGTTTATTATTTGGGAGGTTAAATAATTTCACCCAACTAGTTATTAAAAATTAGATCTGTCTTTCTTTCTTTCTTTCTCGTAACTAGCAGTGTGAAAATTGCAATTTCTTCTCTTTTTTTTCATGAAAAACTTTCTCTTCTTGATTTTATTTAACTTTTGCGTATCTTGTTCTCTGTGTTTTTTTCTCTGCCAACGGCTGCAAAGGGAACATATATAATTTGCTCTTGCAGAGCAGGAGTCGCTTTGTAATCTCTTTACTGCTCTTTTCAACGTTTTATTGTTGAAGATATTTTTTCACATTAATTGTATGAAGACCAAGTTATGGTCGATGGAGTGCAAGCCATCAATTGCAGCTGTAATTCATTTTTTTTTTTATGTCAAGCTTTTGAATGGAACTGACCTTCAAGCTCTTGGCTGGAATAGAAGTAAAGTTCGAGGCGTGGAAAAAAACATAGTCAAATCCGTGATCCATGACCTATCCTCATTAGATTTGGCTCCCCTAAAAAGGCACTTTAACATCGATTTGAGAGCAAGTTGTTCGGTTAACGTTTCTTTCACAGTCGACATGTCTTGTCCTCGGAATTAAGCGTTCTCTTCACAAGGAATAACTCCTTAAATACCATACGGTCGGCAAAGTGTTTTTTTTTATTTATTTAGAGATATATCAATGTTAATATTTTTAGTATTAATCTGTTAAAACCATAAAAAATATTAAAAAAAATTGTTTGTAAAACGCATGTGAAAAGAAAGGTACTCCACGCTAAGATAAAAGGATTTTGAATCTCAATAATTAATTCTTAAGAACAAAATATATTAATGTCCAAAAAAAAAACTTTTGGAAAAATTAAATATGAAAACATATTGGAGACAAACATCATTTGATCTCTGTCCTAGTGTTAGGGTAACAGTGAATTCAATGCATTATCACTACTTTCAAAGAGGGAAATAAAAAACTGTCTCGACATAAAAAAGAGATAATACAACCATCTATCTTTCTTGGCAATGCTCCATGATTAAGGTTAGTGGAGTTTTTCTTTTATCATTGAATTTTTTTTTAAAAAAAAGACAAATACAAAAAAAAAAAAACTCATGACCTACTAAAAAAATAAAAATATCTTCACATAGAATTTCTCTCCTCTACTTATATTTATTTTTAAAAAATAACTAATAAATAAAATACTGCGAATTACTCCCTTACATAAAAAGTATATATATATATATATATATATATATATATATATATATATATATATATATATATAAAACTTTTTCGGTGCATGCATGATTACATATACGAGACAGCAGGCAGGAGACAGGTAACATATGAATTAGCTACGAGTCACTATCCGGAGATGAACCTTTCCAATTCCAAATTGTGGATTGCAACGTGCGTAATCAATTGTAATTAAACTTATATATATTATGACACACTCAAAAATAAATCAATTAGTAACCATCGATCACCATATGAAAAGGAAAATCTTTTTCGAAGATCATTCAATTGTCAAACTTAGTGACATGATTCTTTTGATTTAGAAACGCTAGCTGTAATTGTTCGTAGTTGTGCTTACGTTATCAAAAAGAGCTTATTGGATTTTACTTTAAGCATTTCCTATTACTAAGTAATGGTGCTAATAAGCATTTAGTGACATGATCCTTTTGATTTAGTTCCGGTTTGGTTTTGCGTTTAATCAGGTTTCTGAAAGTTTTTAGTTTATTTTTAATTTTTAATTAATATTTTTAAATTATTTTGATTTGTTAATATTAAGATTATATTATTTTAATATATTTTTAAATAAAAAAACAACATTTACCGCAATCCAAACCAAGAATTCACACTAGTTTTGGACTCGTGGCCTTGCAATTCAGCGATATTGAGCTGTGGAGTACCCCACTTGAATGCTTATAATAATTTGAAAAAATAATCTATGTCAACAAAGTGTTTAGAAAAATTAATTAAATACTATCACGTTCGCTTACGAGCTGATCAGGGATTTGTTTAATTTTATTATTTTTTATCGTGTGTTAATGAATTCTCTAATCCAACCATATAGAGTTAGTAAATCAAAACCAGCACAGAAAAATCTAAAAATAATGCAAAAGTCATGGGGCTTCAAGTTGAGCTCCCGATAATCATTTTAGGCTGACTTCAATGCGTGCTGGAGTCCAAGTCAAAGCGTAAGACGACCATAACTCGGTGCATGATGATACCATCGATGACTACAGGTTATACCAGTGATGATCTTCTGATTGGAAAGGGCAGGCGGTGTGAATGCAAGCTACAAAATTTCCTCATTCTCTCCGGCAGATCAACAATGCTGTCTTTGATAAGTTTACGAAAATGATAGTTTGACCCATATCATAACAATAGGTGGTGCTTGATGTCAATGATTTCCGAAAGCAGGACCCAGTTCCATTAATCATCAAGTTATGTGCCTGCCTGTATAATAGCATCAAGTCAACTAAACAACCTCCTCTCGATTGCCCACCTCATCTCTTTGGCAAGAAATTAGAGGCTAAAAGTCTTCATTCAAAGAAGGCTTGTTTCCTGGTCGAACACCAAGCGATGAACCATGTTAATGTTGTCAAGTATGCTTTATATGTGGTGGAAAGATCTCCCTCACTGAGATTTGTATATCCCCAATTACCAAGACAGGGGAGGAATTATCACGCTAGTCTGGGAGGGGCTTTCTTTCAATCGGGGATTTGGAGGGCCTAGTTGAATAAAGAGCCCGATTTGGAGGGCTACAATGACTCTTTCGGAGCTTGTCATGCATCTGTACCCTTTCTCTTCATAAGAAAAGGGATAAATCTTGATTTGGATATGGATTCTCCTTGATCTGCCAGACCTCTTGCAACGAAAAGGTAAATTAAGATGCGGATATTAGTCCTCGAGACGAGCATAGTCGTGGATATGCTAAAGTGGCAAAATGATGGATATCAATCGTGAAAGTAAGCCTACCTTTCTGGTATTCCTCAATGATCAAAGTATCTCATTATGTTATAAGTTGTACAAGTATTATTGGTTAATAGTTCCTTGGCAATCAAGTTCCATTTACAAAGAATCTTGCTGATTCTACACCGGCTGCTGCACATATAGTATTACTGTTCCTAATCTTTCCAGCTTAGTGTTTCAATATAAAAGGGCTGCTGCTACGTCTAATCGCACTTGAAACTTGGCCTTCCAGCAGAAGGTACAGGATATATTGGCTGGAAGAATATGCCTGCATTGTTTTCAATTATTGTATCATTAAACTCCGCATCACTTCAGCAAATAATACATTTCCTGTTTCGGTCGTTCAAGTCCACCAACATTTTATGATTCTTTGAATATAACTGGAGTTCGACATGACTTCAATCCTTTAATCTGAGCTTTACTCGGTCCTTTTTGAGAAAGAGGGAGGTAGGTTAGCTAGAAAAAAGGAAACCAGTGAAAAGGACAAAAAAATAATTGTTGCCTCCCTAAACAAATACAAATGTTATGTAAAAAGGCAAGAACCACCTTTAATCGCTGCCTACTCGATTTGAATTTCAACCAGCGGGTCAAACTATCTTGAAGGGTTGAAATACTACCCAAAACTATAAAATGCTACCATGAAAACCGGCTTCCTGTTCCATCAAGAAAACGATCAGTATGCCACCCTTTGGCTTGCAGCTCAGATAAAAATGGATCAAATACGCTATTCATCTTCTCATAAGCATCTTGCAAGGTGACAGAAGTAGACTCATGAGAAGACTTCTTCATGCTCGAAGCATATGCAGCCACCAGCCATGCCCTTAATGCATCTTCACCACTAGCATTTTGCTCCAATACCAAATCAGTCCATTTATTCCCAGGACTTAGAATAAACTTCTCCCCGGGAAATATTTCTTTCAATTCACGAAGTTTTGAAGGCCTCACCGCCCTGTGCAAAGCCTGCCCAACTTTTACATTGCCAGCATCTTCTATAAGTCGGCCTGGAAATAAGAGATCTTCATGGTACCTAAGATCAGCAGGGCTTGATATTTTCCCTGTCTGAGTTGGATGACAGTTGACGAAATTAGGCAAGTGGAAATAAAAAAGTAAGTCGTGCTGAAGTGTGAAACAAACCTTGACAAAATCAGCCACAACCATTGCCGTCCTCTGTGGATTCAATGTATTAACAGGGGTAGCTCGCATTTCTTCAATAACACAACAAACATGTACGATAGAAAGAAGAGGCCCAGCAACAAACTGCAAGAAATATTAGAAAATAGAAGCTAAGAGTCACTTAGACAACATAAACTGCTAAATCAGCCCTTTACAAAATATATCCCCCATGAGTCACTTAGACAACATAAACTACTAAATCAGAACATTATAAAACATATTCCCCATAAATTGCAGAGGTTCACTTTTGTATATTGAATAAAACAAGCAAAGAATTGAGCAAGTCTAGTGGCAGAAGTGTATATATATATATAAAAATACACTATTTAATCAGCACGAGTTTCAGTTTGTTTTGTTAACTTAAACATGTCAGTGGTTGATTCAAAACTGGCTTAAGAGATACCACATTCCACTTGAGGTCGTGGCCTCAAATAGACCACACCACAGCAAAGCACGGAGTCTGCTGGTCACAGTTTTGAGCCTGTTAACCAAGAAGATGAATATGGCACAGGGATCCCAAAACACAGCTTTAGTGTTGGGTCATAATAGTGATCTCCTAAACATCAGCAACCTTTGGAAATGGCTACTTGCACTCACTTTCGAGAACATATGCATAATGCAAAAAGACATATCAAGTACTTGTATCAGACAGCAATGATAAACAGTGTACCTTCCCTTGCATTGATGAACAGACAGTGGATGCTAACTGAATTCCTACTCCTAGTCCAAGAACATTGAAAAGTGTTGAGATGGCCTCCCCTTTTGCAAATAGGTCACTTAGATTGCCTTCTTTGGCAAATGAAGAATATATTGGCAACCTTGTTGCCCTTGCTGCAACCACTGCCATCCCCTATCAAATCCAAGGAAGTGGAAGCAAACTAAACATATTGGTCTATGCCAAAATGTAGGACAGTAAAGATAGAGAAGAAGACAAAACCCAACAACACCCATAATGAGCTACGTTAATATTTTTATGCAGATTTAAGTGGTTGTTAGCCTAAAATATACCTTTGCAAAATTGCCAAGCCCTGCCACCTCAAGAAAAAGATGTGGACATAAAGGAGAGAGAACTTCTAAGCCAGTGCCCAAATCATAAAGCACATCAGCTGCAACACAGAAAACCCATCCTAGTTAGACACTTGACGAAAATAAAGTATGACCCCAACCAACTCCTATCCACATTCATGAAGTGAGAAGAGTCCATAAATACAAAAGGAAAAACTCAGGTTCTTGACCCAAGAAAACAAACCTAGGATTCTCCAACGTTTGGGCTCTGAGTCCATTCTAGCACCCAAATTGCTACATATGAGCTTTCCTGCGTGCTGCATCCCATCCTTCAGTATCTGCTCATCAACAAAATTCAATGAAGAACTAAAGAGTAAAGCAACCAGGACAAAGAATCTATCAATCGTTTCACCAGTGCAACTTACCCAACTCACTGCAGTTGCTTGTGCAGGTGTAGGTCGCAAGCCAGCAGCAAATAGTAGCGACTGCAAAGCAGTAAGAATATAAAGAAAAGACCCCCAAATTATAGCCCTAGTTCCATAGGATTAAAAAACATAAAAAAAACTATGGAATCATGCTAGCTAATTAGAATACATGTTCACCTTGCATAAATAAATGTTAACAACGTTAGTAAAAGAACACAAACAAAATATCCATTTCAGACAATCAACAAAGATAGAGGGGCATCAGCATTGCATAGTATCTCTAGCCATCAGGGACAAGAAACTAAATTAAACTAAGACAAAGAAATTGAAGTCTGAGTGTAATAGTTCAGAATAGGCCCAGAAAAAGACCTGAGTAGATAGCACAGATAATGCAGCACTAGAAAAGTGTTGCAGCGCACGAAATTGAGTGTATCTAAGATATCCCTCATTCACACTGCAAAAAACGAAACACCAAAACACACACATATAACAATAAAGCTTCCCAGCAGTGTATATTCAGTTGCCAAGTTTGCACTGCCAACAAGGAAAAGGCAAAGTACCAACTAACCTGTACGGATATCCTGATGGAAAAAACTTGTTCAAGAAAGATTCAACCACTCTACGATAAACTGGTCTTGCATCATCAACTACCTTCATCTGTTGTTTGCATACAAATATCACTGACTGAACTCAAATTCCCCAAGCTGCGAACTTTATTTTGAATTGGCTTCTTTTAACAAAATCAAAGAAACCCACAATTTAATTTTGTAGACATTGCTCACAGTTACGCAGACTAGATTATTTTTCACAAGTGAAACAATCACGCACACCAAGTGTTCGTAAAAATTTATAAGAGAGAGAGGGGATCAGGATTAGAAAATTCCAAGAAGAAAACAAGAAAGACTCACAGAGAGTTGACCGTCGGGTTCAAACTGGAAGTGACGAGAGACAGAATCAGAGGTTTCGATCCAGTAGACTGGAATTTCTGGTGTTTTGTCAGGCTCCTTCTTCTGCATCTTAATCTTGTCCTGTGTTTTTTTTTTAAAATAAATAAATAAGTAGAGAAACAGAACCAAAAAAAAAAACGCTAAAAGAGAAGCTGCTGTAGTTGTTGTTTAAGGAGTCGTTTTTTGAAAACATAAATGGAGATTACCAGCAAGTTCATGGTTGTGTGACACACAAAGAGATAAGATACGCGCCGCTCTTGTCGGGGCTGCCCTTCGAGGCTGGAGGGAGCTCAATTCTATGAAACAAAACTAATAGGGAAAATTACTAATTAATTAAATAAAACGCAAACAGAAAACACCGACGTCGTTTTTTCTTCAATTTAAAGAAGAGCTGCTAATAGTGGCCTCCTCTCCCTCTACAATAAATAAGAAATTTAAGTTTGGTAATTACTATATATTCAGTTGAAGTGGTTGGATTTTAAATTTATTTTTTAAAAATTATTAATTTAAATTTTATAAATTTTAAGGATATTAAAAATTTACATGGTCGTTAATTTTAAGGCTTGTGCACTTAGTAAAAATACATACAAGCTGATCTAGACACCTATATTAATAAAAAAAAATTAAGTTTTGCATTCCTAGAAAATTATCCTAGCTTTGATGAAATAATAATTACAATTGAATTTAAGGTAAGCCTAATGATACAATAATCTCTATGATAAGGTGTGCGTGATTGTACAAAACAATTTCTAATTTGATATATTTTAGTTTTAAATCTGATTATATTTTAAGGATAATTGGATGAGTGAATATTTAGCAGTCATGGAGTAATAAAGAAGAGGGGCAAACCCGTTATTTTTCAAAACATTCTTACATGTTGATTATGGAGGACGGTAATGGAATCGACGTGGCAGGTTCGATATTACAGGTATGGGATTCGACCATGATTTTGAAATGGGCATGGAACAAGTAAGAGAAATTATTGGTTAACTTGTTGGGCTTCCGATAGCCCGTTTAAAATCCATACGGTATTAAAAAAAAATTAATATTGTTATTAAATCTGAAAACATAATTATTTTTAAAAAAAATTATATTAAAATATCTCTTGTTTATTTTATCTAGCGCAATATTTTTAATTTGAATCATTATTTATGTTTTAAAAAATGTTTTATAATTGTTAAATAAAATTAACAAACAATCTCAAAAACTAGTGTTTTTATATTTTGTGTAATTGAAATCTAAAAAAATTATAAATATAATAAAATTATGTTTAAAATCAATGTAAAGATTAAAACCAACTTTAATCAAATAATTTATTATTAGTATTATTATTTTCAGATAAGATACATAATAATTTGGAAAATAAATTATTTAAATTAAAACTAAAATTTAAAGTAATATTTAAGAAACATGTAAAAAATAAAAAATAAATAAATCTGATAAATTTTTCTTGGACTTTTCTTTTTTTTAAAAAAAAAAACCTTTTTTATTTTTGAGAGAAGAATGTGACAAATAACATGTCGTTATCACAATTAAGAAAACTCTTACACCCCACGTGTAACCACAAGGTTGTTCCACTCGTAAGCCAACTCAACCATGACAAAAAATTGTTATTTATCGACTTGAATAATATATTAACATGTTTTTTTATATATATAAATAATAAAACGTAATTATCAAACTAAATCTCAACTATACAATTATGAATCCTATAATTTCTTCGACCGTTATTAAACTTGACCGAACCTAGCAAGTCAACCCAAAACACAACTAGCTTGTCTCCTTACCAAAACCAAGTATCCAAGAAAAGTCAATTTAAAATTGTCTCGATTTAATTAATACTGTTATTAGTTTTTATCTTTATATATTTTTTAAATGATATTTTTTTTACTTAAAAAAAATTATCAACAGATGCCAACCGGCCTCATTTGTAACCCAAACTTTGTGTCAAGTTAATTGAGCCGGGTCTAATAACTATTTTCAGCTTCATAAATACAGGTCATAAAAAGACTATTGGAAGCCAGGTACTATAATTTTATCATTAACATATTAATTTATCATTACAGTTAAAATCTTTACAAATTAATATCTTTAAAACCATGAAAATTATTAATTAATTAAAATGTTATTTAGACATTAAATTTAAATTTAGATTGAACAAAAATATTATTTAATCGATATTATTAATTTATTAAGGTTATTTGTACATTGAAAAGTGTTTTTTTCCCCGCCAAGACGCCAAGATAGCAGTTATTAAATAACTCATGTAATGGGTTTGTTTGCTTGAACAGTTGAACGTACCGTAACTCAAGACGAATAAGAAGAATATACACAAAGAATTCAGCTCTAGGATCTACACCACGTAACAATGCATTACAGTACAAGTAGGTTTGCTTGCTTGAACGGTAACTCACAACAGAAGTGATGAATATACCACGGGGATTTCTGCTCTAAGACCTAGAACATGCAACGGCCAACTAGCATACCATCTTATGCAGCCAATTTCACAAGGTCAAATCTGCATCATCATCATAATCAAAATCTGGATCAGCTGAAGGCCTGATCCTTTTAGAATCTCTCGATGCACCTCTTCCCTTCTTTGGCTTTCCTCTGAAAAATAAATCAGGTAAGTTATATATTATTACATTCTAAATTCTCACTGTCATCATTTAACCTTAACTGGTCATCTCAATCATGCATAAGGCATCCGAATATAGTTATAACGTGAGGTTCAGACTGATCTAAATCAAAGTACTCACTGTCCGTTTGCGTATATGCCTCCACCCTTGGATCGACCTACTCCAAATTCTGATCTCCCATCTACAATAAACAGAGAGATTTGAAAGAATTTGATAAAACAAAACAGAAAAACAAAGTTTTGCAACTTTATATGGCTCACCATCTCGTCCAGCTGCTTGTTCTTCAGCCTGGAAAAACATCACGTGCAAGGGAAATACGAGTAACATATTAGAGCAAATTTCTAACTGACCAAAATTTGGGATGAAGAAAACAAAATCGAAAGTTGTTTGATATGCGAGAGGGTCAACATAATGAAAAGTTGCAAGCCTATATACTCCAGTACTAACTGATGATGCTTATCACCAGAACAGGTGGCATCTTAAAAACCAGATTCATATGCCATAGACAGGATTGTGTAAAAGCAAAATAACCTTCAAAACAACAAGCAGCTTTCAGACTACATGGTCCCATTACTATTTAATCATGACTAATGAACAAAACAGGAGTAGTTGTATTTTCTGAAGCAAGTTTTCCATACACCAGAAGTACGCTTAAAGCAGAATAGAATTCCTTGCCATACAATCTCCAAGGATAGCAATTACAAGCAAACATGGATTGAATTCCAAGTGGCTGCTTAGTCTTTTAATCCATGGTTTTGAAAACTCAAAACCCAGCACAACCTAGCAACAAACCCAGCAGTCCTTTTCCAGTTATTAACGAGTTTAGGTACTGACAGACAATTTTTTTTTTGTTTTGTGCTTTAGTCTGAAGTTTTTTATAAAAAAGCCATGAGTAAGAAGAGAACTCAATGTGAGGTGAAAAGCACCACGCACATGTTTCAGTTTTCTCATCACCCTAATTATATATGTTTTACATGCAACATGAGTAATTTCAAGGCATTGCATACACTTTCAGCACAAAATGATATAAGTGAAACACTGGATCTTTCAAGAGAGCAATGCCTAAGAAGTTAGAAATAGCCCTCAAGCAAATAGGTTCATTATAAATAGCTTTGAGTGTTTTATTTTTCTTGCTTTCTTTTTATGTTGTAAACACATACATAGAGCATTACCCTGCACACTCTAAACTGACATGAAAACAAAGGAAGAAAAATATTATTAAAAGAAGGAAAAGAAAACACAGGAAGTGCTGCCATTACTGAGCATTTAAGACTTATAGTACATACAGCTGGTGAGGTAACTGAAGACAACGAGAAGAGCCTATCTTCAGACTGGAACTTCCTAGACCGTTTTAAGCTGCAATTATAAGCTTGGAGTTAATTAAAGAAAATGTCTGGCAATCCACCTGAATCCAAATCCCAAATGTGTAGGCATATATAGACTTAGCAAGCAAACATCAAGCTATCTGTGTGTTACTGTGTTTTTTTTTCCCACTTTTATTTTCATGACTATTACTGTATAGAAGGCTCTAGGCAATGTAAAGCATACATTCTCCTCCTTCAACTGTATTTAAGATTTTTTTCAGCCTGGAATTGGTTTATATGTCAAAGCTTCTCTGTAGCACATAACCAACCTCTCAAGAAAAAACTGCTACATAATCTATACCTTGGTTCTATTGCTTTCAGTAACTTTAAGATAGATCATTTTGCTTTCTGAGCACTTGTTTACTAAAACTAAGATGTGAATATTTGCAAGTGTCCACCCTCTGTGTCCTTTTTTTTGTGCCATCAGTAATTGTAGTAACAAGAATTTTCATGACCTATTTATGTAGCCAAGATAACATGCGAAGTTCTGCAAATAACTAGTATCTATTTATACAGCAAAGAAAAGAAAAAACTTCATATATCAGATTATGAACTTCACAAATAGAGACAAGAGATAGAAAAACTATTCATATCAAATCAGAAGAAATACAGGAAAATCATAAAATCCACGCCATACAGTGCAGTGTTCTTAGATGAAGATAGAAACCCTTCGAAACCTTTCAATACATTGCCGCACTGGCCTGGATCTTGCAAATAGCTTGTCTCCAGATCATAAACCTGAATCAAAGCAGTCATTAAGCTCCTGCAGAACAAGCAAAAAAATAGAGATGGGACAGGAGAGAACATAATGCCTTGTTATAATTAAACAAATAAATGATATAAAACTACTTTAAATTCCCATTTCTTTCCAATATAAAAAAGAGCTTCTCAAACAAAACAAACTCTAATATGAATACCAATTAGTTTCACATGAACAACTCAAGCTTAAATGAAGAACCCAGATAAAATTGTAGGAAAATATTTCAACTCGTTGCTTAAAGAGTCAAAACTTTAGGCGAAGTTACAGGACCCATTTTTGATAAAAATCCCAATTCACTGTGACTAATAAGACTCCAAACCCTAAAAACCCAGAAAGAAAAAACAGCATAGGCAGCATCCATGTTAATACTATTATTCAAATCAATCGTAAAATTAAGGAATAAAGCACCTGTCTTTCGATAACACGAAGCTCCTCGTGCAGCTTGGCTCTTTTGTTTAAGAGATTGGCAAGCATTGCAGCTGGATTTGAAGACCCTCTATGCCCTAATTACATGCAAGAAAATAAAATAAAAACATCAACTTTATAAAACAAGAAAAAAGAAAAATATCAGCTTTAAAGAAACTCAAAAACCGATTTAAGAAAGAATAGCCGTTAATTCAACAGCCTACCTTCAGGATCCATCTTTTCGCGCGAAAATTGTGAACAATTTGTGATCAAAATTTGTAGGTTTTGAAAACCCTTACCCCCAAATTGGACGGACAGATTTTTTCTTTACTTTTTTTTTTCTTTTTAATTGCAAAAAACAATAACGTTAGCATCAGCGCATTTAAGTTAATGGGCCCATATTTTGTACCGAATATATTGGGCTTAATATCGGGCTTGGCTTTGTAGAAAATATAAATAAATTAATAATAATAAATAATGTATAAAAAGAAAAGGCTTAGGAGGACGCGGCGAGCAGATAACGTTGATAAATATGTTGATCTAAATGACGCCTCCTCGAAAATCAGATCAAGAGAAATTACAATTACAAAACACTCTAATTTCTTACAATTTTTTTTTAATTTTACTGTAGCTCCACCGACTCTCTTTTTTTTTCTATTTTCAATTTGTTGTTTTTTTAATAGCAACTTTTAATTCCCAAATTAATAATTAATTTGTCACAACTCTTCAAGGATAGACAAATTTAAAGGACAATACACGGATAAATATATCCCAAATCTAAAATTTAGGGGAAAAGTTTATTTTAGTACTCCTATCTTCATTTTTCTTTAATTCCTTAAATTGTTTGTGAATTTGAATTTTATCCAAAATTTATTATTTTTTAATTTTTTAATCTATGAGTTCAAGAAGGAAAAAGTAATTCATTGAGAAGAGAAAACATTATCGGTTGATACCGATTTCAACCATTAAAATAGATAATTTTAGTATCAACGAGTTATATTCAATATAGAGAGTTTGATGGTGATTATTTAAACTTAATATTGCATGGAAAAGCAAATCAAAGTTGAGAAAGAAAATTTTTACTCAGTTTAATTTGGTTTTTTGAATTTTTTAGGTTGATGAATTGATTTTTTAATGTTACAAGAGTTTTTATTAGGTATTTATAGATAAAAATAGATTTTTAGAGAAAAAATAAAATAAAACGCCTTGATTTTCCTGTCACCATAGTATTCATCTACTTGTATTTTTCCAAAAAACAAGTAGATTTGCTTAAATACAAATTGTGATTAAATGCATACAAGTATTCACATGTTTAATGGGTTAACAAGAAAAATTCAAAATTTTCTAGATTTTGCCGGCCTCCAAGCTCGAATCTTGTTTTCTTCATTGTTCAATATTTTTTTTTTCGTAAACTTATTTTTTTCATATATTTTTTGTAAAATTTTTTTCTTTTTCGATCGAATTTTTTTCTTGAATTTTTTTTAATTTTTTTATTATAATATAATTAAATAAAAAATAATTTTAAAAAAATTAGTAAACCTAGTTGAATCCATGACCTAAATCATAAGTTTAGCGGGTCAAGCCGTAAAACCCCATCAATCCAAAATATTTTCATCCCAATACTCTTTTTTTAAATCATCTTGAGTTTTTTTTTTTGAAGCATTTGATTTATTTTAAATTGGACTTCATAATATTCTTTGGTTTGGTTTCTATAAAATTAACTTATTTTAATTTTTTTTTAAGATTATCATGATCTCACAATCGAGATCATGAGTTTACTACGTTGATTCATATCGATTTAATATGTTATTGTTTTAAATATAATATTTTTTTAATTCAATCTATGTTTTTATCGGAGATCAAAATTATCTTTGGATTTACATGTTTGGATTTTTTTTTGTCTTTTGACTTTTTTTTTGCATTTAATTTTTTTTTTTGGTTCGAATGACAACGTAGTACAAAGAAGTAACTTAGAATATTTGAAGTATAAGTGAATGCTCATATAGAATGCAGAGAAGTGAGCCCCTTGGATAATAACATATTTATTAATGAGTTGATTTAGGAAAAGTTTTATTTTAAATTAATTTTAAAAAATAAATCCTAGTTGATTCAAATCATGTTTTTAATAATTAAATTAATTCAATTAAACTCGGTTCATAATATTTTAATAAAAATAATTAACTCCAATAAAACTTGGTTGATTCAATCATGTTTTTAATAATTAGATTGATTTAATTAAACTCGGTACATGTTATTTAATAAAAATAATGAACTCAAGTTAATATAATAATCTAAACCTAATTCTAGATCAATTACGAGATTGAATTTAATAAATATAGATAATCCATATAAGATTGGCCAGAAACATAATCTCCTCTACTCGATTTTAACTCTTAGTTTGTTTTTGTAAATGTCTCAAGATGTAAGAAACCTGAAGAGATATAAATAAAAATATAAAATAAATTGTTTTTTAAAATAATTTTTAAATGAATTTCTTTACTTTAATGAAAGGACACACAGAAGAAAGAAAAGAAAAGGGAAACCGCAGCCACACCTGCAGACGGTGGACACCTTAGCTATCCGGTAACAACATCCATGTCCTTTTTTTTTTGTTTAACTTTCTGCACGAGGAAGAGTAGAAAAGCCCATACGCGCCTCTCCTCGCATTTCAGAATCTTTCACACCCTTCATAAATCTCTTTCCCTTTCACTCTTCTTACATCACACCCAAAAAAGAGAGAGCAACAGAAGACATATTCTTTTGTCTTGAAAGCACTGAATTTCCTTTTTCTGTATTTCTTTTAACTTCTCTATAACTTGGCCACTACCTTCCTTTTTTTGTTCTTTATAGATTTCTTAGAATTGAAGCGGCTGTGCTGTTTGTTGCTCTCCTTCATTTACCTTATAACTCAGCTACAATTCTCTCAACTCTTTATAAGCTGCCATGAATTTCAGAGGTGCAAGTCGGGTAAGCCCCATCTCTGTCTCTGTTTATTTCTACAAGGGCTTGTTTTCTTTTGTTAAAATGAGATTGTTTTGACTGTTTGTGTTGATGCATGCATGGTTTTTCTTCTCTTGTTAACCAACGATGTTGTCCGGCAAAATTTGTCCCCTTTTTTCTATTTTGTTAGTAAAAGATTTGATCTTTTGGGGTAAAGAAGAGGAAACTCGTTGTTGTTTGAACCCATTTGTGATTAATCTTAAAAGAACGGATTTTTTTATACTTAGAAATTGCGTTTTAATTTGACAGCAAGTTATTGATGTGATTAATTCACTGTAAATTTCCAGGCCAATGCATCATCCGGCATGGGGGTTGCTGATCACAGCAAAAATACATTTATTGAACTTCAGAGGAAGAAGGCACACCGATATGTGATCTTCAAAATTGAAGAGAAGAAGATGGAAGTTGTGGTCGAGAAGACCGGGGAGCCAGCTGAGAGCTATGAAGATTTCGCTGCATCTTTGCCTGACAATGATTGTCGATATGCTGTTTATGACTTCGATTTCGTGACTTCTGAGAATTGTCAAAAGAGCAAAATCTTCTTCATTGCATGGTGAGTTTCTGCCTTTGATTTCATTAATTTCGATTTGATTGGTTGGATTAGAAAATTATTTGAGACATGATAGATTTACACGATTCTTTATACACGTGTTATGTTTTGATGAATCCCTCGAAAGATAACTTGCTATGGTATTTGGATGTCTTCTGTGTTGATCGTGGACTAGTTGTAATCATAAAATTGCCAAGTCTGATGGCATGCTATATATGGGACTTGATTTCTTTTCTTGTTGAAAGATATGACAAACGATTATGTGTGTCTATCCCTGCACATGATAAACTCTTCAAGAGGTATTGTCCCATTGAACCCACACAATGAGTTTTATCCTTTTAAAAAACGTTTCTTGAGGAGAGATGCCTTTTGTGCTTGTAAGTAACTAAAACTCTTGCTTTACAGCCAATATGAGATTGATGGAATCATAGCACATTTGGATCATCTTGTGTTTCAATATAGGCACTACTGGACTAGCATATGCAACTTCCTCGGCCCTTTCTCCATGTGCAAATATTTGCACATAAATAGCTGAATTATAGGCATCCATTCTTGCAATATAACACAAGGAAAGTTTTCTTGCCTTCATATGTCTAGCCTCCACAGTTTCTTGTTATACTGAAAAGGCTTGGAGCTGTTAGGGTGATGATTATGATAATATTTGCATAATGCCGCTAAGGTAGCCACAAAAATTGCACTCTGTTTTTCTGCGATTTGTCCACAATAACAATCGCTAATGGTCATATACACACATATACGTACAAATGTTATGTTTGTACATGTACTTGTAAACCTACTAGTAAATAAATCAATCTAGATAAGATGTTTGGACATCTCCTTTTGGTGTTTATGATAACCAGGGAATAAATTTTTAGCTTCAGATGTTACTATAAGTCTGCTTTAAGTTGTGTTCTGTAGTCTACCCTTTCAAGTTAAACCTGGTATTTTGATGTCTATCTAGTACGATGATGAGCTCATTAGGTAACTGAGGAGGTTCGGCCCTCAGAGATATCTTCGTCTGTCTGAGAGCATGAATTGATATTCAATACAATTTGATTACACTAAGTCTGTACTCTAGGCTGCGCCTTTTTTTTTTCCCCTTTAGTTCTGTCTTGTATCATTTTACTTATAGTAGCCTTATATCCTTGAAGTAAGTATAGAATTTGTAATTTGGATTTTGGACTTTCGAGTCATGAATTTGCATTTTCTCGCTGCCTGTGTTGTTATGCCAAAGAAATGTTCTGCCACAGCTTTATGCCAAAGACTGACAAACCCATACCATGAAAATAATTTGATGGCCTATTCATTCTGTTTATTCCCCTGCCAACTTTTATACCTTGTCTTATGGGAAAGAGCACTGATTATTGATTCCAGCTGCAATTTTTCACGCCTCTTAAGAACTTTTGCGTGTTTCCATCCACTCAGCAGAAAAATTGATTTCTTCTTTCATTTATTCAATGTATGACCATTTGATCAGGTCTCCTTCAACCTCTCGAATCCGTGCTAAGGTGCTCTATGCCACATCTAAAGAGAGATTTAGAAGGGAACTGAATGGTATCCACTATGATATTCAGGCTACTGACCCTACAGAGATGGATCTTGAAGTGATTAGAGACCGTGCAAATTAAAGAGTCTATACCATTAATGGTTTCTTCTGAGGAAAACAAGTTTGTCAAGCTCTTGCCAACTTGCGAATTAATGCCTCCTTGTTCCATTAATCTACGTACAGGATCCTTATGTGAACAAGATAAACTGCATGTTACTTAAATAACTAGCATTGCGGAAGTGTGATAAGCAGCTCTGTGCTATTATATTGGAAATTCCTGCTAAATTCAGCTTCCTCAATGTCCTCTTGTTTCCCTAAATTCCTGCTAAATTCAGCTTCTGCACTGGAAGCTGTAGCAGATAAACATCAGCAAATCGAATTTCATTTACATATGTACTCCAATGAACTAACGAATCAAATACAAAAATAAATGAGAGGGGTTTTTTTTCCAGACCACATTTACTGCTCCTGCTCTTCAATTCTCACGGGACATCGTCTCTAGAGATTTCCCCTTCGATTCTGGCACCAAGGAAGTAAACAGCAGACCTAAGAGGTTAATAAAACCTAGTACAATAAGCGAATTGCGCACCCAATACCAGCAGGGTATCCAGCACATGCCTTGGCTTCGTCCGGATTCTGAGCCAAATATAAGAAACCAAATGCACCAGCTATATCCCCAAGCTTACCTGATGCTGCTGATATACGGTGGCATGCAGACCTCAACCTTGCTGGGAAAATGTCGGCTGTCACAAATAATGTGGTGGCATTGGGTCCAAAATTTGCTAAGCAGAAGGTCGTTGAGTGCATCATCACGAATCCAATTTGGGTTTCCTTGTGAGTCCAGTGGTAGTAAGGGATGGCCAAAGCAAATATAAACACTGTCATGAAGAAGAAGACCAACAAGTGGATGGCAAATCTTCCCAATCTGTCAATCAAAGCCACTGGGACCAGTAGCCTAGGACAGTACTCCATAGAGCAATAAGTGTTCGTGCTCTTGCAATTCTATAAACCTCTTGAATTTCATTAATAGTTTTTGCGGGAGGAATCCATTCAATTGCGCTAAAGAAATCCTTTTGGGAAAGATTGTGGTTGAAGAATGCAACCCTGTAAGCGAAACTCGTGGGCATCGAAGAAACTCTGACGAGAACAAACCAAAACATTTGGCTGGTTGCTTATTATGACACGTGAAAAGCCTGGTAGACATATCCATGGACAAGAATGACAGGTTCAAGTTTAAGAAGAGCCTTGGTCATACCAAACAACTTGTTTTACGGCATAAATTTTGATCTGAGCCATGGATTGTGTTCAAATTATATGTCATTAAAGTTGATAATTAAACTTTTTATATTCATATATTATTTTTATTTCATCATATCATTTAAATTGCGTCAATTTTTGTGATTATCAACCTGTAAAGGTTTTGTATCAGTACCTCTCAATTACTCTGCATAATTTTTTCATAATAGAGATAGGTTGATAAAAATTTAGATCATTGAATACTGTCCTGTTATGTGAACTTAGCTCCAAATTTGGCACTGGCCCATAACAAAAAAAGGAAAATTGAAAAATCTATCATGTGTTTAACAAACTTATTCTAGAGAAGTGGCTAAAGCAAAATTTAAACCGCGGGCACTGTCCTGTTATGTGATCTTGGCTCCGCATTTGGCACCGACCCCTCATCAGTCTCATTCTCACCAGACATCTCCTCCAAAGATTTTCCCTTTGATTCAGGGACCAAGAAAGTAAACACCATGCCGAAGAAGTTGACGACACCCAGGACAAGGAGTGAATTCTTCACACCAATACCTGCAGGGTACCCTGCATCGGCCTTGGCCTTGTCCTGGTCCTGAGCCAAATATAAGAACCCGAATGCACCCACAATTGCTCCGAGCTTCCCAGAAGCTGCTGATATACCGTGGCAAGTGGATCTTAACCTTGCAGGGAAAATCTCGGCTGGTACAACAAATGTGGTGGCATTAGGTCCAAAGTTTGCAAAGAAGAAGGTCAATGAGTACATAACCACGAATCCAATTCGGTTGTCCTTGTGGGTCCAGTGGTTGTAAGGAATGGCCAACGCAAACATGAACACTGTCATGAAGAAGAAACCCATCAATTGGATTGCAAACCTACCTATCCTGTCAATAAAAGCCACTGTGAACCAGTAACCTGGGACAGTACTGCATAGAGCGATAAGTGTTTGCGCCCTTGCAATTCTATAAACCTCATCGATGGCATTCATGGTCTGTGCTTTGGGAATCCATCCGATCGCGCTAAATATATCCTTTTGGAAAAGATTTTGGCTGTAGAATGCAATGTCAAGCAAGAACCATGTGGTTGTTGTTCCAAGCAAGTGGAGTCCATGGCGATGAAGGAACTTTTTTGTGAACAGACCAAATTGATTGGACTTGTCCTCGGTCAGTTGCTCGACCTTCTGCTCTTCCGCCTCAAGATCCACTTGCAGAACTCTTGACATATCAGTCGCAGCCTGTTTTGCATTCTTGGCGACAAGTGCAGTGTAACGGGCAGTTTCAGGCATCTTCATCCTCCAGTAGTAGGTAAGTGCAGCGGGAAGCGCTCCAACCATTACAATTATACGCCAAACGTAGTCAGCTTGTGGAACAGTTGAGGCAAGTGCATCAACCTGGTAAGCTGGAGCATCAAACCTGGCCTTAAATGCAGATGATATAATTATAGCAAATATCCCACCTGTCAAAATTCCAAAACCTTGCATAGCAAAAACTGCAGCAATGAAGGCGCCACGAGTCTTCTTGTTAGCATATTCAGACATGATGGTGGCAGAAAGTGGATAGTCACCTCCAATACCAAACCCAAGCCAGAAACGAAAGAAGCAAAGGGTCGACATGACAGCCTTAGCATCACGGCTAAATGAAAGACCCGAGGCAATCGAACATATGACCATGAGCATAAGAGTCATACCATACACTTTCTTCCTTCCCATTTTGTCACCAAGCCAGCCAAAGAAGAGCTGGCCCGAAAGAGTTCCACAGAACGCCACACCATTAACAGCTGCCGATACATTGGGAGGCAAAATACCAGGCTTCTCTGCTCCATCAACATGGTAATATATGCGGCCAAGCAATTTGGTGACAAGGGATATGCAGAAGAGGTCATAGGCATCGGTGAAGAATCCCATGCCAGCAATAATAATTGCAGTGAAGTGATACCATTGTGTTTTTGCCACATCAAGCGCATTGAGAACCTGTAATTCCCTGGCCATGACCACCTAGCTTATGTAGGAAAATGCCTTTCCTTGCTCTCTCTTTTCTCTGCAAAACTCTTCACCAGAGTTTTGTGAGAAAAAGGGACAAAAAAGAGGGAGAGAAGAAGCTAGAAAGAAAGAAATTGATAAAGAAGCTCGTTTGGTTCAAGAAAGATGGTGTTTCTTGAATATATAAGCGACGAGCACCCCTTAAAGCATCAAAGGCAGGCAAATATACCACGGGCATATTCCCCCCCTCTTTTCGCCCGCCCTCTTTCCTCGGTCAATAACCTTTTTCATTTACGTTGCGTTTATGTTCATCCCTTTTACACCTACAATGATAACCTTACCTCTATTTCGTTGGCTACAACTATTATTCGAACTAAAAAAAGTCGTCTTCTTCTTCTTCTTCTTCTTCTTCAATTATTATTATTATTATTATTATTATAGAATTTGTGGTTTATTAATTTTAGTGAAAGTCACAAGAGTGTTGAGCAATTGTAGAGGTTTGGTTCCCTTATTTCAAGTTATATAGATTTCAGTTAAGTTGAATTTTTTTTCTATAACTAAATTAAAATTATCAACCACTCGAAGTATGTTGAGACAATCACCATGAACAGAGGTCCATAGCCATGACTTCTCTTTCTCCTAGCTTGCACGAGTCAAAGCAACAGCCCTGGTGAGAGTAGGAGGGTGACAATGAAACATTCTAGTCATCCCATGTGGTTGGTCAACAGTATGGACATATCTCTTAAAAATGGTCTGGCAGGTAAGGGATGGACAATGATTAATAATTTGGTTCCAATTTTTGTTTGCTGTAATTTGATTATTATCAGTGTCTTCTTGATAATTTTGTGGATAATACTTTTTAATTGAAACTATATTATAACTTTTTAAAAATGTTTTTATCATTAACATATTAAATTTATTAAAAAACATATAAAAATATCAATTTGATATTTTTTTATATAAAAAACAATTAAAAAAACAAATTATAACAAAATAAAAATAAAAATCACTCGTTGCACTTCTTACCTGTAACTACACAGACAAGCAACTAGAACGGGCCTCCCCACCAAAAAAGAGGGCCATCATGTAACATGTGTTATTATTGTTTATGATGTGACTATCCTTAATTTGAATGTAATATATATATTAATTAATATCTAAATGGTGTTGGGAATTCACGGTGCATTCCTCTTTTTTTTTTTTTGTTATTTTTTTCCTAACTTTCTTCTCTTTTTTTTTCAAAATTACTTTCTTTTTTTTTCAACTTTCCTTTTTTTTTCAAAATTATTTTTGTTGATTTTGCTTTTTAAATATTGAGCTGATTAAAAATTTCACTATGTAATTTTTTCTCTTTGAAATATTGTGGATTCCTGCGGTTTTTTCCCACATAGTTTTTCTATTTTATTTTTTTATTTTTCAAAATTATATTTGTCGATTTTTTTTAATATTGAGCTGATTGAGAATTTAGTTTGGTAATATTTTTTCTTTAAAACATTATTGATTGATACAATGTTTCTCCGCATGGTTGTTTTTTTTTTGTTTTTTTATGATTTTCTCCTAAATTATCTTTTTTTATTTTATTTTTTAATATTTAGCTGGTTAAAAGTTACAGTTACAATATGTGAGGAAATCACTGTAACTTTCCTCGCAGATTACTATGGATTACTACAGTGTTTTTTTCCACATGGTTTTTTTTCTAAAATTGTCTTTGTCAATTTTATTTTTTAAATATTAAGTTGGTTAAGAATTGCAATTACAAGTAAATACAAGTTTTTCCTCACAAAACACTATGGATTGATACAGTTTTTCGTCACATGGTTTTTTCCCAGTTTCTTTTGTGTTTTCATTTTTTGTAATATTTTTTTTCAAAATTATCTTCGTCGATTTTATTTTTTTAATATTGAGTTGGTTAGAATTTAACTTTGTAATAAAGCTTAATCATGTTGGGAAATCACTGTAGCTTTCCTTACAAAACATTGTGGATTGCTACAGTGGCTCTCCACATGGTTTTTTTTTCTTATAATTTTTTTCAAAATTACCTTTATCAATTTTATTTTTTTAATATTGAGCTGTTTGAGAATTACAATTACAAATAAGGCTAAATCATGTGGGGAAGCATTGTAGCTTTCATCACAAAACACTATGAATTGCTACAGTGTTTCCAACATGATTCCTCCCCTTTTTTTATTATTTTTTTTCTAAAATTATCTCTGTCGATTTTTTTTTAATATTTAGCTGATTAAGAATTTAGCTTTGTAATTTTTTTCTTTAAAACACTGTCAATTGTTGTAGTGTTTTCCCATATGATTTTTTTGTGATTTTTTTAAATTATCTTTGTCGATTTTTTTTTAAAATATTGAGTTGATTAAGAATTATAATTACAATAAAGCTAAATCATATGGGAAAAACGTTGTAGTTTTTCTCACAAAACACTATGGATTGCTACAGTATTTCTTTAAATAGTTTTTTATTTTATTTTATTGGGGAAAACACTGTAGTTTTCTTCACAAAACATTGTCAATTGCTACAACATTTTTTCTCATGGGTTTTTTTCCTTCCAAAATTATCTTTGTTGGTTTTTTTTTTAAATATTAAGTTGGTAGAGAATTTAGCTTTGTAATTTTTTTTCTTGTTATTAACAGACTAGCTAAATGATGTAGCAAAAGCACTGTATCTTTCCTCACAAAACACTGTGGATTGCTACAAATCATTTTGTTCAGTCTCTAAGTTTTTGATCACCAACACAACCTTTTTTTTTCCGTTATGAAATATTTGCTCCATCATACCTTTAGTTTCTATTACTTATCTAGCGCTGGTTCACAATTATAACACTATCAAGTGCGTTTGTTTTATAAGCCCGCGGCAGCGCGCGGGCATGTCATCTCGTATATATATAAACACTCACACACAGAATCAACAAAATAATTTCTTTTTTTTTTGGCCCCATTTGTTTGCAGGAAAGTAGTTATTTTTTGGAAAGTGGTTTCCTTAGAAAATGAATTCCAGAAAAGTAAATTATTTTTCGATGTTTGGTAGTGTCATAGAAAGTAAGTTGGAAAACATTTTCCAGTGTTTGGTTATGTTATAGAAAATGAGCTGGAAAATAGATTATTAATGTTTTTTTTTTCAAGTTTATTAAAATAATAAGGAACAAATCTTACAAATTAAAAAGTTGAATGAGAATGGAATTGAAAAAAATCTAATTTCATAAATTATCTCAAATAAAATAAATAATAATCAAAATAATAGAGATCAAATCTACCAGATAAAAAAATTGAAAGATGATGAAATTAAAATAATAATAATTACAATTTTATAAATTATTTTAAATAAAATAAGTAACAATCAAAATAATGAGGATCAAATTTTATAGATAAAAAAATTCAATTTAAAAAAATGATAAGAGAAAAGTAAATAACAATAATAAAAATAAGGACCAAATTTAATATAAAAATCAAATTAAATCAAATTTTAAGGGATGAATTTGAAAAAAAAAAAGATTCAAATAAAATATATAGCAATCAAAAGTTTGAGGACCAAATTTGATATAATCAGCAAATAATATGATATTTTTAAATTATTCACAACTTCTGGAAAGTGTTTTCCGCCCAAAATAAAAAAAAAACACTTTCCTGAAAATTAAGTTAAATTTTCCTTTGACGAGAAAGTGTTTTTCGTTGACCAATCTTTTTAATGACAAATAAATACATGAAATTTTAAAAAATAATTTTTCAAAAACTAATTTATAGAAAACAAACACATTTATTTGTTTATTTATTTGTTTATTTCATTGTTCTGTTAGCCTCTTACATCATCCCGATCAATTTACAGAAGAGAAAGAGAATAAAGTTGCATAGCCATAGACTCGATACAATTATGAATTGAATATAGAGAATTTATTTTTTGGTACACAAATGAATGTGCGTTTTTTAAATTATTTTTTTAAAATAATATCAATTAATTAATGTAAGGGGCTGTTCAAATTCTCAATTCATGAAAACTATATACAAGTTATAACCATAAGACTTGATCTCTTGTTTCTTATCGAATTAATGACAAAAAAAAAAAGAAGCTTTATCAGTTCTAGATTCTAAGAAAAAGGTAAGTGTTAATTAGGTAAAAAGTATGGACCTTACAATATACAGAAAAATATAATCAATAGTAATGTTTATACTGTCAATTATTCAGATAATATGAGTATTTCTAAGATTTTTAATGCTTGAGATATCTATTAAAAAATTAAAAATTGTATATAAAAGGTAAGTGTTAATTCAAAACGCTTAATTTTTAATGCTTGAGATATCTATTAAAAAATTAAAAATTGTATATAAAAGGTAAGTGTTAATTCAAAACGCTTAATTTTAATGTTTAATTAAGTAAATATTAACTACTAAAATGTTAACTATTCATTTATTTTGGAAGGTTTAGGTTAAAAAAATGATGAATTATATTAAAAAGGACATGAAAGAACTAATTCCATTCCATTCCATAGATTTGATACTATTTGTGTTTCAAGACTCTGGATTGTGGGCAGTTCATAGGGAGATTTTGTGGCTTGAAATTTATGCGAAAGGAAAACTAAGGCGTAGTTTCATGGCGATTATGTATGTATTTGTATTTTAATTTTTAATTAGTGACATTGATGCCAATATTTTCACCCATTAACGTCAAGGGACAGATTACACGTGCAATTAAAGTTGATAATTAAGATTTTTATTTCCATATGTTAGTTCTATTGCACTATATCATTTAAATTACATCAATTTTATAATTATCAAATTAAGATTTTTAAATTTCTTCGAAATAGCAATTATAATTATGTGGGAATGTTCTCAAATAATAATAAATAAATAAATAAAAATATGCCTCCTAAATTCCACATGACCATGGAGTCATTTCCATTTCATTTAGACTTTGTTTCTGAGAATTCCAAGTGCATTTTAAAGAGTTCAGGTCAGATTTATAACATGAAAGAATCAAACTACCTAACAGGTTAGGCAAGTATGAACCTTTTGCAAGTCATCATTAAGAGTTTTCGGCTACTGAAAGCTATGTAGCTTGTCTTGTTAGATTCTGGAAATGAGTCAAAGGTTCTTAAATGGTGAAGGTGGTTCACGATTCACACGTAATTCCTGGTACTTGTGCCATAATTGATGCTCAGATGCTGCTGGCTGGCTGGCTCTTAACTGTTAAGTCGTCGGTAAATTTAGTGTAGCTGGGTTAGCCACCCAAAACCCACAATCAGATTCGATAATTTAATGTCTTTTTCAACACAAACACACACACATGGAAGCAATCGAAGTAAAAGGAAGTTTCGTTAACTCTTCATGAGGCAAAAAGGTACTAGTTTGGAGAAAGAAATTGACGTGTACCAGGGAGGAATTAAAGGGTCTTCAGAATTTACGTTCAAGTGGTCACCCTGTAAAGGTTTGTATCATTGCCTCGCAATTACTCTTGCATAGATAGGTTGATCAAATTTCGAAGTCAAAAAAATGGGGGTGTACAAGTAGGTGATGGCAAAGAAATGGGGGTGTAGAAGTAGGTGAAGGCAATTACTTGGAAAAATAAAATGCTAATTTAAGAGTGATGATATGATTATTTTTTAAAATGTTTTTATTTTTGTAAAAAATATATTAAAATAATATTTTTTAAAGAAAATTAAAATTTAAAGAAAGGTCTTATGAAACGCCCCTAATTCTCGGAATGAGTTTTCTTTCTTAGTTCTTTTTTTCCACCTGCGAAAATATTAGGAATTGACTTTTGAACCCTAGTGCATGTCTATATCAAAACGGTGGTCCAGCTAAACTGCTAAAGTATGGAATCATTCACACCTCACTTTCGAGGACACCGCAGAAAAAAACAAGAAAGATGCAAGAAATCAAAATAAGCTAAGGAAATGGAGGATATGTCCATGTGGTTAGAATCGATTGGAATGCAAAAGCTAAAACTCATCATCACAATAGCGTTTCAACAATGTAAACCTCTTTTGACATCTCAGCAAGTTGAAGTGAAATAAAAGAGACCTGATTTACTCGGTAACTTACAAGGCTGAGGAAGACAGAGCAGGGGGAGAAGACAAACGATAACAATAGAGGTATATTGAGAAATCTATCAAGGGTTTAGCTAACTTGTAATAGAGAACTGGATAAAGAAAAAATTTAAACCAACGGTACTGTCCTGTTATATGAACTTTGCTCCACATTTGGCACCGACCCCTCATCAGTCTCATTCTCACCAGACATCTCCTCCAAGGATTTTCCATTTGATTCAGGGACCAAGAAAGTAAACACTATGCCGAAGAAGTTGACGACACCCAGGACAAGGAGTGAATTCTTCACACCGATACCTGTAGGGTACCCTGCATCGGTCTGGCCCTTGTGCGGGCTCTGAGACAAATATAGGAACCCGAATGCACCCACAATTGCTCCGAGCTTCCCAGAAGCTGCTGATATACCGTGGCAAGTGGACCTTAACCTTGCAGGGAAGATCTCGGCTGGTACAACAAATGTGGTGGCATTAGGTCCAAAGTTTGCAAAGAAGAAGGTCAATGAGTATATAATCACGAATCCAATTCGGTTGTCCTTGTGGGTCCAGTGGTTGTAAGGAATGGCCAACGCAAACATGAACACTGTCATGAAGAAGAAACCCATCAATTGGATTGCAAACCTTCCTATCCTGTCAATAAAAGCCACTGTGAACCAGTAGCCTGGGACAGTACTGCATAGAGCGATAAGTGTTTGCGCCCTCTGCAATTCTATAAACCTCATCGATGGCATTCATGGTCTTTGCTTTGGGAATCCATCCGATCGCGCTAAATATATCCTTTTGGAAAAGATTTTGGCTGTAGAATGCAATGTCAAGCAAGAACCATGTGGTTGTTGTTCCAAGCAAGTGGAGTCCATGGCGATGAAGGAACTTTTTTGTGAACAGACCAAATTGATTGGACTTGTCCTCGGTCAGTTGCTCGACCTTCTGCTCTTCCGCCTCAAGATCCACCTGCAGAACTCTTGACATATCAGTCGCAGCCTGTTTTGCATTCTTGGCGACAAGTGCAGTGTAACGGGCAGTTTCAGGCATCTTCATCCTCCAGTAGTAGGTAAGTGCAGCGGGAAGCGCTCCAACCATTACAATTATACGCCAAACGTAGTCAGCTTGTGGGACAGTTGAGCGAATTGGATCAACCTCGTAAGATGGAGCATCAAACCCGGCCTTAAATGCAGATGATATAATTATAGCAAATATTCCACCAGCCAAAATTCCAAAACCTTGCATTGCAAAAACTGCAGCAATGAAGGCGCCACGAGTCTTCTTGTTAGCATATTCAGACATGATGGTGGCAGAAAGTGGATAGTCACCACCAATACCAAACCCAAGCCAGAAACGAAAGAAGCAAAGGGTCGATATGACAGCCTTAGCATCACGGCTAAATGAAAGACCCGAGGCAATCGAACATATGACCATGAGCATAAGAGTCATACCATACACTTTCTTCCTTCCCATCTTGTCACCAAGCCAGCCAAAGAAGAGCTGGCCCGAAAGAGTTCCACAGAACGCCACACCATTAACAGCTGCCGCTACATTGGGAGGCAAACTACCAGGCTTATCTGATCCATCAATATGGTAATATATGCGGCCAAGCAATTTGGTGACAAGGGATATGCAGAAGAGGTCATAGGCATCGGTGAAGAATCCCATGCCAGCAATAATAATTGCAGTGAAGTGATACCATTGTGTTTTTGCCACATCAAGCGCATTGAGAACCTGTAATTCCTTGGCCATGACCACCTAGCTTATCTAGGAAAATGCCTTTCCTTACTCTCTGTTTTCTCTGCAAAAATTGAAACCGGAGTAAAAACCATGCAATATCACAAGGATCTTTAGAAAATAATATCGAAAATTTAAACGAGTTTGCTTAAGAGCCGGTGATAATTGAAATTCCAAATGGCGTCACCAATAAAAAAAGAGCACAGAAAAACAAACAAACAAAAGAAAGCCATTCTCACTCTTCACGTTACTTGGGGACGGTAGGACTAATTCTCAAGACAGCAATAAAATACATAGATTCTAATTTTGTTAAATACAAGTTTTGGATTTTTCACACAATTTTTTATACAACGAAGAAAACAGCATATTCAAAGATTTATCGGAAGAGACTATCCTATTAGTCAAGTGGTAGGTCCAACTGCTACTCTATTTCTTAATCACCTCACTTAATTTAGCTTTCTGGAGAGCAAGGAGCAGTGTATGAGACAAGTAAAAGAAATTAACAGACACAAGTAGAGACAAAAGAGCAGTTCCTGTATTTCACACAGATCTTTTTGGTGGTAACTATGAAACAAATAAATAAATAAATAGCCCATTAATCATCTAGAAAGGAAAAACTTCCATGACGATAGGAAATTTAAAGTAAAAGACAAGGAGAACTCATAGTAGCTAATAAGAAATCTCTCTCACACTGGACAACCACAGATGCACGCTACCACAGATGTTTAGCAATTTTCCATGGCTAAAAGTTCTGTTAAGACAACGACAAATAAGAAAAATTCATGCCCACAAAAAACATTAAATCTCATACACTATTGTGAACAAAAAGAGAAGCTGAAAATTCATCGAAAAAAAGAGAGAGAGAGAGCTGAGAAGGGAATTCTCTAGATGTAACAACAACATTTGAAAGTTGATCTACTGCAACAAAATCTAGATTTAAAGAGAGAAAAAATAAGAGCAGGGGTAGAAAAGAAACACCTCTACTATTTGATAAATCGAAAGTGCTAACCAAAATTATCAAGCTACACAAGTGGATTCAGGCAGGATGGATGGACAAGAAGTATTATTATGTATTTTTGAACAAAACAAGAACATGGGAGAGAGTTTCCTTACTCTACGTAGAATTTTAAATAGTAATATCAATTAATTAAAAGCTTTGATTCTTACAAGAACATTTATTTAAAGTGATGCTTAGCTTTTCCAAGTGATGGGGTGAGATCCTAGAATCAGACTAGTAATAATAAATTAATAAAGAAGATCAACCGGCGATTGTGGCAGCATTTGTGGACCAAAAAAATCAAAACTGAATCACAATTTGCAGCAAGGAAGTTGAAATATAGATCCAGACAGGTCTCAACTGGCAATACTTGATATGAGATTTGAACATAAATTGTTTCTTAATTAAAAATTTCCAGAAAAAAAATGTATATGGAGAAAGCGAAAAAATCATGAGTATAACAAAAGTTGTATACTGTCGTTTTTTTTTCCTCCCTCTTTTGCATGCATGAGAGAAACACAAGAAATGACAAGAATACAAGGCGAGAAAACCCCATAAAAGAGAGAGCTTTAATTTGCAAACTAGCTAACCTTCCTTCCTTCACGAATCTTGCTGTCTTTCTCGAGAGAGTGAGGAGGGGACAAAAAGGAGGGAAATGAAATGGTGGAAAAAAAGAAATTGGTGAAGAAGAATGCTGTGGCTCAAGTAAGAGAGTGTGCCTTGGATATATATACAAGTAACAAAGCGGCAAAGGGAGGGAAAATATACCACCGGCATATTCCTCTCACTATTCGGGCGCCCTCTTTCCTCGGTCAGCAACCCACACGCTTTTCTATTTCCCTTGCCGTTTTATCTC
The DNA here is from genome assembly GCF_000002775.5 of Populus trichocarpa. Taxonomy (NCBI): domain Eukaryota; kingdom Viridiplantae; phylum Streptophyta; class Magnoliopsida; order Malpighiales; family Salicaceae; genus Populus; species Populus trichocarpa. The sequence continues at coordinate 22,495,398 of NC_037289.2, read as the reverse complement.
CTTCAACACTTGCAGTAATAACTTCGGCCTCTTTCGTTGGCCACCACTATTATTCAGCCTGAAAAAATCTTATATTATTTATTTTATTGGAAGTTGTCAATGCGCTGGCCAATTGGATCGAAGTAAAGGCTTTCTTTCCTTATGTCAAGCCATCAGTTAAATTAATTTACTAAATTATGTAAACGTAAAATTATCAACGACTTGTCTTGAAGTGAGCTGGAACAGTCACCATGAACCACGGTCCATAGCCATGAATGCTCTTTCTCCGAACCTGCACTAGTCAAAGTGTTGTCCGTTGTAACAGTTCTAGTGAGCGTGGGGGAGTTCGCAACTGGGGTCATCCCCGTGTGAGAAAGAAACTCTAGTTATTGTTCCACGTAGTCGTCGGTCAACATTATGGACATTTGAGTTAAAAAGTGGTCTGAATTTCGTGGATGGAGGGATACTTCTTAATTAGCAGCAACTGTGTAAAGACAAACAAGTAGGAATGGGCCACCCTCCCTAAAGTCTACAAGAGGGCCACCATGTACTATATACTATTGTCTACTAGTATACTATTGTCGTTTGTGATGTGATAAGGCATGATTCCACACTCACACACAAACACACACAGTATGTGTTTATCTTAAAAAAAAAAAAAAGATTTTTTAGTGTTTTTTTCCATGATAATTTTAATGGGTTGAAATTAAAAATTTAAAAAAATTCATTTTAATTTCTTTTAAAGTAAAACACACAATTAAAAAGTACTATGCACAATAACATCAAAACACAATTCGATTTGTTAAATTGAGCAGATTAATTTCTTTTTCTTAACAACGCTGTTCTATTAGGATATTATATATATCATGTATTCTTGTATGGAGTATTTTTTAAAAATATTATTTGTTTGAAAATGTATTAAAATGATTTTTTTTTTATGAACACATTAAAACCTTAAGAAAACACTAAAAAATATCAATTTAATATTACTTTTTAAGAAAACATTTTTAAACCACACCAAAAAAAAATCACCATACTCTTAAACACTAATAATTCATCACGACCAATTTATTATTTCATGGAAGAGAAAAGAGAATCAGATTGACATAGAGGTTATTTGGGAGCAACTCGTGTTTTAATATTTTTTGAATTTATTTATTTTAAATTTTTTTTATTTTTTAAATCGTCTTGATATGATGATATCAAAAATAATTTTTAATATATATATATATATATTATTTTTAAATTAAAAAATTATTTTAAAAAACAACCGTTTTCGTATTTCATTTTAAACTAGTGACAAGTGTCCCGTGTATATGCCTGTATCAAAAACCAGGTGAACAATTTGGTCAAAATATGTGTACTTTCTTGATGATAAATTCATGGCTTCTGGAAATGATGATTGTGAGGAAGATTTGGAAGTCATCGGTGAGAAACTCAAAGAAGGATGATTAAAACTCTTCTGTTCATGTAATTTCGTCATATAAAATAAATTAAATTTGATCAAATTCATGGAGAAAAAGCCCAAAGATACATAGAGGTGACCTCAACCTGTCGTTATCGGTATCAATTTCCCCCTCTTCTTACTGCCATTACATGAGCATGATAATTGCAAAATTTCTATGCCCCGCCACCCGGATTCCTGTCCAAGTGGGCATCTCTCATTTGTTGTCCACAGTTGACCTATCTAGTCAACTCCTTATCTCGATTATTTTATGTGCATCTCCAACCATGCAATCCTGCGACGGGATTTTCTTCATTTCATATTGAAAAACAATCACTTGCAGACAAGCAAATAATGCTGCAGTTGCATGTATCTCTCTCTCTTGTTTTTTTCTTTTTTATTAACAGTGTGACTAGGAATTTAATAGCGATCACGATTTAAAATATATTTTTATTTAGAAATATATTAAAATAATTTTATTTATTTTAAAAAAATTATTTTCGATATTAACCTTTCAAAACGATATAAAAACATTAAAAAATAATTTTAAATAAAAAAATTTATATTTTAAAAGAACGCGGTTTGAACTACGCTACAGATATACTATAAAGATATCTTCAAAGTAATTATTTTGCACGTCAAAATCAGATCCCTCGTGGTCAAGTCTTAAACTAACAATTAGGGGTACTCATTGGTTCAAATAATTCAGTTTGGATTAAAAATTCAAATTCAACCAAATTTTCTTTTCTAAAACTTTGAATGGAAGTGAACTGAATGAGATAATCTAATTTATCGGTTTGGTCTTATATTTTTTAAACCAAATAAATCCAATTTAATTCATAGACCTTTTTAGATCGGCTATTTCTAGCATGTTTTGATTTAATAGGGCTTTAATTTGGAATGAGTTTTTAGTTATAATAATCTTTTTTGTTTGATTTGGATTTTTAATTTCTAAAAGCTAAATCCAAAACCGAATTTAATCATTTAAAAAAAAAACTTTTAACCATAGGTACTAAATTTAAACATTAGGCAAATATTTAAATAATAGGGGACTGAATTGTATAGGTAGAAGAAAGATCAGCCTCATTTTTTTTTTTATCGAGTTTATTTGGGATATTTAAATATTTAGCACTGTTTTTCCCCTCTATACTATAGTACATACAGTAATAAAATGTCCTCTCTTTCGATAGCTGTAAGAGTAGCTAGTTTTCTCGCACGATCAAGCCGGCATGGATTTGTGATTTCCTTTTTGTGTTCAAAGAAGAAGGAAGCTCACACTTTGATTTGATTTGATTTTACCTGTCACTTCTCACAAAACTAGTATACCCTTGGTAGAAGGTATTGATTGATTTCATGGGGGGAAAACAGTACGACGTCGCCTGAAAGCTTATCACAATAGTCGTCGAGTTATAATTTGGTGCGACTTTTGCTTCCGTCGTCAATTTTTTCAATTTAATACAGCTTCATACGTCAAAGTACATCACAATCAACAGTAGCAAAATGGCAGAATACAACATCTTGTGGGTTGGTAAGTTTTTAGTGGTTTTGACCGGGTTTGTTGCTTTTAATTTTCACCAGTGGCTTCCCATGATTTGGAGTCGCCAGATACATTTTAAGGTGTTTATGGTATAAGTTGTGGTATTTTATTAGTTAATTTTTAAATTTATTTTAAAAAATAGATACATTTAGAAGAAAAAGACGTACCAAGTAGAAATATTATTATATTTTTTGTAGGTTATAAGTTTTTTTTTTTTTCTCTTTGTGTTTATGTCTGTTTTTAAGATAGATTTAAAAAATAACTAATAAGATATTAATAATTATTTCATGAGCATCCTCTAGAATAGCCGAACAATCTATCTCATAATCACTCCACAACGTCTCACAAACAAATTGAAAAGGCAATATTGAAATTGTATTTCCACATGCAATTTTTTTTCACGAGATAAAAAAAATATAATGTAAACTTGGATTGTAAAATTAAATTATAAAATAGTAAGTAAATTCTTAAACTAATTATATAATAATAATTTCAGCCAATAAATTAAATTACATTAAAATCTTTTAAAAAGAGTCAACAATATTATAATCAATGAATTGTCTAAATAAAATGAGAGAGATAGATAATATATATCAAGAAATGTATTTTTCTACTCTTAATAAATAAAACAAGGTAAATGTATTTCTTAACAACTGAATGATAGGAAGTAAACAAGGTAAAACCGAACTAAGTTTACCGATTTTACACAAGTCAAGCTTAATTTTACTGGTTTTCAAGTTTTTAGTCTGATTTTACATATTAGATACATAGTAACTTGTAAAATCATATGATTTTAAGAGGTAACTTGCAATTTTGACAACAATGAACATAGTTTCTTGCGTGGTCCTAGATATCCTTCACTCCTGTATAGCTTGTGTTGCCTCTCGAGCCCTCACAATATCCTAGATATCCTTCACTCCTGTATCGTGGAAAAAACTTTGATATATTCTAAAAGTCATATCTTTAATATAATCTGAAAGTTATTTTTTTCATAAATTATTTTTCTAAAAGTAGCCTATAAAGTGCATTTTAATTAGTAAAATTCTAATTAAATTAAAAGACATAATCTAAATAAAAAAAATAATTTAAAAACAAGAAGGAAAATATAAAGAGTCATGAAATAGCAGCATTCATACCTAATTTGGATTTGAAAACGAAAACAATTGGCAAGCTCACTACTCCTATATAATTAGACCTTGAAATTAATCTAGAAAAACCTTTGCCTGATCCAACAAGTATTGTACTCGTACAAGATATTTTAAACCCTAAAAAATATTAATAATTAAATAAATGATACAATAAAAATAATTGTGTTATTGTAATAGCAATAATAAAGTAGTTGGTGTTGGTGACACAAATAAATAAGCAGAAAAGAGCCCACCTTGTTTGTACACATTATGTTTAATAATTACTAAACACTTATAATTCATGAATTTCGGAAACGATTGGAAGCGTATGGATGCTAATCTGCCGAATTCAGTACAAGTATGAATTGAGTTAAAATGGTCTGAATTCCGACTAATTTGGTTCCACTTTTTGTTTGGCGTTTTTGGATTTATTTTTAGACTTTTTACCGGTATCTATAAAGACAAACAACTAAGAATGTGATTCCCCTCCCAAAAGTCTACAAGAGGGCCATCATGTAGTATATATACTGTTAATTTTGTTTATGATGCGACCATCTTTGAATGCAATGAATATATATATAAAAAGAGATTGAAAACTTAATCTCAACACTAAAATAATTCATTACAATAAACAATATCAATTCAATTATAAATTAATTAAATTATATAGTTAAATATCTAACAAATTAACTCGTCGATGTGCCTGCACCATCAAAACCACGCGCATGTCGTCATCCAGCATCATAATTAAACAACCTCATCTTTCTCTATTGCATTGTCTAAATGTTGAGCTTCTCCAATCTCGTCAAGTGAAAAATGACACAATAAGAATCAAGTATTAAAAGCATCGCATACAACATCGTCGGTAGCATTACGAACTGCGACCACAGCTCTCCAATCCTCGTGTATTAAGACATTCACCTAATAAAATAGAAAATATGGTATTATCATTTATAAGATATAGATAAGAATTTTATCATTTTTTAAAAAACTAATTTGTGCATATCAATTTATTATATCTTGGTGCATGATGCTCAAAATTATCTGGGTTACATGATGGCTGACGTGGAGTGTAACATGGATGTCTCATAACATACTCTCATGGTGGTGTTATGAATCGCCTTATTATGTTCATGTGCCGTGTCATATAGAGATTTAACTCAATAGGCGAATACTGCTCTGTAAATATGTGATATCTCCTCACATGCCACAAATTAAGGTATTTTACATTTAAAAAATTTCTCATAGAAAATTTAAATTTAATAATGCATTCCTAATTATTATTACAGAGTTTCAATTGAGAGTTATCTTTCCGTAGCCATGTTGAACATTTGATTTCTCCAAACATTAAGATAACCGATGTGAAGATTCTCTCATAACCAAAACTTCATATTCATAATAAAAAAAATTAGTAAATATTTAGATTAACAATATTTAATGGAATATAATATGAAATTATACATGTAGAAATAATAAACATCCACCGATTTGTTTCTCGTCTGATATACATGTGTGGAAAAGATGATAGTACAGATATGCAAGCATCGCCAAGCACAAAAAAGTTTTCTAGTAGTGGCAGAAACTAACATGGAACTTCATTGCCTATCATATCACTAAAGATCATGGCCCCAAACATATGCATTATGTATGTTCTAGCATAATAATGCAATACAATCTTTGTAGCGCCTTTTGGTAGAGTCTTAAAACTCTCTTTCAACCATGTTAACCTAATAAAATCCCCTTTATATCTCTTAGGGGGGGACACCCATCCCAATAGTCGAAGACATAAATCATATTTGTTGAAAGTTGTGAGGCCTGTAATAGAGGTTTAATTTATCGAAAGGTTGATTTGCATGACAACATTTTGTAAAGTCGGTGGCATCTCTCCAACATGAAAATACCATTCATATGATGGTTTATGCTTACACTATAACTACATATAAATTATAGTTGAACGTTGCACTTTGTATTAAAGTGAATTTTTTACATTCCATTATTTAATTGCATTGATTGAATCGACATGGTTCAAAACATTTGTCTAACCTCCAACTTAGTATTTAAACTTAAATTTATACGACTCAAAACCCAATCAAATCTCATCACATGAGCAGAATCACTAACATCTTCAAATTCAGGAATAAAGGGTCTTATTGTTTAGTTTATTGGCTCACCCTACCCATCTTTCTTAACTATATCGGTATGTCAACCATCTTTTTTATTACTCGGTTCAAATTCATCATAACTATATGAAGTAGTTATCATATCCAACCGAGGTTTCATATGCACCATTTAATGAATCAATGTTAGGTTATGGCATCACTAACAGACGTATTGCATTTGATGATTTTTTGGTTCTTTGACTATAACTTGAAACTCGAGTCGACTCCAAACTCATAATGATATCAGCACATCAAAATGATCTGAAAACATTAAAAAAATATTAGTTTGAAGCAAAAAAAAATTAATTTTTTTAACACATAAAACACAAAGTAAAAAACACCCAATTTAGTTATGAAAACTATATGCAAGTTATAAGTTATAACCACGAAATTAATGACGGGCAAAGATAAGTGGGCAGTTATAGCCTTCGTACATTCGTGTTTCTAGAACCAGTTGAACAATTTGGTCAAAATATGTGTGCTTCCTTGATGATAAATTCATGACACTAGTCTTACGATGATATGATGTGACTTGGATTTTAATTTAATTTATAATGTAAAAGAACAAGACACAAATGTTTATTAAAGAAACATTAGGGTATTATTTACGTTTAATGAAATAAATTTAAAATATATAAATAAAAATAATAATTATGAATACTAATTAAATATTAAAATAAAAAGCTAATTTTCTTCAATAAAAAGAAAAGGAGTTGATATTAATTAAATTAAATTAAAAAATAAAAAAATATAATTACACGCTGCTATCTTAAGATAGATCAAGCCTGCACGCATGGCCAAGCATGAGAAAGTCAATGTCCATATTGCTGGCGGAATAATTTTTATTGAAGGGGTTGTTTGCTCCACTTTTTTTAAAAAAAGCATTGACTTTTTGTAGATGAAAAATTCTCAAACATTAAAAATTAAAATTCTAGTTTTGGAATCTCAAAACTCATTTTAAACTTACTTTTATTTAAAAAAATCTTTAAAAACACCATAGCAATATCTATAAACTCATATTTAACTCTAAAATACCGTTCAATAACTCTAAAAAAACCATAATTAAATGAATAAAAAAAACTTGATGGACGTAGATCTATTTTTTTGGCATGCGTGAATGGCAACACTATTTCCACTAAACTCCACTTAAAATGCGAGGACCCAATGAAAAAAAAGAAGAAAAAAAAAGAAGAGAGACTGCGCCATTGACTTGAACAGTGCATATGTGAACAGTTCAGTTTACTGTAAAACCACCCAAATCGTCCAAGCTTACTGTACAATTAATATGGAAACGATGATCGTCGGAATGATTTGATGTCATCGGCGATAAATTCAAAGAAAAATAATTAAAATGCTTCTGTTTATAAAAAAAATAAAATAAAACTTGATCATGGTCACGGTAACTTAGAGTCAGGGAAGCGAAACCCACAAAATACTTAAAGGCGACCTCAGCCTGTCGTCCTCGGTGTCAGTTTTTCCCTTCACTCTCCTCGAAACCCCCTCCTCTCTGCCATTATATGAATAATAAATATGAACGTGACCTGCTATCCTTCTCTTCTGCCCCCTCCATCAGGAAACCTTCATCTTTATTTTGTTAGCACAGTTGACCACTAGAGTCAACTCCTTCAACTATGAAAATTAAGCGCCATTATTTTATGAACATCTCTAATCATGCAATAAAGCGACGAGGATTTCATTAATTCATATAAAATTTTTTTGCAGACGACCAAATAAGGGTGAGCATCGGCTCAGACAGTTCGATTTGAATAGAGACAGATTGTCGTTTCCTTTCATTTCTGTGAGAGTAGTTCTCTCTCCTACAAGCCGACATGGACTCGTGATTTCCCTTTTGTCTTCAAGGAAGAAGGAAACATAGGAGGAAGCTCACACTTCGATTTTATTTATCTGTCACAACTCATAAAATTACTATACCCTTGTTGGGTTCTTAAGAGGCCTTGATTGATTTTGTGGGATAAACAGTATCAGATAGCAAGCACAATATTCGTCCAGTTATAATTTTGTGCAAACTTTTGCGTTCAGAAGATATTTCAAAATCTAATATGTTTAACAATAAGATTATTTGATGGTTTGGATCATAGATTAATCAAATATTTATTAAAATAACTTTACAGTAAAGGAAACTATCTCTTGATAAATCACTCATAATATCTACAAAAAGTTATCTTTTGGGGGAATCAAGGGCCCTTAAATGATTAAATCAATAATCATATAGAGAGACTAATAAATATATTAAAGAACATTAAATTATAATAACAAGATTGTTTATTTTTGTTCTGGTAATGTAAATTATAAACCTTTTACCTAGACAGTTCAAGAGATATTTATAGTTCATGATCCATATTTTTTGCTTAAGCCACGAGGTTAAAGAGTTATTTTACCTTGATAGTATTAATATGAAACACATATTCCTTACATATGCGCATTAATGATAAAAAAAAAAAACTCTTGCATATACATTAATAATAATAATAAAAAAATTGAGAAAGCATTAATCTGGTGGGTTGGTAGGTTTTTAATTTTCATTAATGGGCTTCCCACAAACTGGAATAGGTGAACAATTTAATTCATTGTCGCTCTACTACTTCAAAAGGTGTCTAACGAACAAATTGGGGAGGCAATTATAATTATTATAAAGAAAACTGAGTTCGTGAGGTGAAAACGTTGTTCAACGTGAATTGTGCGATCACTCATAAATCACTATAGTTTGTAGCAATAATTTTTATTTTATTTATTTATTTTGATACTCAAATTTTTTCTTCTCGATTGAGTTCTTTGATTTCAAAATTGAAAGACAACGGCATCCTATCTCTTAACCAAATGTGAAATTAAAAGATAGAGGATCAAGATGGAAAAGACACTAAAAAATAGATGATGTGTTAAAAATTAGAGTGAAAATCTCAATTTAGTCTTCCAATTTTTCAAATTATACCTTTCAGTCCCTTAAGTTCTTTGAAATGAAATTTTGATACAAAACTTTATTTTTATTATTTTTCAGTTTCTAATTTGTGAGAGGAGAGAAAAAGCATTGCTGAATTTTAACGTATGGAGAAAAGTTGTCATTGATACCAATTTCAACCACCAAAATAGTTAATTTTGATGTTCACTAGTTTCATTCGATAAAAGAAGTTTGATGAATATTGTTTAAAACCTCAATATAGTCTAAAAAACAAATCAAAGTCGAGGAAGCAACTAAGCCGTGAGGTGGTGATTTTTTTCTATTTTCTCATTTTGATCTCTAAAGTCCTTTTCTCCTTGATGGAGCCCTTCGATTGCCAAATTAAAAGACAATTGCTTCCTATTTTTAATGAGTGGCAATATTGAAAAATGGGGGACCAAGGTAGAAAAGGTGTCAAAAGTAGGTGGTGGGTTCAAACTTGGCATGAAAAGTTCAATTTAGTTCAATTTTTCAAATCATACCTTTTTCATCCTTTAAATTTTGACATAAAATTTTAATTTTATTGTTTTTTAGTTCATGGTTTGTGAGAGGTGAGAGAGAAAGAGAGCATCACTAGATTTTAGCGTAAAGAGATAAAGTCATCGTTAACATTAATTTTGACCACTAAAATGGTTAATATTGGTGTGCAGTTCGAAGTTTAGGAAATTTTTTTTTAACTAGTTTGATTTTATGTTTTTTGACTAGTTTTTGGGTTTTATAAGTTGATAAATCGGTTTTTAGATGTTCGAAGCGTGTTTATAATGTATTTTTTGGGTTAAAATGAGTTTTTAGAGCAGAAAATGCTTTGTCTTGATTTTTCAGTCACCATAGTGATGTCTAAAATTAGGGTAGATGGATGAGATATCACTTGTCTTAGCAAATAAAGTGTTGTCTCATTATTAAAAAAAAAAAACATAGGGGCAAACAACAATATTAAGAATATTTTGAATTGGGTTAAGGTAATTACAGATTTGATTGGTTAAGCTGGAATGTACATACTCTTTTTTTTTTTAATGCACTTTTGGCCCCTCAATGTAAAAAAATAATAATTTTATCTTTGGTATCAATGATCTATTTTTTTATTTAACTTAAAAAAATAATTTCATCCTTTGTTAAATTAGCTAGCTAGTTGGCTCTATATAGTTTAGATATTTAGAATATTTTGATAAAATTTTATCTCAATTTAATAATGAAATAAGAAACTATACTTGTTTCATTAAAATGTGCATTAAACTAATTTGAAATTCCTCCAAATCTAAAAAAATCGTAAATATTAAAAAAGTAATATAATAAGGGTCGCATGTTAACGTTTGTTAAAGGATTGGAGTGTAAAGGAAGGCAATAATAGGTCCTTGGAGTTGATGAAACAAATAAATAAGCAAATAAATAAGCACAGTTTATGAAGTTTCTTAATTTGAATGCCGAATTCAATGTCACATTCAAAAATATTTATAATTTTTTTTTTGTAACGTTGAAATTTATGTTTGACTTGAAAAATTTAATTCCACTAATTATATATACATTCGCATGTGTTAAGGTTCATCCATCTCTTCTTTTTTAGTATCAAAATAAAATTCGTATTCCTTTCAAATGGGTATATATATATGTATATGTGTGCTCGACTTTATATATGAAGTGTGTGTTAAACAAAAAAGACTTGAAACTTGACAACAACATACATATTATCTTTAGAAATTACTAATTAAACACTTAAAATTCATGAATTTAAGGAGCGATCACAAGCATATGGATGCTAATCTGCCGAATTCATCAGTAGCTCTATAAAGTTAACAGATGCAGGCAAGAATATCTAGACAGGATGATTATATTAAACGAGAGATTTCCACTTAATTTATTATAGGAAGTAGTTGTCAGGATCAGGAGATTAAAAAAAAAGGGGGCAGTGTTCACCGTTGCAGTCGGCATCATCGATCTTAATTAATTTGTTTTATTAAATCTTAAGTATTTGCTAGCAATCATTAATGATGATACCCACGTAATAAATTATTGTAATGCTACGAATTTTGCGGCCTAATGGAGGGTATAAACATCGTCCTTGACAAATTTGAAAGAAGAAATAATTTTTTTTAAAAAACAATTGCTGAGTTTTCAGCGGGTAGAGCTGGAAATAAAGGGTGGATGCTCAATGATTACATTTGTGTGAGTGCCAGGAAGGTGGTCTAATTCTAAAGAACAATAAACTGCATAAAAACCTAGCTACCTCCAACTTTCTCACCACTTCCACTTCATAATGTTGGCATCCACATTCCTTAAAAAATGTTTAGAATTCGCTAGAGGAGTCCATTCTCAAGGGCCATAACTTAAATTAGAGCTTCCTAGATCTTTCTTTCCATCATTCATTCACCACTCTTGAATCGAAACCCCTTACAGTGAAAGCTAGCCTCCCACTCCCACTCCATAAAAATCTGTATAATTTGATAAAGGTTTCGTTGGCTTCTTGGAATCTCTTTCAATGTCCCATGTAAAGTGGGGAGCATAATGAAAAGGATATCCAACCGTCTCACAACTAACATGGCTGCAAGATACCCCTTCCTGTGTTTCTCCCTTTGACAATAAAAGCAATAAGCACTTCAAAATGGTTCTCAGAAAAAACCAAAAGTAGCTTTCTTGCTAGAAAATACCATTGATTCAATGGATTTGTTGATGGTTTTTATATGGTCTATTTAGGTTAGCTAATGTTGTGGATTTGAAAAAGACAAATGCACCAAAATTAAAGTTCAAAAAGTTGTGAAGTGTCTTATGTTAGTGTCTGCCCAAACACCATCGGTCTATAGAATGGACTCTTCTGTACACCGGAAAGTTCTGTTTATAGGTCAGACCAAATTAAAGAGATTGAAGGACCCGCCCATGATGATCGCCCAATATCACCTGATATTTTTGTCTGCACATAATGACTAGTTTTTTCTAGGATGGTTGATAGTGATAAAACAGTGTTTTTGACTTTAGAAAATAGGAACTCCAATACGACTCGACAAGATTTAATTCTTCAACGTGCATATTATCTGAGTCGTGAGTAAAAGAGAACCTAGAAATCCAAGATTGCTTGGGAAAGAAAAAGGTTTAATGCTTTATAGGAAGCAGCAGAGTTTGAGGAATCTACAGGTATTTTGAAGCATGAGGAATGAAGACAACATATATGTGCGTATGGCTGTTAAAACCACAAACATGGGGTTGCATGTTCTTTTGACTGGATCATTGTCTTGGGCCTTTTTCAGCTTTTAGACAAACAAACGAGAGAGACAGCCATGAGAATAGATGAAGAGGTTTGACAAGTGAAAAATAGACTTTCACTTTTTGATATGAATTATAATCTGAGAGCCCAGACGAACCAGTTAAGAAAATCTAGGCCCGAGCAGGCCAGGACTAGTTAGGCATTCAGGTTCGAAATCTTTGCCCAGACCCATCTATTTTTAAATTGTATATTTTTCTTATTAAACAATTATTTTAATTCAAAAATTTAAGTTTTTTGGATGGAAATTTAATATATGATTTATATTTTAAGACTAATTAAAAATACAGAAAAAAAAATTAAAAATATAAAAATTAGACTAGTCCCAACACACAGAAGAGAGGACTAGTCGGGGTTAACTTCATCTAGATGAAGAAAAAAAATCTAATTTCCCAATGAACAATTGGGCCAACTTTGATTGGTGGGATGCACCAATTAAATGGTTCAGGATTTTCAGGCAATTGGTATGTATTTCCCAAATATAATTCAGGTGTTCATATAATATTCTTTTTCATAACCTCTAATAAATTATTTTGAATTACTTATAAATAAATATTTTTAGTTTTCTAAATCTAAATAGTTTTACATAAAGTTTATAATTAGATTATTTTATTGATTGTTAAGACATCTAAATTATTGTTTTAGCACTGAAAGAGTAGCACAGGCCTTTTTGGTACAATGGCTACCCAAAATCCAATATGCATTGAGAAGGGTCACATGGGTTCTAAACCCACAATGCATGGACTTTATCCAAGAGTAGCATAGTCATATCTTGCTCGTACACTCGCAAAATCAATTTAGTTTTTTGCATCATTTATGAAGAAACATTTTCTTTTACTAGTTTTTTGGACGAAAATTACCACAAAACAATAGGAATTAGCTTATCATATATGTTGCTATATTTTTAGATCCATGTTTTTTTTTATAAGTTCAATTTGTTATTAAATATAAAATTATTTTTTAATTTAATATTCTATCACATCTATGCTGACAAATTTAGAATCTAAATATGTGAAAGTTATTAAATATAAAATTATTTTTTAATTTAATATTCTATCACATCTATGCTGACAAATTTAGAATCTAAATATGTGAAAGTTGTTATTATGTCAATTTAACCTCTAAGACAGCCTCCCTTGAATGCTGTGTAAGAAATCAAACCCTACTTAGTTGATATTAATATTAGAGGGGAAAAAAGTTGTAAGGAAAAAAGTTGTAAATCAAAGAGATAATGAAACGAACGGAGCATCTGCTACTCTCCTACACGTGAAAGACAGATGGAAGGATTCTCTCATAAGGCTATATAGGTTTCTTATCTGTTGATTTTATCTATATAGATTTCGAATGATGATTTCTAGAAAACTGATTGAAACGCCCTAAAAACCTGATTATACAGAGAAATTCCAAGAGCTGTGCCCTAAAAATTAGAATAGCATGGAGTGCTTGCATCGATGCATTAAAAAAAAAATTAAAGCTCACGTTTCTAGGAAGCCAAACGTGATGGTGGTGGTGATGATGGAGTTAAGAACCAAAAGTTTTTAACTTTTCCATCACGTTCTCAAAACTATAGCACTATTTATTACATTTGATATTCATTGAAATCAATAAATTAAGTCAGATTGAGATTTAAATAACAAAAAGGTGCGGTAAGAGACGTGCTGTTAAAGTTCAATTCAGATTTTTCAGTAATATTGCCTCTCCGATCTGGAGTTCTTAACAGTGAGGTTTGTTCTTTGAGAGAGAAATATTGTGCTGGGTGGTGTGACTGAATGCAGTACTGTGCAGTGTTTAAACTACAATGACAGAAATTAATATGTATGTGCATACACACACAGATATATATATCAACAAAACTAATTAAATCTTATTTTGGCATTATGTTTTAGAAGCAGAATCATGGAAAAGAAAAATTTATCAGTTTTTTTCCTCACAACTGTTTTTCTCTTTATATTTTGTTTTGAAAAAAAATAAGCACACACAAAAAAGAAAACTGTACAAAATCAAATCGGAAATCAAAAGACAGCAGTAGTTAGATACTGATGGGGATGCTGATTCTCTTGAGGAACAACTCTCTCACAAGAGCTTAAAAGTTCTTCCAGATATTCAGGTCCTATATCCTCGAACACCACCACTTCTTTGCTTGCTAACCCTTTATAATTGGGTTTGTAGTATTGGGTTTCTTCATAAAATTAATATTTTCTTGGAATGTTTCTGTTCGTGCCAACTAATGTTTGTTAGGCATTAATGCAAATTATGATATGCTATACTTTTGTTGTTTGCAGATGTCTGGTGATCAGTAGTGACGTTATTTCTGTTTAGTTAAGGAATCTTGCATGAAGTTTAAATATATTTTCTGCTCTTCAATGTATTTCTAGTTTATCTGACAATTAGTCTCTCTCTCTCTAATCTGATCAAAATCCTTGACATTTAGCTGCATTATTATAAGAGTTTTTCTGGGCATGAATTTGGGGCCAGCAACAGAAACATGTTTCTTAGTGATGTGTGAAGTTGCCATAGCCTGCTTGCCGCTTGCAATTAAAAGAGATAAAGGAAAAGGAAAATGTGGCAAGGAATGTCATTACCTTTGATATTATTAGTGATCTTTCAGTTTTAACTTGAGCTTAGGCTCTCTTCGGTTTATTTTGTCCTTGACATCCATGCCTGCTGCTTGGTTTCAAGACTTGTTAAAAGCAGTAGATTTCCCGCACATAATTCTTCACGTATGTGCTGTTCTTCTATCTTATAGCATTCTTCAAATATATATATTATCTGCCCGGAGACGTTCTGCTTGAAATTAATGAATGTTTGGTTAGCTTGAAAATTAAATTAATCAAAATTTAATTTGCTGCTTTATGGCGCCATCACCGGTGACGCTATACATCATACTGCTTGTTATTAAATATTGTGTTCTTGAGGAATCTGAGGATTAAAATTGTTGAGCGTAAATAAAATATATATCTTGAATAAATTTGAAGACCTAAGACTGAAATATAATGTTAGGCTTAAGGGCTTGACATTGGGCAACAGCTAGAAGAGAAGGACCGATCAAAGTAGTGCCTCAGGAAGGATCGTTGTTATTTCGAGTGGGTAGAATTAGAAATGGTTTTATAACTCCATATGTAAGTTCGAGCTAATTATTGGAACTGAGATTTTCTATCTTTATGCGACGGATCCTCATAGGCTCATACAACTCCATCACATTCAGATATAGAACTCACTAAAATTAATGGAATTTATTGTCAACCTATTGAAATTTGGAATTCAGCGCACCGATCAATATAATTGATCAATGTTTTGAATAGGTGGTCTCATTTATGAAGAAACATTTTCTTTTACTGGGTTTTGTTTTGGACAAAATTACCAAAAAAACAATAGGAATTAGCTTATCATATATATATGCTGTTGCTGTATTTTTAGATATAATCTTTCAATCCATAATTGTTTTATAAGTTCAATTTATTATTAAATATAAAATTATTTTTAATTTAATTTCTATCACATATTATCATTGTATTTATTCTGTTAATTTAACCTCTAAGATAACCTCACCCAACATTTCACTAATTTTTGTGTCATTAACTTTATCAAATATCAAAGATATAAATATTATGGGGTTTGCTCGCCCTGTGATTTCAAGTTCGAGTCATGTGGTTGCTAATATAATAGTCATGGGAGATTTACAATATGGTCGTTAACTTTAAGGCTCATGGGATTAGTCGAGATACACGCAAACTAGCCCGAACACTCACATTAATAAAAAAAAAAATACAAATATTAGAGCAAAAAAAGTTATTTTGCCATGGCCTTTTTCTAAATCAAAGAGATAACCAACGGATCATCTGCTACACTCCTACACGCCACGGAAAGACTGATGGCAGGATTCTCTTATAGGGTTCTATTCATTTCAATATTTAGCAACACTCTAGATAGATTTCCAATGATGATTTTCGAGAAAACTGATTGGATCATACTACTACCATGATTATACAGAGAAATTCCAGGAGGTGTGCCCTAGAAATTGGACTAGCACAGACTATAGAGTGCTTGGATCGATGTATTAAAAAAAAAAGCTCAGGTCTCCAGGAAACAAAAGGTGGAGGTCATCTATTTTCGTACATGTGCGCGGTGAACTTCGACAAAATATATATAAAAAGTTTTTAACTTTTCCATAACGTTCTAAGAAATATAACACTATTTACATTTGATATTCATTGAAATCAATAAAGTCTGATTGAAATTTAAATAATAAAAAGGTGTGGTGAGAGACATGTTGAGGTTCAATTCAGATTATTCAATAATATTGTCTCTCCAATCTATAGAGTTCTTTACAAAAGTCTAAAAAAGGTTTATCCTTAAAATCTTCCTTTAAAAAAATAATAATCATGTTACACTTAAAAATTATAGACTAGTTAGTATAGTATCCTAAGTGTGCGGGCAAGAAAAGAAGCATTTGAGAAATTAAATTATCAAATACAAATAAAAATATTAATGAAAACAATCCTATTAGTAAAGTACAGTAACATTTACATTGTCCATTATAGGATTTTATCGCTGTCTATTACAGATGATATTACTAATAAAATAAATTTGTCGAAAAATTTCATATAGTTAAAAAAAATTACAGGATTTATCACGTTATATGAATTACCAACCGAATTATTCTGTTAATAATATGAATTCAATCATAGATAAAATTACTAGTAATTATTTTGTTGATAATGTGACATACTCACAAATAAAATTATCAAAAGAATGATTTTAGTAAAATAAAAATTTGTTCTATGTGTTTTTATTTTTATAAATCTATCTATAATTATATTACCAATAAAATTATTTACAGAATAAAAATCACTAGTAATAAATTTTTTTGACGAAGAGTTACTATCTATAATTCCATTGATAAAGTTTTTTCCATCAGTATACAACAGGTTTTCCATCGGAATTATGTAATGTTCTAGTAGTGTCATGTGTGTGGGGCTACGTTCTGGCAGTGAGGTTTGTTCTTTGAGAGACAACAAAAAAACAGGAGATGAGTGGTGTGACGGTAATAAAGAGAAAGTTTAGTGTGTGAGTGTTAACACCTTACTTGGTGTGTTTTAGTGTTAACATTTTTTTACAAGTGTCTTTATAAATAAAAATTCATTTTTTCTTTTCATCATTGTTATCCCAAGACCATCAAATGGTATTTTTTTCAATCAAAATTAACCCTACATACATGCACAATTGAATATAGAAATTATAACTTTATAGAAGTTTGTGAGAAAGTTATATATTTTATATTTTGGTTGTTTTCATGTGTTGTATTAAATTTTTATTCTTATCACATGTGTCTGTCTATATATATTTGAACTTAGTTTTTTTTTTAGTATAATTGTGTCATTTATATAGACATCTTAAATTTAACAAATGATATTAAAACATTTATCTAACTTTGTTCTTGTCATAACTTTTATGACATATATAATTTTTTTTTTATCATAGCCAGCTGTCTACAATTATACATCTATATATAAAAATTCAGTGTTCTTTCTCATTATAGTTGTTATTCTCAATAATGTTTGAAGTTTAACAAATAGTATTAGAACTTGTATCTAAATTAGTCCTATATATGCACATACACACGCGGATAATTGACTAAAAAAATTATTATTTTATAGAATCAATGACTTGTTAAATGATTATATATTATGTATTTTGTTGTTTTATAAGATGTATGTATAATTATTTATCTTGAAATTCAAAATTGTTCTATTTTCAACCATTGATTGATGTTTGGTACGTACATTTGGATATATATTTTTGTTTGATCATATATTTGGATATATAAGATATTATCTAGTTATGGAGGCTTATTTTCAAGGATTTATGTTCAATTTAATCAATTCCTTGCAAGTTTTACAAAAACCTTTTCAAGATGACAGGCAATTTAAACTTTGTAAGCCAATGTTTTTGGATGAGAAAAGAGGAAGTGAGTGTGCTTTGAGCCTTTGAGTGTACTCTGAGAATAATGCTTGAAACCAACACATCTGATTACAGCTTCTTATCATCGTTTTCGAGTTGTGGAATTTTTAATTTACTCGGTCCACAAGCCAATAATCAAAAGCAGAGCAGAGCAGGCGAAAAATTGAAAAATTAAAATGCTCGGTCGAGACACACTAAACGACAAATCTATGGCGACTACTTAACGCCACATTTGCTTACGTCAATAAAGAGTATCTCCGAGCATTCTTTTCGGTACGCTGCACGAGCTTGTTCTTACTATTAATCTTTGACATCTCTTACAGCTGGTAATTTCCGTTACTATGTAACAACGATGAGTGAAAATTCTTTAAGTGCCAACGGTAAATTTCAGTATCTCATTTGTATGTTTTTTTCTTCCTGGTAAAAAATAAAATGGAAAAGATAGCTGGGTTATCCCTGATTGAAAATATTATATCACTATTGTATTATATTTTTATTAAATTATAAAATATAAATCGGCATAATAAATCAACCTAAACTTGGTAATCTTAAACATTAACCAAATTATATTTTATCTTAAACTAGTTTAAACATTGATCTAATTAAATTTGATCAATTTAGTTGATTCGGTTTGATTTAAATGAGATCCAACTAGTTAACTTCAAGGATTTTTAAAAAAATTTATCCTAAATAATGATGTTTTAAAGTTATCTCAGTTCACACAGTAAATACATAATTCGAGTCTTACACCAAGTCAAACAAGACTAAATCTAATAACTATGTCTTACATGTAGTTGTGTTAATATCAAAACTTTTAAGTCATTTCTTAGAAAAGCTTCGATAATGCAAAATATGTCATCTTGAGAAGATTTTGCATATGTAATCCTAATTAGTTTCAATATTTATAAAAGCATCATAGGTTTTGTTTTATTCTGGCATTATTTTTTAGAAGCATAATCATGCAAAAAGAGATTTTTATCAGTTTTTTCTCACAACTGTTTTTCTCTTTTAGTTTCTCTCGGGTGTTTTTTATTTATTAAACAAATAATACTCGAAAGCCACCACTTCTTTGGTTGCTAAGCCTTTATAATGGGATTTGTAGTATTGGATTTTTCTATAAAGTTAATATTTTTTTTGTATTGTTTCTGTTTCATGCCAACTAGTGTTTGTTATGCATTTATGATATGCTACCGTTTTGGTTTTTGAAGATGTCTGGTGAGTACTGGCGTTACTTTTTTTTTTTTGTTGAGGAATCTTGCATGAAGTTTAATTATATTTTCTGTTCTTCAATGTATTTATAGTTTATTTGATGATTGATATCTCTCTCTAATCCTTGATCTTTAGCTGCATTTTAAGTGTTTTCTGGGCGTGAATTTGGGGCCAGCAACAGAATCATGTTTCTTAGTGATATGTGATGGATCAACTTGTGGCTTTGATGGTTTTGATAAAAAACTGATGTATATTACTCTTTCACACAGGATGCTTAGAATAATACAATAAATTGATCAAATGAGACTAAGGCTTAAATAGCCAGAACAAGAAACAACAGAAACAGCTAAAAATAAGTTCACGTCTTCAACACCCTGAAGATGTGGATCCTTGCTTAAGAATAGGTAAAACTAAAACAGAATATCAAATGCTAACAACATTGTCCTAATAACTAGGACACTTATTAAAATTATTAAGACTAAGTCTAACAATTGCTCCCCTAAATTGAACATGCTTGAAGCAGTTTAGTTTATTTCTTCAGCTGAATTCACCCCAAGTGCAGCTCTGAATTTCTCGAACAGTTCCAGCCTTAGAGGCTTGGTCATAATATCAGCCAGCTGCTCATTTGTACCACAATGCTCTATGTCAATTACTTCATCCTTTGTAAGATTCCTCAGAAAATGGAATCTTACGTCAATATGCTTACTCCTACCATGAAGAACTGGATTTTTGGCAAGTTTTATTGTAGAAGAATTATCACACAGAACTTTGACACACTTCCTTTCAGTACCTCCAATCTGTTTAAGTATCTGTTGCAGCCAAATACATTGACATGCACAAGATGCAGCTGCCACAAACTCTGCTTCTGTAGTTGAGAGTGTCACCACCGGCTATTTCTTTGATGACCAAGCCACTGCTCCTCCACTTAGCATGAAAACATATCCAGAAGTGCTTTTTCGATCATCCAAGTCCCCTGCATAGTCACTATCTGTATAAGCTAGCATCTCATCTTCACATCCCTTTCTGTAGAATACACCAAGATCAGTAGTGGCTCTAATATATCTGAGAATTCTTTTGGCTGCCATCATGTGAGATTCCATAGGATTGGCCATGAAACGGCTTATCAGACACACACTATAAGCCAAGTCAGGCCTTGTGACTGTTATATACATTAAACTCCCCACTATTTGTTTGAACAAGGTTGCATCTGCCTTCTTGCCATCTTCTTGTTTTGTCAGTCTATTGCTTCCTGAAACCATGGGATTCTTAACACCATTACAATTTTCCAGCCCAAATCTTTTCAAGATTTCTTCTGCATATTTTTTCTGACCAATATGAATGCCTTTGGAACTTTGCCGAATTTCAACTCCCAGAAAATACTTCATTTCACCGAGATCAGTCATTTCGAATTCCTTTTTCATTGACTCTTTGAACTTGCTCACCATAATTGAATCATTGCTAGTAAAAATGAGATCATCGACGTATAAACTTACAATTAGAATTCTGTTCTTCTCTTCCTTCTTTATGAACAATGTGTGTTCATAGCTACTTCTCTCAAATCCCTCCTTAGCAAAATAACCTTCAATTCTGCTAAACCATGCTCTTGGCACCTGTTTTAAGCCATAAAGTGCTTTCTTCAATTTATAAACTTTCTTCTCTTCCCCGTTAATCTCATAGCCTGGAGGTTGTGCAATGTATACATCTTCATTCAACTCGCCATAAAAAAAAGCACTTTTGACATCAAGTTGAAAAAGTGTCCATCCATTCCTTGCTGCCAAAGCTATCACTGTGCGAATTGTGTCCCACCTAGCAACTGGGGCAAAAACTTCATTGTAGTCTACCCCCTTCTCTTGTGCATATCCTTTTGCCACAAGCCGAGCCTTGCATTTGTCCACCTCTCCATTTTCATTTAACTTGGTTTTATAAACCCACTTTACTCCAATTATTTTTGCTTGCTTTGGTGCATCAACAAGCTCCCAGGTCTCATTCTTTAAGATTGCACCAATCTCCATATCCATTGCATCCCTCCATTATTTCATTTTTGCAGCTTCTTCATAATAAATAGGATCAGCAGAAACCATAAACAATGAAAAACTTTGTACCTCTTCTTCTGCTTCAAAGTTTTCCCCTCTTATGTAGTCTTGAAGATAGGCTGGAGCTCGAGTGACTCTTCTCTCGGGCAGAGCAGGTGCTGCAGCATTACTGGGGATGCTACCGTGAGATATTGCAGCATCATTGGATTGACTGGATTCTCCTTCTTCTAGTGATTCTTCAGTTTCATTTTCTTCATCACTGGAGGCATATATGTCTGCATCAACTTCTCCCCAATCAAGCATATCATTCTTGTCTTCTTCTGTTCTTCTCCAATCCCAGCTTTGCTCTTCTTCGAACACAACATCTTTACTAACTATCACCTTTTTTGTTATGGGATCAACCATCTTGTATCCTTTGGACTCTTCACTATACCCCAGCATCACACACTTTTGACTCCTGGCATCCAATTTCAGCTTCTGTGGATTTGATACATGCACATTTCCTATGCATCCGAACACTCGGAAATAATCAACATTAGGCTTGACTCCACTCCAGCATTCTTCTGGTGTTTTATTCTTTACAGCAGAGGTTGGGCTTCGGTTGAGGATATGACATGTCCATTTCACAGCATCTGGCCAAAAACGAGCAGGCATCTGTTTCTCTTCTAGCAGACATCGTACCATGTTTAGAATGGTACGATTTTTGCGCTCCGCAACTCCGTTTTGTTGAGGAGTGTAAGCTGTTGTCAACTGTCTTTTAATGCCTTCAATTCTGCAAAATTCTGTGAATTCTTTGGAGGTGAACTCCCCTCCTCTATCTGTTCTTAACCCAGCAATAGATAGACCAGATTCTTTTTCCACAGCATTTTTAAAACTTTTGAATGTCATGAAAGTTTCACTTTTCTCATGCAGGAAATACACCCAAAGTTTTCTACTCATGTCATCAATGAAGGTCAACACATACCTTTCGTTGCCATGTGATTCCGGAGTGATAGGTCCGCAAAGGTCTGAGTGTATGAGCTGCAGCTGCTGTGTTGCTCTCCAATTGCTTTTCTTTGGAATAATTTCTCGGTGCTGTTTTCCTTTCATGCAGCTTGTACACACAGAGGTTGGCACTTGAAACTTTGGAAGTCCTTGGACAAGTTCCTTTTGTTGCAGTAAATTCAGACTTGTGAAGCTTAGGTGGCCATATCTTTTATGCCATAAATCACCGAGATGATTGCTGCTCACATTTAAACAGGTAGATGATGCATGCAGCACAATATTTGCCAATACTACGAACATCCTATTTGATGTCATCTGTGTATGCATAATTAAACCCCTTCTAGGATGATAAACTCTACACTCTCCATTTTGCATCAAAATAGCCAAATTTTTCTCTTGCAACTGGCCAATGCTCAACAGATTATTTTTTAATTCAGGAACATAGTAAACTTCTGATATTACTTGAGTTATACCTTCTATTTCAAGTCTGATGTTGCCCTTCCCTTCCACTGGCATTCTGAGGTTGTTTCCAAGTTTCACCGAGTGACTGAATTCTTCATCTAGTTCCACAAACCATTGTTTGTTTCCTGTCATATGGTTAGAGCAACCAGAATCAAGAAACCATACGACCTCTCTCTTCGAATTGTGAAGTTCAACGTAAGACATCAAAAGGAGTTCTTCTTCTTCATCCAACTCAGCGTAATTAGCCCTTTTTTCCCAATCAGGACACTCATATTGAAAGTGTCCCAATTTATGGCATTTGAAACATTCAACCAGAGCCTTGTTGGATGTTTGTCTGCCTCGTCCTCTACCTCGTCCTCCTCTATACATGTTTCTGCCTCTTCTTCTGGTTGATCTCTCATCATATACGACTTTCAACACCTGTTCCTCTATTTGTTGTCCTTGCATCCTTTGTTCATGGACAAGCAGGCTTCCATGTAATTCATCAATACTCAGGACACTTAGATCATTTGACTCCTCTATTGAACAAACAACATAGTTAAATTTTGGAGTCAATGATCTAAGTATCTTACCCACCACTGTGCTTTGTTCCATCGCCTCACCATTTGTTTTCATTTTGTTAACCAAGGCTAGAGTTCGACCCAAGAGGCTGTCAATTTTATCTCCTTCTTTCATGGCTAGTAACTCGAATTCCTTCCTCAAAGCTTGAAGTTGTGCTCTTCTAACCTTTGTGGACCCTTGATATTTCTGCTTCATTGAGTCCCAAATAGCTTTTGATGTTCTCTTGTCGAGAATTGTCTCCAAAATCTCCCTGTCAATTGCTTGAAACAAGAAATTTTTAACTTTCAAGTCTTTGAGTTTGATCTCCTCTACACTCTTCCTCTGTGCCTCACTTGCTGCTGCATTTCCAACAGCCAGTGTTGGAATCCCTTCGTCCACAAGATTCCACATCTCCTTGCTCCTAAGGAAATTCTCCATTGTCATTGCCCAGAAATCGTAATGGCCATCAAATCTCGGAATGGAAGGCTGCACGAATTTGTCTGCGGTTGACATCCCGATTTTCTGTGTTGATTGCACTCTCACGGTGTGATTTTCACTCTCACCCTCACACACTCTGTGTTGATTTTCACTCTCACACACTTTCACTCACACTCGTGTTTGCTCTTACTGTCACACACACTCTCACACACTTTCACTCACACTCGTGTTTGATCTCACTGTCACACACTCTATACTTGCTCACACCCCCACACAATCAGGTCCCCTTTTTTTAGGCTCTGATACCAAATGATAAAAAACCGATGTATATTACTCTTTCACACAGGATGCTTAGAATAATACAATAAATTGATCAAATGAGACTAAGGCTTAAATAGCCAGAACAAGAAACAACAGAAACAACTAAAAATAAGTTCACGTCTTCAACACCCTGAAGATGTGGATCCTTGCTTAAGAATAGGTAAAACTAAAACAGAATATCAAATGCTAACAACACTGTCCTAATAACTAGGACACTTATTAAAATTATTAAGACTAAGTCTAACAGGTTTATCTAGCTAGGGTTTACCCACGACGAAAAATGCCATGTCATTGCTTGTGTTGTAATTACTTTCATATCCTATACTTTGATTTGGGCCATGTCCGTGGTTTGATTTGAGAACTGTTAGTGGGTGACAATAAAATGTTTCTTTAGTGAAAATAGTGGTGCAAAGTTGTCAGTAAGATGTCTTAGCCTTCTTGCAACTTACTATTAAAAAATATAAAGGAAAAGGAAAATGTGGCAAGGAATATCATGCCCTTTGATATTAGTGATCTTTCAGTTTAACCTCTGCCAGATTGTCTTTCGTTATTTTCTCCTCGAGATCGATCCATGCATGCCTTGCTGCTTGGTTTCAGGACCCAGACTTGTTAAAAGCAATAGATTTGCCGCCCATAATTCTTCAGGTATTTGCTGTTCTTCTATCTTATATCATTCTTCAAATATATTTTCTGCCCGGAGACGTTCTGCTTGAAAATTAATGATGTTTGGTTTTACTTGATTCTGTCAAACTTTAATTTGCATCTTTATGGCCCAGTCAGTGGTGATGTTATATATATATTACTGCTTCTTATTAAATATTGTGTTTTTGAGGAATCTGAGGGGTTAAAATTCTTGAATATAAATAATATATTTTGATTAATTGCAGTAGGCTCGTAGGCTCATAGGCTCGTGCTTAGAAAGCAACGGATTTCCAACTCCATTTTAAAGCTGAGTTACATCATACATGGATCTAATTACACTTGAGATTTTCTATCTTTCTACGGCGGATCCACGTAGGCTCATTTTCGGTCGCTGACCTACTGAAATCTGGAATTCAGCGCACCGATCAATTTAATCCATCAATGTTTTGTATGGGTGGTCTCATTTATTATTTGAACATTTTTCTTTATGTGTTGGCAGATACCACGATTTCTTGTGAGTATGAAGAAACATTTAATTTCTTTTACTAGTTTTTTTATTTTTTCTTACGAAAATCACAACAAAACATGTATTAGCATATATATCGTATTTTAGGCATAGTCTTCAATCTATATTTCTTTTTAAGTTTAATTTTTTATTGAATATAAAATTATTCTCTAATTTAATTTAATGTTTTGTCACAAAGTATAAAGTAGTATATCTATGTTGCCAGAATCAGAATCTAAACACGTGAAGGTTTTAATTATGTCAATTTAACCTCTAATAATGTAACCTAGCTACTTGAATGTTGTAAGAGAAATCAAACCCTATTTAATTAAAACTAATTAACCAGCATTTCACTAATTTTGGTGTCGATCGATCGAATATAAAACAGATAGAAGTTATTTTGCCATAGCCTTTTTGTAAATCAAAGAGATCAACGAATGCTACACGCCTACAGGTCAGAGACAGGTAGAAGGATTCTCTCATAGGGCCTAATTCATTTCAATTTTTAGCAACTTTGAGATAGATTTTCAATTACAGGGAAATTTCAAGAGTGGTGCCCTATAAATTAAAATAATATAGAGTGCTCGGATCGATGCATTAAAAAAAGAAAAGAAAGGAAGAAGCTCAGGTCTCTAGGAAAGAAAAGGTGATGGTGCATGGTGGTGGTGGAGTTAAAATTTTTCTCGGAAGGAAAACTTAACCAAGCCTACGAAAACTGGGCCTATACATCCCGAGTCTGTGTGCAAGGAGAGAAGCATTCGAGTATAGTGAGTGCATGTGTGTGGAGTTAATTACTTACTGGCAGTGACTTCGAGAGACAAAAATGGAGTTGAGTGGTGTGACGGTAATAAAGAGAAAGTTTAGTGTGTGATTGTTAACACCTAACTTGGTGTGTTTTAGTGTTAAACTTTGTACAAGTGTCCTTGTAAATAAAAATTTAATTGTTCTTTTCATCATTGTTGTCCCAAGACCCACCAATGGTATTAATTTCTTTTTTCAAATTTGTCCCTAGCTAGATATATGCACAGTTGACTATAAAAATTATAACTTCATGAATTTATTGGATTGTTAGATTCTTACATGTTTAATATTTGGTTATATATATAGCTGTGTTGAGTGTCATAGACACACATACACACATATAGCTAGCGCCAGCTGTGATGAGAATAAAAATTAAATTTTTACACACACAAACATATATATATTTATATGTATATGTGTGTGTGCGCGCGTGTAACTGACCTTAACTATATATATTTATATAAAAATTTAGCTTTTAATTTTTATTGTAACTATACTTTATTACTGATGTATCAAGTTTAACAAATGACATTAGAATATATATCTAAAATTATTCTCATCATAGCTTTTATCACATATATAAAAATTTATTTTTTCTTCTCATCACAACCAGTTGTCTCCAATTATACATGTATATATAAAGATTCATTTTTTTCATTATAGTTGTCCTTATCAATGATATTTTAATTTTAATTAATAAATATTGTAAATGCACAACATGAAAAATTATGATTTTATAGACTCAATGACTTGTTAGATGAATAAATATTTTATGTTTTATTGTTTTGTATAACATTTGTGTTTGTGTGGAGGGGGCACAACTGGCTTTAGCTATATATACTTGTATAAAAATTTAGCTTTTATTTTTTTTTATTATAATTGTCCTTTATTACTGATGTTAGCGCCAGCTGTGATGAGAATAAAAATTAAATTTGTACACACACAAACATATATATTTATATGTATATGTGTGTGTGCGCGCGTGTAACTGACCTTAACTATATATATTTATATAAAAATTTAGCTTTTAATTTTTATTGTAACTATACTTTATTACTGATGTATCAAGTTTACAAATGACATTAGAATATATATCTAAAATTATTCTCATCATAGCTTTTATCACATATATAAAAATTTATTTTTTCTTCTCATCACAACCAGCTGTCTCCAATTATACATGTATATATAAAGATTCATTTTTTTCATTATAGTTGTCCTTATCAATGATATTTTAATTTTAATTAATAAATATTGTAAATGCACAACATGAAAAATTATGATTTTATAGACTCAATGACTTGTTAGATGAATAAATATTTTATGTTTTATTGTTTTGTATAACATTTGTGTTTGTGTGGAGGGGGCACAACTGGCTTTAGCTATATATACTTGTATAAAAATTTAGCTTTTATTTTTTTTTTATTATAATTGTCCTTTATTACTGATGTATCAAGTTTAACAAATAGCATTAGAACATGTATCTAAAAATATTCTCATCATACCTTTTATCACATATATATAAATTATTTTTTCTTCTCCTTATAGCCAGTTGTCTCCGATTATATATATATATATATGTATATAAAAAAATTCAGTTTTTTTTTTTATCATTATAGTTGTCCTTATAAATGATATTTTAAGTTTAATTAACAAATATTAATAGTACTGTATATGCACAACTGAAAAAATTATAATTTTATAGCCTCGATGAATTGTTAAATAATGTATGTATAGTTATTTATCCCGAGATTGTTCTATTTTCAACATTAAATTGATGTTGATGTCTCTTTTTAAAGATAGTTTAGGTTGGATCATAAATTTGGATATATAAAATATTATCTAGTTATGGTGGCTGATTTTCAATTCCTTACAGGTTTTACCAAAACCTTTTCAAGATCATTGGCCATTGAAACTTTTTAAGCTTATTTTTTGAAAGAGAAAAGAAGTGAGTGTGCTTGATAAGTCGGTAGAGATTGAGTGTTAATGGGCGGGTATTTTGAGAATAAGGCATGGAACCTCCATACCTGATTACATCGTCTTCGAGTTGTGGAATTTTTAATTTATTTGGTCCCCGAGCCAATAATCAAAAGTTGAGCAGAGCAGAGCAGGCGAAAGATTGAAAAATTAATATGCTCGGTCGAGACACACTATACGACAAATCTATGGCGACTACTTAACGCCAAATTTGCTTACGTCAATACAGGGTATCTCAGAGTTCTCTTCTCGGTACATTGTACGAGTTTGTTCTTACTATTAATCTTTGACCTCTTTTACAGCTGGTAATTCCCGTTACCATGTAGCCACGATGAGTGAAAATTCTTCAAGTGCCAACGGTAAATCTCACTTGTAAGTTTTTTTTCTCCTGGTAAAAAGTGGAAAAGATAGTTGGGTTATTCCCTCCTCTTGATTGAAGATTTTATTTTAAAACATGGTTATTAAATATAATGTAACTTGATAAATTGGCTTGGTATCATGTGAACTTAAAACATAATTTAAGCTAAGTTTTATTTTAAATGGGTTTGACAGTTGATGTAATTAGATTAGCCGACTCAATTCATCCAGTCAAACTAGGGTGATATATAAATAATTGAGTTTCAAGAATATTGTACTTATATGTATTTTTTAAAAAGCTATTTTTATTTAAAAAAAATTAAAAAATATTGTTTTGATTGTTTTTAGATAAAGTTAGGACTTTCAACCTCTAAATGATCAAGAGTTCACTTACCGCTATTGCAAACTAGCGTTTAGTTTTCGAGAAGATGTTGCATCTGTAATCCTAATTAATTTCATTAGTTTTGTTACCATATATATGAACACTATGGGAATTATTCAATGCAAATGTTTTAGGTTATGTGTGTAATTAATTAATTTGCGCACTCATTTTGTAAAATAAAATATTGACAAGAGTACGTATCAATCAAGTGCAGCCTAATTAAGCTTTAGTTAATTAATTATTTTTATTGGTGTTAAGAGAATTTTCTTAACTATAATAAGATTTCTATTTTAATGAAAATCCACTTGATAGAGACCTAAAGGAAAAGCAAATTTTATCACAGAGAAAAAGCAAAGACTTGTAATAAAGCAGTCCTACAAATTCAAATGCCTTTCCCCGTATATTTTCTCCCAGTAAAAGAAAAGGAGGGCGCCGAAATTAATTCTATAGAGTAGAGATATTTTGAAATCGAAAATTATTATACATGGAGTCTAAGCTCTCAATTGATATTATAGATTTTATATATATATCGCACCAAATAATAAATTGGCATTTGAATCCAAAAAAACCTTAATCTGGAACTGTCAAAAATGAACCGAAACAAGGTGGAGCAGTGCTACGCGCCCGCGCTTGCAGTTTGAGTCGAGGGATTGGTGGCGGTGCATGCTCTTTATGTGCTGCACTGACCAGCAAAAAAAGAAAAGAAAAGAAAAGACAGCAAAAACATCGGGGTTTTGAGGGGTAATTGAGGTTGTGACTTATGGGTTTTGTCTAGGGAAGGCTTCATGTTGATGTTGGTTGGTTATGGTGGTGTTTTCAAGTGATTTTTAGGTTGAAGTTGGTGGCTTTCAGGTCTGGTTTTTTCTGGGCAAAATTAGACTAGTTTGAGTTGAGGTTTTGGGTGGATCAACACTGATAAAAAGGAGACCAGAATTGTGTTGAGGTCGGGTTGCTACTGTCGGTTTGAGAGGATAAGATTGAACATTTATGGGTTGAAATGAGATCGGTCAAGGGCTGTGACGGGTTGCTATGGGTTGGTTTGTGAGGAAATCAGGCTGTTGGGTTGGTTCGGTCAAGGGTTATTGTTGGTGTGTCTCTAGTGACCGGTCGAAAAGTGATGAGAGAAGGTGGCTAGGGTTTTGATTTTTTTTTTTTGAGAGAGGGTGGAAGATGATGAATAGTCCTTTATCTCTCTCTGTTTTTTTTTGGTTTTTTCTTTTGTTTTTCTCTCTTAGTTCACTCTTTATTACGTGTTATTTCTCTGTATTTTTTTTATCTCTTCGATTTTCTCAGTGTATGCTTTTGCAAAAATATTTCGGACTACCTATCTATTAATTTATAGGTCCTTCATAAGATATATTTCATTATATATATCCTTTTATCCGTCTATCTTTTAATTTTTTTATTTCAATGTTGTTTTGGAGAGGCCCAGACTTTTTTTTTTCTTCCTATTCTTCACCTTATTGTCGTTTCACTCCCCAGTTTTATTTTTAATGTTTTTTTTAATATAAGACCAAAAACCGTTTACGACAAATTAATATATTGTTTTGGTTTAATTAAAATTAATATGACTTCGCATGCAGATATCATTTTATAAGAGATATTTCTTACAATCCCACACCATCCTATTTTTTTTTTTCTGTAAGTAATCCAAGATATTAAGGGAAAACAATAGCAATTAAAAACCTTAGAAATATATATATGGATTATTTGAATTATTGAATCGACAATTAGGCCTCAAATTAAAATCTGTAAATGAAAACATATTGCAATTGTTCTGTTTAATTGGATGTGATGACAATATTTTCCATACAAATTAACAAACATATAATAAATAAAGGGAAAAAAATAGAGGAAAATTTTAGGCATGAAATAATTCAAAATACACACAATAATAATTATTAGGAATATACTAATCTTAGAACAAAATGTATAGTTTACTCTCATCAAATTTCCAACGCTAGCGAAGTGAGTCTCGCAGTCAAATGCTTTTAATTTGTTAATGGATTTTAGAAGAATAAAAGGGAATTAATGAAATACATTGATGTTAAAGATTAAATCTTTTATTAGGCTAAATCTTTGCAAGTAATCTCTCGGAATTTCAAGTATACTATTTTCAAAAGTTGGCTTATTAACTTAGAAAACAAATTCAAATTCTTTATATGACAGTCCTTCCTAAAGTTCTGGAATAGTAGTAAGCAAAATGACACCATTAAGAGACGAAAATACTTGTTTTGCTTGCTTGTTATATCCATACAATCCCTCATCCTTATTTATATAAAGGACTTTTTGGGCTTCCAATAGTAATGATAATTTAATCTAAATCTCATGTATATGGATATGATGTAAATGGGTATTTTTTTAAAAAATAAATAGTAAATAATGGATACCTATTTGTTAGGAAATTATATAAATCATATCTTGAAACTTCATGTAACAAATTTAGCTACTGGGTCGAAATGATTTTTTAACATGGTATCGGAGCCTTGTTGATCAAGCGGTCACGAGTCTAAATCTCATCACTCATTCTATTTGATAAAAAAAATTAAGCACAAGGTAACATGAGCTTATACAAGTTTCAAATCCAAAAGGCTTTCACTTAAACGAGTGTGTTAGAAAATTATATAAATTATATCTTAAAATATTACCTCACAACTTATGTAACTGGATTGAAATGATTCTTTAACACTATTGGATATCCTATAGATAATTTATAAGCATCTAAATTTTTTACCCAATAATTAGTAAATAGGGTATGAATACAAGAAAATCGACCTACGGGTACTCGTTGCTTTACATTTCACTTGAACGAGTGTGTTAGAAAATTATATAAATCATATTTTAAAATATTACCTCACAACTTGTTACTGGATTGAAATGATTCTTTAACACTATTGGATATCCTATAAATAATTTATAAGCATTTAAAGTTTTTACCCAATAAATAATAAATAGAGTATGAATACAAGAAACTCGACCTACGGGTACTCGTTGCCTTACCTTGCTACTAAAATTAAATTTTCAAAAAACCTAATAATTATTTGATATTTGTATAAAGCGAACATCATTGTCATGTGATTAATACATATTTTTAGCATTTGGACGGTGGGAATCTGTCACCTGATTTGAAGAGAATTTATAAAAAAAGAAAAAAAGAAATGTTGTCAAACCTCGTGCTTTCTAATCTCTAATGTTTCGAGTAAATTTGAAGGACAATCTTTTGTCAAGTCTTGCGCTCTCTCTCTAACCATTTTCGCATGATATTTGGTGGTAACTTTATGCTTTAGTTATCGCTTTATATATTATAATTATTTTCTCATCTTAGACACTGATTGCGGCAGACGAATATGAAGTTTCTCTCATCAATAATGAGATCTCATCATCCTAGCAAATAGCTACTGTGTGTGTGAATGATAAAAAAGATATTTTTTACTCTCACCTAAAAATTGAAGTTTTAGATTGAGTAGTCATTCACATTGCTTAAGAGTTGGTTAATTCAACCTAATGTTTAGGAGCACAAATCCTCAAAATCTTCATTTAAATTTATTTCTAAATTAATTTCAATTTAATTTTTTCTTTTCTTAAATACAGTTGTTTTTCGTTTCGAGTTTTCGCTCTTTAGACTTTAATCAATATTATGAGTTTGTGTTGTTCAAGTGTGTTTTGTCAGGGACTTATTTAATTTCTAACAATTAATAAGATAACCTCGACTATTATAAAAAAAAATAAAAAAAAGTGTGTAGTGCACTGTGAAAAATGTCATTGATTTTAAGATTTTTTTTTCTTTTTTCTTTTTAGAATGGTGGACGTTAATTAGACCAGTAGTATGGTATATTTTTATATATATAGAATTATGCACGGTCAAGTTAAAATGGAACAACATCAGATACTTACAACGTAGTATTTTGTTTTTTTAAGAATAATTAAACTGATAGGAACAGAGATGTAATTATATATACTCAGAACGTACTTCACAGTGCTAAAAGATTATTCATGCCATATTTGGAAAACACATCTTATTTTGGAACATTATTAATTACGGAAGTTCAAAGATTGACGATGTTTATAGAACTATGTTCAAAGAATATTAATGTGAATTTTTGTGTATATATGAACGAAAGAAAAAATAACTTCACTTCTTTTTCTGGTCGTTCCGTTCTGTCAATCGATGGTAGTATAAGAGATCTGTAACCCCCCCCCCCCCCACCCCTGCTTGCTTTGTTCTAAGCTCAGCTGGAAATCAAGGACTTTCAAAGTGAAATAGGGTTTGCTGAATCCGATGGATGGATGTTTGGCTCAAGTGCTTAAGGAACAAAAGAAGAACTAGATGGCTCGGGCTTGAAATGGGATATATCTTGTTCTGATATCTGGAAGGAAATTACACAACTAATTGAGTTTTATTTTGGTATTATTTCTGAGAAGCAGAATCATGGAAACTAAAATTTTATCCAGTTTTTTCTTACTAACATTTTTTCTCCTAGATTCTCTCAGTTTTTTTTCCTAGTGAAACAAAAAATCACACACAAAAAAGGAAAAATATACAAAATCAAATTAGAAATTAAAAGACAGCAGTACTAGTGAGATCCTGACGGAGATGCTGATTCATTGAGGAGTACCTCTCTCACAAGAGCTTAAAAGTTCTTCCAAATATTCAGCTCCTAGATCCTCGAACACCACCACTTCTTTGGTTGCTAACCCGTTCCCTTTCCCCTTCCCTTCCCTACTCACTGCCCTTCTTTTGGAATGAGTCTTCTTCAGTGCCTCGGCTGGGGAGCACCAGTACTGATCTTCTAAACCACTTTTCATTTCTCTTAATGATTTTCTCACTTTCTCAATCGGAAAATTGAGGACAGCCTTAGAGCCATGCAAGGATAATGCAGCTTGGTCATAAGCTAAAGCAGCTGTTTCACCAGTATCAAATGTGCCTAGCCAAACTCGCACTCCATTTCTAGTGGAATCTCTTATTTCCGCCGCGTATTTTCCCCACGGCCGCTTTCGGACCCCTCTATAGGTCTTTTCCCTTCCGGGATTTTCTTCTGTAGCATTCGGAGCGGCTTCCTTTTCCTTGATCTCATTCGAGGAAATAAGTTCCGACAAGTCTTTGGCTTTGTTATTTGGTGGAACATCGGAGGTAACACTAGTAGCAGATTCTTTGGCTTCGGTGAAAGGAACATCAGATGGAAGTGTCTCTTCAGAGTCATTTGAATTGAATAGATAGAAATTATCATGAGGGTTAAAAAGAAGGTCATCCTGCAATAGATCTAGAGAGCTGGAGGGAGATGATGGCGAGAATTCTAGATTTGGGTGGTTGAAGAAAGAATGATCCATCGATCCTTCATCAGTTGTTGGGTGCTATAACTTCTTCTAAGGTCACCTAACTTGTTTGCTATCATCTGAATACCTGCCCTTATATAAATATGCACGAAGACGAAAGAGAAATTACAAGAAAAAAATCATAAAAAACATGCATTAATTATTGCAATATAGAGGGAATTTTTTTTTATGATGATGGGAAGGACTGAGCATTTCGGGGGAAAAAATACAGCTACAAATTGCATTTTTGCAATTGAATGAGGACCCACACATTAGTTATACACAATTTGCTAATTAATTTTATTATTTTTGTTTCTTTAAATTAAATGATACTAACTAGGCACTTCCCTGCTCATCATAACTTTTCTCATATAGCTGAAACCATTAGTGGAGCTAGACAATTTTTTATTTTCTTTTGAGAACCAAGTGGTTTTATTATAGGGGACCGAGCTTAAAATTTTATTTTATCTTACCTAAATTAAGATAAGATTAAATTTGAATCTAAGTCTATTTAGATATATTTAATTAATTTATAAATAAAATAAATAGTGTGTTAGTACAAAATCAATGTTTTTTATAATTAATTTAACATGGGCTACAAGGTTGGTCAATTAGGCTTACACTTTCTTTCTTTTTTTATCATGAAATCTCATCCCCTTTAATTATTAAGAACTCAAACGATCTGGCATAACAGAAGATGAAGAGGGAATGATTGATAGGGGACTCTCCTCTGTATATTCTCCGAATCTAAATAGCTAGCTAATTAATTTACTAATTAAGAGCGGGGACAAAAGAAGGAAAGCCATTTCCTAGGTGAATAATGTCATCCGCTTCATGGCCAAGTTCATTTCGAAGCAGATGTGAGGAATTGAGAGCATGGATCACCAATTTTTCTTTTCTTTTCTTTTTCTTTTTGATAAATAGCTTGTATGCCATCATACAATCTGTTTCCATCACAACATTTGTGGGCTACATTTTTAAATGGTCATCAAAAGTGATAGGCAGGCATGGTGTGCCTAGCTACAGATGAAATATTTCAGCCTGCTCTCATTTATCGGTCTGATGCTATAAGCATACTATAAATTTAATTCTTATCGAGTTCATCACTTATACCAGGCAGATATGTGTTCGATAATGGTGCAGCTTTCCGAAAATGCAGAAGGAAGGAGAGAGAAAGGAAGGAGAGGATTGAAACATTGGACAACCTAATCTCCTTCGATAAGAGGTGGGAAAGCTTACCATTAGTGTAGAAGGGAAGAGGAAGAAGCCTCACACCTGAACCTGTTATAGACGTGCCTATACCATCCATTGGTGCATGGAAGTCATTCGCTACAGCTTTGCACCTCCACAGCTCGTGTCTAACATAAGCCACCATGTGCAAACACTGTTCTGACCATTTTCTAGCTTCTCACGGCAGTCCTGACAACTTCAAAAAGTCAATTTCTCGCATTAATGAATTTTTTTAATAATTTTTAACATATTGTTGAATTTTTGTGACAAAATATTTATAACTTTTGAATATTTATAACTGACTCATTATGATGTAAAACTGATTCAAAATATTTTAAAATTGATATGTTGATGTGGTTTTGGAGTTGTTATGTTTTTTATTCATTATGATGTGTCATTATTTTTTATTTTTGTATTGATATTATTTTTAAATTGTCATTTTGTATGTGTGTGGATGCCATTTTTATATGTTAATTCTGTTCTTAACTTGTTGTCATGTTGATTTTATTCTTAATTTGTTATTTTTCATATTCAGTTTTTTTATTACGTAATTTTGTTGTGTATTCAGAGTTTTATTATTTGTGTATCAACCTAAGATAAATAAACTATTAATGTGTTTTATCTTTAAAAGTTAACCGAAAAGATCATGAGTGCATGACTTTATTATGTACAAAAATATTTTTTCAAAACAATTTTCTAAAGATAAACTACTTTATAATTATTTTATTTTTCTTGAAATTTATTTGTGTATTGAGGGCTTTATTGTTCATGTATTAACCTATAATAAATAAACTATCACATGATGTTATCCTAAAAAGTTGACCAAAAATATAATGGAATTTTTTAATATATGACTTTATTATTTGTAAATACTTTCTTTTTTAAAACCCTTACTCCATTGAATTTTTTCTTGTAATTTTGGTTTCATATTAATTATTTTTATTATCCAAAAATCATTACCGGGCTTAATCCTTAGCTCTTATAAATGAATAATAGAATCATTTAATATGTGACTTTATCTTTGTTATGTGTAAAATATTTTTATGATATAATATTTTTCTTATTACAATTTTGTTGTGTGTTAATTATATTTATCTCTAAAAACAATCCATGATATATGAACAATCACTGAGCATATCCTAAAAGGTTTTCTTAACAGGTAATAGAAGCAATTAATGTATACTTTATTTTATATGTTGTAACCCAAGATTTTACCCCATTTTTATATATATTTAAAAGAAAAATTCAAAAAAATCAAAAAAAATTGTATTTTCAATAAATTTAGTTAATTTTAATAATTTTGGTATTTTTATTTAATTTTTATGTGTTTAAAAAAATAAAAAATAAAATAAGGGACACTCTATTGCCCTTTCGATTTTTGTTCATATTGAAATTCTTGTGAAAACTTTTACCAACCAAAGAAATCTACTGCAGTAACCAAAACTGATTTGATCTACACAGATCCGGTTTGTATAATAATTTTTCCTCCTATATTATTTTTTTCTTTCTTTTTTCTGCATGAATTTCTACTCCTACTCTGATCAGTAGTTTCTTTTTTTCCGATTTGAACGAAGGAGTATCCTTTTGCCACAAACTGTACATTTTGGGTCTTGCCACCCACACTTTGGGCCTAGGCTTTTCTTTCCTATAAACTAAAAAAGGGCAATGCCATGTTGGTTTTTGGGTCTCACTAGATTTGATTTACTTTAAATTTAAGTAAATTAGTTAGTGGATCGCTATCTTAATTAACATCCTTAAGTTTAAGATGAAAATATTTATATTGAATCCTCCAAATTTTAGTTTGAACTAAATTTACGATGTGTTAAATCAATTTTTTAAAAAAATGTTACAAAAATATATAGGCATTACTAACATATTTAAGAATGAAATTTAAAAAAAAATCAACTACAAAAAATAACCTAAAAGACCTGTGTCAATCGGGTTAACCTCTAGGCTCTAAAATCTATGATTTTGGTAATGAGACTAAAATAACCTAATAAATAATAACCTAAGTAAATCAAAATAAATTATGAAACTCAATTCTCAATAAATATAATATTAAATGATGAAATTAAAAAAAAAATTAAATTAAAAATAAAATAAAATAAAAAAACAAATTATTGTTCCAATAAAGAGTAATTTGTGAGGAAGGGACAGATTTCCCTCCTCCATTCATTTTTGTTAATAGATGATAGCAATGGTCTCTTTGTATAGCTATTTTTTTTACTGGCTATAAAATATCTTAATGAAGTTATCATTTTTTATAAAAAAGAAAAAGAAAGAAAGAAAAAAAGATAGCAATGGTTTGAAGTTCTTATTGCCGTTCACAATAATTTGCTGCTTCTGGCCTATATTAACGAGACGTCAGAATTTTCTACGATTACTTCAAGCGAAGTCTGCTAATCTGCTTATAAAGTTTTGGTACCACCTCACTTGCTACCTGCATATTTCATGGTCAGGCCGTGACTTTTTTATTATTTTGGTGTTTTTTTTTTGTGTTTTAAAAATATTTAAAAAAAATTAAAATTTTTTTATTTTAAATTAATATTTTTTAATAGTTTTACATCCTTTTGATATGTTGATATTAAAAATAATTTTTAAAAAATAAAAAAAATATTATTTTAATACATATTCAAGTAAAAAATAATTTGAAAAACAATTGCATTCTCATGTCATCTTTGTTTTGGTTTATTTATCGTCCGTAACTGTCATAGCTTAAAATCCTGTAAGCTCAGCTTTGTTTGCATCCTATTTTCAGTCTTCTTTCCTTTAATTCAATGTATTGATTCTAATTTATTTATTTTTAAATCATATATAGGCAATAATTTTCACCAGCATAGTTATGCTAACTCATTGCACAATCCACGCATATAATAGTGTTAAAAAATCATCTCAACCTAAAAATTTAAGATATTAAATGAGGTTACAAGATATGATTTATATTATTCTCTAACACATCCCTTTAAGTGAAAATTCTTTGGGCTTGAAACTTGAACAGGTTCATATTATGTTGTGCTTAATTTTTATTAAATAAATATGGATGGTGAGATTCGACTCGTGACCGCTTGGTCATCAAGACGTTGATACCATATCAACGAACCATCTTAACCTAAAAGCTTAAGCTATTAGATAAGGTTTCGAGATATTATTTATATTATTCTCTAACAAATAGCTATAATAGTCTAATATTTGATAGAAAAATCTTGTATTAATTTTTCTTTTTTCACCAAAAAAATGTTCGTGCTATAATTTATATAAAAAAATAGTATGATATTTTGAATTATCGAACACATTTCACTACATAATCTTGTTCACATGCACTAACTAAAGGCAACACTCTTATTTGGCTGGATACTATTTCCTGCTTCATTTTCACTTGTGATGAACATGTAAGAACTACTCCCACAATCAAAGATAAGCAAAGAAAAATTATATGATTGAGAAAAGCACCGTTATGTCCAAAGGGGGTGGGGAAACCAGAGCAAACAAAACACACACACACACACTATACACACACACACACACACACACACACACACCTCGCTACCAAAACTAGGAGCGTGTAGGGCACATTGTTTTCTTTTCGACCAGGTAGAAGTAAACGATGGGAGTTGAGAGAGAGAAGTCGTCACATAGGTTCACTTTAGTGATCAACATACAATATCAGATCTTTGATTTTGACAAACTGGTCCATAAAATGGCCACTTAATTAACGCCAGCTTGGATCTTAAAATGAACAAGTTGGTCATAAAAGGGAAGAGATTTTTTATGCTTGTTTTGTTTGGACTTCGGAGTCATTTTTTGTTTGTTTGCTGGCCTTCAAACTGCAGTAATTGATGGAGAGGAGATAAAGCAATTGTGCAGGGTGTTTTTTTTTTTTTTTAAACATTCCATCATTTTCCCACTTTATAGAGAGAATCTTGCTTACATTAGAAATAAAGTAGATTAAGAGAGATGAGTATTATATCCACTATGCAGCCCATTGGCTCAATCGGCCTTCTAGTAAATGAAAAAGAAACAAACTTTACGTGGTGTTTCAAAATTAGGATTAACAAGAAGGGATAAAAAAAACTCATGCCACGACATACCCCTCTCCTCAACTTTGGAAAAAAAAAAACCAAAGGTCTGAAAAGAAGAAAATTATTGACAAATAAAGGAATTAAGGAGATGCTAACGGTCTGAATTCACCAAGAATTAGAAGTGTCACATGAATTCAGAAGCTCTTCCAGGTAGTCAGCTCCCAAATCCTCCAAAACCACCACATTTTGTGGCCTACTATGAGGTACTTGATTTACTTTAGTTTTCCAACTCTTTGATTTTCTTCTCATAGAGTGTTTCCTCTTCAGTGCCACCACAGGCGAACACCCATCTTCACATCTATAATTCATGTCTTGAAGTGACTCTCTCACCATCTCCACAGGAAAATTGAGAACAGCCATCGAACCCCGCATGGAAAATGCTGCTTGATCATATGCCAAAGCAGCTGCCTCTGCACTATCAAAGGTCCCTAGCCAAACCCTGATGCCATTCCTTGTAGAATCCCTTATCTCTGCAGCATACTTCCCCCATGGCCGCCTTCTAACCCCTCTGTAAGATTTCTCTCTCTTAGCCTCCTCCTCTTCTTTCGCATTTGAAGTCACTTCCTCTTCCTTAATTCCACTTGAAGAATTAGATTCTGAGGATTCCTTGGGCGGTCCATTGGCTAAAGCATTAAAAAGGACCATTTCCTCCGAGTCATTAGTGTTAAAAGGAAGTGAATTGCTCTGGAAAAGAAGTTCATCCCATGAAAATGAATCTAAAGAACCAAAAGAACATTCAGGGGAGAAATCAGAATTTAGGTATTGATCATGGTAAAACAAAGAAGATTCCATCAGGGATTTTTGATCGGACAATCAATTGATGGTCTATGACTTGTGGGTTTGGTTGCACTTGTTCCTAATTGGCAACTAAGTTTTTGTCTTGAAAATTTTCATCACCTAACTAACCCTTTATATAACAGCAAAAAAGGGGGCGATTTGAACAAATAAATAATTAAAAAAAACTTGGGAAAGATTTAAATAATTGAAATGATAAAATAAGCTCTAGTACATAAAGGATTATAGAGTATTTAATAGTAACAAGCAAGCATTGCAGTTCAAGATTTGGGGTGGTGTTCTTGATCTTGTTAGTAATTGGGAGGACCAGATTAGGAAGGTTTAGAGTTTTTTAGGCACGTGAGTTTAGTGACGTACGGCGGCGGGGCTGTGGTCCCATAATCGCTCGTTTATGTCATCACCTTGCCGATGTCACCCGACCTTGTAGGGCATTTCTAATTATCTTTTCCACGTGGCAGCATTTCTTCAAACAAAGTGGCAAGCTTTTCATCATCATTGGATGTCTTGGACAGTTTAGCTTAGCATTGACAGTACTTGAATGTTTTTCACTGCTCTACAAATCTTGAATTTTGAGTGGTTTTCTGGTACTCCATAGTTGTTTAGTTAGGTGATGTATATTGTCTCTCTCCAATATATAAAAGATAGCTTACGTTCAAGTTCATAGTCTTAATGATTTTTCCGGTATAGAAAATTACTCTTTTTTATTACTTCAAGCATGAAATTAAGAAAACTTGAAGTTGAGGAAAAAGGGTATGGATAAAATTTTATGAGATGAAAGATCACGATTTGAGGATTTTAGATTCAAAATTCAATTGGAGCCTCTTTTTAAGAGTTTTTTTTATTATTATTCAACGACAAGCTAGGACTTCTTCAAATTAGTTTGTGTGTTAATTGATATTAATTTTTGTGGTTTCCAAAGATTTTATTTCGATCATCTTCCATGGAGCAGGTTTTACATGCGTGTGAAGGCATTTAATTTATTTATTAGGCATTGTCGTGCATCACGAAAACATTTCCGATGCTGTTTTTTCTGTTCCACTCGTCCTGACTTGGGTCCCTCGTCGACCCTGAGAAACGATGGGAAAAGAAAATGAAGTGGAGTTCTCAGCCAGAATTAACTCAGAGAGAGAGAGAGGAGAAAAATGGTAGCCAGCTAGATCGGACAAATTCATATCCAAATCACATAAAACCAATCGGTAATCTTTGACAAATCTCCGCCTCTCTAATCGTTAATTATCGATGAAATGATGGGCACATGAAAGTATTAAAGTCAGGGTTTCTAGTGACAATTAGTTAAATTTGAAAAGACTGGCAATGAAGAGGACACGATATGAAGGATTCATAAAATATGTTACACGGATGATAACGTACGTGGAGCAGATACAGCCCCCCTTTCGTGAGATTTCTTGAAACCTTTCAAGGTCTTTAAGAAGACTAGAAACTTTTTAATGGAAATGGTTGAATTTTGAAAGTCCTCCAAAGAGAAAGGGTTGCTACGTACAGGTTGATCGATGGAGACAGACAACCCTTTAATTTTTAGAGGAATTTATTATATAAGGGATATTCCACGGCCACCTATGAGAAGTTTCGAAGAACCTGAACGAGGAGGATATAAACAAGGTGTGTATATTAATGTTGAAATTTATTCGAGGATATTGTTAACTAATTTTGCTAGGGGGCAGCAATCTATAGATAATATTAATTATTTTTTCCTTCTTTATTTTTGTCTTTTCTTCTTAATTCGTTCTCTCTCTCTTTTAATGCATATATCTTGAAATATAAAGTGGGAGAAGTATCACAATCGATATTTAGTAATTAGATTGATGTTGGGTAATTAATTGATTTTTTAGTTTAAGTAATTTGATATATTTTTTATCGTTAAGGTATCTGATGATTTGATATAAAAAATTCAGAAGGATGGTAAGTGGTAGCAGATGATCATGTCTGATAAGTCATGTGACCGATAAATATGATAGTAACAGGTGGTATCTGATAAGTCAGGTGACTGATAGTTGATATCAATTACACATGTTATCTTAATTTTAATTTTTCCCTTCATGTTTATGTTTTTTTCCCTATCAATATATTCATTAAATCCTAAATCCTAATAATGTTTTTTTATTACTGTCTTTCTTAGTTGTAAATATAATAGAGTAAACATATTTTTAATGTTTAATTATATATATAATAATTTGGAATTAATAAAAACTAAAAAATAGTATAAAAAATCTGATAAATAATAAAGTAATTTAATCGCTTATAAAATATATGAAATGATTTTTTTTTGTTTTATAAAAACTAAATTTAAACCAAATAGATAAGGTGCGCCAAAAGGCTAGAAATCAACCTTTATATCACCCCTTTCACTGTTGGATAAAAGTCAACATCCAAAATAAAACAAGATTTTAAACTTTTATTACAGGTATTATAAAACAATCATTCCTGTATAAATATCTAAAATTCAAATAACTATAAATATACATAGATTAAATAATATAATTAATATATTAAAATTTTATTTATATAAAACTATTAATTGGGAATATAAGACTTAAATGAAGAAAATACTGATAATGATTTAAAAATAAACGAATAAAGAAATTCCTCCAACTGTAATGTCGGCTGTCACCGTCGCCATTATGGGTGGCGTATAGCGTTGCTTTGAAGGGCCATTGCCAAAATTTACGAATATGCAATTTTATTAGTCCCTGGATATTATTTATTTTCATTATGATATTTTAAGAATATTTATTTTTTCCAATGATATCGTTGGCCTCCAAAAAAATGTATCAACAATCCGCCCTGGCCTCAACATATGATAGCATAGCTATAAAACTCAACTCAATTCAATACTAAAATTACAGGTTGGGAGGGTCAAGTTATGAATTAGCAAGTTGATCCAAGCTTATTTAGACTTTTTAATAAAAATGATGTTATTTTAGTCAGTTCACCTAGATTCAGGGGCAAAATCAATATTTTTTTAGGGTGGGCAAGATTAGAATTTTTTTTTAGAGTGGAAAAAACTTAAATTTTACTACTTTGGTCTTAAAATTTAAATTTTTCAAGGGGGAGCAAGGAAAAGAAAAAAAGCTCAAGCATTCCCTGGCTCTGCCCTTCTTAGGTTGTCAGTGGATATGACAAATCACTTAAATTTAATCAGATTAAATTTTCAGGTGGTTCAAAAACAAACTTAGCTAGAAGATCTTCGGTTGGTTCATTAAATTGGACGAGGTTTAATAACCATGTATGACAAGGTTATGTACGAGTTTCTTTATTTTATTACACAACATATTATTACATAGTTGTAGGTTTTTTAATGTAATCACTACCAGAAAATCGACTTAGAGTTTTCTTTTATCTTTTGACTTGTGGCAGGGACGCCACGACTCAAGCTCTTAGTTTGAGTCCTTGTTTGCACTAAATTGATCATTGTACTTCCACAAGGTTACGATGGAAGTCCTATCACTTGAGAGGGACACGTGTACCACAAACACCGTAGAGTGGTCCTTGCATAGCACATCTCTGGAGTCTGGACTAGTCGGCAGCCATGCACTCACTTATCCTTGGTGCCTAACGATTCATAGTACATAGTCACTTATATCGCATTAATTAGATTCCCATTTTTTTTTAAAAAAAAAAAAGAAAAACAATAATTCTATGGATTGTCACTGTTTCTTCATCAAAGCCCTCGCTAACGACTGGGTGCTGCATCTTGGAGTTTTTGTGACCAATCTCATTCAATGTTGCCGTCAGTCCGGCGCCGGCACCACAATCAACAGTCAAGCCTTGGATATATATGGTCGGAATTTCTTGTTTTGAAATAGATTTATATCGTCAGAATAATGGTGCGGTCACTTTTGGCACGTCCACCACCAGAATTATTTGAATTTCATGTTCAATTGTCCATGAACAACAACTTGTATTATATAATACACACAACTTGCTTGTTGGTGTCATTAATGCTAAGCCAGTATTCTTTCAAAGTCATGCCGCCCTACTAATATTATCAGAGCTTTAACCTCTTTCTTTATTTTTTTTCCCCTTTTACAAAACATATATATTTTTTAAAATGAAAATAGTAATTCATTAAAACAATATTGGCAAGTGTCATGTTCTGTGTCCTATTTCATTATCTTTCTGTCGAAGACCATTAGATGAGTGATAATGCCAATTCCTCGCAACTTGTTTGGTGATGGGACCGTAGGAATATTATTGGGAGCTCTTTTTTTGAGCAAGGTGCATGAATCTGTATACTCGAACCA
Source organism: Populus trichocarpa (assembly GCF_000002775.5). Classification (NCBI taxonomy): domain Eukaryota; kingdom Viridiplantae; phylum Streptophyta; class Magnoliopsida; order Malpighiales; family Salicaceae; genus Populus; species Populus trichocarpa. The sequence goes on along the minus strand of NC_037289.2, from coordinate 22,450,655 downwards.
ATAATCTCCTTAAAAAAATGTCTCCCATATATAACATATATACAACGTGTCTGAAATGTGAAAAATTGCATAAGTCTCTCTGCATTGAATGTTTGTTTGATTCATTCATTTTCCTAATTTCATCTCTACTTTATATGTAACTTGGTCTTCTTTCAAACTATAATATATATTATTTTCAGTCTGTTCGATACGATTTAACTTTGAATAAGTGCATGCATGTTTAATTATTTGTTATAATTGACAAATCACATTGAGAATTAAAGAAGAGCTAGCTGCCTGGGATAAATTTTTATTTTATAAGGTGAGTTGAAAGAGAAATGGCAACTTAATCTTCCACAACGAAAGAACGAGTGAATTGCACACATATACTCCCTATAAAATAATTGCTCTATAGATAAGTAACTAGTAAACAAATGCAAATGGTCGCAATCTTGTTCTTAATTACTTCGTAGTTGGGTGATCTTGTTTACTAGATTTGCCTCCATTATTAATGAGTAATGACTAATTATACGAAGGGTGGTTGGGCAAATTGAGTGGTTCCTCGAGGGAAATAGGTTTTAACTTTTAACTCAATTATTTATCATGAATTAATTTGTATATTAGCTATAATTACAAAAATAAAAAAGAGATTGTGCCACACTTGTAAATGGTTTCCAAAAAAAAAACCCAATAATAAAAAAAGTTTAATCTTATCACCAAGTTTATATCAATATTATTTCATGGCATATTTACAAGACTCAACTTGAAATTAAAATGATCCGAGATTTAAATCATGAATCAAATGGATTAACTTGAACTAATTTAAGTTTTTTTTAATTAATTAGGTTGAAAGTCAAGTATCAGGTCAATAAACTATTGAATTAATCTGTAAAACAAGATGAATCTTATAACTATTTATCAAAAAACTATCTCAACCCAATAGCTTAAGTTATTGAGTTGAGATGGTTCTTTGGCATGGTATCAAAATATTGATAACCAAGCGGTCAAGAGTTCGAATCTCACAACCCTATTTATTTGATAAAAATAAAGCACAAGGTAAAATGGACATGTGCAAGTTTCAAGTCTAAAGGGCTTTCACTTGAGGGTGTTTGTTAGAGAATAATATAAATCATATCATGTGACATCACCTAACAGCTTAAGCTATTAGCTAGGTTGATATGGTTCTTTGACACTATTTTTAAATAATATCCCCCAACCCAAAAAAGAAAAAAAACCAACCGCATTCATATTACATTCAAAGAAGGGCAGGACCATACCGACTCCTGTCGACCACTTGCTCTATACAATACTACAGTCAATTGTATGCCCAAACGATGAATTAGGAAAACATCAACATTACTCATTAGGGTAGTTATTTGAAACATTAACTAATCTATCAAATGACCAGGCTGCCAACGATTCAGATTGCATAGCCTGTTTATAAAAATTGATTTCTCAAACAAACCTTTTCAAGTAAAAGGACGAAAAGAAAGAAAAAAAGGAAAGGAAAGATGAGGCAATAGAATCTAGAACCATATACAGCAGAATTAAGTGCACGTTTGGAACCGCACCAAAGTTATTTATGTGAAATGTCATAATAGAGTAAGATTTTGAAAAACAAGGTTCAAATATGTTTTTCTAAGCTATCAATTTATAGTTGACTGCACGTTTAACCTTGTGATAATCATACTTTATGCCCTTTTACGTGGGGACAACAAAATCAGGTTTGGTGTAAATGGGGCATGCATGTCATTTCTATAAAAGCTACTTGGCTAAGTGCATGCACAGTCCCACAGTAATCTAACCATTAATAATTAAAAAAAGGGGATTAAAGAGTCGAGGGACTCTTTAAGCTCGAGAACTTGCCAAGAAATCTCTTCTGCTGTGTTTTTCTTTCGCCGTTCTTCTCATATCTGACCTTCGTCCAATTTGCATCAAATTAATTTTGAAATTTATACTAGCTAGCCTATAATTATTAGTAGGGTATGCAAATCCGCTCTTTCTTGGAAGTTCCTTGGAGAGTAAGAGAAATTATATACAGTCCTAGGTTTTCAGTCAAGGCAATCAAAATGGACCCTGGAAGAAAGTCTAGCAGAGGCCCCAGTACTGTCCCATTCATGAATGCATCTTATTCAGCAGGTGAATTTGTCGTATAGTTTTCTTCACTTGGAATTCTATTACTGTTGCCAATATGAAGGTCTGAAAAATATTTTCAATGAGTATTATGAAGTAGATTTAACGGTTAGGAGGAGTTTGGCAAGACGGAGGAGAAAAATATGATCTGATTCTTTTTCACCAGCATAGTGATTATATAAAAAAAAAAAAAAAACATAAATATCTCCTCATACGCCCCTAAAAGTATCACTACAGATTAAAAAAAAAACAAATATGTTAAAATGAGTTCTTAGAACATGAAAAAAATCAATAAAATACTATACAGAAATAAATCTCGAATAAAATTATTAATATATAGCTAGCACGCGCGCGCGCCCACATATATATATTGTACAAATGTGAATCAAGTTTTACAGCTAACTCGTTGGTTATTCAAGAATCCCAGCTGAGTTAAATGGTTATTCAAGAATCCCAGATTTCCTATAACAGAGAAAAGGGGATACCAATTCAAAGGGAAAGCTTAATTTTAGCTATGAAAAGCAAATTTAAACAGTCCAAGTAAAAGATGAAAGCCCAGACAAATTGCGCTGCTGGATTTGATTATAAAAAGCTTATAAAAAATTAGAAAAAACTATAACGTACGTAGTGGGTTTATATCTCAACAGTTTCTATTTTCTTATTATTTTTTTCTTATCAATTTCTTTGCATATTCTTTCAAATAGATTGGTCTCTCTATTTTATTTTTTTTGTCTTTTTTTCCCTTGATTTACTTGTGTATATATACCCATTTTTTGAAATTTTAGGATTGCTATTATTCTTGAATTGTTAGTATCAGTTTCTTTTTAAATTGTCTAAATAACAAAAATTTAGTTGAGATTATTTCACTTTTTTTTTTTCTTGTAAGAAATTTTGAGAATTTTAGATCTAAGTTTTAATGGGTAGCTAACAAAAATTAATTTTTTTAGGCTTATATTTTTTGAGTTAAGAGACTAAGTAGTCTGCCAAATAAAAATTGTATAGATAACTTGTTATTTTTTAAACGCAGACAAGTGTACTTTAATATGTTAGGTTAGCAATTCTGAGATTACTTAATTACTTGTTATTTTATTATTAATTAATTAGGGGCTCAAAAGGTAATTATCAAGTTTATAAACAGAATTTAATTATTTCTGGAAAAAAAACTGACTAATCTTTATTTTTTATATATTATTGCTATCAATTATTTAAAAAATAAATATATTTTTTAACAAATAATGGTTTTACTACAATGAAAAAAAAAAAAAAACTTTGAATCATCATACCCTTCTATCCTATAGGCAGTGAATCATCATACCCTTCTATCCAACGGGCAGATTCCCCGTTTCCCATACTATATGGTTGAATTTATTTATTTTTCCCCGAGAGAAGGAGGGGAAATGCAGTCATTTTTAAACTAAAAAAAATTAATCCGAGGGAAAAACATGCTTCGATACAATTGGTATGAAGCCTAACTGTCAAGCCCAGTCTATTCTCCAGCTAAAACCCTGGCAGTACTCTACCAGGCCCAAAATAGAATAATCTAAAAGCATACTTGATTCGAGCCACGTGTTATGGTACCATACGTTGAATTCATCAAAATTCTTTGGGCCACGTGTGTGGCCATCACACGTTGAATTCACCGAACTTCTTGGGCTTGTCACCCAAAAACTTGCTTACATTCAGCCATCAGCCTCGGAAGATTAAGGAGCTATCTAATTAATTTAACATTGGTTTCTTCATAATGAGAGGAAGGGAATAGCATTGGATGATGTTAGTTTTGTTTAATCTGCTTTAAATATTGGTTAAAGAAGCTCAGATAGCTAGTTATATAGTTATATTTAATGATGTATTTGATATTGTGGTGCAGAATATTTTTTAAAAATATTTTGTGGTATTCTATACTTAGTGAAATCGTTGTATATATATATTTATATTAACATTGGTTTTTTTTTTGAAAATATATTAAAACGAATTTATTTTTAATTTTTTTATATTAATGTATCAAAAATATTTTAAAAATTTTAATTTAATATTTTTTCAAATGAAACAGAAAACATAAAGTACTATCCTATCACACACTCATTGAGTATTCACGAATATTGATATCAATTTCAATTACTTATTATCACCGTTATTCGTTAATTTATTTTCAAATTTTAATTTGTAATTTGCGCAATAAGTGAATTTTGTAAATGGTAATGTACTTTATGGTATTCGGCGAAATTGCTGTATTAAGAAAAGAAAAAAATTTAATTATGTTGACATAAAGTGGAACAAATACTTTAGACTAAAACTAATGGAAAATAAGTCATCAAAATTGGGAAGGGACAAGTCAAGTGACACCTATAATGTCTTTTTACATTTTAAAAATATTTTAATTTTTTTTTGAAATTTTTAAAAAAATTTCTTTATTTTATATTAATATTTTTTTATATTTTCAAATCATATATTAGTTTGTTTTTTAAATATTATTTAAATATTTTTTAAATAAAACCCACGGTAAAAAACAACTACAGCTACCTTCCAAAAAAAAACCCCCTCTTTGAAGAAATGGTATGGGAATGGACAATTTTCCGCAACAACTTCTCTAACTAGACCAAAATTAATTGTTGTCGTGATAGAGGTTTTATGCATGTAAGGGCTAATGATCAGCGCAGACAGAGTGGACCAGATAAACAGGTCCTTTCCGAACCACAGAAATACTCAGAATCCACCATCATGAATCTACGTTTTATTTTCTGCCCAAGTCCATTGAACATAAAACATGCAATAGTAAAAAAATATGCAGCTAGTGGTACGAAAAGCACTTCCAAGGAATATAAAAAGGACAAGCCAAATCCACATCTGCATAGACCAGGAAGTTTCCTAGAAACTACAAGATCCAACCGTCAAATAAGACTCTCATTGACCATCGAATTCATAATATATTTATAAATTGCCACCGAATTTGAAATCAAGCTAGACGTTCGTTACTGGGCTCCTCTTCACTTCAAACACAGAATGGAAACACATCAAGGAGAGAAGAACACAAAGAAGCAAGAGAAAGGAAGGGGGGAGAATGCGTATAGGGGAATTCGCAGGCGACCTTGGGGTAAGTTTGCTGCCGAGATACGTGACCCAACAAAGAATGGGGCACGTCGTTGGCTAGGAACATATGACACGGCGGAGGAGGCGGCTCGGGCATATGACCGAGCTGCTTTTGCCTTCCGGGGTCATTTAGCCATTCTCAATTTCCCGAATGAATACCAACATCAGGATCCAAGCTCTGCCATGTCATTTGCTTCTTCATCTTCATTCTCCACTGCCAATCCTGTGAATTATGGCCATGAAGTTTCCTCTACTGGCGGACAAGAAGTTATAGAGTTCGAGTATTTGGATAACAAATTGTTGGAGGAGCTGCTGGGAACGAATGATCCCAGCAGGCAGCATTAGGCCCATTGATGAATGTGGATTGTCACTTTGTCATGTCACCCTTCAATGCAATTCTTTTATTTTGTCCGTTGTTTGAATCTAAAATGGAAACATTTGTTTTTTTTTGTTTGTCATTTGTAACAAAATTACGTTCCATATCAAGTTATAAGCAACCTTCTCCCCCACCAACCAGAGGAATAAGACGAGCAAAAGAAATGGTCTGAAACCAGGGACTTAAAAGAACATTGTTTAATTAGCATCTTCTTTCCTTTCCCTTCTCTGTTTCCGTTTATTTCATCTTATAAATGCTATTAATTTCTGTTCATACAATGATTAACACATGTAGATGGAAATTTACAAACTTGTTATAAATGAGATGATCAAGACAATTTCTCCGTGCAAGAATGGATTTCAGTTGCTTTGAATTTTTCTAATCAAACCAGATTTGGTCTCAACGATATATACATGTTTAAAATCATCCAAATATCAATAATTTATCATTTAATTACTTTGATTATTACTAAAACATCACGATTTTGTTAAAATGAGTTTTAGATCTAAATTGAAATTTTAGAATTAAAAGCCATTAAAATTGTATTATTAATGTAAATAAACACTAAATTATTGGTTAATCATATATAAGGAAGAGTTTTGGGAAAATAAATAAAACAAAACAAGTCAAAATCATGTAACTAAGACAATGTTTTTAGGAAAAACACAAGAACAAATTAAACCAGACTAAATATGGACAAACCAAAATTGATCTAAATCTAGGAGTTAAGACAATATTTTTTTTAAGAACACGAAGAACATTGCTTAAACCTAGAAAAACAAAAAAACCCAGTCATGCCTAGAATTTGTAGCCACTACCAAGCCCAAAAATGGGCCTTTTTGGCTTCTAAAACATGACCTTTTTTATGTCAATAAGTCATAATATCATACACAAACATATTTGAATAAAAAAAAACTAACAAAAAACATCAAAAGATCAAAATCAAGCAAGGTGTACCATATTTTAGTCATTAAACATCAAATTTTGAGTTTTTCTCCTCAAATTAATTTTTTTTTTGCTAATAGAGCCTTGATCAATCGAAAATATAATGTCAAAATTTTTAATTTTGTATAGTTGATCTTTCTCAACCAGTATTTGACAATTTCTTGGGCATTTTGATATCCTTTTCTCACTAATATTTTTTTATTTTTCTTCCAATATTTTTTTATTTTTATTTATTTATGTGGGGTCCCAAAATAAGTAACAACACTCTTTTTTTCATTTTGTTTTTAATCTCATACAAGGATGTCCACGGTTGAAAACATCAACTATTAACTAATGAATTAAAAAACACTCAATCAATACATTATTAAAAGTTAACACACTAGAATTAAAAAAGTTAAAACAAAAACACTTAAATAAATAAGAATAAAAGTACAAACACTCAATTAGAAACATACTTAAAAGTTCATGCACATATGATAAACATGTCATCATGACGTGAGTCAATCCAACGTCCATGCCATAGTAAAATAGATGTACTCTAATAGAAATACTTGATTAGAAAAATATTTAAAAACCCACATACTTCAATAACAAAAACAAAAACACTCAAATAAAAAAAATGAAAATTTTAAGAATTAAAAATCTTATTAACTCCATTTTATATCCATTGTACATGGATTGGGTTGGCCAGGATGGCCCAAACCTGGATCCAAAACACAACAGGAACTTATAGCAATAAATCAAAATCTTTTATGATGGTGTGGAATGACATAAAATGATCGATTAATACAACCAATTCCAACTACTTTAAGATTATGGCTACATTGTCCTCTCTGTATTATTGTAATTTTAATTTTATTAGATATCTATATCTAGTTTAACTAGTCAAATTTTAAATTTATTTTTAAAAAATTACTACTTCAAGTACTATAAATCTCAAAGTAATTGGAAGTTACCTGATTGTTAACTTTAGAGTTTAGAAGGATTAGTCAAGATGCATAATAAACTAGTCCAGATATCTATAATTACTAAAAAAAAAATTAAGAAATTATGTTTGGCTGCTTGGTCAATGCAAACATTAGTTGTTGTTGTTAGCGATGTCACATGATTATGTTTGGCTGCTTGGTCATCATTCTTATGTTGCGAACATATTTATGATATGATTATGATAATCTGAAGATCAGATGATTCCACTAGGACTGAAATGGACGCAAACAGTGAGTTGCAGGAGTGGGACTGAAATGGCGGATGTTAACAATAATATATAGGAAGCAGAGGTTAACTAATCTGCTAATTGCATGGATAGTCTTTGCCCAGAATACAGGGCACATCCATAATGTTATATGGCACCATTAGCATGCTAGTCTGGTGTTTTGAGCTGTCTTGATCATCTTGATTACTTTAAAAAACACTGGTGAAAATAGTCTTTGAATTTCTTTTATTGAAACAGCCAAAATAGTAACTATAAAGGGTCAAGACATATTTGGATGCCTCCAGGGATATATATATGTAGCAATTTCCATCCAAAACAATTCATATGCCATCGAAAAATTCTGTTTTGAGAGGAAAATAAATTGTAGGTTCACCCTTCCAAAACCGGCCCAACATATCTTTTCGGTATGGGCCGGTCCTGGCCCAGTCATTTGAGTTGGGCCAGAACTAGCTCAGCCCAGGAAGAACCCTTCCCCTTATTCCGCATGCAGGCATGACATGGAAGGAGAGGGGAAAGGAGAAGGGGAGAAGAAGGTAAGTGGGATCAACCTAGTCGTGGCTAGCTGGCATGGGAGGCTCATTTATGGTGGTTGCAACGGTGGTCGGTGCTGCTGCTATTGCTGTTGGTCGTGGTGGCAGAGGAAGAAAGAAGAAGAAAAATATCTGCAGGAGAGAGAGAAAAGGATCGGCGGTGGATCCTAGCGGTCGGCTAGTGGTGAAAGAGTTGTTGGTGGCTCAATTGGTTGCTGGAACGGTGGAGAGAGAGGGGGGAGGAAAAAAATGGCAGGAAACGGGAAAAAGACTATTTTTTCCTGACTTTGAACCCGATTTTCTTCATTTTCAGGCCATGAAATCCAACCTTATTTATAGGGGTTGGAAGAGGATAATTTTTTCTTCACTAGAGAAGATTTTCGGCCCTTAATTCGGTTGGGAAGGATCTCAACCGTTAGTTCAAAGCCTACATCATGAATTATCAAATCTGATAATTCAAGGTTGCTTGAGTTGGCCGTTTTAGGCCACCTCCACGGCTTCTGTTTGTGTCAGTTTTGTTATTTTTTTTAATATTTCTAGATTTTATGTTATTTTTATATTTTTTATTAGTTTTTTTTATTTAGCGATTATGAATTTTTTTTCTTGTTAAGGTCGGTCGAACTGAGATATTTTTAAAGACTTGTAAGCTTCGTAGGTAGGGCCGAACTTATTAGACTTTATTTTAAAAAGTTAAATTGAATTAAATTTCCCGTACAACTTAAATTCAATTCATGATTTATTACTTTTCTTATATTTAAAATAAAATGCTAAACATGCAACTTAGAAAATATATTATCACTTAAACAAAACTTAATTTTTATTCTTATTCTCTTAAGTAACTTCAGTGTGAGGGCATGCTCCATCGACCAAATAAAAATAAATCTTAAATTAGATCGCGAAGAGTAAAATACTTACCGGATTTTTTATTCAAACGGTGCACAAATTATTATTTATTTTATTAATACATGAGTGAAATGTACTTAAAAAAAAACAGGTAAAGAACAAAGATATATATGACCATCTCAGCCTACATTTGTCTTTCTTGCACCAACAACTGGTCAAGCTCGAAGCTTAAAATGCTCCAATGCATCATCAATATCGCTACCATTCCTGGTCATGTAGTTGCGAAGAAATTCTATGTACTGACAGGCTCTAAAGACTGGAGGATTGCTTGCGTTGATAAGAGCTTTCGCAGGCGCTATCATGATGTCATCACTAGGATTAAAAAAGAAGGCAGCACTTGTCCGAGCAGTCCTTGAATTTGTCACAGCTCGATGTTCAACACTTTTCAGCTTGTTGTTGCTCATAATCTATAGCACAACACCAACAAAGATTTTTCAGAAAATATAATCCAGAGAATTGCTTACTTGACGTCAAGTCACTCTGAACATCACTTTTTTTATGATAAAAAAACTATAATTAAAACACTTTTATTATATATACGATCGAGGTGTACCTGCAACTGGTAGCCTATGTTAACCACGAATGCATTAGGAACAGGATCAACACCAATCCATTCATTATCCTTGAAGATTTGAAGCCCACAAACATCATCTTGGAGTAAAATGGTTATGAGATTTGGATCACAGTGTTTAGATAATCCCAGGGCTAAACTTGGGTCTGGGCATGGCGGGTAATGATTAACTGACAGTGACGTGACTTCACCTAGCTTACCCTCAAAATACCCGGACTCTAGTCCTAGTCCTTCACAAATCAGCTCCAATATTCTTGGTACCAACTTCGTCACTTCAGCTGCATAACTCCCAACGACCTGTCTGTGAAAGTTATGAAGGTAAATTTAATATGGAGAATTTACAATTACTTTCCTGCAGTTGTTGGACGAAGATTGACATTAATTGATATGTGGGATTAATTAATTTACCGGTATCTAGTCGGTTTTACGGGCCAGTCAAGAATGCATTTCTCTAGAGGATGGCAGTCGTGTTTCAAATTGTCACGCCATAAGTGAACATCTTCAGTGGCATAAATTAAGCTACTCGGGTACAGTTTACAGTGCTTTTTTGATCTTGCGTCCTCGGTGTAGAATATTGCCTTGTCCTCCGCAGGCAGCTCAAAGAATTCCTTAAACATTCTCATTGTGTCTTTCATCAGATCTTCAGGAACTCCATGATTGACCACCTGTGATTTTATGATTGCAAATATATCATTACATTAATATTCACGAGCTAGATTAACATTTTGAGGCATAATCAATGATTAAATCAAAGATAAATTATTGTTAATTTGTACTAACCTGAAAAAATCCAAACTCTTGGCTTGCCTTCAAAATCTTCTGTGAAATAACTGCTCTATTGTCACCCGCTGTTTCTTCGAGATCTATTACGGGCACGAACTTGCATGCAGAAACAGGGAGCTTCCCCGGTCGTTTTTCTGGTGGGAAAATATACTTCTCCGGTAACGACCTGATCTGAACTTGATTGTTGTTCGAGATGAGCTTCTCCATTAATTACAACGTGAAATTTTTTGTTGTAAGACACAACTATAAGTTTGATGATTTGTGGAGAAATAGCTTAGTGGTGCCTCTACGTTAAAGCATTGTGTGACTTATATAGGGTCTTGTAGCTGGCGGCTAGCTTCCGTAGCAATGAAGGAACAGAAAACACGACAGAATTATATATATATATATATATATATATAGACACACACACACACTGGTTAAGAACCTGTATACCATTGAGACAATTATATACAAGTTAAAAAAAGTGATTGAAAGTACTTTTGAAAGCATTTTGTAGAAAAATACTGAAAAATTCAAGAATACTCGCGGTACGTACTTCCTGTTCAATTCACTAGCTAGTGAATGAAGCCAAATGTATTATTTAACAATTATCATTGCAAATGTTATGATTTAAGTGATTTAGAAAAATAAAAAATATATGAAAAATAAAAATGAAAATCATATCAATTTCAATTTCAATATATATCATATTACACGTGATTTCATTTAAATAAATGAGATATGGAGTGGTGAATATTTTTAAAATACTAGAATATTTTTCTGTTTTCTCTCAAATTCAGTTAACACACTTGTTTTCAAACATGTGACTAAGACTTTTATATAAATAAAAAAAGAGAGAGATTTATGTTGTTGGGAAAGGCAAAACCATTATAATTAAGCATTAATCGATCGTCATAATGGTATATGATTAAGTCAACCATTATTCCAATCCAAGTTTATTAACAGTCATATCTCATCCATTAAGTACTGTCCTGGCAATGAAAACAGGAAATTACTGTTAAATATTGTGAAGACTTGTATATAATCGAAAGCTTTAATGGGCTTATATCATGAACGAGCATGCAAGGAATTATGCATGCATGTTGCAGACACCAGCTAGCACAATCCAAAAGCTCAAATCATTTTATTAATTCGTGTAGTTCTTTTCTCATTAATTTCATATTTACATATATATGTAACTCAACAATATTTATATCTTCTCACGTATGAGTCTTTCCACATTAAATAAAAGTCCTCCTAGCAATAACACAAGTACGTACAGCAATTGAATCTTAGCTTCCTTTCTTCATAAACCATTGAATTGTGCATCCGTCTTTATGAATTTACTCTTCGAAATATTATTAATAAAAATAAATACAAGCTTTTCCAAGTCATCTAGATGGTCTCTAGATAAAAAATGGCGATGCTTAGACAAAAGCAGAATGTTTTACGTACATCGAAGTCCACATTAACTGGCTGCGGTAGAACTGGAGGTGTGTCCTATATATCCAGAAGGCTGCTTTCAAGAGAATGCATTTAAATCCCTTGACCCATTCCTGAAGCTAATTAACAACTTAATTAAAAAGACTCTTGATTGGAGAAATTATTGTCTTGATCATATAAATATGATCATGTAGGATTTGTTTGAGTATAGCAACGACTCTTTCCCTTCGAAGAGGGAGTAGTTTTGTGGTCACAGCAAAGCTCAAGCCTATTTACTGCATGATGAGAGGAATAGGGTGGCTCGTCTGAAGAAAGAGCAAGCTCAATAAGTAGGTGGAATATGGCTCTGGATGGCAGTTAACTCCTCTTTCATGTTAATATGTCCCTTTCTCTTCATTTTGACTTGCTTTAATTAGTGGAAATTAAGTATTTTATTAAGATTCAATGAGTTAATTAACTGTGTGATTAGAGAAACACAAAGTAAAAATTAATTAACATGTGTGGCACTGCATCAACGTCGACCTGCCAAGTTATGAAGACAATATTGGATGTTCTGGATATTCGGTCGGCTTGTTGCGAGTTCTTGTCTTGACTCGGGACAAAAGTTAAAATATACTTATTTTCTTAAATAAAACATTAGTAATACTTATTCTCTGAAGAAAAGTAATATTAGTGCTACGGAAAGGAAAAAGAAATGTCAACTGTCTTGACATTGAGCCACGGTATGGTTTTCTAGCTGCAATGAGTTTTTCCAAACGTTTTTTTCTTCGGGAAACAAATGTAATGGTTTTTTTTTACACATGTTGTTTGAGAGGCTGGACCACTCATTAAAAGAAATTCTAGTGTGTGTAATAATGCATTTAAATTAAAAATGTATCAATTTAATGTTTCTTTTATTATTATTTTTTATAATTTTGATATATTTATATCAAAACCATTTAAAATAAAAATAAAAACATATCAAAATAATACGTTTTCAACCTCATTATTCTTTAAAAATCACCTCCAAATATAGCTCATAAAAGTAATAAATTAAAACCATGATTATAGTCTAGCTAGGTACTCGCTGATGCACTTGGTGTATATGTTTCTATATGTTTTTTAAATGATTTTAGTTTTTCTTAAATAAATGGAACATTTTTCAAAACAATTTAATTGGGATATATATATATATATATATATATAAAAGAACAGGATTCTGGATTATAATTAGATTACTTAAGTAACTTCTTAAACTAGATCTAAATATAATTATTTTTATTATTAAAGTGGTTGTTTGGATTAATTTGTATATATTTAGATTAATTTTACGATCCTAAAGCTAATAATTTTATAAAACTTGTAATTATTGAAAAGTAAATATAAGAAATAACCAGTTAAACTATCTTTTATATTCAAATAAATAAATAAATAAATAAATATATATATATAAACATGGCTGATGCATGCAAACCACGACAAAAGGTACTAGTAATTACGCCGCCAAGGAGATTGTCGCTTTTTCTGGTCAAATAATTCTTTTTGTGCGGCCACCTGCTTCAAAATTCATCAATAGAAAGGTAAAACAGAGACTAATCAAATTGTATATGGGAGAACAATCAGTGAGTCAAGGCATAGTTTTTTTTCCCTTTATATAGTAAGTTTCTTTTCAAAGTCTTGCTAGTGGAAACTGGACAAACTATTAACCAATAATAATACTTGAAATATCTGTATTCTTTCACTTTATTGAGAATTTATATTCAAAAGATTTAATCAATTTTATTAATTGAAATGCTGACGTGAAGTTGGATTTAGTTGACACTATTTTCGTATTTTCTATTTTTTTTTATAGAAATAATAACATTTGAAGTTATATTATTAATTTAATCAATTAAGGCCAAACAGAGGTCCAAAAATATACTGCTTTGACTGATATTTTTGGACTTCTCCCTAATCTCTCCTTGGAGACAAATTTCAAATCACCTTATGGAGTATAATATTGGTTTGAGCTATATATATATATACACACACGTTGCATCTAGAAGTTTGAAACTTAATTAATTAAGTGAATGCTAAATTAATATATTGGCTAATTAACCAGTTGAGGAATTCCTTCATTGAATATTTTCATCTTGCTTGCTTTTTCTTTTTTTTTTGGATAATCATTGAAAGAATATTGAAAAGGCTATAAAGTCATTTCAGACCACTGCAATAGCAGTGAGTCTAGTGTGATCGGGTATTGCTTGCATCTCCTTTAATCTTTTATTTATTAAAATAAGATTAATCTGAAAATAATATAATTAAAACTGATGAAGGGCTTAATTTATAGATGAGTTTTAAAATACAAGGATTAAAGATACAAGTTTTGGAATCATGAGGACTAATTAATTAATTAGCCAATCTTTTGTTCGGGTGGTGTAATGAAACGACTCCATAATAATCGTGAAACGATGTACAGTCCAGCCCAAACCCAGTGAGGATAGACATTACACAGAGCCAACCCATGTCCCATTGTGGCCTACTGCATCATCATCATCATCAAGATCTTCTAAGTGAATTTTATACTACAGTAACCACATATAATCCCCTCCGTCTCAGTTGCAACCCTTGCTCAGCAAGCATCATTCCATGTGCTATTGCCTCAGCAAAGCTACATAAAATTCACAATGAAGTGCAGACACTGGAATAAAACAACTTCACATCATGGCCAGATGAAACTCCAGAGAGTCTAACAGCTATAATTTCTCATCCTCTAATGGTTTTTAGGGTCCAACTGATCACAAAGGAACACACTGAAATCTCAAAGTCACCAATACTCAATATTTAGAGGCAAACGTGGAATAATCATATTATGTTAAGTAAAAGTTGTAAACGATAATGGCGACACTACATGGAAAGCATGATTGAGCCTCCGTTTAACATGGATTTATGCACAGACGAGATAACTGTACAAGTTTGTTTGAAGAAAGAACTTGGTGGATGAAAAACAAAATAGAGTAATTTCAGTCTTTATCAGGCAAACACAACCAAAGAAAAGCACGCATCCCCAAAACCAATTTCATATGAAACTGTGTTTGTGTTGCTTAAATAACTAGAATTATACAAGTACATGTGAAAAAAAAGGGGGGGGGGGGGGGGAAGCACCACAGATAGCAATAATAAATTATCATATCCACTTGTAAGAAAAATGCTAACCGGAAAAAGAAAAGAATGGCTGGAAAGAGAAAAGCTAACCAGAAGCAGAGATGTACCTAAGTGCTGGATGTTTATCAGACTACGTTATGCTTGTTTGATTCTGGCTGAGAGGGATGTCATGATGTAAGTTTCTTCGTTTCTTCCAGAGGGGCCACTGTGAGGCAAGGGCAAGGCTTTTGTAGGAAGCTGGTTTGTGGATGCATCACGAGCTTTTGTCTTTAGTTGTTCCCGAATTCGACGGGCTTCCATGAGCATATCATGTGCACTTGGTCCATGACTTTCCCAGGCATCTATTGCTCGCTGCTGGAATTCAATGGCAAGGGTATAGCTGCAATATCCAAAAAAAAGTTTTTAGAAACTATGAAATTCTACTTTGAGATAGAAACCTAAAACAAAACAACCTTATATGACACTAAATTCCATGCCATTTGCTAGCTGCCCCGATGAATGAATGAATGCATGCAGCCATGACATGCTTAATTGCACCAGAAGTATTAACTTTAATTACCACCATAAGTAATAACACAATCAACTGTTCCAGATTCTTCATAAAAAAGTAAATTCATACTACTATAAAGTATAAACCTTACCCACAAATGATATGGTGATAAAAATGTATTTTTTATCTACCAAAATTTAAAAAAAAAAAGATAATAATTTATTTACTCGCTCGTGTAAAAGTTGAGTCAACAGAGAATGTTCTAATTTGGCTTGTTGAAGGCTTTTGAGAAGGTAGATGGTGGAGAGCCAAAGGTCCAGATGAAAAAGAAATATTGAGCACTTGCTCAAAATCAAAATTTCTTGCATATTCACATGCCCTTTGAGAAGTGCATGCATTCTTGCATGCTCACATGCTCGGCCTGACATATATGATTTTTTTTTCCCTTTATAAAGGCTTCATGAAGAGGAAGACAGCATCAAAGCACTCATTTTAATCAGCATAACAGATGTGGAATAGCAACCCAATAATGATTTCTCAATGAATCAAAAGCCATGCGCTAGCAATAAAATCAGGAACCAGGAACTGAGGACATATTACCTTCCCATGGCACTATATGCTTTCGAGAGATTCTGGTATGCCTCAATTGAATCTGCATGATGAGGACCAAGAGCTGCATCCATGATGTCCTTTGCAACTGCAAACATCTGTGCAGCTGACTGTGGTCTATCCAATTCCAAATACGCCGCCCCCAAATTGTTGTAGACATATCCAATTCCAAAATGTTTGGACCCAAAGCTCTCCTTCAACATTTCAGCAGCACTCTCCAAGTAAGGAATTGCCTGAGTCACCTTGCCTGTCAACAAAAGTAACCACCCAATTCTAGCAGAAACACTTCCTTCTGAATGCTGTTCTTGTGGGAGCTTCTCGAGCATAGACTGTGTTCTCTTTAGCAATGAAATTGCCGTTTCAAACTCATTCATATTCTCATATAGCATTGCTATCTCTGAGTATGCCTCAGCAACTTCAACTGGAGAAGCTGTTTCTTTCTTGTCAAGAATTCCACAGGCAATTTCCAGACACCTCTTTGCATCTGCAATCTTTTCTAGATGACATAGTGCCTTTGCCATAGAGATAAACACTAATGCTCGAGTCCCGCCATCTTTCTCTGTCTGCTGGACAACACCCTTCAAAGTATTAATAGCCTCATCATACTTGCCCAATGCAATCTGCATATTAGCAGCATCAATCTCAGCATGAAGCAATTCTGATCTAAGACCCCAACTCTTCAAAACCTTCTGTGACAGCACATTCTGCTCCAATGCCTTGTCATGTTCCTCCAACCCACTATATATGACCCCGAGAAGCTTCCTATCATATGCAACCTGCACAGAATAATCCCCAAGTCCACTCTTATGTATATCCAATGCCTTCAAACCAAACGGCAAAGCCTCATTGAAATTCAAAACTGCAACATAAGCCTCTGCCAGTTCCCTATTTGCCACGCCCAATTCTTTACTGCCTTTATCCATAGTCAATTCCTTGATCTCTAAACACTTCTTAAGATTATCTATGGCCTCCTCTCTCCTCCCCATCGCAGTCTTAACATTAGATAACTCAAGCAGCACAGCATGCAACACTGGCCTAATATCCTCAACATTAGTAGTCCCCTCCTCCTCCAGCCTACCCAGTATCCTCTTTGCCCTATTTAAATACCCTAAACTATCATTAAATCTTTTTAAACTATAACTAACAGAACCCATTAATTGTAAAGTCATAGCAACAAGAAAACTAGGCTTATCATCACCAATATCAAGAACTTTCAAAGCTCTAGTAGCAAAAGTTAAAGCCTTTTCAGGGTCCTCACCTTGTTGGTCAAGTTTAAGACCAACTTTCAATAAAGCCAAACCAAGTTCTCTCTCATCAAAACAAGCCTCCATATCTTTAAAAGCTTCGAGCATGCCCTCAACTGTCGCTGCAGACTCAAAAGCCTCTTCAATTTGAGATCTTTCCTTGATTTTCTTCTGCCTAGAGGAGATTTGAGGAGTTGTTTCAACAAGGGTGCCACTATTTCGAGATGGGTTTGATTGGGATTGGTGGGGCTTGATAATAAGGCCATTGGTTTTGGTGCAGGATTTGAGATTATTGGTAGGTGAATGAAGTGAGTAGTAGGAGGGTGTGTTTGTGGTGTTAGATGATAAGTAGTTTCTGGAGAGAAGAGGAGTTAGTGTTTTAGGTTTTTGGCGAGTAAGATGAGAGAGAAGTAAGATTGAAGCTCTTTTCATGGTGGGAAGTTTTGTGAAAAATGGTTTCTTTTTTGTTTTGATCTTGGTTTCAATTGCTTAAACCTTAAACCCTTGCAGAACCCAGAACCCTTTCGAGATGTCTGGTTTTCCTTTCCCCTGTCTTGTCTGTTAACACGCCTATATAGAGGAGGGGTAGATGGAAAGAGGCTATTTTTGCTTATATATATATATATATATATATTTGTGAAGAAAGAAGAATCGGTAAAATAATATAGTTTGTATATATTATAATTGAAAAATAGAATATTTATAGTTTATTTTATTCCGAATAGTGATATTTTAAAAAATATTAAATAAACAGGAAAACAATTATTAAATGAATAGGAGAGAGAAAAAAACAATCAGAAATATTTTAATTATAACATAATCAATATTATTAAAACAAAAATAACAAGACAAATTCAATAATATAAATAAAAATCACTAACAATGTTTCAAATAAGCTAAACTTATTGTGAAGATGACGAATGGTTCACTTATGACCTCATCGAATTACCATTAATAACTTTATTTATGATGTTATATTTATATTCTTGAGATGTTTTAAATTTTTATTGATGATGTTATATTTATATTCTTGAGATATTTTAAATTGTATTGATGTTATTGTAATTGAAGCTTTAATATTTCTTCAAAATCTTTTTTTTTCTTTCCTCTTCTTTTTATTTAATAATTTTTTTTTAATATAAGCTATAAATATTATATTTCTCGATCACATGTACAAATTATATTATTTTACTAATTATTTTTTTAATTGTGCTATTACATCAATATTTTTAATTTACTATACTAATTTTAAAATAAAAATTCATGGAAAGAAGAGGAGGATTCTGTGTTGTGTTGAAGAATTGTTTTGATACGAGGTATTAAACTAGAATCATAGATTGAATGAGTTAAATTAAATGGATTAAAACCAATCAAAAACAATATTATTTCAAAATTAAAAAAGAAAAATGTTAAAACAATATCATTTATATTTTTTAAAAATCAAACCAGATTTTAACCCGGTTTCAAAAAACTTATCAAATTGAAGAAACGAATCTTATATGCAACTGCAAAGAAATTGACTAGTTGATTAGAATGGGATTTGGAATGTATCAATCGATTGCATTTGTTTTTACAGTTTCAGGAGGCATACAGTGACTAAGGAGTCTGTTACCTTCCAAATTGGGACGAGGCCTACTTGAGAATCTAACCTCGTGATGAATCTTATGTACAACAAAGAATACATAGTTTCCTCTTTACACAGAGAAGAAATCGCAGTCCATCTTCGGAAACCCATATGCATTCCACAAATCTAAAAACAAGAACCCCTCAAACTGCTGAAGAGGTAATTGACTCTCAAAAGCTAGGGGGCTCTCGAAATGCAGGGGGTGTGTCAGGTGGCCTGCTATAAATGTCATCAAAAAGAAGACTTACACTCCTTCCCGCTTCAATGTCATCATCCAAATAAGTGGTCCGGGACAACCAGTTAGTGCCTCTCCAGTCCAAGTGTTGCTCATGGTCCTCTAAGCTTTTTTCCGATAAATTATCATAGTGATTTTCAGAAGCATGGAGGTTGAAATCAGGAGGCTCGAGAAAACTTGCTTGGTGGAAATCAGGAGGCTCGAGAAAACTTGCTTGGGGCTGCGCACCAAATGGGCCACTTCTTACCCACCAATGGCTCCTAGTAGGATGTGCAAGGTTGCTGGAGTCATGATGTAGTACACTTTCCTGGAAGAGTGGGGCAGACGTAGAAGCACCCAAATGAGACCCGGAACGGTCCTGGTAATTGTGACCCCAGAACTCTTCATCATATCTTGCTTCATTTTGCTCCAAGTTGGATGGCGTCCAATAATCCCTGGAATGCTGTTGCTCAGCTGCTTCAAATGGTACTGCTGTGGCATCTCTCGTGTTGTTAGTTGAACTATGAGGTCGAGAAGTATAATACCAATCAAGAAGATAAGGATGATTCCTCTGATCTATATCAAGTAGCCACAAAGAACCCAGCTGAAAACCGGGAGTATTAAATGGCATTTCCCTTGAAAAAGGAATGTTTCTATCACCGGGGCCTCTGAAACTGGGGCTCCCTCGCCACATTCTAGGAGAAGAGTGCGTATGTCTAGCTCCCTGTCCTTGCAAATTTTGGTCCCTAAAAGTTCTAAGATTTAATAGAAACTGCTTTCCCTGAATGTTGGGTTCCCATGAAGGATAGCTACTCTGGAAACTGCAAAATACAACGATGCAAGATGAGGAGCAAGCACAGGGAACAATGAAAACAAAACTACCAGCAGGCACCTTGCAAGGCTTGCAAGGGTTTATTTCAATTTCCAAGTGAGGACATAACAGTGGCAAATTTACAAAATAATGATTAACATGCCCAGAATGACTAGTTCCCTTTAAGGAACAAATACAATAGCATCTCATCCTGAGAATTTTGTTGTGCATGTTCCCCTGACAACTCCTCAAAAATACAAAGCAAGCACAAGGACAGTCACACAAGGTTTCAAAAAGCTTATCAAATTGAAGAAAGAATCGACAATTAAAATGCTAAAATCATACCTCAAAAATGATTTCTCCATCTTCCCCTGACAACTCCTCTGGGAGCGAGGTGCATTGTAGGGCGAGCCATAATTGCTATTTCCATAGTTTTGAAAATCAAAAGCACTAAAACTGTGACAGGTCAATAAAGTCAAGGATTGAATATCGTCAATGTTAAGAAACAAAGCTAAAATATGGTTTGGTATCTAATTCCTTAAGGTTTCAGAATTTTTAATATAAGAACATGTGACTCACCTGCAAACATCGCCAACACCTTCAACATCCACTGTGAAATCTGCAATGAACTGTAAGATGTCATCCACGCGCTGCAAAAAATCACAACAAACCAGCTTGAAATTAGCCAATATATGTCATAGCTATAACTAGATAAACAGTCTATCAGGAGATGAAATGGATACCTTTGGGACAACAAATAAAAGCAAGAATGGAGTGAGGAAAATTGAAGCCATCTCCTCAAGTAACATCATTCCAGTATACTGCATAAAAACCATAAAACAGTTAAAATGGATCAACACCATCATTAGGGAGGTCTCATTTTCATATAAATGCATGAATTTCATCTGCATTACCTGAAATAAGGTTTCAAACTCCATACGGACCCTCTCAGTATTTTCTCTGCCCCGCCATTTCTTTGGCATATAATGTGTGTGCTGTACCACCATAGACATTGCCCCTTCTTGATCAAGGACCAGGAGCTCATCTGTAACAGCAGCCCGGCTGATAGCTGTTATAGTTCCAAAAACAGCAGCATACCAAAGCAAGTTGCGCCCAAATATCTGCAGAATTTAAAAGACTATCATGAAACATACATATTATCATCAACTATGACTGCCAATTTTGTATTATTTAGTATCTTTTTAGGATAGTATAAGTGCGAGTATATTACATGGCCCTCTAGCAAAGATTCCTCCAGAAATGCAATGATGATCAGGATAGCAGCAAAGCCTCCAGAGACAAAAGAGATGAACTTCGCGATGATTGAAATAATAGGTGAAGGGAACTGCTTTAAATAATCTGAAGCATGCATCGCACTGCTACTGATCCGATGCTTGAACAAATGGTCAGCCTGAAACATAAATACATGCCATCTTAATTATAGAAGTGTTCAGGGAGGTGGATTCATATCTGAGAAATGATTTCAAAAATTGCTAAAACCCTCATTCTTTTATTGAAATAAAGCTACATTATGGAAATGGACTCTCATCTCATGCATGAAAATGGAAAATAGAAGAAATTTTTCTTGTAACAAAATAAATCTAGCAATCTAACATGCCAGAAACAAATTAATAGATTTAAACAGGCATAGCCCTCATTCATCCAATAATTAACAAAACCCAACAATATCTTGCTTCTGTTCATTACAATGCCATCAAATAAATCAAGCACTGTTTCATAATCATGAGAAAATGTGTTATCAGAAAAAACACATCCTCTTCTGACTAGAAGCAATATTATAAACCACCAAAATATGTTCACCTTATCAAGAGGTTTTGCTAGTTTAATACAAATATAAGACACAAGATTTGAAAAAAAAACTAGAACACATTCAAAAATTTGCACTCAACACATCATTGCCAACATTTCAGAAGCAAGCAGATTGATTATGAAAAGTTTTGTTTGAAAATAATGTCTGAGAGAGAGAGAGAGAGACAGTTTGTACCTCGTTGAATTCTCTAAAAATCCACCTTGACAAATTTGACCATCTTCGAGATGATGCTGTGCTTGGATGATTATAAAATTGTTCGGCATGCCTTAGGAAGAGATACACCAGCATGAATATAACAAGAAATGGTGCAAGGACAAGCATCGCAAGCCCAACTACCATAAGTCTTTTCTTTAATGCATTAGGATTATAAATGAAATCCCTCCTAACACAAAAGTTCCTGCAGAAGTACATTCTAATGAGAAAATGCTAAAAAATCAACATTTAAACAGGAAGTCATGTGAAATTAAACATACCGATCAAACATGCTCTGTAATATGCACCAATTTAAGGTCCACTCAAGGGGCTTTGTCAATATTAGGCGATGCTGCATTCCATTTGAACCTGTCCTGACAGTTGGGCCAACACCTGGAATCCACAGGGAGATTGGAAAAGCAAGCACTCCTTTGTTGAGCATTCCAATCAAGTAGTTCTCTTTCCGCATCAATCGCATCATGATGTCATGAGCAGTAAGGTCCTTAACCACACACAGTTGTTGTGAGTGTTGCAAGTGAACAACCTTTTCAAGAACTGTAGCCCATGACATGGTTTGAATTTCATTGTCTGTGACATGGAGACTGCAAAAAGATAATATTTTTTCTATTATTGAAATACAATGAAAAGTCAATATAAAAGAAAACATCTGTACTGAAGTAAACTTCCAACAAAAAATTTCACATATTAGATCAGCCACCTGTTATAATAGAAGCGCCGGGTACCAAGAATGTCCCTCAATTGAGCGAAAAACCTCAAGAAACAGAAGATCCAGTATATAGAAAATAACCCCAAATATCCAACAATGATAGCTTTTGTAAGCGTTAGAGGGGTTAATGGGTGCAGATGGAGAGCTTCTTCAGCAAGATCACAAGGCTTGATTCCAGATTCAACTGCATCCATCCCACACTTAGCATTACGAAGACCATTCCAGTCAACATATAATAAAAAAAAACCTGAGAAACCGATGGTGAAACCCATGCTAAAAAGCTCAACTATCCACTTTATAATAATACACCAAAGCCCTTTCTCGCAATAGTAATTGTATAATCTTTCAAAGAACAGGTCCAAATCAGCAACTGTTTCCACATTCAACCTATCGCCATTAAGAAGCCCTGAAGGGCTCTCGCAACCAGGACTTGGCACCCTTCTATAGTCAGACAA
Source organism: Populus trichocarpa (assembly GCF_000002775.5). Classification (NCBI taxonomy): domain Eukaryota; kingdom Viridiplantae; phylum Streptophyta; class Magnoliopsida; order Malpighiales; family Salicaceae; genus Populus; species Populus trichocarpa. The sequence goes on along the minus strand of NC_037289.2, from coordinate 22,427,390 downwards.
TTCAATCTCTGGTGGAACATCGTCAAGCAAGCGGTTTGACAAAGATGATTCACCACGCCATTTCCACTTAAATATGCTCAGAGCATTAAAATTTTGCCCACTGAACATCATATTCACAAACACTTACAGTAGGCAAAAAGAGCCAGTCCATTCCCCAAACTGCATTAATGGTTAAGGCAAAGCTCTGGAAATGAAAGAAAAAAAATGGATCAGACTAGACATGCCTTATATAGCTACTTTACACAATCCCCTGTTTCCTCAGTAATCAGCTAATATTCAAAACTTGAGAAACTAGAGAAGTTGAATGATAAACCATGCCACTTCTACTACACTCAACTAAAAAATGCATTTACACAACCACAATATCTTCCACTTCTCATTCGTCAAATGTCACTGAGAAAAGGAAGAAAAAAAAATCTTCTGGGAGGAAAAGAAGGGGCAGGGGGTGATGGAAGAAATTTTCCACCAATATTACCAATGCACCATATTAATCAGAATGAAGATGAGCACAACAAAGAATGTGTTGTTGAAACATAATGAAATTATACCATCATTCTGAAAGTATTCTTACATCTTCAGTATCCTAAATCTATTAAGGCCCGCTGAAACAAACATTTTTAATTAATGGGTAATAAAACAGAATCAAATATTCCCACATAGTTCATAGCGTTTTGATCAAGTATCTACCTGTTCATCTGCCAAAGCTCAAGTCCTACAAGGCAATCAATTTTCACCCAGTTCTACAATACAAACAAGGGCTTCACTGCTGCCTGTAAAAGCAGCACCAAAATGATCTTGATCAGTCTGCTAATGTAAACACACGTAAATGCATATGGAAGACCACTAATCCAGTGACAGAGAGGGAGTTTAACAAGGAGTTCAAAACTAATCAAGGCATCTACTAAGAGCAACTAAAAAACAAGATCAACTCCCTTTATTTCCTAAGACATGGTCTAGTTTCATCTCCCTTTTGTACCATATATAAAAGCTGCAATAGGGATTTTTCACTCTTTAACAAATGCCAGAAATACATGATCTCTCTGGAGGCATTGCTTCGCTTCTACAACTACTTAATTCAAGTGCACTATCTTTGCTATCCCCGCTGCTCCCTTTAGTTAATTAATTAATAACAATCAAAGCTACGACCAAAAAAATAAAATTTAGCGCGAGAAATAAGAATAGTGAAATCACTAACTACTTAAGATCTCTAACGGAACCCTCCAATTCAATATGCAAACAAAAAGTCACAAACTTTTAAACTGAAAATAAATACCACTTAGAGCAAAACCCAGAAAGGAAAAACCAAAATTAATCGGATAAAAATTCACGAAAAAAGGAGGTGGGCAATCTTTATCTGATCATATAATCACTATATTGAGTCAAAAAAACAAATTGCTTAATCTGGATTAAATTACTGCAGCTTAATCCCAGCTGTCCATATTGATTAGCAAATCAAACAAAACATTCACATCATTAACTGAAAAAAAAAGAACTAAAAATTCATGTTGTACGATATCATTATCACATTAAAGGACAAAAAAAATTGATTCGAATCGAGATAAGACAAGACACGAAATTACCTGGAACCCAGTAAAGAATAATGATATGACCGAAGTGTGGAAAAAATCAAGAAAAGGGTGAGGCTTCAGTAAGGTCAACTATAAGAAACTGCACTGAAATATTTTGTTTTGTCAAAAAGAATTGAAAGACAGAAGAAAACAGGAAAAGGGAGAGGGGGAGGGAGGGAGGGAGGGAGATTGCTTGTTTGGGTTGCGTGGTTCTTTCTTGAGGGAATTGAAATTCAATTGGGAATTTTTTATATTTTAATTTTAAATTGTTATTGAGAAATGGTAATGTGAAAGGGTAATTTAGAAAGCTTTTTGGGCATCTTCTGTCTCTGTCTCTGTCTCTGCTTTTGTTATTACTAGAGATGGATGTTAAAAACGCAGTAGCAGTAAAGGTAAAAAAGCCTCCTCCGTGGTGGATTGAGCAGGAGGAGGAGGGGAGGAGGGGGAGACGCAACTTTACAGAAAAGCAACAACTGGTACTTCCCTTTACTTCATGGACTGGGTAATTAGTTAGTTCCAATTTCTTGGTGACCAGGTTTCATCGATTATTTATTTGTGCATTGGAGAGGTTGTTTGGTTGTGCAGCGGTAGTTTTTTTAAAAAAAAAAATTAAAATAATATTTTTTAATTTTTAAAATTATTATATCAAAATAAAATAAAAAATTTAAAAAAAAACATAATTTTAACAGAGTTGCGGTTTATATTTATTTAATAAATACTGTAAAACACGTGGAGAAAGCTACAGTACTTTCTCCACGTGTTTTTTTTTTTTTTTTATTGTTTTATTATTTATTTTTGTTTTTTTATGTTTTATCTTTTTTTTGTTTATTTTTTTTCCCCGCATTTTTTTTCATTTTTCCTCTATATTCTTTTGGGTTTTAAATTTTTTTTCTTGGGATTGTCTTCTTCTTTTGTTTTTTGTTTTTTTATTATTATTTTTGTGTTTTTTTTCAAAAATTATCTTTGTCAATTTTTTTTAATATTGAACTGGTTGAGAATTTAATACTGTAATTATTTTCTTTAAAACATTATGGATTACTACAATGTTTTCTTACATGGTTTTTTTTATGAATTTTTTTTTTTTTCGAAATGGTCTTTGTCGATTCGATTTTATTTTTTTTATATTGAGCTGATTGAGAATTTTGCTTCGTAGATTTTTCTTTAAAACACTGTGAATTGTTACAGTGTTTCCCCACATGATTTTTGTTTGCTACAGTGTTTCCACACATGTTTTTTTAAAAAAAATTATATTTGTCGAATTTTTTTTTAATATTGAGCTAGTTGAGAATTTAGCTTTAACTTTCCCCGCATGTTTTTCTTTCCATTTTTTTTCATTTTGTTTTTGCTTTTTTTTTCCAAAATTGTCTCTCTTTTTTTTCAGAATTGTTTTTGTTGATTTTATTTTTTTAATATGGAGTTAGTTGAGAATTTAGCTCTATAGTATTTTCTTTAAAACATTGTGGATTGCTACATTGTTTCTCCACATGGTTTTTTTTTATGAATTGTTTTCAAGAATTATCTTTGTCACTTTTTTTTTTCATATTGAACTGGCTGAGAATTTAGCTTCGTAGTTTTTTTCTTTAAAACACTATGGATTGCTGCAGTTTTTTTCCATGTAATTTTTTTATTATTATTATTTTTAAAATTATCTTTATTGATTTTATTATTTTTAATATTGAGCTGGTTGATAATTACAACTGTATATTTTCTCATGAAACACTATAGATTGCTATAGTGTTTCCCTGCATAGTTTTTTTCCATCCATTTTTTTATGATTATTTCCAAAAATTTCTTTGTTGATATTATTTTTTTAATATTAAGCTGGTTGAGAATTTAGCTTTGTAGTTTTCTCCTTGAAAACATTGTGGATTGTAACAATTTTTTTCCATATAAATTTTTATATTTTTTCTACAAACCCACGATAATGCATAAGTATGCCACAAGCTTGCGGCATCGTGCGGGCATAATATCTAGTAAAATCTGAAAGATGAACGCTTTTCTTTTACTATATTATATATTACAACTACAATTTAAAGAAAAATATGGCTTTACGAACAAATATAATTAAATAAAAAGAAGTTGTTTGTATATTCTTAATTTCTCTTGTTTTTTTAAATAAGTGTTAAATTGAATTTAAATAATTTAATACTTTAATTTAATTAAAATGCTAATGAAATATAAAACCAAAAAACAAAACAAAAGTTTAAAGTTGGATCAAATTAGTGTGGATTTGATGAAGAGATAGATATACTTTGTTTTTGCAAATGTATATTTAAATTAAAAAAATATACCAAGTTTAAATATTTTTTTTATAATTTCACATATTTATATAAAAGTTATTCAATAATAAATATACTCATAAAAAACTTTATTATTAGTACAAGCCTAACTTTATTATTATTACAAGTTATAGTTCTCGCATTGCTGGACGATACTTTATGAAATTTATTTTTATTTAATCACATGATGATTAAAATAGGTATTCATAAAAAAAATATTTTTTAATTAAATTTACTCTCTTATTCATGTAATTTTTTTTTAATGATAAGTATTATTTTTGTTACAGCATGGTTTGTTAAATAAAAACAATGAGAATTAAAAAAAAATTCATAGAATTCTAATAATTTGAGTAAAAGATAAAAAAATTTATCCTTTTAATTAAAAACTCAATTTCTTTATTCATGTATTGTTTTTATATGAAATTTGTTTTTCTAAATAAAAACTCTTATGATCATGAAAGCATGTTTCAATTAAAAAAAATAGAAAATTAATGGATGAATCATTTTTCACGCTTGTATGGTAAAATATAAAAATAATAAACATTAAAAAAATATAAAGAGAAAATTACAATAAAAAAAATAATATTTTATTTTCATTGAATATTAACTATTAACAAAAACAATTTTAAAACAAATTTAGGCTCAGGCGCATGCATAATTATTAATATTATCATAAAAAGTCTTGATATTGTAAAAAACTATGCATAGTTGGATAATTTTTAAAATATCATCTTATAATTTTTTTAAAAAATTGTTCTAATTTTTTTTTAAAAAATAATAACTATTAAAAAAAAAAAAACCTATGCACATCTAGGCCCAGAAGGATGGATCTACGTGACTGGCTTGAGATAAAAAGGTTGATGCGTACATGGATCTTTTAAATGTTTTTGCATAAGCAGATAACACATCATCTTCTTCTAGTTACTTTCAATGGATGGAAAGTCAATGTTTGAATCTTTGGATCTTAAAAATTAAAATTTCAAATTGTTTCAACGTGAAAAACTAAATTTTCAACTTATTTTAACTTGAAAACCCAGAAAAATCATAGAAAATATCTACACAAACATTTTCAACCCTAAAATGTTAAATTAAATAAAAATAAAATCGATCTAAATTTTTAACACATTTGAAGATAAAAAATCACTTTTAAACTCTTATTTCAAACATGTTTGGAAATGTGATTGTAATTATTTTTTTAAATGTTTTTCACTTAGAAATGCATTAAAATAATATTTTTTTAAAATTATTTTTAGATCAGCACATAAAAACAATCCAAAATATATAAAAAAATTAATTTTTAATAAAAATAAAAAATAAATTTTTATGGAATGCGTTCCAATCGGTGCCAAAGAAACTGGAACGTAATAAAAAAATAATTTTTTTAGTTGAGACTAGTAACCTAAAAATAAATTAAATGTGAAAAAATAAAAACTTTAAATTCAATCTAAAGTCTTTTGCGCCCTTGAAACACTAAAAAGGAATATGACCTTATTATGGTCATTGTTATTTTAATTTGCTGTGAATTATGAAGCAAAAGTCTATTTTATAATATAAACCTTTAATTTATTATCATACTATTTATCAACACCTCGAATACGCCAGTGCTCAGATAAAAAAATAAATGAAAATAAATAAAATTCGTCGCATAATTTCTTAAAGGAGGATCAAGGGAAAAGGAGAAAAAAGGTGACACGTAAGAGAAAACGTCAAAGACCAACGTGTTTTTGTTATTTTAATCAATCAATCAATCAAAGGGAGAGCCCAGTCGTGACGGTCTTCGATTCCCAGTCCACCAGTCCTGGACTCCTGGGTGATTTTAGCTGAGTTTGAAAAGAGAACGAGTTATGCTGAGTTACTGGCGTGAGTGGCTGCCGCCACATTTACCACCTCACAAGATGTTCGAAGAAGTCACGCGTTCAAAGTTTGATTTCACTTGTCAATGTCAAAGACGTCTCAATTTCGCAGGTTCATCCGCCTGCTTAGTCCTAATAATAATTCACCGGCAGCCGTGCATGGAGGGACTCAGGGTTGCAACCCTATAGTCTCTTCTTTAACCTTGTTCTGGTGCATAGGGTCAAAAACAAAACATAAGCTGGATCCTCCAAAAAAGCAAGCAACTTCAGCGGCATCACCAGCAAGGATAGAGGATATTCCAGGAGGAGTAACGTGCCACAACTGCGATATCTTCGTGTTTAAGATTACGGTTAGAATATATTTTGAAAAATTTAATATTAATTTTTTTTTAAATCGTCTTGTATTGATAATAAAAATAAAATTTTAAAAATAAAAAAAGTTAGTTTAATACATTTCAAAATGATACATACCTTACAAATTAACATTTATTATACCCGTAAATGTGTAATTAATCTGTCTTCATGGAGAGAATTTAATACAGGAGGATTTTTAGAAGAAAAGAATTTTTTGTTTTTCTAATTCTTTTTTTATTTAGAAAAAGAATTATTTATTTTCCTTTATTTTTAGGTTTTGTAGTTTATTTAGATTAATATTTTGATTTATTTAAGAAATTATAGACAGATTATTTAAGAAAAATATTCAACAAAGGATGAGAAGGCTAACTGAATCACTCAATGTCTTGACTTATCGATCACCCATAGTTTTTCTAAACTACGTTACAAAAATCAAATTAAAATCAACATATATATAATTTTAGGAAAAAAACCGGGTAACCGATTAACAAGGTAACGGGTAAAAAATTCAAAGTATCCGAAACATAATCTAAATAAAAAAAAAAACTGAAGAGGAAAAAAAATTAGTTCAAGACAGGAAATAAAAAAATAATTTTAAATAATTCAAGAAATTCTCTATTATGACATTTTTTTGTGTCTAAATTATCCGAATGTGACTTGGGATGAACGAGCAAAATTACACGTGCAACTTTACTTTTTAAGCACGAGGACGTGTCACATGCACGACCGTCCAGGTGAATGGCCCTTTCGTCTTTTCCTCGTCCCCAGTTTAAATGATTCGTCGTTTCCACCATCTAGCCAAACGGCATGTAGTAGACAGAGGAGTCGAGAAAGAAAAACCGCGGGAGGCAACGGACCTGCTTGGCGGGAAGTATGACGTGGCAAAGCTCCACCTCAGCAATTCCCGCCAAGAAAAACCCCTAATACTACTAGCCTACCCTCCACCTTCCCCATCGTCCTCCTCCTCCTCTTCTGCGTCTGCAATCTCTCTTAACACTCAAAATCAACAAGAAGAAGCACAGCAGCAATGAACTCCCTTCTATACTCACCAATCCCTTCTTCAAAATCCAAGAAACCTAAACTAGATTCTGAATCATCATCTTTAACCCCAAAATCTAAGCCTTCAAAATCCAAGAAACCTAAACTAGATTCTGAATCATCATCTTTAACCCCAAAATCTAAGCCTTCGAACTCAACAATCGCCACTCAAACCCCAACACAGCAATCCCAACTCCCTTCCCGCCTCCGCAACCGCCGTGTCGCCCTCTCCTTAAAAGAAGTCCGTCACATCGCCTCTCAAGACCATGGAACCAATCAAACCAAGTCCGCTCGAAGACAGATCGCGTCTTGGCCTGAGGATTCCACCACCGATACCACCACCAGTAAACTACCCAAGCCCAGAAAGAATCAGTCTCGTGATGGGCACAATAAAATCCCCGATAAGTAAGTTTTTTGGGTCATTTTTTGAATTCTTTTGAAATTTGTAGTGATTTCTGCTAAATGTTTTCTTTTTGTTTAAAACTTGTTAAGGTATGAAATGCTGGGTGAGTTTTTTGATAACTTGGATAGCTCGATCCGGTTGTTGCGTATGAAGGGCTCGATGTCTACTTTCTCTAACATTTCCCCAAAAATTGAGTCTTTAACAGACAGGTACTCCTGATTACTGTACTGTCTTTTTTTTTCATTTTCATTTTTCATTATTTATTTTTTCATTTTGTAATTGTATATTTTAATTGTAATTGTTATTTTTTAGGAGGTTTACGCATAAACATTTGGCGCAATTGAAGTATATTATGCCAGAGGCAATTGAGATAAAGAGGGTACTCAAGTTTGATGAGCAAACCAGCTGTATGAAGCCGGATCTTCAAGTTACTGTAAATGCTGATGCAATTCAATGTGATGATGGCAAGTTGAAAACTGAAAGTGAGAAAATATATTTAAGGAAGGTCTTCCGCTCAAGGCTTGTGGATTTTTATAGAGACCATCCTCAGGTTTTACTGTTTTTTGTGCCTTTGTTTATGTTGTTAGTGCTTAAAATTCATGTTATGATTCCATAACTCGGTTTAAGTTTAAGATGAATGTGTTTCTCTCTTTCGTTCTTTGTTTTTGTTTTTTTGAAATGACATCCATTACACTGTGATTTTGATGATGTTTTTGTGATGTGTGATTTGCATTTTGGGAAGCGGCTTTAGATCATTTTGTCTTATTCTTGTATCATTGTATGTTCAACCGTTGCAATATAATGTGATTGAATGTACTGAGGAAGCCACTGATTAGAATATTACTGACAGCCTTTATGATTTGTCCCTAGGTAAGAGTTGCTTTGAGTTGTATGAAACTGAGTTTGTTGTTTTCTGTCCTACTTGATTCAATGTACTTCTGTTTATAAATTCTGATTGATGTGTTAACAGTGCTTTTCCATGGCTTCAGGGTGATGATATTCCAGAGGAAATGCTCCCAGAGCCATTCAATCGCTCCCCATTGCTGGCAGGAACCCCGGCAATTGAAGAAGAGAAACCAGCAATGGCATCACTTTTATCCCGAAGTTTCAAGAGGCGCTTCTCCTCCCAAAAAGGTACAAAAATTGAAGCAGAAAACAGCCTCCAAAGATCAGTTTCCTCGGCTTTAGAGCCATGCCCCAGCAAAATCTCCTCCAATGAGAGAACTAGTTATTCTGCTCCATCACCAGCCAAAGTGTCTTCCACACCTACCTGCGACCAAGATTGTTTATCTGCAACACCAAGCAAAGTGAAAGATGCCATAAATGATGGAGATGATTCTCCCACAAAGATGGCTAGTGACCAATCAACTCCTGCAAAACTTGCTTTAACTCCAGTTGCATTGATATCTACCACACCTGCATTGCATCAGCATAAAAGATGCACGAGCCCATATAATGATGGTTCTTCCAACTCACCAGACAAGCTTGTTAGGCGTCCCCCCAGCAGGTCATTGATATTTGAAACTCCAGTGAAGCATGCTATGGATGAACAAAGAGAGACAGGGGATGTATCTGATGATGATGATGTCTTGAAAATTTTCCCTGAGAGTCTTCTGCAATCGGTAAGCTCATCCTGAATTCTCAATCATTTTCACTTGTCAGTCTGTGAACATTACAAGCTATTGATACATCTTAGCTGTTGTCTTTGATTGACTGCATACATTTTTATTTTGATATTTAAATTAATCTCCAGGGTTTCTGTTTTCTTGGATTGCTTGTGTTTTGACTTCAAACGAGACATTTAATGCTGTGATTGGTAGTAATCATTGTTGCTTCTGCAGATACGAGAGAAAGAACAGAAGGCTAAAGAAGAGAGAGATCCTGCAATCTCACAAGCAAAGAAGCGGCGGCAAATGATTGCCTGCCTTCCTAAGCTCTTCAACAAGATTCATTTCTTGTTTCAGTCAATAAGACAATCAGTTCTCACAAAAGAGGAGCTCATACACAAGATAATTGCAAGCCACTCTGATATTGCTGATAGAAGTAAGCAAGGAGTTTCCTGTCAAAAACCATTAGACATTTTTCAGAACACCACATTAAGCTAACTCATTTTGTGTTTTGTATGCAGGAGAAGTTGATGAGCAGCTAAACTTGTTGCTTGAACTCGTTCCTGAATGGATATCTGAGAAATTGGCATCTAGTGGGGATTCGATCTTTCGGTAAGCCTCGGAAACAATTCATTTTTTCTCCTTGCTTTGAGAAACTTCCAATTGTAATTGAGAGTCCATTGAAACTCAATAATTGGTTTTCATAGAAAATGAGCATGATAATACACTGTTCAAACTGAAGCTTTTCAAGCTGTTAATGTCACAATCTAATCTTATGTTGCAGCATCAACAAAATGTACAGTCCAGAAACTGTACGAGCACGACTTGAAGAAGCCAAGTGAGAAAGAGAAAACTCGATGTCTTTTGAAATCATAGCAAGAAACATGATGAGGGACGGTGTCCAAATTCTCCCACTTTTGTTGGCTATTCCTGAATGCCCTAATTTATGATATGCTAGCCAATGTTTGTATAAAAGTTAAGGTAGTTTAGATGTCTGTGAATGATTAATTTGCTAACCAAATTGCAAGATAATGAAATCCTCTTTTTTTGCAACTGCAATATTTTCTTTTCTACTAGCCGCAAGTGTAATATACCTTTTGCAGTTGATCTATTTAACAAAACTACTATGGAGACAACTTCAGCAATGATTGTAGAACTCCATTGTAATAACATTCTGCAGAAGTTAACTGATTAAGATAGGATAAGAGAGTTTGCAATAACATTCACTGTACTAGTTGTTTGGGGATATCGATACTCACTTGGAAATATCGAAAAATTTGTTAACTAATTGTTGTAGAAAATGATTATTAGTGCTCAATAAACGAGCTTTGATTTATTTGCCATGCCATTCGTTTCCGACATCATGATCTGAGTATTGTAGGACTCGTTTGTATCAGTCCCAATTCTCGATTTATTTCTCAACTTCCTGTTTCACTATGTGTCTTCTGCTGAACTTTCCACTGCTAACTGGCTTAACTTTTCCTCATCATAAGTGGAAAGAGATGGTTCTTGGGACTTGTTTCGATCTCGCTCATTTTCTTTTCCCCACAGCAGCATGTAAAGTCCAATGATAACAACAGCTCCTCCCAATATGCTGATTTAGCCAGAGATAAATTAGGGACAGTCTCCCCTGTTTCCAAACGATGAAATTATATTCACCTCGTTCTTTTTTTTTCTAATAATTGTGAAATAAAATTTAATTTTACCTGCCTGCGTGCAACGCTTCACCAAAAAGAAAGTAAGCCAGGATTGCCACCATTACGGTTGCAAGAGGACTAAAGATGGTCACAAAGACTGCCTCTTTTTCTTTGTTGCACCATAATTGAATGAAGACCGTCAAGCCACAACTAATGACTCCCTGCCATTGATGATTAATAACATGACTTAACATGGTTTCTTGTAGGGGTGAGCAAAAAAACTGGAAAACCGATTAAACCGAGAAAACCGGAAAAAAATTAACCGAAAAAACCGAACCGAAAAAAAAAACCGATTAAACCGATTAATTTTTTGAAAAAACCGGCCGGTTCGGTTCGGTTTTGGTTTTATAAACAAAAAACTGAAAAAACCGAACCGAACCGAACCGAAACCGATAAAAAAACCGAGCCAAAACCGAGCCAAACCGGAAAAACCGAGCCAAAACCGAGAAAACCGAGCCAAAACCGGAAAAACCGAGCCAAACCGGTTTGAACCGGTTTTGCCCTAAAAAAACTGAACCGAACCGAAACCGGTCGGTTTGACCCGGTTTCGGTTTTTTTTTTCAAAAAAAAATAATTTCGGTTTGGTTACTTTTTTTGATAAAAACCGAACCGAATCGAAAATGATCACCCCTAGTTTCTTGCAAGCTAGTTTAATAATCCGTAAAGCTGTTCATGGATGAACTTACAGCATATATGATGGACCAGAATATAATGCTGGATCTGATGCTCCATGCTGCTGGTTCGTGTTGTATGAACACAGTGAAGACAGCTGATTGTGCCGCCGCTAAGCCGTTTATCCATGCAGCTAGTGATAGTTGTGAAGGATACCTTTTCAGTGTGTATGCTTACGAGGTACACATCTATGATCAATTAAGGAAAATTTAGCACTCATTTGCATGCGTATGCTCTGAAAAAATCAAGCATCTCTAAAGGCAAAGATACTCTAGCAAGGAGAATTAGCCTCATGTTAAGTTATAATTGGTTATTTTTAACATTCCACGCCACCGATATTATGTTAGAATCTTATAACTCTTGTAGCACAATTGGAAATCGGAGTAATGGTCTGCGTTTGATGCAAGACCAAAAAGAAAGTCCAAGGGAAATAACAGGGTGGAGAATTCTATACCTGCATAATAAAATAGAGAGACCATGTAAAGCAACTCGAAACAAGCAGAAAAGACCCCTTCACCCGGTTTTGCTGAGCATGATTACTTCTGACATGGATTGGTGCACCCTGCAAGCTTCGCACCTCAGGTCCTTTGTATAAAGTGATGGTCAAGACCCCAGCCAACGATAGTAACGTTCCGACAATTTTAGCTATTCCTCGAGGGTTCCTTAAATCGACAATCTCCAACCTACATGAAATGGAAGCACTCTTCGTGTCAGAATCAGGATAGATATGATTTCTGGTCTTCGGTTATTCAGGTTTTGAAGTCCCCACCTGAGTATAATTGCAATTATGAAAGTCATGGAGGGAACGGTATTGTTCATTGAAGCAACAAAGGTAGGAGAAGTGTATTTCAAGCTTGCAAAGTACATGTTAATTGTTAAGCTGGTCCTGGCTTTCGTCAAAAGAGAAAACTGTAAGTCCTTTCCTTTTCTCACAAAGACAAAAAATTTTGTTTCGTTTTGCTTTATGTTGAAGCATATGGATTGCCCTTCATACCCTAGAAGAGAAAGCACAAATATCTCCAGAAACAACACAATTGTTAGCTTTGGCCTCGCTTTTCTGCAGGAAAACGAAAATCATATTAAGTAAAATGCGTTAGGTAGCATAATTTCATACAATAAACCAGCTGGTATCAACTGTATAGCTAATACCTTTGCAATTTATCTGGTGGGTGTATGCATGTGTGTAATGCACCTTTCAAGAAAATATGCAACAGGAAACATCACTAAGCTGCCTACGATTTATCGGTATGTAACGAAGACATGAGGGTTCATCCCATGATTGAAGACAGCTTCTGCAATGGTGTAGAGAAATGAATAGCCAATTTGGACCAAAATCATGAGAAGATGTGGCATGAATCTGGAGTAAATGATCCTGACTGCATTTAAAATCGCCATGGATCTTGAGTCTGTACACACATATTTTTCCTCGTTTTTCCTTGTTTATATTTGAAGGACAAATTAAATGCATCTATTCTCGTGTTTATGGATGGAAGAATACCAACTATGCTTGCACATTTTCTAGAATCATTTACTTTATGAAATTCCAGCTCAGAAAATTGACTGCAATCTAGTGGGATTGAGAGAAAAAAGATGATATACTTGTTCTGTGTTCTTGACATGAACTGCTCAATATATGCTCGTTACAGTAATAAAAAGTAGGTGCACGCTTCCGAAATGTCTAAGCCATAAGCTAACTATGTTCTGATGAATTCCTCGGCGAAAGCAGCGTCGTGTTTCTGATATGGACTTATCACAAATTATTTTTTGATATAAATACATAAAATAATCCAGAAATATTAAAAAAACTACTGTAAAGCAAAAAAGTAACAATTTTTTGAAAAACACACGGCTAAAACGTGCTTTTAAAAACCCCCGGCGGCTTATAACCACGATAACAGCTGTAAACTGAGGAACTCCTTATCTTACATTGGGCCTCGATATCTCGTGGGCCTTATTCTTTTATCTTAGCCTGTAGCCTTTTCAGCAGAGGTGCAGGCCCAGCAGCAACCTAAAATCCCACGACTCATTCTCTCTTCAAAACAAATACATCCTTGTTATAAGAAAATAAAATAAAATAAAAGGCAGAATTTTGCTTAAAGACTTGTTCTTCGTGTTCCCAGTTATAAGAGAGACAGTAAGAAATAAGAACAATTTCTCTCATCTTAAGAAACATTTAACGGGTTTGAAGCTATGACTTGCCTTACCATCGGCCAAACATTAAACATTAACGTGCATCTTTAGTATTCTGGTAATTTTTAAGATTATAATTTGAAAATTTTTTTTAAAAAAATTATAAATTATATTTCTTTTAATTAAGATTCTAAAAGACAATTTTAAGTGGGATTCATATAAAATTACTAACTAAATATTTTCAAAACTGTATTAATAATAAATTACAGTTTCAACCATAATTCATCACATTACTTAATGAGCAATGTATACAAGTGTTATTTTTTTATTTTACATGTATACGAGATAACATAAAATCAAGGGTATTATTTGTTTTTTATATTTAAGAGAGTACTAGTCGTTAGTCTTATGGCTACAATGATGATTTAATGAAGTTTTTCATTATATTTTGATAATAACACAAACATTAAATATTGATGTCATTAATTAAGTAGTATGTTATATGTCAATGATAAAACATTGATTTGATATAGTTTTGATGAATACATGCACATGTTCATGCATATAAATATGTTATATCATGATTTATGCCATGAAGTTTTTAAATATCATGCTATGATGCTTAATTGATTTAATAGGTCATGTCTATATACTATATTAAACATACTTGTGTGCCATTTCATTTTAATTGTTATATATATATAGCATAAATTGATACTTGTACAATGATTCAGATATATTTACAACATCTATGAAATCATCAAACAAGATATTTCTCAAAACGATTGGTTTGTTTCTAGAAAATTTCCAGAAACTCTTGAGGTTATTCGAAATAGTCTAACTGATTCTAAAAGGATTTGACCAATTCTAAAAACAGTCTCACCGATTCTCTAACAATCAGAAAACTATGTTTAACGACCAGTTTCATTTCTAAGCTTACAAATAACCCTTCCCTTGGCAAAAAAAAAAAATATGGAACTCTTAAAGTAAGAATCTAAGTATACTCTTTTTAAAAAACAACTTATAGCACTCTTGTTTCACTTGTAATCATAAGTATGAATCGACAAAAATCATCCAAAATAGTTTAATTGTTATCCCAATCAACTTTACTAAAAAGTATATAGTGGAAAGTGAGTGAAACTTTAAACACTTGGAAAAGACTCCTACAGAATAAATTGAGAGCGGTATAATACTTGTCCTTTAAGAAGTATTGGTGAAATGTTTTTGTAGTCTTTAGCCCACAAAAAAATTAGGGATAACAATTTGATTCTAAGCCCGCAAAAGATCGTGTAACGGTTTGGTGTCATCTGCTAAGAAAACCGGTGTGTGATAGTGAAACTCTTGAATGGAAGTTCAAGGAGAGGAGTAGATGATTTACTGGACCTCTATAAAACTTGATGCACTCTTTCTAAACTCTAACTCTTTAATTATCGTATTTATATGGTTTTTAGCTCCCGTATTAGATTGAATGTTTAGAAGTACATATCATTATATATAAAAAATTAAATTATAATTTTATCTTACCTATCTAATTCACCCCCTACACCATTTTTTCAGGGTGTTTATTTTTTATTTGACATGTACAAAAGATAACATAAAATGGAGGGCATTTTTTTTTATTTTATTTAAAGGGGTACTAGTGCACTGTATAAAAAAAAAGCCCCAGAAAATGATTTTGGAAGTGGATAGCACTTAAAGCTTGCCTCCGACTAGCGTTTGTTCGGTGGCTATATTCTCCTACTAATGTCGAGGACTGCTTCATTTTGATTGAGAAAAAGGCCAAGAAGAAGGAATAAACTAATGGAAAAAAGATTATTGGATATAATAGTGGGTAGCTACTACCCTACTTTATGCAGTCTATTGAGTGACTAAGGCCACTAAGCCCACCTTATCTTCCAAGTCTACAACTTGGATTAACCAACTAATCTTACCCGACTTACTTGAGGCTACAAATCGTTCTCTAATATTTGTTTTCTTGAAGAAAATAAATAAACAAATAATTTGAAGAAAAAAAATAAAAAAAATTCAGTGTGCCTCTTTCCCATGGTGGGCAGAAAGCTCTTCTATGGGTTGCGTCATTTTGATATCAAAACAAGACTATTATGAATTATCCTTCTATTAAATAAGATTATTGCATACAATATTTAATTTGAAATTTTGTTATTAAATGTTTTTTGATTCTTAAAAAAGCTTATAACTTCTTAAATAAACTTAAAAACCAACTTCAACAAATTAAAAATTCAAGAAATAAAAGAAGAAACAATGAAAGTCCCAAACAAAATAGAAAATCCAGAAATGAAAAGCAAAAAAAATAACGAAATTAGCTTAAATAATATCTTTTAAGTCTAAATTAAAGGTTTTTTTGGACTTTATCTAGTTATAGTAAGTTAATCTTTTTATAAAACTAGGCTTTTAAATTTTTTTTATTAAAGTTTAAAAACAACCAATAATTAATCTGATCGAAAGTTATAGATCTATTTCGTTAGGCTGATTGTTCTACACAAACTAGGTGTTTATTTTTTTTGGGTTTAGCCTCGTTTCATCTTTCCATGAATATAGCATGCAGGCTTGATTCCATGGAACAACTTTGAGCTTTGGATTTTTCCTGACAACTTTATCACTCAAGATCATGGCCTGATTCGGCCAATAACTTGAATAGATTGCATTGATTTCATGATCTTAACATTCACTCAAAGATTAACCTTTTTAACGACAAGAACACACAAGGGCTTGGACTGGTATTGCCCCGTTAATTACGATGATCACATCACATGAAACAAAAGTTGAACAAGTAGAAGACGACAGGCTACATAGCTTCTGGCTTATACCTCCGGTTCTATGTACTTAATCTAGAAAAAGCCGATGGCTTTTTACCCCAAGTCAGAACCGTTGAAACGTAGTCAATGATGTTAATGGCTTGCAGCCAAGGAACCATCTGTGATTCTCGATCACATACGCACATCTTTCTTAATCTTTTCATTAACTAAGATAATTTGCATTTGCCTGAGGAATTCAATTCTATCAGACTAATCATGAACCTGCATATATTTTATAGAAGCAGTGGTGAAAGGGGCTTTGCTGGCTAGAATCCCTTTTGGTGCTAATGATCATTAGATTCCCTCCATTAGATTTCTTGGGGCCACTGTTAGTCAGTCAGTAATGAACTGGGTTAAGAAGGGGTGGCGCAAAAAATTGAATCCGCCATAGTTGAGGGCAAGTTGACTCTTGGTGAAAGGTTGCAACTTTTCTTCTTTACAATCCTTGTTTCCTAACAAGGAAGGACTAGTTTATTCAGGTAATGGCCACTAGTGTCACATATGCATCATATGCAGGAACAATGTACTTGAAAATGGGTCTTCCATTTTCACGCCCGACTATATTGACTGGGAGATCATGCAAAGTCAGAAAGATATCAACCCAGCACTCATGAGTTCGAAGACCAGCGAGTCACCCTCCTGGATTACATGTTAGTGAAAAGCTAAGCTACAAGATCTACTTGGGATGATTTGGTTCCCAATCCTCCTCTGATAGAGAGTAGAGAAAGAAAAGAAAGGAAAAGGATGGGATGGTAGAAATGATAAAAAGGTGACCTTGCAGTTCACATAGAAACAACTAATTAAAACCTGCAACGCCATTAATTTCTCAACTCCATTATTTGCACCATTACATAATATTTACCTCATTTGGGAATGAGACCATGTAGTGGGCTGGCTTTACTTTTTTTTTTTATTAATGTAAATGTTCGTGTTATCTTGTATGTACCTCGACTAATTCCACGAGTTCTAAAATTAACGATCATGTAAGCCTTCAATAGCCCTGAGGGGACTCGAGCTCATGACCATTGGGAAGCAAATCCAAGACCTGACCAATTGAGCTACCCCTCATGGTTGTGGGCTGACTTTACTTAATAGGCTGTTTGGGGAACACAATGCAAACCGCGTTCTTTCAAATTTTATTTATTTTTTGTTAATTTATTTTATAA
Organism: Populus trichocarpa; assembly: GCF_000002775.5. Taxonomy (NCBI): domain Eukaryota; kingdom Viridiplantae; phylum Streptophyta; class Magnoliopsida; order Malpighiales; family Salicaceae; genus Populus; species Populus trichocarpa. The sequence continues at coordinate 22,409,807 of NC_037289.2, read as the reverse complement.
ATTTCATGTTTTAATATTAATTTTTTTTTAAAATATAAAAAAACAATATTTTTACATGTTTTTTAAATAAAAAATACTTTTATAAAAATATTACAAAAACACACGCCAGTAAATAAGGTTGAATCATTCTTGTTTGTCCTTTAGTATTCATGATCCCACTCATTTCTTTACTGTTCTATATACATGGGAAAATGACATATCATTTTGCATCACTATAAAACTCAGCTTATTCATGGAGAATTCCAGTTGACTTTATTCTACAAGCATCTTTGAGTGAAAAAGAAAAAAAGAAAAGGAAAGCCTACGCAGCTCCAGTGAAAAATTATGAACTGTTCAAAGCATTTCATGAATCTTTTCGCTGTCAAATTAGGAAAGACAATGGTCACAAATTTACATCATGATTTAGATAAGTTGCAGTATTGACCCAGATGGAGTTTCTTAGGAAAGAAAGAGATGAGTGGTGAACAGACAGTCTTCTTTGAATCTCTGCTGGACATTTCGAACCAAGTTGTTCATAGGCCATTATTATTCATGTTGAACCCAAAAGATTACGAATTCAAAGCTTTAATTTATTCCACGCAAAAAAAATCAATTTAATGAATTCAATTAATATTAGAAATAAATTTTTAAAAATATTAATTTAATTTTTACAGTATCAAACGGTCATTTACTTTGATAAAAAAGAGAAAAAAAAATCAAAATGTAATCTAAACAGTGGCAAGGGAGAGAGTAAAGTATGACAAATGACAAGTAACCATAAAAGATAGAGATGTACACAGTAGAGTAAAACCATGATTATGCCTAATAAACTTGCTAGTGAAATAGGGTGAACTCTCTTGATATGCTTCCGACAAATAAAATCTTTAAGATCAAAGTAAGAACAACGGTAGGTGATTGTTTTGGATTATTGATCATGGGATGATTTTTTATTTTTTTGTATTTTTTCTGTTCATGATCAACAAATATATGGCCCCCAGCTCCAATCCCTAATAACTAGAACGACGTGAAAAAAGAAATAAATAAATAATAGAAAATGATTAGAAATCAATGGCAATAATAATCACTCATAGATCCCACTGTTAGAACACAAAATCATGGGATTCGGACAATGATGTTGAGCTGGTATGGCGCAGGAAACATTATTTCATGAATATGTCATGAGATCATTATAAACAATTAAAATCACAATGGAGCCGCCTGGACAAAATTGGATGAATGCTTCTTCTTCTTTTTTTCCTCTTTTTTTTTCCCTATAGATTGCTGGGGTTGATTTAGTGAAAGATTTAATAAATCGTGAATTTGTATAGTTTTTTTATATTTCACTATAAAAAGCTACTTTATACTTTTATTAAATCCAACTTGGTCTCGTGGATTGATATAGGATTCGGCCGAGGTGTCCTTAAACCCAGCATGATGTTAAAGGAAATCAATCCGACTTGGTCTCGTGGATTGATCTAGGATTCGACCGACTCGTCCTTCATCCCAACATGATGTTAAAGGAAATCAACCTGACTTGATCTCGCGGATTGATATAGGATTCGGCCGACTTGTCCTTAACCCCAACCTGATGTTAGAGGAAATCAATTTAGAGTTTATTGATGGGTCGACCGGATAAAAAACCCGGTTTGATTTCTTGTTATAATAAAAAAGAAACAGTAAATACAAGATCACTAAACTAGTTCTTCAACGAACAGTTGAGCAACAACAGGGGAGTGGTGGAATAAGAAGAAGAGCCCTCAATCAATCTGAGAATCGAAATTCAATCCCAATCTTTATTATTTTGTTGTTGAAACTCATACAAAGTGAATGGGGACACCGGCAAGGGAGGGGTGCGGTAGGTGTCACAACTTTTTTAGCAATAAAATGATTGTTGAAAAGGGCCATGAGAGGGGTAAGTTCATTGGGTTTAAAAAGGGTGATCGAGAGATGTATGGGGAGAGGAAAGAAAGAGAAGACCTTCCTCCAAAAACATGAAATTGTATAGAAAGATAAGAAGCATTTTCTTCACTTGGGCATCATTTTGTTGGCCATAAAATGACACTACCTAGAAAGTGTACTCATAGCATTACCCATTTTTGGTTGATCTTCCATCCATAAATATTACCCCTCAAAACCCTCCAAACTCTAATCTCCCCTGTGTGTGAAAAACAATGGCAGCAACCACTAAGGAGTAAGGAGAGGTTTGAAGTGCGCATCATGATGCGTAGGATAAGAGATGATGATGCCCTTGCGCACAGCACCAAGGCGTGAAACGACGCCTAGGTGTCATCGTTTTGCACCCTTTCTTTCTCCTGTCAAGAAAGCTAAAGTGAACAGGGTGGTGCGCCAAATAGCGGCTGCTGCTAGTTTTACTATATATATATATATAAAAAAATCTCAACACCAGAAAAGAAATACTAAAGCCTTTGAAGCCCCTCTCTCTCTCCCTCCCCTTTCTCTCTAGAATTTGTTTCCAAGAAAAGAAAAGAGTTATAAAAGGGGAAAGAAAAACTCTTTACACCTTTATATATCTTTGCAATGAAAAAGCTTTGAATTTCTTAACCTCATCAATTCTTATTTCTCCTAGCTTAAAAGATTCCAACTTTACTCTTTTTTTCAAGAATCTGAAACAAACCCTTGATTTCCCTGTTCCTTTTCTCTACTGTCTAGGATTCATTGGGATCAAATTCTGTGTGTGAAAATCAGAAAATCATTTTCCAATTCAGTGAGTGGTTTTTCAAAATTAAGGTCAGGATTTGAGTGTGATCCATGTCGTCCGATATAAGCTAGTCCATTTCTTCAAACTTCCCATTTTCATTTGGCTTGATTTTTGAGAGAGATTGAATTCTGTTTTACTAATTTCATGGCCAATTACACTGAATGTTGCTCTTTTGAAATCTTTGTTTCTGATCTTGAAAGTTTCGAGCTTTATTGCTTCTGCTGTTTCAACTTGTGAGCTTTCTAAGGGTTTCTATTTTTGCTGAATTGGGTGTTAGTGAGTGAAAAGAGGGTGGTGTATGAGTGAGGGAATGGGTAGAGATCGTCTGCTTTTGGCTACAGTAGGACCACCGATAAAAGCAAGAGCTGGGTTAAGGAGAAAACAGGCAGGAAGAGGATCTTACAGAGGAAGCTAGGTAAGGTGAAATTAGGGTTTTTGTTTTGAGGGTGAGGATTTTGTTTCACTAACAAAGTTGGGTTCTTGGTGGTGGAATTTGCACCGAGGAGCCTTTGAGTTAGGAATTTTGAGAGGGGAGGGGGAAGGATGGGGATGGGTACTGACTTGCATGATACTTTGAGGAGCCTCTGCTTCAATACTGATTGGAATTATGCTGTTTTTTGGAAGCTTAAACATCGTGCTCGCATGTATGTTACTTCGAATTTTGCTTCAATTTTGTTCCATTTTAGTTACCTGTAGTGATTGTGATTTTATGCAGTTAGTTTATAATTTAGTGATGTTTAGCATTTGTTTTTTATTGGTCACTTGTTTGAGGGGAGAGCTTATGAGTAAGATTGTTCCTTGAAACTCATTCTTTTTTTTTTTAAAAATATATTTAATAGGGTGTTAACTTGGGAAGATGGCTACTATGATAATTGTGAGCAACATGATGCTTTAGAGAACAAGTGCTTCAGGCAGACACAAGAAAATTTGCATGGTGGGCATTATCCACGTGACCCGCTTGGATTGGCTGTGGCAAAGATGTCTTACCATGTATACTCTCTCGGGGAAGGGTATGAGTTATTTCACTGATAGACTCTTTTCCTTTGTATTTTTAATTGTCAATGCTGTGTTAGTGGAGGTTTTATTCAAGCATGCTTCATTTTAGTTGCCCTCCTTTCAAATTCAGCATGCTTTATTTTTTATCCGCACGTAAACAATTAATAAAGCAAAATTTAATTTGGAAACGTTTGGTCTGTGACTTTTGAAATATTCCTGTGCATGTCGGCATGTTTGAGTTGGATTCATGCTTGGTTTTGCAGGATTGTTGGACAGGTGGCAGTCAGTGGAAAACATCAGTGGATCTTTGCAGATAAACATGTTACTAATTCCTTCTCATCATATGAGGTGAGGGTTATCCTTGAAATGAAATAGTAGATATGCTATTTTGTACATTCCCATTGGAAAATGAAACAATGTCTTTTCACTTAAGCATCATTCTTTTGGTTTAATATCTCTCTGTTATCAAATCTTACTCTTATTCTTTTTTTTTTTTTTGTGGGTGGGATTTTCAGTTCTCTGATGGCTGGCAAAGTCAGTTTTCTGCTGGGATCAGGGTATGCTTGCGTTATTTTTCTTTTTATGTTTTATTGTTCGTAATGACATAGGATGAAAGGCTTTGCGGGGACTGAATAACAATATAACTTCATCTAATTTCTTTGTCACATTGCTAGTTTTATGGTTCTTGTCTGTAAGCAAGACTCCAGGGACAGGATACTGAATCCACTGCTTTAAATATTTCCATATTGACCATAAAAAGTGATCACTAAACTAATATTACATCATATGCGTGAATGAGATATACTCTGATGGATTGTTTGGCCTTGTTCACTCATGAGTCATGATTGCCTGGCTCATTTTGTTGAGATTGATATAAGTGGACACAACCTGTAATTTCTATTGAATTCTGACCTGGTAATGTTAGATATAATTGAGGTTTTCTTGTCCTATGGTGACTGTGGATTGATTTCTATATGCTGAATATTTGGGTTTCCAGCACTTGTGTTTTTGCTTCCTTGCTGATGTTGTTATATTAATGAGATTGCTTTATATTAATGGGATTGTTTTTGTTGTTCTCCACAGACCATTGTTGTTGTGGCTGTTGTTCCGTATGGAGTTGTACAGCTTGGCTCTTTGAATAAAGTAAGAGAATTTCTGATTAACTTGTTATTCACTATCGAGCACATGCATGTTTATTGATTACTTGAACTAAATTGATGTTAGCAGTGTTTTCTATGAGATCCATTGAAATATACAATGTAATTCTGCCCTGGTTGAGATCCTCATTTTTAGATTCTACTAGGCTGTTGGAAGCAGTCACAATCAGAGTCATAGGATGACATATGTAATTGTTTTGCAGAGACCAAGGGGTGGCATTTATTTTCTGTTCAAGGTTTTCTCAAGATAAAAAATCAACAGAGGGTCTAGTTATGACTCGATCGCCCAATAATGCCCAGGCTAATATTTGTCAAAGTTGTAGCAAGAGATGCTCTTGGGATTATCAAATTTGATTTATGTACTCAAGACCTCTCTCCCATGCCCCTAATATTTGATTTGGAGCATGACTGCCCCACCCAAAAATTAATGCACCCATTAGCCTGAGCTGCTTGCATTCCAGTTTAACACTCCCCTAAGACATGGGGATGCCCACAAACCATGCTAGCTAGCCATGTGTAACTGGCTCTGTTACTACTTGTAATGTCATAAGCTCATCATCCAAAATTACTAGCTTGCACTCTTAATTGACATTGGACTTGGGGTGTGTTACATTTAAAAATATCTTGCAAAATTTAGTTTCTTGAAGTTATTTTCATCATCACATGGTTGATGTAATTGCATGCTAATGTGTTAAATTCTGCTCCAATTTTTATAATTTTTTCATATACAAATCATTGCCATCTAAATTTGCTTTTCTATTCACATTTGGGTTGAGCAGGTTAGTGAGGATGTGAATTTGGTGACACATATTAAAGATGTCTTTTTTGCCCTTCAAGATTCCACCGTCTCACATGTTACTAGTCCATCACAACATGGTATGAAGAACGCATTATGTCTGGTAACTCTCTCTCTCTCTCTCTCTCTCTCTCTCTGTGGGTGTGGGTGTGTGTCTGTCTCTCTGTGTGTGTGCGTGTGTGCATGTGGATAGGTGTGTGCGCACTCACTTCTTGAAGTAGAACTGTCTCAACAGATTGAATGTAAGAGGTTTTGGTAATACTAAAACGCTCCCTTTCTCAGCCAGATTTACCTATTTGGCTTCAAGGTTTTCCTGATGGTTTATGCAGTTATAAATGAAGATACAAAGAAAGAACCAAATGACTTGTTGCCTGTGTTGTATTATTGACAAAAACAAAGTTATATCTCTTCTTACATTTCTTCTCTTCCTGGTATTCATCAGAAAACAGCAGCTGAATTGAAAAATAAACAAGAAGTGCTTGAAATACCAACACCAACAAATGATGAAAGCATCGATTTACTTAATCTGAAATCAAATGCCTCCTATTTGGATCACCGGAGTCAACTAGGGATGAATATAATTAGTGATCGGATGTTTGGAGGGGAGACTAGTGTCTGGAAAGATCTAGGTCGGGGATCAGAGCACAATACGACAATGCATTCAAATAGTTTTATGAGGGAGAATGTTAGTCTATCTGATCTTGTACTTCCAAATGAAAAGCTTGGAGCTGATCTTGCAGGCTTCCCTGCAGACCTCTTTGACTCTACCATTTGTGATAGAGATAAGTCAGATAGCATTAATCTTCGTCCAAATGTGGTGTTGAATGCACCTGAATCTTCAGACATAACATTCAAAAGGGATTTGGAGAAGAAACTGGACCACCCAGCTGAATCAACTCACTTCAACTCCTCGGACACATTTTTTAAGTTCTCTGCTGGCTGCGAGTTGCTTGAAGCGCTAGGACCATCTTTCTTGAACAGGTGTATGCCCTTTGATTATCAAACAGGGAAGAGTGAAGCTGGAAATATTTTTGAGATGCCAGAGGGGATGAGTAGTAGCCAGATGACATTTGACTTTGGCTCAGAGAATCTTTTAGAAGCAGTAGTAGGCAATGTTTGCCATAGTGGCAGTGATGTTAAAAGTGAGAAATCAGGTTGTAAATCAGTGCAGTCTCTGTTAACAGCTGAGAAATTGCCTGAGCCCTCTATCCAGACTAAGCATATCATGAATTCAGCAGGTTATTCAATTAATCAGTCCTCTGTTGTTGAAGAGGATGTACATAATTTATCTAACTCAACAGAAGTGTGTGGTGGAATGTCTTCCAAAGGATTTTCATCAACTTGTCCAAGTACCTATAGTGAGCAGTTGGATAAGCGTTCAGAATCAGCTAAGAACAGCAAAAAAAGGGCTAAACCTGGTGAAAATTGCAGGCCTCGGCCAAGGGACAGACAACTGATCCAAGATCGCATCAAGGAGCTGAGAGAGCTTGTGCCCAATGGATCAAAGGTAACTTTTCCATGGTCTAGCTTAATTTTTGACAGTTTAGTAGTCACATTTCCTATTCAGGAAAATCTTTTGCATGACATGTTCTGAATATTTTGTTATAAATTGTGCAGTGCAGTATAGATTCGTTGCTGGAGCGCACAATCAAGCACATGCTCTTTCTAGAAAACATTACAAAGCATGCTGACAAGCTCAATAAATGTGCAGAACCGAAGGTAGGGGCTGACATATGTTCCCTGCAAGGGCCCTGTTTCTGTTTATGTGCTCAGCGACTTGCTTTACTCATGGAAATTTAAAATTCTCAATCCTCCATTCATGTTTGCTTTCTGTAAGGAATTTACACCAATAAATGCAAATTTGTAAATTCTGTTATTCTATCTATCAGTTGATAGTATAATTATGGTTCACTGTTGAGTACCATGCTTCAGTCTGGAGTCTTTGTTGCCTGGTGTTTTTTATCAACTTAATGTTTAATAATCAGCAACTTGAACTATACAATTTCATGGGGAGAGCATATCATGTTATTCTGTTCTATTATTGTTTTACTGCTTACATGTATCTGAATGGCTGAATTTGCAGATGCATCAGAAGGGAACAGATGCCTCCAATTATGAACAGGGTTCGAGCTGGGCAGTGGAAGTGGGAGGCCATCTAAAGGTCTCATCAATAATAGTAGAAAATCTAAACAAAAATGGACAGATGCTTGTAGAGGTAAATACATGCTGGATCTGTAAATTTCAAGCTAGGTCCATTATTATTTCAGGCTTGCAGCCATGTATTTGTCATTGGTTTTGTTTATTTCTGAATATTTAGAAGTATTCATTTGATCCATGCAGATGTTATGCGAGGAATGCAGTCATTTTCTTGAGATAGCAGAGGCTATCAGAAGTTTAGGTCTGACAATATTGAAAGGAATTACAGAAGTGCAGGGTGAGAAGACATGGATATGTTTCGTGGTTGAGGTATGTTTGAATCTTCTGGATGAATTATCTGTTACAAGGGGAACAATGATTTCTTTCAGTACATCTGAATTATATATCAAAGCGATGAGTTCTAACATTTATAGATCTGAGCCTTCTCTATCCAACAGACTGCAGTGTTGTTTATTTTTTTGTTTTTTAATCAGTTTTGCATTTTGAATCATTCAGGGGCAGAACAACAAAATTATGCATAGAATGGATATCCTATGGTCACTCGTGCAAATATTGCAGCCCAAGACAACAAACTAATCAAGAACAAAGGCTGGTCAGCTCTTGCAGCTTGTTGTATTGCTTCTGTGTAAAATAGTGAGTGATTTGTGATCTTTGATTGACATTTTTTTTTTGCATGTGTTTCGATTCCCATTTGTATCTCCACTATCAAAAATGAATAGTGGGGAGAAGGAAAAAGAAAGCTATTATTTCTGGAAGAGCCTTGTTGAGAATTTGTGGGTTTTCTTATTTCCAGTGCACACAAACCTATTATTTGTTTGCAAATTCCGTCGTGTAATAATTTATGTGGTGAGTGTTTAATCTCTCGTTCTTTCCTAGTCTCAGCCATCTCATTCTTTAATCGTCAAAACATTTGAAAATTTTGCTGTAGTCATTGTATTGCCGTAAAAGAGCTTGTTAAAAGGAGTAGACAACAGATAAATGAACAGACTAATTGATGTTAATAACGCTATGGTGATTGTATAACTTTATAGATGGATTTGCTCTGGTCATATAATAATTTGGAGCAACTCTGCTGAATGGTGGATGTGCCAACGTACAAGTTCCTCCTCCCAATCAAAATATTACAGATGGATCTAGTTTCCAAGCCCTTTTCTTCTATGGAAATTGTGAAGCAACCAGCAGTGCTTATGCTCGTTTAAAATGCGGTTGGGCGGGCTTTCCATCTGATCCTTTGGACTTGTAGTCATCCATAAATTCAGCAAATTGAATTTTACTGTACTTGGTCTGCTTGTCAGATAGAAGCTCCTTAATCGCCTTTTCTGGTTTATATTTAGCCGGTCTACTTGGATAGAGAAAACATGGAAGTGATGCCCGGGCTCCTACCCCTCCAACCTGTACTCTCTGCTCCACACTTTTGAATTTCTCATTGCTGATAATCTTCGTGAACAAATGAGCTAAAAATCATTAAAAAGATAGGAGATCCTACATGAGCACGTTTTCTTGTAGGGTTGATCATTTTTGTTTAACCACAAATTTATCCTGCGCTGTGAATTTGCCGCATACTATGATCACCACTGCATACTCCGTTCAAATGAAGGCTACAATTATTTTTCTGGGAGAAGAAAATAATGGAAGAACTAAGTTTGTCACGAGTGATGTGTTTCATTTTGAGCTTTTAGGTTTTAAGTGCATTTTATAATACAAGTGAGGATTGTCTGGACTAATATCCAGATGATGCCATTCCTACTTGTCAGAGTGTTGTATCTTTGATCTGACTCAGACGGAGATATTGCTCTAACTATTCATAACGATTAGAGAAATTAAATTTACCTGCATCATGCCTCCCATATTGACTGCAAGAGCTCCATGTATAGGGGAACGTCAATCCATTCATTTTGATCAGCAACAACTTGAAGGTCACCCATGTTGTCTTGCAGGAGTAGTCAAGAAAGACGGGCTCGAATGCTTAGGTGTGCCTCGTGTCAAGATCGGCTCAGGGGAAGCTGGTAATAGTGGCACACCAAGGATTGAGTTTCCATGCATCTATGCTTGAAAGGTAGTGTCTTTAGGCAGTCTGAACTTGTGTTTGATACAGTCACTAACTGCCTCCTTGCAAAACAAAATTAAATACATCACAAATCTTAGTGTTTGGCTATTTTCATTTATTTTATGTTTCCATCGTGGTCTCTTCAACCTAAATTGTTTCTGTTTTTTTCTGTATCTATCTTCTATGTTCTGAAAGATTAACCAAACACTTTGTGTTTTGATACCTAGTTCAGAGTTAAGAAAACTATAGAAGAAAAAAAGAGCAGTTTGTTTAGAGGCAGTAGCATTGACTTTACAAGTGATAAATCAGTGAAGCCTCTATAATCGACAGCTGAGAGAACCGGAGCTTTCCAGCCAAACCAAGCACAGTGTCCTCGGCTGTATATTTTACTTGTCGAGGGAGGACTCGTGTAACTGCTAGAAATTAACAGAAGAGAATGGTGGAATGTTTCCAACTAATCTACAAAAGGATTTTCATGAACTTGTCCAAGCAAGTGTAGTGAACAGTAGTTGGATAAGCAATAAAAATCAGCTAAAAACTAAAGGTCTTCATAGGATCTAGGTTTTTTAGACGTAAATGGCTTCTATTATGTTCATTACAGAGAAGATGGATTAAATTTTCATGAAATTGAGAATTTGCGGCAAGCATGGACAAGGGGTCTCATGCCAATTTAAAACGAGAAAGGTTTGAGCTGCCATCTAAAGCCCTGGACCTGACATATTCAGCTACATTAGTTTCCCTATATATTGGCCCTTATGGTTTGGAATTATAATTTGCAGTGCTTGGATAGAAAAGACGTGCAACTGATGGCTGGGATCCAACTTGTCCGACAACAACCACACTTTTGAACCTGTCATTGCTGATAAGCTACAAAATGCAGGAAACAACATTAAGGTCGTAATTGTTCCACAATATTCAAGAGCTCCTCCCTGCTGAGGGGGATATCTACCCATTGATTTTGAACGCGAAATTGGAGGCCACCCTTGAAGTCTTGCAGGCCTATAGTCAGAAAACATGGGTCTGAATGCATGGGTGTGCCCAACATCAAGTCTGGCTAGGGACAAATTGGGTAATAGTGGCACAACAGAATCTCTGTTTCCATGAATTCTATGCTGAATTGCCTCTGATATTAGTTCAGATAGTGGCTTCCTCATTTTGATCGTCTGTCTGATGTAATCACTCACTTCTTTTCTGCAAGACAATTTAAATCAACCCAACAAAAATCTCTTAAAGAATTGAATTTAATATAGATACACAGTTTGTATAAGATATACCTGAATATTTCAGGAAACACTAGATGATTCAGATTACATTCTTCGCAGTTGAATGCTACTGTATCTCTCCAGCAAGCTGGTCCTCTGTTCACTAGGAGATCTCCATTGGAGTAGAGCCTCACTGGGCACTGACGGTCATGCGTGTATAGCTCCATCTTCAGATCCTGCGGTTACTGGTGGAATCTTTTCACACTGGCTAACATCTGATCCAATTTTTTGATTGAAAATTTGAAAAAAAAAAAAAAACCATGTTTCTGATGCTTTTCGAATCTCATTCTCTACCTCCAGTCTTGGACCGCTTTCAAGACCTTCAAAGTCTATTACTGGGATCTGAAGGCCGGTAATAATGCTAGTCAGCTCGGATGATGGATTTTGCACATTCTCTGGTGGATGGACAAAAAACCTGGTGATTTTTTTGTCACACCAGCTTCAACTAGTCCTTGTAACACCGGCTTTTGTTTCGCTAAATGCCTTCACTTCCTTAGCCCTATCGTAGCTGGGCCAATGATCGTCAGGTTATGAATTCACAGCATTAGGAAACACAGCTTCCATTCTGGCAACAATATTGGGTTGTGAATACCAGCGAGAACCGAGCCGAGAGGCTTCTAAATAGAGCACTTAGGACCTAGTGGGTGTTCAAGAATAAAGGAAGAAAAATTATGAAGGAGCTATTAGACAGTCCAGAGGCAAAGATATCAATCTGTGTGCCAACTTTTCTTGACCTTTCACTAACGACTTGTTCTTGAGATAGAGCAACACATGTAGGCTGTAGCATGAGCAAATATATCATTGATTTCCTCCACCTGTTAGACCTATACAGAAAGCATCTTTCGCTTGTATATTTGGTGGCCTGTCCTTGTTAATTAGAACGAGTTTTACTGTTCAAGGGTTGAGAGTTGAATTTTTCTCGTCAGAAACAAAACAAGACATCCTGACCCAACAATTGAATCAAGAAGGAGCTAGGAATTTTTATTGGGTTGAGGTTAGTCTGATGTTCTCCTTTCACATTCTGGAAAATAAGCGTGGAAATCAAAACCTGAAAAATGCCCACAACCTGAGCATTAAAACAATCTTCCAAAAACTTCAGCTCAAGCTAGCTAGCTTGCCCAGCCTGATATTACTGACATTCAAATGATGAACCACATGTGCAAAACAAACAAGTAAACAATTCCATTCCCTTCTGCAGGGTCATCATCCTGATGGCACATGACTCCTAAATTTGAACAGGACAGACTGGGGAAAGATAAATATTACGGAAGAAGACCTTATGGTGGCATTTGATATGAGAAGTGTTGGGTGTTTTATATCCTGAGATTTAAGATTCCAAACAATTTTGTGTTTGGTTTGTCTAGAATCTCAAATTTCTGGGAATGCGAGCGAGAAATATGATGTTAATTTGGTTTATATTTAGTAATCTCACTTATAATGCAGGAAGGTTGCATTCCTGGTGAGAAAGCTACATGGCTATCGGAGAATCCTGATGGCAAACTTCGCCATGATCTTTTCAAGTTGATCTCAAAAAACGAAGCATTCTATACCCTTTTCCGTTCCCATTTTACAGCATTTCAGAGATTTACAAGTCAAACATATGCTCTGCAACAAGTCTTACAGATGCTTACATCTAGTGAAGCCCTTTTCATTAAATATAATATCATAGTGCTAACCTAATTATTGCAGACAAATTAATATTATTAAGGATTCAGGATAGATTTCTGAGCTGTTGCGACAAGACATGTATGGACTATGAAAAGTTGACAGTTGAGGAAAATTTTGTTTACACTTTAAAGAAAACGACAGAGTTGACAATAATCGATGATCGTATGATGCGATGGGTAAAGAAAGATAATATACTAGTTGTCGTAACATCCAAGGAATCAGAGATAAAATATTTTTATCTTCACCAGTTGATCTAATGAATGTGTGAAAATTTTGGTTTGATATTTTTTAAAATATATATATATATATATATATATATATATATTAAAATATATTTTTAAAAATAATTTTTTCTTATAGATATCGGTATATCAGAATCATCGAAAAATATTAAAAAAATATTAATTTTAATATTTTTTAAGTTAAACACATTTTTATAATCCATCTAAATATAATTTCAAACACAAAAACAAATTGTGCTGAAAAATACATAACATACAAAAACTATATATAAGAAAAGAATTGGAATGAAATATTCTTAAAAGAGAGAAAGAGGTATTTCATCAAAATAATGGTAACTTAATATCATGAAAGAAGAGTTATTGATTGTTTTTTAAAGTGCTTTTCACTTAGAAATATATCAAAATAATATTTTTTTTTATTTTTAAAAATTATTTTTGTTATCAGCGTATCAAAATGATTTAAAACACCAAAAAAATATTAATTTAAAACAAAGAAATTTTTTTTTCAAAAGTGCTTTTAAAATGTAAAAACAAACAGAATCAAAGAAACCTTGTTAAAAGAACTAACTATCACTTAGATTCAAGATTTAGATGGAATTAATCACGTTCCAAATGGCATTTCATAAAAAAATAATTTTTTTATTTAAAATTAATTTTTTTTATGTTTTGAATAATTATGATATACTAATGTCAAAAATAATTTTTAAAAATAAAAAAAATATTATTTTAATATATTTTTGAGCAAAAAATACTTTGAAAAACAACTACTATCACATTATCATACACCACCTTAACAAATATCTATAAAACTTGATTTACAATTAACTAAACTGAACTATTTTTCAAGATTTTTAGATAATTTTGATTAGAAAATAAAAAAAAATTAAGTTGGTTTGGTTTTGATTATCTATTTTAAAAACAAAAAAAAAATCCATTATAAACTAAAGACCTCGTCAATCAAAGTCTACGTCTGTAAAAAATAATCCAACTAAAAGGTTTTGTATTAAATTAAACTTATTTTGTTTTTAAAAATTAAAACCTAACCTAACCAATGTGGTTATTTTAATATATTTTTTTAAAAAATAGTTTGAGATTTATACTAAACCATTGAATCGAAGGTATTTAAAAAAAGATATTTTTTACTTAAAAATAATTTAAAATAATTTTTTAAATTTCACTACATTAAAATTATATAAAAAAATATGAGTTTAATATATTTTTTTTAAAGTAAAGCGCGCGCGCACTGCCAAATATCAATCATCCTTTTGGTCAAACTGGAGACTACACGATAGAAAATACCCATAAAATGAGGTAATGAAAATAACAGAGAGGTAATGGCTCAGTATTTTGTCTATTAGCACAGCATTCATTACATGGTAACAAAATTCAAAAGGCCAATTTTCCTCTTCGTTTCCTCAAACCTGAAAGGAAACAAGTCTCCACTACAACAACGCCATCTCTCCCTGTTGGAAGTCTCTGTAACTGTACAACAACACTCTCAACATCCAAAAGTTTTTCCTTCAACAATCGAAACTATGATTACGTTGAGAACTTGAGTATTCGATAATGGAAGTTTGGTAACAATCATGTCATCAACTCATTGAATTACCATCCCTAACTTCAAGAATCATTATCCACCGGCCCACGCACGCTGCCTGCTGTTCCAAGTCAAGCCCTTGGTGCTCATTGGTCACCACGAGACCATTTTTAAACATTTGCAGCTGAGCAGCTCCGTTTACATGATTAGAAAGAAGTGTGAGTTTTGACAAATCTTTGTGGGTTTCAAACACAAACGTTTAAAAATGGGTTTCGAGCTTAAGTAGCTTGCGGGATTTGAGCTAGGAAACTCCTGTTAGTCATAGTTAGAGGGTCTGCAAATCTGGAGGGTTCTTGCCTGTGTTTCATTCTTTAATTTTGTTAAATTCTGGAGAAAGAAAAGAAAGAAAATTTGCCAGCTAGCTAGCTTATAAACACACTGTTAAGTTCAATAATCAGTCAGCTATTGTGATTAATATTCAACTGTAAAACCTTTGATTAAGGGACAGTAACCAGATATTGATCATCTTTAATTGTCGCTCAACCAAAAGTACCATAAAAAACAGCCATAAAATGATCTGGTGATGAAAATAAAAGAAGATATTGGAGATAATCTTCATGGAAATTAATTCGATTGGTTATTACAAAAAAGATGGACTTAAGTTTGAGCAAATTTGTGAGGCAACAGGCATGGGGTCATTCATGCCAGTTTGAAATGACAAAGGGTTGGAGTACCATCTAATCCTTTGGACCTGAAGAAAGCCAGGAACTCAGCAATATGAGTTTCCCTGTACATGGGCACATTGTCATCAGACACAAGCTCCTTTATTGCTCCATAAGGTTTAAATTTATTTGCTGTGCTTGGATAGAAAAAGCATGCTACTGATGTTCGGGATCCCTCCTGCCCAACAAGAACCCTATGCTCCACACTCTTGAACTTGTTATTGGTGATCAGCTACATACAATAGCAAGAAAGCAGATTTAAGGTCATGCATTTTCTTATGAACTGTCAAATTATATTTTGGAATGACAAATCTGTTCATTTCTCAGTTATTTTGGGTTTTAAATGGGTTGCTTGTGCTTATACGACAAAGAATTATCGGGTGCGTGCATGTGAATGGAGGTAGGTTCAAGTCTTAATTTGTAGGAAATTAATTGCTCTTTTCAAAATGCTACAGAACCCTATCAAGACTAGTTTTTTTCCCCCTAGCATTTCTGTTCCTTCTAGTTTGCCTCTGGTTGTCTCAAGTGCAAATGTAGCCACGCAAGAAGAAAAAAAGAGTTAAAAAAACAAAGTATTTTACCTGCATGAAGTCCCCAATATTTACTACTAGAGCTCCCTGTAAAGGAGGGACATCGACCCATTGAGTTTGGTTGCGAACTTGGAGGCCACCCGTGTTGTCTTGCAGGAGAACAGTCATTAAAGATGGGTCTCTATGCTTGGTGGCACCCAACGTCAGGTCTGGCTCGGGACAAGCCGGGTAATAGTGGCACACTAACGATTCAGTTTCCATGCATTCTATGCTTGAGAGGTAATCGCTAGGAAGTCCGAGTGCCTCTGATATTAGTTCAGATAGTGTCTTCTTCATTTGGATCATGTGTCTGATGTATTGACTGACTTCTTCTCTGCAAGACAATTTATTTCAATCCCATAGTAAAAGTTTCCTTATAAGAAATGAATTTATAGACAAGACAGTTTCGGGTTATGTTGCACATTTACAGTACCTGAAAGTTTCAGGAAAGAGTTCAGGGTCCAGTTTACCATCTTGGAAATCAAATGCTATTGTATCCCTCCAATTTGCTGGTGCTCTGTTGACAAGGAGATCGCCATTGCAGAAGAACCTCACTGGCTGCTTACGGTCACGTGAATAAAACTCCATCTTCACATCTCGGTGTTGCTCGTGGAATCGTCTCACACCAGCTAACATATCATCCAAGATACTAACAGGAATCCCGTGGTTAACCATTTGAAAGAATCCCCATATTTCTGACGCTTTGCGAATCTCATTGACCACCTCTGATCGTCGGCAACTTTCAAAGTGCTCGAAGTTTATAACTGGAACCTGAAGTCCCAGATGGATACTGTCGGATGATGACTTTTCCACATCCTCCGGTGGGTGGATAAAAAACCTGGGGATTTTTGTTACTCCAGAGTCTACTAGTCCCTTAACACCTGCCTTTGTTTCATCAAATGCCTTCACTGCCTTACCCTTGTCATAGCTGGACTCATCTTGGAGAAAGGAATCTGCAGCTACTGGAATCAGGAGTTCCATGTTTTGAGCAACAATGGGTGGTTATTGGCGAGAGGAACTTGCGTCTAAATAGAGCACTTAGTGGTGGCAATTCAAGAATAAAGAAAATGATGCTCATGCTGAATGGAGGAAATGGTAGAGTGATGCGTTTGTGTAAGCAAGCAAATGTGACAAGAGGCCTACATACCAAGACAACCCTTTTTTGACATTTCTTTTTGAAATCTTATTCTTGAGAAGTAACAACACATGTAGGAAGACACGTCCTTTCCCTCACTGTTTGGCCTCAAAATGCCGATAGCGATGCATCTTTCTTGGGAATATCTGCCCTTGTTAGATCTCTAGTTTTCAACAAAAATAAAGAAGAAATCCCTGCCCAATAATTGAACCTGGGTCAGAGCTAGGATTTTCATGTTAAAGCCAGGATAATGTGCGAAATTACTTAAAACACTCAATACATTCAGCTCATGGGAAACCTATACAAAAAAGAAGGAAGAAATCAGTTGTAGACCTCCCAAAACATGGCTAGCTTGGGAGCAAATTTCTTTGTATAAATCAAAATCTAGGTATGCCCAGCTCCACACCACCTCTCCTAACACCTGAGGGCAACCTCCGATCTCAAGATTAGATTTTAATAAACAAGCCGTGTGCAAAGAATGCGAATAACAAATCCTGTTATCTTCAGCATATTCATGGCATATAACTCAAGTGTTAAGTAACTATTTGGTTTTGTAATAGCTTTTATAGTTTTATAGATTCAAGAACAAAAAAATCTCAATGGGACCTATGTAGATATGTGATAGATGAGGTTTAACCAAATACAATTCCAACCACAAATCCAAATAGGTCTAGGAATCTGTTTGTTTTTATAGTTGAAAAGTATTTTTGTTTTTTTTTTTAAATAATTTTTTTTTGTATTTTTAGACCGTTTTGATATGTTGATATCAAAAATAATATTTTTTTTTTAAAAAAAATATATTATTTTAATACATTTATAAGCAAAAAAACACTTTAAAAAGCTACCACTACCACAATATCAAACGGGCTCAGAGACAAGGTGTTTGGAACAACAATAGAAATTGATTTTCAAAATTTTTTCATAAATACATCAAAATAATTTTTTTATTTTTAAAATTTTATTTTTAACATCAACACATCAAAACGATCTAAAAGTACCCAAAAAAATTAATTTGACACAAAAAATTAAATTTTTTAAAAAACACAGTTAAACTAAACTCTGAAAAACCATTTAAGAAAAGCATAGCAACAGGAAAATGACCTTATGATGAAGCATGGACCACGTTTCACATCTCTTTTTGCAGATTCCAGTTTACAGTACATACCAGATTTACATATCAATTGTCAAGCATATACGTAGCAGCTAGTCATAAAACGCTACCTGAGCACGCGTTTTCCATTGGAGCTAAATTATTGCTGACAAATCTATTAAAAACCAAGCAAAGGATTTCGAAAAGATTTGATGAGCTCTGACAATATATGGATAAAGAACTGGGACAAACATTTTGCCATGTCGAAAATCGTAGCAGCACGATGGTGGCATTCATTCGATGCAAATTATTGGGGGGAGGCTGCTCTAACATACAAGGCATTATTAAAAAGATACTTGAACAAGCAGACAAACAAGGGAGAAGATATGAAGGAAACAGGCAATCCCCTCGTTTGGTTTCTGGAGATTATTGTGCTCAGGGGCCAAAATATCACAGGATCTCCATAGAACATGCACGGCTACACCTGGACAAACTCAGAATAAAAACAACCATTTGAAGGGCAATGTCAACAACAAAACAGGTAAAATGAAAACGAAACAACGGCTTCCTCGCTAACAAAGGGCCAAACTCACAAGCATCAGCATACTAGCCTTCCACAGGACAACAGGGAAAAGAACCAGCCATCTATGAGGAACACAGGAAGGGTACTTTTTCAGCAAATTGACCATTTCTTATCAACCTGACACGGCGACCAATGCATTTCTAAACCAACACCAAGAAAAAAGTCGGGCACAATGAGTGATAATCGCCCAAAATTCCAAAGCCCGAAGAGATCTGAATAGTTAACATGTAGTTTGTAATGGATTTCAGTGTATCAAACTACAGGATATGATTATACTAACAACTGTGACCTTAGAAGTCGATTGCAGTGACACTTATTATACTCAAAACAACTAACCTTTTCCACAGCTATTCTTTCACTATTCAAAAAAATAAAATAGCCCAAGTCAAGCCAAGCCAAGCCAAGTAGTAAAAATAACAATCTTCTTCGGAAGCCACTAAATAAACGCTGGAATAACATTGGAGGAGAAATTCGTGAAAATAAGAAAGTCAAGTCCCATTCATATGGCTCCAACGATATCTTGGTACCACTTTTGTTTATCTCATAGTCCTTTCTTTCACTAAACAGCTGGAGTTATTATCATGTCACACAGGGACCAGTACTATCATGGACCACGGGCTAACACATGCACGTTTGACCTCATCAAACATAGACTGGTCCCATGATCTCCTTCGATATGGTATATAAACACCTCTAAATATCATACTAGGAACAACTTAAAAATGACAAGCATAAAATAACACCTCTAAATATCCCCATGAAATACAAGGGAGAAAAACACCACACAGGTTCTTTTTCTTCTAAAATAAATAGATAAGTACATAATGTTTAATGAACAAAACAACAATAGCTCCTATTAGCTCCTTACTGAAAAAGAGATACCTACCAACTGATAGCCAATTGTTTCTAACCAGTTTTAGTTTTAGGAACCTTCTTCTTGTGCTGTCTCCTGGGAAATGAGTTCTTCATCCCAATGAAAAACAGTAGTGCTCCATAGAGAGCCATATTCTACATAGAAAGAATGAAAAGTAATTTAAAACTGTTAAAACCATGCAGAAAACAAAACAATAGTGACTATCTTACAGAACAGAAACATTGTACAGAATCAGCTAAATCTAACCTGTGTAAATTTGATGAAAAGTTGATTAAACTCTTTCTCCTCACTGTCATAGTTGTAGAAATCATATAGGATTGGAATTGCAATCAGCTGATGTATAATCTGGAACAAGAAAGGACCTCAATATTCACTACAAGAGTATGTGATACACCATTTCTAATAGCTATAACCATAAGAAAACCAAAAAGGTCAAATACACAGCCACCATTTCTAATAGCTATAACCATAAGAAAACCAAAAAGGTCAAATACACAGCATGTTTCTTGTACCAACCAGCAGGTAGGCTCCAAGAGAGCTGCCAATGATAAAAAGGATGCCTCCAATGCCCTTGAGAAATATAGCAGCGCTGACTAAATGTTTGATCTGCATATAAATATATCAATTAAGATTACAAAACAATAAATCAATATACAGATACAAACTGGGAGTGTGGGACATTCTAGTTGCAAGTCAAAATCATTAATCATGGGTGTGTATCTTTGCATGGCTACACAGGTTGCCCGTACAAGTCCTATTCCTCAGGTATCCAGTATATAATGATTTTCCAGTGTGCCAAAATGGACACCCATTGTTCGATAATGCAAAACAGTCGTAAGAATTCAACAGGTCACCATTAATTTAAGCCATTTAATCATTGCCTTCCAATCACTAGATCAGTTTGAGATGTGTGCATGCAAACACACAGGAGGTATGCTAAGAATTTAGTATTAGTTATTTTGACAGCTCTCTTTACAACCTTGATTTTGAACTTGCTTGAAATACCACCAAAATGTTCTAACAAGCAAAGTTTTTGTGTTCTAATAAGCAGGGTTTTGTCATATGGTGTGTTGTTACAGAGAGACTCTGCTTCACCATACAGCATGCTCATGATATTCCACCTTGAAATCCAAGATGCCAACTGACCCATTGCCATAACAAAAGAAAGCTCACAAAAAAGAAGAGAAAAGCAATCATTAAACACTAAACTTCAAGATAAGTCTCAGCCTCTCATTTCGGTTTTTATTTTTCAAAATTTGTTATCTTGCTAATACACCTATTATCTTTCTCTGAAATCTTTCAATGGCATGTGCATATGGGAGATCCTCACTTCAATTTCCGGTACTTGTATGCCGGCGTGAGATTGCACATGACTGGTAAACACACCAAACTTTGGTTTCAGTGCCTTCGCAGCCGGTCCTCCATCAACCCCGAATTCATTGAACCTGAAATCAAGGAAAGATTATAAAAACATATCATCCGAAGAATCCTTTTACCAAAAACAAGAAAATGAGGAACCCATAATTTCACAAACAAAAGATAGTAACTGCTTCAACAGCATCAAATGCTTTGTTATAAATTTTTTTCCCAAACAAAAGGAAGATACAATGCCACATTCAAGGAATCAAAAGCTTAATGCTGGTTCTTCAAATCAATATATCCAAGAAAACTGTAATTAAATTTCTCAATCTTGCATCATAAAAGAAAAGAATAAAATTCTTAACAGAAAACTAATGCCAAGCCAAATAACAAATCTTGTCAATATCCAACTTATGCCGTGTCTCCAAAAAAGTAAGTGGGCTAGCACAAAATGTTGACCCGCACAAGAAAAATAAAAAGACAGGGCAAATGCATAAACTAATTAGCATCGACCCAAAACCTCAATTCTATTCTGGTCATGATTTCAGCAGTGATTTTATTTTTCGATGCATTTACTAATAAATCCAAAGACCACATAACTTTTTCCTTCACTAATAGCACATATTTAGTAAACAAAAAAAAAAGTTATTAATTCAAATAAGTTACATATAAATGCTTCAACTCATTAGTAATTCAAATTAAGTTTCTTAGTTAGCTGCAAACTACTAAAATTACAAAAGAAGTTTAAGAGGTAATGAAAGTGCAGATCTATCTGTTTAGTGTTAGATTTAAAACCTAAGGCTAAACAGATCCAAATCGAATTGATGATGATGATGAGAGGAGTAGAGCAGAAGTTTATCAAGATTGTACAAAAATGGAAAGGAAAAGAGAGTTACTCTTGGTAAGCAGAGAGTATGAAAACAGAGGCAAAGAGGACTCGTCCAAGAAATGAAGTGAAAGCCATTTGGTGCTTTGTTGTCAGGGAGAGGGACAGAGTAAGAGACGCAGTGAATCTCTTTGTCTCTGTTTTTGCTTTGCTTCAGGACAGGCAAAGAGAGACTTGAGGGATTTATTTATTTTTTAGAGAAATAAATAATTAATATATCAAGAAAAATATTAAAAAAATAAAAGGTGATCTTTCATTTTAAGACATGCCATTGGATTTGTTTATATTTACGAGTTAAACGGGTTGTTGTCTCCGAGTTGGATGTGAAGGAAGGGCAAGAAGGAGATTTTGATCTGGAGATTCTTAAGGTTACTTTTTATGCAGGGTAAATTGATACAATAACCCTCGAGATTTTGAAAAATATTGCATAAATTAATCTATTTTGTAACTTAAAATAGATTGGAGTGATTTTAAAATATTGAGAAAATTTTAGATAAAAAAAATAATTCTTAATTTATTAAACATTAAGAGGGTCTATCAAATTTTCAATTTTGAAATTTTCATGTAATGTTTAAATGACTTTAAGAATGTTTTTTAAATAATGAGCATTTTATAAGTTAAATCAATAAATTAAAAATTGATTTTTTAAAAAACAAATTAGATTAAGGTTAGGTTTTAAATAAGAATATAAAACAACCTCTTGATTTAAAATAGTATTTGGTTCATTATTTTTTATTGTAATTGTTTTTTCATAAAAGATTCCTGTTAATTTGAAGTTTTTGTGTTTGAAAGATTTTTTTTAAAAAATGTCATTTTTATTTTTTTTTAATTAGTAAGATACTTTAAATAAATTGTTATTTTATTATTATTATTATTATCATTTTTATTATTATTATTGTATAAATTCGGCCTACTAAATTATTATATTTTGTCATTTATATCTAAGTTGTCATTTATATTCTATACAATAAATCTTTTATTTTCCAAGATAATATTTTAACGCAGAACACTATTTATTATTTTTATAGCATGATTATTCTTATTGTAATATTTATTTAATTGTTGTGATTTACAAGAATTTGTTTATTTTAAAAATTCTAACACTGGTTGGATTCTATTGATTAGGTGAATTTTAATTATGAATCATTACTTATAAAGTATCTAAGTTTTAGCTATTAATCTTTTTTTATATAAATGATTCTAGATCTAAAACTAATATAAATAAAGATGTTTATTTTATTTTGAGATTCACATTCAAATCATTGTTCAAATTTTATAAAACACTATAGAATTTCTTTAAACTTCTTCACAACTTAAATAAGTAAGCTTAAGACTTAAGAACATTAACTTCTATCCCCGTTATACACAACATCAATTGCTATTAGAACAAGTTGGCTTGTTTGATGGACAAAAACGGTCACAACCTATTCCGTGATGCAGGAGTGAAGGCCATCTAGGGCACCGTGAAGGCTTGAAAGACAACACGAAAAACCCTACCACATAAATCTGATCGACATGAGCATACCATAGAAGACTTAACTGAGAAAGTGGATTAACTACGACGGGTTGACGCAAACAAGGATCGTGAAAATAAGAGGGACTTGTTTAGATACTTATCTCGAGACAAGTCTAACACCATATCTATTCTTGAAAAATCCAAGTGTCTATATAAAGGGTGTTGGTGAGGACAAATTTGATAGGGACCGTATAGCTTTATCAGACCGAAATAGACCACCACGATTTAAAAGACAAAAATCAATTAACGTGATTAAAGGTCACTATATGCTAGAATTTTCTAATAACAAAGACAATTTGTGCAAACCTGATGGAGATGATGAAAATGCTGGTAATGATGAAAGTTAAACGTACTTGATTATAAAGATGTTACTAACACCAAAGATTGTTGGATTCACAGTGAAATATATTATTTTATACCCAATGTAATATAAATAATAACATGTTTGATTTTATTATTGATAGTGGTATTTGTAAAAATATAATTGGCAAACATATTTCTAAAACAATAAAATTACAATTAGAAGCAAATCTCAAACCATATAAAATCATATGGATTAAATCTGTAGGAGATATAAGAGTAGCCCATGTATATAAAGTATTTCCATTGAAAAATATAGAGATGAGATGTATTGTGATATAGTATATCTAAATGCATGTAGTTTAATATTCAACAGTTTTTAGTGGTATATGTAGATACTTAGGTAGAGATAATTTGTATAAAGTTAATAAAGATAGTGTGAATTATGCACTTGTATCTTTGAAAATGGAACTCGAATCCAAAGCTTTTAAGGTGAGAGGAGAAGCAACTTGAGGCACCAATTGTTTGAGTTGATAATAAATAGATAAAAAGGTGAAAAAAGTTTCTATTCCCGAATCATACACACTTAGAATTTCGGCTCCAGCAACAAATGTTCTTAATGGGGAATTAATTTTAGTTAATAGAAGAACCTGATTAAGTATTCATATTTATTCACGAAACTAATTACATCAAATAACTTATTTCAAAATTAATTCTATCTTGACTGATAATTGAGGGGGCTGAGAATTTATTTATTTTATCCTAAAATATGTGCATATTCTAATAGAACTAATAAATGACCAAATACTTTTTTAAAGACATGGGTAGCATGCTACAAATCGTAAAAAATGAAACACATTCTTTTTCATTGTTGTAAGCTGAAATAATCAAAATATTTTTTATTTAATATACAATTTAAGCATATAACACTTGACCAGATTTGACTTATAATATTCATTTCATAAATTTTTTAATTTGTAATATTCATATTATCCAGCTACACCCTCACCTCAAATTTCTTCTTTAACAGCGAATAGAATGTGCTTTCTCCATTTCTTTTAACGAAGCTTGAAATTATGACATTAAACCACAAACTTAATTAAGTGGGCGAGAGCAAGTGAAAACCTTCCATGATAGTTATTACGCGGGTAGGTTTCAGCATGTAAATGCAGCATCCTCGCATTTTTCTGGAATGTTACCATCAAGTTCAAAATTCTTGCTTCGTCAGTGTTGATAACCCCGTCCATAGAAGTTAATCAACGTCTAATTCGATTGAAAAACTGGCATCAAGAACAACATCATATCAGAACTAATATTATATAGGCTCGAATATCATATTTCATGTAATCTCCCGCAGACCCAGATAACTAAAGCAACACTGACAAAACTGTTCAGTAAACAATGATGAAAGCACATTGATTTATTTCTGCTGCCTTGAACATTTATGTTATACAGCGGATTTACGGAACAGTCCCTTGCCGAATTACGACGAGCTAAGTAAGCAACGGAACACGCATGATTTTTTCAAAATTGCAATTAAATGACCCAAACATAACATATGGAGTATCAAACCAAATATCCATACAATAAATAGATATTAGATTTTATCAAACTGTAAAAGCCAAATGAAGAGAAGAACAATGAAATTGCCGAGAGAATGATCAGATAGAGCTAATACAATGATGCCATCATTGCGGCAAGATCAAACCAATAGGGAAACAATAATCATCATTTCATTCTCTTAAGAACCTCCTTATAGAATCTAAAATATAAATAAAAAATTAATTGATATAAAGCATAGATGTGGAAGAGAATGATCAGATAGAGCTAATACAAAGTCGACGCCATCATCACGGCAATCAAACCAATAGGGAAACATATCATAATCATCACCTCATTCTCCTCCACCAAATCATACGAAAAATAAATAAAAATAAAGAAATTGCTATTGCATTCCTATTTACTTCATCAAATTGTGATTACAGTGTCAAGAACACTGCTGGAAAGGTTAATTATGTTGTTGAGATGAGAGCAAGGGTGAGAGGGAAAGCGGCGAGAATTTACAATGTGGAAGAGGGTTGTGGATTGAAGCAAACCCTAAACCCTAAAGAGAGTCATTTATAGAGAGAAGAGAGATCAGGGTATGCCAGGCTGTCATTTTAGTCCGTCGATCGAAGGTGAAGCCCACAGCCCATAAGCACTAGAAGACCCACAGTAACTAAGCCCATCTGATTAATTTCTTTAGTGACCATAACACCCTCCTATCTGTATCATAATAGCAAAACCAACCATCTCTCTCTTCAAAAACTGAACACGCTAGCTTCCGTACATCTTCCATGTCTCCTCCAGCTGCTCCCTCACCGCTTGCTTTGTTATATCCAAATCGAGCTTTCGCCGTCACATAGTTAGCAATCTTCAGCTAATAACGTGCTTCGTGTCACAATCAAGCTGCCTATATTATGCCCTGACCGCCTCCGCCGCCGCCGCCGCCGCCAGAATGGCAAACCGATACCTAAAACGCCTCTTCCACAACATGTGTACGTTACAACTGAACCCCGTCTCCCTATTTTTTTCGAATTACTGAAATTTAACAATTTGTTTTTGTCAATTGACAGACTGTAGCAATAATATATTGAAAAGGCAACAAACATGCAGGAAGTTTCTGTATGGTGTTATAAACAGGAGCCAATCAGAAATGTCAAAATCAGAAAAATCAGCTCAAGTATCTTCTCCTTCTTCTTCAAAGACTAATAAAAAATCTGGAGGTGAACTTAGCAACTACAGCTCTGGTGATGACGATTTGAGTGATAATAAGGGGAAAATAGAGCTTGCTTGGCTTACTAAAGCTCTTGAACCTGCTCTCCAGTTATGCAGGTGGGCTCTCTCTACAGGTCTGTTAGTTAATTAGCACTTTAATTTAGATATGATTTTCTGTTGTAATAATAATAGGAATGAAGTTTTTTTTTAAGAAAAAAAAATTGATGTAGATATTGGGAGTTGAGGGTCATTGATTTTTTTTTTTTAATTTTGGTTTTTGTAGGGAATGGGGTTGGAAATAAAATTCCAGCGAGTACCCGATCGGTTTCGGAAATAATTGCTAGCATTCAGCGGAGCAAGATTGCCATTGAGGGTTGGAGTTTGAGTGATCTCACGATAGGATTGTATCTAATTTATCTGCGTCAGGCGTCATTAAATCTTTTTGAGGATGTTAAGGGAGTTGAAGTTTTTTCGGAGTCGATAGTAATTTCTAAAACCTTTGTTGCCGAGGAATCTATTTTGTGTGCTTGATGTTAAACGTATTGTTCTTTCTTGTACTTATGTCAGGCATTTTTTTGTGATATAGGTCCATGATCTTATCTATCATGTTGAGTTAGCAAAAGGTTGTTATAAGGATGGTCCTTCTGGACTTGTAAGGAATAGCATGATCCGTGAAAACAATGTTCTTAAGTTTGTAAAAAATTCTAGTGTGATGAGGCCTGGATATTACATTGCCATTGATCCTAGAAAGAAACTAGTAATTCTTGGAATTCGTGGAACTCATACTGTCTATGACCTTATCACCGATATTGTTTCCTCAAGTGATGGAGAAGTCACATTTGAAGGCTATTCAACCCACTTTGGCACAACTGAAGCTGCTCGTTGGTTTCTTAGTCATGAGATGGGAACCATAAGGAAATGCTTAGAGAAATACGAGGTGGTGAAAAGTTAACTCTTTCCTTACCTTTTCTAGGGGGCAATTTACTGTTACATCAGGTTTCTTTATCTTGTTTTTTTTTTTCCCGTTAAGAAAGCTGTCATGGTGAAACTAATTGATCTACAGGGATTTAGATTAAGGTTGGTGGGACATTCTCTTGGAGCTGCAATAGCTTCTTTGCTAGCAATCATGCTCCGTAAAAAGTCACCTAAGGAACTTGGTTTTAGCCCAGACATTGTTACTGCTGTTGGCTATGCAAGTCCACCCTGTGTCTCCAAAGAACTTGCTGAAAGTTGCTCTGATTTTGTTATAAACGTAGTAATGAAGGTGGGCTGATGCACTTGACTCTCTGTCATTGGTGTTCTTCACACGAAGCCTTTTCCCTTCCTAGAAAAAAGGATAAAGGATCTTTCAGTTTCGTGCTCCTTGATTTTAGTGTTGTCTCTTATTTTCATTTGTTAGTGTTTCTCAATTTCCTCTTTTTGCAGGACGACATCATACCTAGATTAAGTGCAGCTTCTCTGGAAAGACTGAGAAAGGAAATTCTTCAAACTGATTGGTAAGTATGCTTATGCTGACAACATGAAGGGAAAAAATGCAGTAGATACATGCACTCTATGGACTAGCTTAGAGCATCAGTTAGAAGGAATAGAAATCAACTTGACTTATATCATGCAAGTGTGTAGAAAGTGCACATCCATTGCTTAGATTATCAGTTATGGGAGTTGTGAGCTTTCAGAATTCAATTATTTAGGGTTCAAAAATTGGAAATTAAGATTGTTGACATGGGGAACATCTTAGGAATTTTGAATGCATAAGTAAATCCCATCACTACTCTCTTCAGGTTAGATGAAATGATGAATCGTATACATCCCTGTTGTCTGAACTATCTTTGCATTTCTTGTCAATTTTATGATGAAAGAATAGGTGTAATCTTATTGTGGGGATTTTTGGGATGGGTTGGGAAACACGTTTCTAGAATCTACTTTTATGATCTTTCTCATGTATGGATTGTTGATTTGCAGAACTGCACAGAACCTGAATTGGCAGCATATCATTTCGGAAAAAAAAAAATTCCCTTGATTTGTAATTTAGTCTACACCATATGAGAATTTTGACACAACAAAGAGAAGTGAGGGTTGTCAATTATTGGCTATAGTGGGGATCCAAAATTGTTACTAAGTTACATGCATAAGGAATGGGGTCCTTGGGAGGTCAAAGCTTGTCCACTCTGTCAGTTGCATTTCATTTGTTCATCTGTAGTTTCTTTTAATGATCTTCCTAAAATCTGAGCATTAAATGAGTTCATAGGTACCAATTTAGAAGAATATCGCAAGTCTATGAACAAATTGTTTTTAGCAATATTACTTGATTCATGTAGTTTTCTTTTAAGATATTGAAGTTCCTTTCTGGCAACAATTTTGCATCCACTTTATTCTTTGCTTTTTGTACAGGATGAGTGTGGTTGAGAAGGAGGACTGGAAGAGTGTGATAGGTTTGGTCACAAATGCAAAGCAGGTTGTCACTTCTATTCAGGATGTAGCTCAGAAACTTGCTGATTATGCTAAATTTGGTAGCAATAAAAATTCTCCTGGTAAGACCATCCTGCTCCGACCTAATTCTGGACTGTTGGGAAAACCTTTGTATTTTTAAGGTTGGTATCAAATGATCTGGTAACCTTTCTGACACTAGGCAGAGTTTTAGGAGTTCGCCTTGTCTATTTGTTGCAAGCTTGAATTTGGGGAATTTAGCATTTGGTAAAACTTTAAAAGAATGGTATAGAGGCATGTAGATTTCTTTGTGGGCAAAAACCGGGATGCAGATAGACTACCTGGACTTCCAACAAAGCACATTGCCCCACAGTATACAGTCACATCTAGAGGGGGCCCATCACTGCACCTATGTTATGACTGAAGCTCAGAGTTCCTCCATGGAGTTGGGTTCTAACACTTGGCGGTAAGACTTAAACCCAATCACTGAGTGAGGATATTGAAGGCCCGTATCACTGAACCAAGAAGTTGTTGGTGTTTAATAGATTTTTTAGGGTTCAATTTTTTTTTTTTTTTATGGCTGTTTGGCCTGGAAACTGGACACAAGAATTTCTGTCAGCTGTTGGTTAGGTGTTTGGAATGCTCTTTGATTGGTTTATTTGATGCCAAGAGCAGAAAATTATGTTGTTATTGAGGATTGGTAATGATTAAGCAGTGCAGCAATATTTTGGAGTTGAATAAAGCGAGAAAAGAGGGTTTGGAGTCTGCCTGGGTGCTGTGATCATTTGTAGTACCCAGAGTATTAGCTGAATTTGGGAATTTATGTTGCTATTTGACAAAAAATAAGGGTTTTTTAGAGAGGCACATATAGAAGTAAGGGTGGATTTCTTGAGAAGTTGCGACAGTTTCAGAATAATGCAGAAGGTTTTGAAGAAAAGTATGCAGGAGGAGGAAGGTCACATGATAAGAGAAAAGCATGAAACTGCCAAAATCAAGATTAGATGAAAAGACCTTTTAAGTTTCTTTTCCTTGGCATTATCTTCTTATTGTACAAACTAACATTCCATGATAAATTCAAATTCTTCAACAAAGATTTATTTCGAACCAAGATTTCAGAATGATGCCTAGGCTGGTTGATTTTTTTCAGAACTTTGTTTATATTTGGCGTTTTTTTTTTAATCTGTCTCATATGTGTCCCACTGCAGTTGATAGTAGTAGTCTTATGGAACGTAACAATGTTGGAGAAGCCATGTAGAACAGCCTGTCTATTCTTCAGGAGCTCATTTTAATTTTAGAACCCATGTGAAAGAACACATGAATGAGCTCCTCTTGTCATCCCTTTAGCTACAATAATATTTTAATCCATAACAATTGAGATAATTTCATGATCCCATACACTTTATTCTCGCCTCCCTCCCTATAAAGTTGCTGACTTTTGCTTCTCTTTTCGACAGATGGTTCCATCACAAGAGAATCCCTCGCTATCCCTGCAGCCCCTTCAACTTCCAAAGCTACTACAGAGAATGCTGTTATCCCTGAAAAGGAACGAAATGTCAATGCATTGCCGAAGGAGTTGTTTGTTCCTGGGAGCATTTACTATCTAAAGAGGGACATCAACACTGATGCTCACACTATCAGTGGCAGAGGCATGGAGCTTTTCACGCTCTGGAAGAGGCATCCAGGTGAGCATTTCGAGAGGATAGTCCTCCCCGGCAACATCATTTCCGACCACAAATGTGATAGCCATTACTATGCTCTCAGAGATGTGCTTAAAGGTTTGCCTGGTACCAATAATGAAAGCATTTTCAAATAATTAATGTTGCAATAACGTTGTGTAATAAAAAAATTAAATGTTGTCAATCAGAAGTTAATTTTAGATCTGCATAATCATAGAGGCAATTTTGAGAATTTAAAGCTTGTTTTTCTCAAGAGTTGCACCATCGTGGTTCCTTGGTTTATTTCAGTTATGGGCTATTCTCTTGAACATTCATGGACTGACAGGGACTAAATCCATAACTCTTCCAAATAGAACCGGAAACCATTTGCCCATGACAATCCTCTCTGAGCCACCAGATGCCTGTCTGAATCCTGCACTTGTTTTCTCCTGGGAGCAATTATTGCTACAATTTTTTTTTTATTAACGTAGGTATCCGAGCCAGCTTGCGCGTATCTCGATTAATTTTACAGGTCTTAAAGTTAATGATCATGTAAGCCTCTAGTGACCCTGAGAGAACTCGAACTCGTGATTATTGGGGAGCAAATCAAGGCTTGACCAGTTGAACTATTTCTATGGTTGCTATTATTGCTACATTTTTTTTTATTAACGTGGATGTCCAGGCTAGTTTGCGTACACCTCGATTAATCCTACGGGTTCTGAAGTTAACGATTATATAAACCTCCAGTGACCCTGAAGTTTGAGGGACTCGAACTGGTAATTTTTAGAAAATAAACTTAGAATCTGACCAGTTGAGTTACACCTCTCGTATTTCGATTATTACTACACTTGTTTTCAATGGTGGTGGTTCTCTTTTATTCTCAGCGCAGCCAAGTCAAGAACAATGATCCAACTTCGAACTTAACCACCCCAGAACGATCTTTTCTTTCCCCCTCTTTTTTTTTCAAAAAACATGTTTTGAAGAAGCCGAACAAACTGTTTATGGATAATAGCTTTAGCAACCTCGGAAACTCTTGGGTCAGCCCAATTTATAGCTTTTTATGGGCTTCTCTTTTTCCTTTTCTTATTTCGCACATTTTCTAATTACCTTGGGACCCATTTTAAGCTAACAAGACACTTATGTGGTACTTCTTATTTTATATCTAATAAAAAAAATTTTGATTAGTCAAATAAATTGTCTTTTACACTGTAATTCACATGTAACTGTGTTTTAAATCTTGGGTATGTAGCTAAAATAATGTTTTTTTTTAATTTATTTTGCATATGAAAACTTGACTCGTGATAATTTTAATTAAATATATATTTTTTTTAAATCTATTAATTTAAAAAACCATAACTAAAAATATTTTTTTAAAACCTATTTATTTTTTAAAAATCACACTGCAAAAGCTAACAGAACGCCAAATACACATTAAATGCCTATATGGCCAACCTCGCGGTTGGCTGCATCATTAAATAATATTTAGATGTGTGTTTGATACTGTGATAATTTTTATAATTACAGTTTAAAAAAACAAATTTAAAAAAAAGTTATAAATTTATATTTTTCTCGTGTCTAAGTTCTTACTGTAATTTAAAATGGACCTCGAACGCTATAAATATTCTCCATGATAAATAAATTTTAAAATTTTAGTTAAAATAAAAGCATTTCTAATCGCAACCAACCCGAAACCCAAAATACACATTTATGATATGATATGGTTAGAAAATTGTGGCCAATACAAATAACAGAACATGATTTTTTTTCTTTTTCTTCCCGCAAATAAAAAGGCAGTTACGTTACATGTAAGGACATATTCTTCCGTTACAATCAAACGGCTAAGGTTGCACGTGCGTGCAAATTCTCTTAGTCAACACTTTGGGTCTCTTTCTTCTTTCAATAATAGCTTTGGTAATTGGTACTATTCAAAGCCATATAATAATAATAATAATGAAATCTAACATAAATATGAAAACGATCCCTCACCGTTAAAACAAAACCCTCACTGTTACTTATGATACATGTGCATGCGTGTATAACAAGTAAAGTTATTAAATTAGTTTTGGTGATCATGGAAAGATTCAAATTAATTTAAAATAATATTATTTTAAGATTTATTTTATAATAAAAAATTAAAATATGTTTTAATATAGTTGACCGAATGATATGGAATAAATTCCAACTTAATTTAATTTAAAACTCAACTTAATTTAATTTAAAACTCAACTTGGCTTAAAATTAAAATTAATGAATAACTCAATTGTACCAAGTATTTGTTAGCTATACGATGTAAGATGTTTTTGCAAAAATATATTAAAATATTTTTTAAAATTTTTTAATATTGACACATTAAAACTGTAAAATAATATCTAAAAAATATGTATTTAATATTTTCTTTTAAGGAACAATTTTAAAAACCGGTTGAAGAATAAAAACAAATAGACAATAATTACTAGGGGTGATTATTTTTTGTTCGGTTTGGTTTTTATCAAAAAAAAGTAACGAAACCAAATTTTTTTTTAAAAAAAAACCTAAACTGAACCAAAACCTGTTCAAACCGGTTTGACTCGGTTCTTTTAGTTTTTCGGTTTGGCTCGGTTTTTTCCGATTTGGCTCGGTTTTGGCTTGGTTTTTTGTTGGTTTAGCTTGGTTTTTTTCGGTTTGGGTTCGGTTCGGTTTTTTTCAAAATTTTAATCGGTTTAATCAGTTTTTTTTCACGGTTCGGTTTTTTCAATTTTTTTTTTCTGATTTTCTTAGTTTTCTCAATTTTTTGATTTTTTTACTCAACCCTAATAATTACCCAACCGTTGCTTTCAACTTTGTGTTGTGCTTTGTTTTCTTTCTATTTGGCTAATAATGTGAGTATTTTTTTAGTAAATAGACACATCATAGACATTTGTCGTGCTGTCATGTGGATGAAAATTGCTTTACAGCAAATCAATCGTACCATAAATCAGGTGGTCCACTTTTTTTCTAAACACTTAGGGAAATTTTGATGAAAAACAAAATCGAGGCATCTTGATTTTCTTGGCGAATGTTCCCCCTCTCTATCTTTCCTTTTAGAAGGGTAGACCCTTGCTTGAATAATTAACATTTCTAATATTTAAATTATCTTAAACAATTGTTTTAAATTTAGCTACATCCCACTATCTAATTCCCAAATATTAGTGCCATATATACTTGGAAATTACAGCACTTTACTTAGAAATTTGTCCGCCACTAATTCTTTAAATTATTTTGGTGGTGTTTGTCCCACTTTTTAAATTATTATTATTATTATTATTTATTTTGATGTGCTGATATTAAAAATATATTTTAAAAAATAAAAAATATATATATTATTTTAATGTATTTTTTAAATAAAAAAATACTTTAAAAAACATCAACTATCACCATCGTAAACATCTCTTTGCAGTATTTTTAAAGAGACAAAAATAATAGCAGGAGGAATAAGTGTTAGTAATGGCTCCATCATAATCAGCATCCCCTCCTCCCCTTTAAGAAGAGAGGCCATTGAAAAGAAGAGAGAGCATAAAGCTTCTTCTTCTTTCTTTTCTTTTTCTTTTTTTTCGTCTTTTGAACTATTTAAATAATCAATTAAATTTATTGGTGGTGTTAAGGGAAGTGGAGTTCTTGTTTCTTGCCTTCTCTTTTTTGACTCTCAAATAGCTTTCTTGAGACATGGCTCTCTTGAACTCACAATCAACCAATTATTATCCATTTAATTAGAGGAATTGGTGTAAAATAACATTTTCTTCTTCTTTTTTTCTTTTTGTTTGTGTTCAATTGTCCAATGTTGGGGGCTAAAGTGTGGAAGATGTTACACGGTGCTTGACTACAATGGCTCCAACTTATAGTATACACTTCTGCGTTTCTCTCGAGGTCATGGCCATGGGCTCGAAGAAAATGGGATTTGATTAATAATATCCAATGCGGCTTGACCAAGTGTGCTCTTGTTCTTATGATATTTAAAATACTAATCAAATCAACAACAATTAAGATTATTGTTTTTTTAAATGTATTGTTTTTTCTTTAGTTTTTAGGTTCTTAAACACTTTGCTGCACAGTTCCAGGATAGGGATTTTTTACATTTTATCCGCCACTTGAACCCAACTTCTGTCTTGTCGTTGCTATAAAAAAAAATTGAAATAATTATAGATGAACAACTCATAGATGATAAAGTTCAATAGTTGGTTAGTTAAAATTGAAATAAATAGAAAATTATAACGTCTTTTTATCATTCTCATAAAGCATAACACCAATTAGGTAATCAATAGCTGTTTGACCGCTGTTTTGTCTCGAGTTAATATTTATTTTTTATAAAAAAATTATATGCAGGTTTTTTTAACGTGTTTTTTAGTTAAAAAACTCTAAAATTTAATAAAAAAGTTTATGCATGTATGCAATCAAATAAATCAAGAACCATACATGTTAATAAATAAATAAATAATCCATTTTGATGGTTATAAATGGCTTGAACAAAGACTCTCTCTCATCGCTACAATTTAATAACCTCTCTCTCTCTTCTCTCTAATCAGGGATTGAAAAATAATACATATAAATTTTAGTATCAAAAGTGATTTTTTAAAATTTAAAGGGATCTAAATTGTATAAATTGTGTTATTTTTAAAATTTAAGGATCTAAGTGTATTTTTCATGAAATCTCTGACACGCCACCCATGTTTAACATTCTTTTCATTTCGATCTCTTTTCTTTCAATTCCATCATTGTTTTAAAAAAATAAAAGCAATTAACCTTCAATTAGCATCAAATCACCTTAAAACATTTTGAGGAACAAAATAAATTATTAAAAAATAAACAGCAAGTTCACATTACTTTGCTGGTGTATGAACAGACCCATCAACAGTAAAAAAAACCCACTTGCCGAAGAGTTTAATAGCACGTTTTTAGTGACAGCTAATGGCATTACACCACAACAATCCCCAACAGAGGTTTTGTACATTCTATCTATTATAGCTGAAGAGATTCAATATATAGAGAGCATTATGGACGTAGATGTTTTGAATCCAAGACATGAAGATTATCCTTTGAATGTTCTATCCAATGAGGTCGCCTCGTATTTTGTCTTGTAGGAAGGTTGATTAGAAAACGACCTCGAGTTGTGGATGCCAAGCTCTATAGGAAGGTGGAGCACTCAATATATAGCCCTCCTCAATACACAGTGCTATCTTCTTTTTCCCCTCCGAGCAAGATCTACATCTTGTTTTTTCTAGTTTCTCTTGGACGACTGAGCCTTTCTCAATCAATCTATAGATCCCGAAGGCTGCTTTTCCAATAGGCCAGCGGCCGGGATGACAAGAGGATCGATCCGGCAATCATATATACCGCCACAGTCGAAAAGGCATGTTTCTTTTAATTAGGGGTGAGGGGGAAAAAAACAAGTAACCAGAAAAATAATTGAAGAAACTA
This sequence comes from Populus trichocarpa, assembly GCF_000002775.5. Classification (NCBI taxonomy): domain Eukaryota; kingdom Viridiplantae; phylum Streptophyta; class Magnoliopsida; order Malpighiales; family Salicaceae; genus Populus; species Populus trichocarpa. The sequence continues at coordinate 22,373,944 of NC_037289.2, read as the reverse complement.
AAAAAACCAAACCAAACCCCTAAAAATATTCGGTTCAGTTAGGATTTGGTTTTAAAAGAAAAAAATCAATCAAACCAAACTGGTTTAGTTTGAAATCCAAACCCGTGAAACCGTAGTCCTTAAATGTGCATAAAAATTTCTCCAGGGGCTCTGATTCGGAAGCGCTACAGTCTATTTAATTAATTGTATTGTATTATTGGATATAGCATTTATGATTTGGTGTGTTTGTTGTTAGATGTGTTTTAATTGCATATAAAAAAATCATGGTTTTACCAATTTAGAATAAAAATAAACTGAATCAAAACCCATCAATTTGAACTTATTTTTAATTTAGTTTGGTTTTTAATATAAAAAATCAAATCAAATCAAATTAAATAAAAAATAATACCAATGATTCTAGAGAAAGAGATACGTATAAACCATCGATCCTTGAATAATAATAGAGAAAGAGATACGTAGAAGTAATATACATCATATGCCCAAACCATCCCTATGCTCTACGTACTTGGTGTCTATCCTTATGCTCCACGTCGTAGAGTTGAAGATGAACATTTTTTCCTTTATCCAGAAGTCACCACCCTTATCCCTTATGCCGCACTTCATCATCTCATTTCTCCTTCACTATTTATTCTATAATTATTCAAACATTTATTATTCTCATTATATATTATCTATTTGATATTAAAAGATACAGTTTTCATGTTTCATTAACTACTAGATATTAATTAGAGTATTTCTATTTTAACTCAATTGAAAAAGAATTTCTCTTTATATTTTCATATTTATATTATTAATAGATATTAAAAAATAATATATAATAATGGTAAAGCATTGATAAAATAATCTCTTTTTTTCATGTTCTTGTAGGAAGTGCTAGGAAATACCGCATGGTATATAAGGAAAACTTTTAAAAAAAAAAAAGATATTTTTTTTAAGGAAAAACTTCTTCACTTCACTTGTATGAGAATAAGAAAAAAAACCCCTCAAACAAAAAAAATAAATCAAAGTAGCATTATCTTAACGATATTTACAATCTGTTTTTAATATTTATCATTCATGAACTAAAAATAAATATTTTTGTTTTTAGAATTTAATGCTCATTTACCACAACTGATTATTTTAAAATCATGGATTTAATTATCGAAATGTCTTAAAATCCTACAAAAACAAACTAGTTTGCAAAGATCTCTCATCAACCCTCTACTCTTTTATTTATGAAGATTTAAAGATTGGCATGAACATGCAATCATCTATTATCTAAATAGTCAAAAACTCAAGTTCCTTAGCATTTCGGAATATGGAGCATCGGCGGCGGAGTTGGGATTAGTTAACAGGGAGGGTCAAAACTCAAGATATAATTTATTATTAAAAAATCTATTTATTTAAAATAAAATAATACCATATTATTCTATATATAAACACTAAATAATAAAAAAATCTAAAATATTTTGCGGTCCCTGCTTGCCTCCCCCTGGTTCCACCCATGTGGAGCATCATGCCTCTCCCATTGAAGGTCCTCTATTTGCCCTTTGGAACAATCAATATTTAAGGTGCAATACACAAGTTTGAGCAATTTGATCTTCCTTAACGGTTGTAATCTTGTAATTACATCTGCTCAATAATCAATCTCCGATGATATGGATTAACAATCACTCGTCCTCTCTCTCTCACTGGCTTAATTAATTAAGTTCTTCTTCTTCTTCTTCTTCTTCGCTTAACATTATTATAGAATTTGGAGAACAGAGCAACTCCTTCATCTTCAATGGGTTTGATAAAAAGTTGTCAAAGCTAGCTACTTACTCATGATCGATGTAGCCTAATGCATCTACTTGAGGGAACACTTTGTCTACATATATGGAAACAAGGTCATAGTTTGGATCTATTAAAATCTCATAAAAGAGTATTTCAGTTAGGTAAACTTACTTATTAGGACATACAGACCCTCCGCAAGTGGGTCCTTAAACACAAGGGAGGGTGCTATGCTTGCCTATGCCCTTCACTACAATCATAGCAATCTCACCTCCTCTCTAATTTCCAATCCCCATATCCTGAGATGAAGTTTTCCAAGTCATAATTAATTGGAAGTGACAGTAAGGACAGTCGGGACCATTTCTCTTGACCATGAAGAAGATAGATTAACCTTGGGATCCCAGCTACAAAGTCATTAGCTATTTTGATTTATTTGCGCAAAAATACCTTAAGATTTTAATAAAATAATGCAATTGTCAAAAAAATTTAGTCAAATAACTCAATTTATGATTGTATAAAGACATCAAAATTGAAAATTGAGACATTAAATAAATGTCAAGTTTATAAAACACCTTAAGATTTAATTTTATAAAAAAATAAATTATTATGATTCAGAATCACGACATATTAAAATCTTGCTATTTAGATAAATATTTTTCAAATTATATATTCCTTCAATATCTTTAATTTAATATGTTCATTTAAGAAAAAAAAAACTAATATTGCCATCTAGAACACCTACAGAAAAGACAACAGAAGGTTCAAATTTGTATCTATATACATCTTAATTAATTTATCCCCCCATAATCATAATAATAGGTGAAGAATTTAGAACATTTGCTCCAAATTATAATATTACATTGATAAGCAAAACTAAACTAGAAGAACACAGGACAATTATCCCCATTAATTATTGCTGTATAATAATAATTAAATTATCTTCAAAAATTAAGTTAACCACTCTAGCTAGCTAGTAGAATTAAATTAAGTTGTCCTACAGGAATATAAAACACAAGATGACTACATTAAATATTAGCAGTAGCTTTTGACAGGGGGAGGTAGCAGATAATAGAGTTTTCATTTCCAGGCTGTTACAATGTGAGTGATATTGTTCTGATTGAACAGAAGGGAAATGCCTCTGTTAACTAGGCTTATGATGATCAAAACTGAAGTATCTTTAGAGGGTCGTCTCAGTATATATACATGATCTTCCATGCGATGAGCTAACGCCGAAATTAGAGAAACATGATGGTATCCATGATGAATCAGTATCAGTTCCTCATCATTCTAAGCGCCAGTGCTTGAAGCTCACCCAGGTCGCTATTGCATGGCCTTTTGACCTTTGCACGAGATTGGAATGCAAACTCCTCTCTGCTTTGTATATCTTGCATATTCATCATCCCACGATCAATATTGTTGCTGATGAGGTCAACTGAATCAAGTGAGCTTTGTGGAGAGATTGGATTGATGTAATTTGGATGAGTTGGAAATGATGGCACCCCAGATATGTTATTTCCTTGCCACTGATGGTGAATATTCTCTGCATTAATGCGTGGTGAATCGATTAGATTTTGTGCTAGTTGAGCCTTCACTTGCATCAACTGTGCTTGCAAACATGCAACCTACAAAACAAGAAGAGTTGCCAAAAGTTAGAACTTCCTTAATTTGTACAGAAATACTGTATCTCTAGAGATATGACCCAGCTGCATGATTTGAGGACTCACACGGCAAGACCCACCCCCTATCATCAACAAAAGAAAAATACTTGATGGGTTTAATTTAAAAAGAAATTCTTTAAATAAAGATTCTGAGCTTACAGTAAGAATTGAACATTCAGGCGTAGCTTTCAATTAAAAAGAAAAAAATAATAATGAAAAAACACTGTATAATGCATTGATTTTCAAAGAAAATCATAAATCCTAGTGGGAATAAAAAACTAGACTTTTTTCTTCTTTTTCCACGATCCCTTTTCCAGCAAAAAAAAAATGAAAAATGAAACACAGTCAAGAACGGAGAATCTTGTACCATCTATGATCCATGGTATGCTTGAAAAACATATGAAAAAAAGGAGAGAAAGATATTCTATATGAATGGTGAATATGCTATATATAAAGATTTTCAGAAACCTGTTGTTGCAAGGCAAAAATATGGGCAACACATCCATAAACGGGGTCTCTGATCCTTGCTTGAGCTTCATAGGCGATAGTGACAACCGCCTCACAGCGTTCAGCAACCGGGACATGCAACAACAACTTCGATACATTACTAGCACCAAAAACCTTATGAATGGCTGCAAATCGAGCAGGCCCTTGTTCAGAGCAAAAGTAAGGCGCAAAAATACAATCGGACGCACATTTTCTCCGGAGAAACTTGCATGCTCCACAAGGGGAGCCAGTGCCTGTCCCTGATGATGCCATGATGGGAGAAACAAAGAGAGGAGAGAATCTTCTTGAAGTTTTTTTTTTTTTTTTAAAAAAAAAAGGAAGGCACACGAGCACACTAGGAAATGGTGCAAAACAAAATGAGGCTAATGTGTGTGGCAAGGTTGGCTAGGGGATCAAGTGTGGTGGGGGCTTTAGGATTAAGTGACATAAAGGATCTCTTATAAGAGGAGTGAATGGGAGACATTGAAGACCATCATGTACGGTTTTCAGGGAACATTTATTAATGGGTTTATGCAAATATGAGGTTTCTATTTTATTGCCATCTTATGATCATTTTATTAATTAAAAAACATTTATTAATCATAGCTTGCTTTTGAAATTTCCTACTCCTACTTTTTCAAGCTTGATTTTTGGGAGTTTTGCTTACCAAGTTTTTTTATTTTTCCGCCGAACGCCGCACCTGGGAACTGCTGCTGTTTGTCGCTTTGTGGCTGTGTTTACTCAAGCCTCCACCGCCGGTGATTGTTTACCGACACTAAACTAATAATTTAAGTCATCTTGAGTGATTAACTATAGACTAGTGTATGTTGAAGGGACAAATCTTTGATTACTTGCAAGCTTCTAATTTTGAAAGTAAGTTTTTGTAGCAGTAGTTTAATAGGAGATGACTGGCTATGAATTATAATCGGTGGACATTGACGTTAGTTTATGTACACCATGCCCATTTGTTTATTATCACTTGGTTGCCTAGAGAAGCAAAGCTGACTTTTTGTTACCTATGGAAACTAGGGTTCTCCTGTTGATCATGTCATGGAATTAGTGCTCCCCTGCCTAAAGAGTGTTTCAGTCCTAGAAAAGTTGAAGTGAAAGTAGCGTGTGTTTACCCTCGCGGATGATGCTTGCATTGATCACAAGAGACAAGCATGATGCCTCTCTAAAGAGGCAACAGTTGCTACTTTGGAACGAGCCCATCATTTTCTTTATATATAAATGTTGTTATTAGAGCTGGTAATCGAAAAATCAAATGAAAAAGCAAAATCCCTCGACTCCAAGCACGATGCTATAGCGATTCATGATGTTATGCCACATGTATTGCATTGATTACATTTGCTTGAGAGCACAGACGTTCAATTATCCGTCAATAAAACTTCAGTCGAGCATGTTCATGGTTTTAAGTTCAGTTAGGGGCATTGCCTTGACAGTCTTTTGCGATTTGCCTTGCCATTTCCATTGCTCCTCTGGTCATAACACCCGGTGGTCATCCTCCAAAATCGAAGTGAAGCATGTTCTTGACAACGATTTACAGCTCAAGGTGTTGAAGAGGACGTAGCTTGTTGTGGAGAGAATATGCAAAGCATTATTGCCCTTGCATCAGCACATGTGAAAGAACTCCACTGCATAAAGTCGAACATTTAACAAATTTGTCCAATAAGAAGGTGAGGAACACATCCTCACAACAATGAACCAGCTGGAGAGAGATGGGGAAGAGCATGGAAATGGCGCAAGGACCAGCCAGCCACGTCCCTCTAAACAACATAAAATTAATTATGCCCATCATGTAAAGCAAAGGGGGCAGGCAGCTTGAACAGCATGAAGGATTCGTCACCCTAACAAAGGAAAATGGCACTTTGCATCGAAAAGTACATACCCTATCATGTTTCTTACCTCACCTTTGTCACTGCATCACAGCTTCCTTGCCACATTTCAGGCAGTTTGGGAATCAACATGAAAAATCTTTCCAGCTTCTAGTCTCTCAACTATGACATAATCATCATTCATTTTGGATTCCATTTCTCACATCGTCCTTGCACATGGCACACATGCAAGCTTTAAGAGTTTAACCAACGCACCGACCTCTATTCTAAACGCAAAAATCTCCCAACTTTTTCCTCGTTAATCCTTGAATTTCTGAGATGGAGATTTGAGCTGAACTCAAAACTTGTTCGCTTTCAATGAAGCTAATTGTGCATATGCGATCGTATTGCGAAAATCATATAATTAGATTTTCGAGATTATTAGCCAATATTTTTTTCCCCTTCTATGCTCACGGGATAGATTGGGACATCTATCCCTCTTCTTGGACGCGAGTGACATTGCATGAAAGCGGGAACTTTCAAATTTATAGTTCTGCTTCTCCACCTTACTCGTGTGGCTGGACATCCACTCTGTATTAAAGCTTCCTTCAATCCTTGGTAGACGCTTATAGAGAACCCAAAATTGATCGACTGTTTTACCTTGATCACGCTCGTTACAAAGGGCCACAGACCACATGCACCTGTGCTCAGACACTAGAATTTTTGGGATGGTCTTGGTCCTGCTAAGAATTTTGCTTTCCAGGAGAGCAATTGCAGGACTAAATTTTGAACACCACCACGACCTACAGCTCTGTACTTGAGGCCCGGGTGCTTGTTTACTTGCATCCCAGCATAGTACTCACAAAACCTTCATGCAACGAGGGAAAAACTCATGGATAGCAAAATAGGGCAGCCCATAAAGAGTTGAATATATAATACCAATGCCCATAATCTGTTGTATTTAAACAATTTGACGCAAATAGCATGGTGTGTTTTGACATTTATAAGCGATTTTCACGCATCACTCGTGAATGATATTAAGATTTTTTTGAAAAGAATATATAATCTGAACTTATCAGTATAAGGAGATTTAAGGCTAAATAAAATTTTCGTTATACATGAAAAGAATAGTGTTTGTTAAAATCATCTGCACGCATCTCCTGACAAACACAGGAGAAAGCGCCAACAGGTTGCAAGATGGAGATGGAGTAAAAAAGGTAATCTCAGTAGTTTGTAAAAAAGTTGAACAAAATCATATTCCCAAGCAACCAGAGATTATATGACCCCCAATATAAATAAATCAGCGAAGCCATGGCCCCAGAAAGTACGAGTCTCTGTATGACCCATGACATTCTTCCTAGCTTACAATCCCACAAAGACTGCCTACTCGTTGACGAGATAAAAAACAAAACTGGTACCGTGTAGGAGTAGTAAAGTTGGCATGAAGAAGTGCGGTTAATTTAAGCTTGTGCTAGAGGGTCTTGCATGAAGAGGTACTGCAAGGAAGAGAATTACAGAGTCATTTCTTCTAAAGTATGCTAACTAGCAAATATAATGTCTTTCTGATGTTTAATTTTCAAAAGCATACCTCAAATGATTTTCCTGATCTTTCAAATTCTAGCATGCTCAGAGCAACTTCACAGCTTTGTGCAACAAGAGGCTCAGGATCCTTTGAGAATTCCTCAAGAAGCGCAACACTTTTCTCATCTATGAGAGAGTCAGAATAAAAAACTAATTACAGTAGCCAGACTGAATATAGTCTAGGTTTCAAAGGTCACATTGTGCACAAACATACAGGCAAAAGTCGAATGATAATTACATAGCATATTGAGTGAAAAAGGACAAGATTTATCTGCCACAAGTTACACGGCCCCAACTAGGACAGTTAAGTATAGGAAATAGCAATAGAAGTACACAATCTTCACATAAATGACATAAAAACATAGTTGCCTTTTTTTCCCCTTCTCTTTTTTAATAGAAAATAATCTCGTGTTTATGTGAAATTAACAGCTATCATCACCCACACATAATTGCAAGGAGTTGCTTTAGCGACAACAATCATAAGATTCTCTCTTCAACCTCAAGCAATATTCATAGATTATTACTCCAAAGGGTGTTATGACAGAGCATCGTTAACTTATCCAACAACAATGAATTCCATGCTTTTATATATCTTCTACAACCATTTCAGAGATTTTAAACTAAAAGAATTTTCTATCCATTTTTGCTGGATCTTGATCATAATAAGAAGAATCACAAAAACACAACAGAAATAAGATCAAATGATGTACCTGCAATGGAACCAAGAGCTTCTGCAGCCTCATGCCTGACCATTGGATGCTCATTTGCATTTCTAAGTATTCTACAAAGGGCAGCTGAAGCAGCTTTGTTTTGCAATTGGCCCAAAACATAAGCAACCTGAAAACTATAGAAAAGTGTTTGAGAAAAGAAACAAGAAAAAAAAAAAACATATTTAAGTTATAGCACTATTATAATCCCAAATAAATTTCAGAAAGGAAGAACTAATTAGTGATTCTCATTAGACACTATTACTATTTACCAAAGTAAAACTCTCACCAATTATCAGACAATCTGAGTTTCCACTAGAATATATCATAATTACGTATGCGTGTCCACTCTAAAGGATGACGCAAGACAAGTCACAATGAGCATAATCATAACTTGGTTTAAGAAAGCTCAATAAACCTCATGCTTAAGCAGTGCACTATTTGCAGCCAAAGAATCAACTATAGCAGAAACAGCTCCATCCCCACCATGATTCCGAAGTGCAAAAAGAGCACCGTAGCGCTCATACATGCCTCTTTTTTCATCCAGAAGAAATCCCCTGAAAAGTTAATTGAGTTCGGTCAGCAATCTGACCAAATATAGTACGAATGGTCCATAAACAAAATACCTCAGCTCATCAACAGAAGAGCTTAAAGAAGCTGGTGCGGCTGGGTCAACAGACAGGAAGGGTGATTTTTCAGCCACAGATGATCCATCAACAGTGCTTGTTGTAGCATTCATTTCCTCAATTCGCTTGAGAGCCAGTTCACAAGTTTCTCTAACCTCCTGAGCCGGATCACCAGTCAAGCTATTCTTCAAAAGAGGTACAATACTCTCTAAACCAATTGCACCAAGAGCTTCAGCAGCCTGTAAATATAACAGTGAAAACAACATAGAAAAAATCAGTACCATCAACAATATAACAAAGAAAAAAACGATGCTACACATTGATGTTAACACACCTCATGGCGAACAATAGGATGCAAAGAAAGATCATTTAGAACTGCTTCCAGAGCAGGGATAGCTTCAGCATCTTGCATTTGACCCAACGCAAATGCAGCCTCATGTGCCAGCAAATTTGAAGAATCCCTTGTTGCTGAAGATGCAAGTAAAAAAGAAAAAAAAATTATTTAACCACAAATTTAACTTTAAAATAAAAAATTCTACTTCTTCAGGGAAAAAAAAGAAGGAAAACTTCAGATTTAGATAGAAAATTAGCAAGTTAACAAGTAGAAATTATCAAACTTTCTCGCCCATAATTTATTCCGTCCATCACTCATACATTATCAAGTAGTAAGGGAGAACCAATTTAAGCATAATCTACACACTCACACGCACAAACATAGAGTTCAACTAGAAAAACAAGGACAGTAACTTTCTTTCGTCGAGCAATTGTTGAGCAAAACGAAGCCACCTAAACAATGACACGCTCCAAAAATCAAATTCCAAAATCAGATGTTTTCTTCTAACATAAATCAACAAAATTTGTTTCCAGAAAGCCCAGCCAAGCGACTCATAAGACACCTTTCAATGGTTAACTAAGCAACAAAATCCGAAACACAGGTAAAATTAATAAAAAAACAAGAGGAAGAGAGAGGAACCATGAATGAGGGCGTTGCGGGGTCCAGGGCCTTTGAGGTTACGGAGAGAGAAGAGAGCTCTAAAGCGCTCGTGGATGGGCTGGCTCTGGTCGAGCAACCGATCAAAAAGAAATTGCTCCAAGTTGGACCGGGAATCTGTTGGGATGGTTGCTTTCAATGAACCCATGAGATAGCGGTGCTGCTAAGCGGCTGTTCTGGAGTTGTCTTTGTTGCACTGGCACCACCAAGCCACGCAGAATTACAAGAATCCGCTGCTAATTCTTTTGCAAACTTGTAAAAATACGGTGTTTTTTATTTATTTATATAAGTTGCTTGGGCCATTGTAATTGGGGACAGTGACTTTCTTGCCCCTCTTGATAATAGAACCCATCGATGAATAGTCTATAAAATCTATGGATTTTGTTGGCAATGGCCATGGTTTTATTAATTAATTAATTAAAAAATAAAACCTGATTGAAGAGGGAGATCACCGGTGCCTTCCTCCTGCAGTATTACAACTTTTTTTTTTTTTTACGATTTTTTTAATTTATTTTTTTATAAAATTATCTCAATTTTATAATTTAAATAGTAGTTTTTACAAGTTATTTCAATTGATTCAATTTTTTTTTGTTTTTTTTATAATTAATTTTTTATAATTTTATTTTTCAACAACTAAATTAATTGAGAATTAAATTTCATAATTTGTTCGGTTTATATTTTACGAGATTATTTTAGTTTCATGACATGAGTCAAGACTTTTACAAGTAAACTCGGGTTGACTCGAGACTTTTTTGGGGTTTATTTTAATTGATTTTTTTTTCATTCTCATCATTTAATATTAGATTGATTGGAAATTGAGGTTCATAATTTTTTTATTTATTTTCTATTGGATTATTCATGTCTCATTATCCAGGTTTGGAAGGTTAAACCGGGTTGACTCGAGTCTTTTTTTTTTGCCATTTTTAATTGATTTTTTCAACTTCATTATTCGATACTTGGTTGATTGAAAATTGAGTTTCAATATATTTTTTGATTTATTTTCTATGAGGTTATCACAGTCTCATAACACGGGTTGCAAAATCTAAATATTAACCCGAGTTGAACCGAGTCAATTCAACATGTTTTCCATATTCAATTGCTGTTCCTCCAGAATTTAAAGGAGAAATAGCTAGTTAACTTAGAGTTTTAGTGATAATCCACCACTAATTACAAGTAATTCATTGATATTCTTCAACATTGATCAGTTGCCGGTTCAACCCTCTATTTTCTTTTTCAGCTATCCTTTTTTTCTTTTCTTTTTTTCTGTAGAATGTTGTCTCCAGAATGTTTTTAGATGGACATATATATTTGAAAATCGATGGCGCCCTTGTATATACATATATTTTGGTTTTATAACAGAAGATATAGAAATAATTTGTTACTGTGATAGCTTTTATTTTTTATCCAATCATATAAAAAAAACCTATCTAGTTAGGTTGAGTTTGTTTTTATATTCAAAAAGTGTTTTTGAAAAATTTTAAATTTTTTACTGATTTTGAATTATTTTGATTTGTTGATGTAGAAAATAAAATGAAAAAACATTAGTTTAATACATTTTCAAACAAAAATCACTCTGAAAAACAACCGCTATCACAATCACAAACACTACCTTAATCAAATAATTTTATGCTTTTTGTGATGGATTCCACGTATAATTGCATTTCAAACCTTAATTTTGTGGAAGCTAGAATAACTCTTTTTTTTTATATATGCAAAAATTCATCTTATAATAATTTCAACCAAAACGTATGTTTTTAAATCTATTTTTTTAAATTGTAATTAAAAATATTTTTTAAATTTTTCTAAAAACAAATATAACCACAAAAGCTATTATAATATCAAACGCTAGAAAGGTTGAACCCATTTTCACATATTTTCACCCATTTTCACATTTTATCGAGTCTGATTAAAGCCATTAAAAAAATTCAAAGACTTCAATAATGTTTGAAATTTTGGTAATGATTGATTTTTAAAATATTTTTTATTTGAAAATATATTAAAATAATATATTTTTTTTATTTTTAAAAATTTATTTTTGACATTAATATATCAAAAAGATCTAAAATTATAAAAGAAATCATTTAAAGCAAAAAAAATTCAAAAATTTCTAATAATGTCTTTTTAAATGCAAAAACAAACACAATCCTCATAAACGAACAACAATATGCAAGCCAAGTCCAAATCACTCTCTACCTGGGTTTTTTTTAAGAGAAAAACATAAAATGGATTTGAGTATTTTGCTCTTTTAAAAAAGAAATGAATAAAATAAAACAATATACAAAATATTTTTAAAAATAACATAATTTAGAGAGTCACAGATTGCGAGTTGCAAGTGTCATCTGCGACTCTCTCAAATTCTAAAGATAGGCTTACACGATTTACAATAAAGACAGTGGAGAAATTAGAGAGAGAAAAACAAGGAAATAGAGAAAGAAAAAGATCTCGGAGAGACACCAAAACTCCGATGATGATATCATCAGTATCATTAAAAAGATATTGACAAGACAAATCCAACAACACCAAGAAAGGACACAAAACAGTTATCGAAATGAGTCACACGATCCGTCCAAATGTGTCAAGGCTCATTTACCTTCAGGCGGCTCATGTTGCCCACTTCGATCACGGTTGATAATGGTGTTGGATTCGACTCGTCGAGATCTTTTCAAGGGTACGATGATATCGTCATCAGAGTTTTGGTGTATCTCTAGACTCTTTTTATTTTTTTTACCTTCTCTCTTCTCTCTCTTTTTAATTTACAAGAGGAGAGAGAAAAAACAAAGAAGCAAAAAAAGGATCTCAAAGATACAATGAAGCTTTGGTGACTATACCTCTAGTACCGTTAGAAAAATCTCGATGAAATGAATTCAACAACATAAAAAAAGGTTACAAACGGTGACCGGAGTAGGCTACACAAGTTGTCTGAAGGCAAGGGAGCTTTGACATATTTGGATGGCTCGTGTGACTCACTCTGGTCACGTTGGTGACCTTTCTTGATGTCATTGGATTTATCTCGTCAATATCTTTCAACGGTGTTGGTGGTATCCTCAATGAAGTTTCGGCGTGTCTCTAAGATCTTTTTTTTTATTTCTTTGAGAGAAAAAACAAAGAAGCAAAAAAAAGATCTCAAAGATACAATGAAGCTTTGGTGACTATACCTCTAGTACCGTTAGAAAAATCTCGATGAAATAAATTCAACAACATAAAAAAAGGTTACAAACGGTGACCGGAGTAGGCTACACAAGTTGTCTGAAGGCAAGGGAGCTCTGACATATTTGGATGGCTCGTGTGATTCACTCTGGTCACGTTGGTGACCTTTCTTGATGTCATTGGATTTATCTCGTCAATATCTTTCAACGGTGTTGGTGGTATCCTCATCGAAGTTTCGGCGTGTCTCTAAGATCTTTCTTTTTATTTCTTTGAGAGAAAAAACAAAGAAGCAAAAAAAAGATCTCAAAGATACAATGAAGCTTTGGTGACTATACCTCTAGTACCGTTAGAAAAATCTCGATGAAATGAATTCAACAACATAAAAAAAGGTTACAAACGGTGACCGAAGTAGGCTACACAAGTTGTCTGAAGGCAAGGGAGCTCTGACATATTTGGATGGCTCGTGTGACTCACTCTGGTCACGTTGGTGACCTTTCTTGATGTCATTGGATTTATCTCGTCAATATCTTTCAACGGTGTTGGTGGTATCCTCATCGAAGTTTCGGCGTGTCTCTAAGATCTTTTTTTTTTATTTCTTTCTTTGATTTTCTCTCTCCACTCTCTTATTTTTTTAATTATAAATTGTATCAATTTATTTTTAGAATTGATGTTATTTTTCTAAATATTTTAAATAATATTTTTTTTAAGTGCTAAAGTAAAAAAAGAAGAAAAAAACACAAATGGATTTATCCATTTTCTGATTAAACGACCACAATAGATGACTTCATCAGTGGCTCACAGCGCTCCATCTATCTGTCCTTGCCGAATAAATAAAATTCCCAGCCATCTCCATCGTCTCTCTTTCCTTCCTTCCCAATTCACCCCAAAGGTAAGTTTCGTGTTGCTTTCACTCTCTTAATTTTCCATGTTATTAGTTCATTATCAGATCTGTACTCTCTCTCTCGCCCTCGATCTCACTCACTCTTGATCAATCTGTTATAACTCCGTGAACTCAACTGCAATTCGACTTTTAATCTGTTTAGATCTGATATTTTCACTCTGAGTGCCGTTATTTATTTTTTGAATATTTGAGTTGCAGCATCTTCAAAAGCTGTGTGAGATTGTTGCTGTAAGAGAAGCAGAGAAGGTACTTTGATCTTGAAGTCATGAATTCGAGGAGGTTAGTTGTATTCCGATTCCGATGTTTGGTGCAATTTTGCTAGATATCTGATTTGATACTTATATTCATAGTAAATGTATTATTTATTTAGAATAGAGGACGAGTCATTAGCCAAATTGTTTTTGCGAATGCTGTCTAGAAAAAAATAATTGTAGTAAATTAAGAAACGAGGAGCTGGGATTGAATGAGATGGATGAGTGCTTGAGGTTCCAGGTTATGTTGAGATAATTGGTTTGTGGAGTACTGGTGTGTGCTTATTCATCAATTTACATACACGCGCACGCACACATATACATACATACACATACACATATGTATATGTATGTACGGGATAGCCGCATTACAAAGCAATACAGGACAATGATAATACATGAAAAGCATACGTGAGCATAACTAAAAGAAGCTTAGCAATTCTATTCTTCACAAAATTCTAGAAATTCACTACTCGCTTTTAGTAAGTTTGTAATGAATTGATTGAATGATCAGTTGAGCTTTTTCCCGCATGGATCCGCCTATTTGTCTCCTGTCGAATTACATAAATACAGGAGCACTGAGCCAACCTTAGGACAGTAGCAGCAAAACCTCTTTTTGCAGATTTCTCTTTGTGTAGTCCAGTTCAATAACCCAATCTCCAACAGGCCTGTCAAATACCACATACCAGTAAAATATCCCTCCATACCTCTTTGATAGCAGCACAAGTGAAAAACAACTGATCTCTGTTTTCTGGACTTTGATGACACATATCACGGACATTCGAAATACTCCTTCCTGTTCTTAGCTGTCTAGTTTTGGTGGCGAGCCTGTTCAGCTAGGCTAACCATGCTATGAAGCTATGCCTTGGTATGTGCAAGCTACCCCATACTAGTTTATACCAGTCTACTCTTGCTTGCTTCTCCCTGATGTGGCCCCATAAAGATTCCACACTACTGGAAGAGCTTAGCTGCCATGAAATACTGTCTTTATTGTTAGATCAAGGACAAATAACACCACAAACAGCATCCCGGATGTTCACCATAGTATCTGATCTCGCACGAGGACAGTGCCAATTTCCTGGGAGTCAGGTGTTGTGTGATGCTGTCACCAGCAGTAAAATTATTTCTGGTAAATTCTTGAAGATGGAACTGGTATTTTAGTTTGTTTGATAACTAGAATGTGGTGTTTTTTTTTAAAGTGGATTAACCTGGGTTAGGAAAATCCTTTATAATCTGATGAATGTTGTATATTATTATCATTGCAAACTCTGGTCACTTGGCAGTATAAATTTTAGTAACCCCTCCCTCTCTTTCTAAGGTTATCGTCATTATTGGTATCTAGATACTGGCCACTTTCTTTCATTCAGGGTTTACTTTATAAAACTAATTTATTCCTGCACATAATACCGCTGAGTGTGCTGTTACAGAAAAGCCTTCAATGTTGTCTAATACATAAAAGATTTAGTTCAAGATTATGCATTGACTTTGTTTTTGTTAGTGATGAAAACCTTCCTGGAACTCTGTTGAAACTTATGATATGGAAAATGTCGGTGTGAGATGGTTTTCCATAAAATGAATTTTTGTAATGTGGACATGCTGATATAAAATCATTTTTGTAATGGGCTTTACATTATGTGCCCCATCACACACACACAAAAAAAAATATATAAAACATGCACTGCAATTCTAGCCATTAATTATCTGTTCCCCCCTTTTGCTTACCATAATTAATTTCTCCTTTTGATTTTTCTTTGTGATACAAGTTACTGTTCTAATATATTTGTTCTTGAAAAAGCTATGCATTTCTTTTGGTTCCTGTATAACTGAAGACACATGTTACTAGTTAAGCCTGATACAATTTCTTTGGGAGACTGAAACATAACTTCATCTATCAGCTGCCCTCCTAGTTTACATGAGTTACTCCTACTACTGGAGGAGGCTGCCCATATTTATTTGGCTAATGTGTTTGTGCCATAGTGGTATTACCTTGACATTCAGCATCATACTAGAAACCTTTTCTGCACAGGGACATCCGTAACAATAGAGCTGCTCTTTTTGATGGAATTGAGGAGGGTGGCATCAGAGCCTCATCCTCTTACTCCTCCCATGAGATTGATGAGCAAGATAATGAAAGAGCTTTGGAAGGATTGCAAGATAGAGTCATTCTGCTGAAGAGAGTGAGTTTTCTCAGCTAGTAAAGTAGGTTGCCAGTCAATTGATAGGAGTATTGCAATGTTGTTATCTGGCTAATTTATGCTGCTTTCTGGATGTTGAGACCTGGAATACATGAGAGAGAAGCAAGTGAAAGCTTTATCTCACTGTCTGAGGCTGCAAAGCTTCTCAGAATATTCCTGAATTCTCGTTTTTCTGGTTTTCATGCAGTAATGATGAGAGTATGACAATGTTATTATTAGGCTAATTTATGCTCTGCTTTTTCAATGTTGAGACCTAAGAACATCAGAGGGAAAAGAAGTGAGAGCCTTGTCCCACCAGTCCCTGTAGTTGCAAAGCTTCTCTGAATTTTCCTAAATTTGGTCTCTGGTTTCTCAGCAATCTGAATTCAGTAATTTTGAGTAATATTGTTAAAGATAAGATGTTAATGCTTTTAGATATCAAGCATAATTAGCCTTTCTTGAAAATCATCTTGTGTTTTCTAGGAAGAATGGTGTTATGATCTCTAAATTACATGTTAGCATGCCCTACCAATATGTTGAGCTTTTTATTCAGTTCAAATTTGAAATGGCTAGGTGTTAAAAGCTTAATCCAGTATCTGGAATTAAAATTTAAGCTGGAATTATTGTTGTGCTGGTAGAACTCGTATAATTTCATTTGTCCATGAACTACGTTTCTTATACATCCGAGCATATTTTAATGCATGTTAATTATGCAGCTGTCAGGTGATATAAATGAAGAGGTGGACAACCATAATCTTATGCTAGACAGAATGGTATATATACTGCAGCCTGTGCTTTCTTTTTTTATTCTGTTTTTGCTGTTATAATAATGTGATACTGTTTGCATTAGGGCAATGATATGGATTCTTCCAGGGGAGTGCTGTCAGGAACCATGGATCGCTTTAAGATGGTATGTAAATTAGATGATTCTCCCCCCTCCTTTTACTTCTCATAGTAATTGCAGATTCTACTCTTTTGGGTATCTTTCTTGTACATGTTTTCTTGCTGAACACCTTTCTTGTAATGGCCGACTGATGGCTAGTTTGTTTTACATAGGTATTTGAAACCAAATCAAGCCGTAGAATGTTTACACTCGTGGCATCATTTGTGGTCCTATTCCTAATTATATACTATCTCACTAGGTAATATTCCTCTGATGGATTTGGTATAGCTGTGGGCCTTGTGTTAGAACCGGGATTACCCCATTTAACGTTTTTACTATAATCAATGTTCCTGCTTGTGATAGACTCACCCACGCATGCTTTGTGTAAAGATGTTTCATGTCTTAAACGTGTGTTGAATTCATGGAATGGATGTAAAGTCGTTGCTCGTGTTTTTGTTTTCAGTTGCATGAAATCAGCCAGTTGCTTAATCTTCTGAGGTAAAACACTTGACCGCAAATTGCTTAGTGATTGATATTGTGTTAGAGGTTGTTTTTTAAAATGTTTTTTTTTGGAAATGTATTAGAATAATATTTTTTAAAAGAATTATTTTTAACATCAACGTATTAAAATATCATAAAACACTAAAAAATAAAAAAATTGAAGAAAAAAATCCAAAATAAAAATAAAAATCACGGTGGTGGTGCTGTACAACCAGGCTTTTGTAAGCGTGTTTGGGAGTGTGGTTGTGATTGTTTTTTAAAGTGTTTTTTATTTGAAAATGTATTAAAATAATGTTTTTTTTAAAAAAATTATTTTGGATATTAGCACATCAAAATGATATGAAAATATTAAAAAAAAATATTAATTTGAAGTAAAGTAAATAATAAAAAAAATTTAAATTATTTTAAAAGTGGTTTTAAAATGTAAAAATAAACAGGGAAATAATTCGGATTTACTCTTTTTTGAATCAGGGCAGCTTGACTAACCGAACCAATTATGTTTAGTGGACATGCCTTGGCATGTTCAAAGCAGCTTTTAAATCTTATTGCTCCGTTTCGAACCTCTCCCCTATCCTGTTGTCAACCTTTTTTAAGCTTTGGCGATTGCAACATGGGTATCAATCCATCTACTAGCTTTCATGGAAGCCAAAAATGGCAAAAATCACGACTCACGAAGCCGCAGGAAAACAGCTGTGCGCCATGGCAGCTGCACACCTCTAAAATGTAATTAAAAGCTAGATGGACTGATGAGGTATGTAATACATCACTATGTCATGATCAACAAAGATATCAATGCCGGAGATAAAAGAAACAAAAAGATTTGTCTTTCCTTCCGTTATAAAACCAGGTGGACGGATTTCAAGCAATACCTCCCAGCTAATCCGCAATGATTATCGCCTGTTTTACAGGCATTTATTTGTCAGTCCAGTCTTCTTCATTATACATCATTGTCATCATCTTACGTCTTCAGTGGTTGAAAAATTAAAACGACGTTTCATTTGTTTTTTATTCAATGTCATAAAAAAATCAGCTGCTCAAAAGACAACGGTGAAAAAAATAATAATAAAATGCTCCATCTAGAAATCAAACCGGTCTGTACTTTCGGCTATCTAAAACTGTTTTTGAAATGTTTTTTTTTAAATATATTAAAATAATAGTTTTTTAAAAAATTATTTTTAACATTAAGAATATTAAAAAAATTAATTTTTTATGAAATTATACTTCAAATGCAATCCCAAACAGCGTCTTTGTTGCACTAGATCTCTTGTGTGAGTCATTACATTTTTATTAATAAATATGTTTATGACAAAAATAATCCATGTGACCATTTGTTTTTATATATATATATATATATATATATATATATATATATATATATATATATAGCTTAAGAGTGGTTGTGGTTGCTTTTCAAAGTGTTTTTCACTCAAAAAAGTGTGTCAATAATATTTTTTTATTTTTCAAAAATTATTTTTGAGATCAGTACATCAAAATGATTGGAAAACATCAAAAATATATTACTTCAAAGCAAAAAAAAAAAAAATTCAAATATTTTCGGAAGTATTTTTGAAAAGCAATTCCAAACAGGTTTTAAGACCTTTAAATTTAATTTAGAATTACGAAATTTAATCATTTTGGATTAAAAAAAAAACTGGGATTTGACCTTGCTGTTTTTGAGACATAACTACGTACGTTTATGGGAACAAGGAAACACATAATTAATCACCTACTCTTTTTATTCCTTTCCCCCATCTATTTGAAGGCACATCTGATATCTCTATACAGCGGTCAGCCGCGGACATTACTAGCATTAATGGAATGCTTTTTGAAAGAAGAAAGAACTGGAATATCGACAACGTTCGCAAGGATGAAAAAAATATATGGAGAAATTAAATAATATAGGAATTAACCCGAAGAATATAGGTATGGTCAGTGCGGAGCGAGTAGATTATTTTAGGGGAGCCAAGGTTTAAATAATATATCGAGATGGAATCATCTTGTTAACTGCAGCTTTAATTTCGGCGATCAATTGTTGCTGTGGACATTTATCTCTGATATATACTTGTAATATTTTATTATACACGTCTAGAGGTTTACAGCTAACCAAAATAAATAAAAATAAAATTTGATATGGTCCAAGATGACGAGCTAGCTGTATATTGCGAGCTTGGTCTAACATTCATTAGCCTGCAGTTTGAGAAGCTGAAAGAGTCGTATATACCCGCAACGTCCGCCTAGCAAGGCATGACGAATGCTGATTTCTAAGCTCATGGCCGTACACAGTCTCCATGGTCTTCGTGGTTACGGTCCATGATGTTTTAAGAAAATGTTTGAAATTGTAATTATTTTTTGAAGTGTGTTTTTACAGAAATATATTAAAATAATATTTTTTATGTTTTAAAAATTATTTTTTACATCAGCGTATCAAAATATTAAAAAACAATAAAAATATTAATTTAAAGTAAATAAAAAGAATTATATTTTTTTAAAAATACTTTTAAAACACAAAAATATGTTTAGCGTGAGATTACGAGGATAATATTCATTTGGTTAATAATTTTACAGAATAAGGTGAGAAAACATGTGACTTTGTGATTTAGATCTGATTATCTCATGTTGAGAGGAGTTAAGTTTTAGATGTTCTTGATGATTTATTTTAAACAACGATGACAATTTAGATATTCGATTGTCTTTGTATTTTATATCTTTTTTTTTTTTTCACTTTAATCAAGCGTTGTTATACTTTTATGTGTGTGTATAATTATACACACACACACGTACACACGCACTGCTTGTTACTCGAAAAATTTAGTCTTCTTTTCTGACATCATTGCCGTTGCCATTTACATTTTTATAATTATGTTAGATAATCAAGTCCCAAGCCTTCAATTAAATGTAGCCAATATTATAAATAAATACAGTACTCTTAATTAAAGTATGCACTTGCAGTCCCAAAATTTAATTATATTGCATGCTAATCTGCATATTCAGATATCATGAACAATTTTTTTTTCTTTTTTTAAAGTCAATGAAAAAAAATAAAAAGAAACCTAATTTTTTTTATAAGCGAAAACATTATATATACAAAAGAGAGAATGTTCTTGCTAGCTATATGTATTGCTACTCATGCGAAATTAAGGAATTATTTTAAGTGGAAATTTAATTAAATTTACCTTCACTTTAAGGGAATGCTTCATGGATATATTTCTGGACGTGACCCACATGTGAGCGGCCACTCCTAAGATCAAACCACGAGGGAGGGCCCACCAATTTGAAATCCCTAGTCGATCATATTTATATGTGAGTTGAGAAATGCAAGAGGTATAATTCAAACCAGGAATATCTTCTTTCTCTAGTTGACTTCTTACCAATTGGCTATTGCTAGCTAAGTTACTAGCTCACTTGCAAAGTACCGCTATTGCTATATCTTGTTATCACTTGCAATATCTGTTTTCTTTCTTTTTTTTTTGTCTATTTGTTTTCTTTTTTCTTTTTTTTTTTGACAATAGAAGGATTTTTTTTTTCATTTTGTCTAGCAATTCCACCCCAGCTGCGAATAATTAGAGAATACTAGATAGGTGGCCCGCATAATATCAAAAAAGATATTAAGGTAATGATAACTCGAGTCAATCTAAGTTAACTTGACTAATAGAGAACCCAAAATATAAGATCAGAGTAACCTCATAGAAAAAAAACAGAAAGAATCACAAAGTTCAAGGCCCGATTACTTATGCAGTGTTTGACATTGTGGTAGTGGTTGCTTGTTAAAGTGCTTTTCTTTTGGAAATGCTTCAAAATAATATTTTCTTTATTTTTTAGAATTTATTTTTGACATCAGCATATAAAAATGATAAAAAAATATAAAAAAATAATTTGAAGTAAAAAAAATAGTTTTCTTGAAAAGCACGGCCCTGCCGCAATAACAAATAATATCTTAATGTCAAATGATAAAATTAAAAAAAAATTTAAAAAAAACACACCAGAGAAAAAATCCGGTTCAATCCGGGTTAACTAGGCTAACCTATGATTCGCGTCATGATATCGGGATAAAAAATTAAATTGTTTAAAAAAAACCTAGAAAAAGGACTGAAGTTATATCAATTAAAAAAAGATTAAAAAAAACCCAAGTAAACCTAGGTTAGCTCAACGAACCTGTGACCCGTGATAACCACACATAAAATAAAGAAAAAAAAATCACAAAGCTCAAGGCCTAATAACCTAATGTAAAAGAATGAAATTGAAGAAAATTTTTAACAAAAATGTTGAAAAATAAATCAAGTCAACCCGGGTTAACTAACTCGTGACCCTCGACATGAGTTCGGGATACAAAATATTTTTTTTAAAAAATGGACATAGAAAAAAAGGCCGAAGTTAAATAAAAAAAATGTAAAAAAAAACATGAGTAAACCCAGGTTAACTTCACCAACCCGTGACCCTGGATAACCCTACAGAAAGAAAATTGAAAAAAAAATAACAAAGTTCAAGACCCAATAACCTAATATTAAAGGATGAAATTGAAAAAAAAATCAATTTCAAAAAAAGAAACGCAAAAAAAAAAAAAAACTCGAGTAAACCCAAATTAACTCCACTATCTCATAACTAGGTAGACGAGATTGGGATAACCCCACACAAAAAAGTGAAACAAATAATGAAACTTAAGGTCTAATATTCAATGATAAAATTGAAAAATAAATAAATAAAAAAGACCTAAAAAAGACCTATGTTAAATTGAGACAATCTTATAAATCAATGATTCAAGTCATGCGACGAAATCCTTGTGTAAAAAATAAATCAAAAATAATAATTAGGTACTAAATTAGAAAACAAAATACAAAATGGATAAAAATTAATTTGCAATAAAAAAAATGAGGATCAAAATTGAATAAAAAGATTAAATAAAATAAAATATTCATGGATGAAATTGAAACAAAAAAAAATAAGAAAATGATTAAAAAAATCAATTAAAAGAATGATGATCAAATTGGATAAAAAACAAATGAAATAAAATGTCTAGGGATAAAATCGAAAAAAAACTTCAAAAAACATTAAAAACAAAATAAATAAAAATTAAAAGAATAATGACCAAAATTAAAATAAAAAACAACTCGAAGACATATTTGATTTTTAGAAGGCCTGTCGTGAAAATTAATTAAGGTGTGGAGAGAGAAAAGAGAGGGGAAAAGAAAAAAATTCATTGGCGATTAACCGCACCTCCACTGTTTACATGCGCCATACTATAATGTATAGGACAACACACTACTTCTAATGTTGTTGCAGATGGTGACATTTTAATACCTGAAAGTGCTGCACGCATCGTCCAAATAGCATTGGTGCCCCCAACTTGGCTCATGCCCACAAATTTTATTTTTTAATTATTTTCATATATGTTTAAAGATCTAATTGTCTCTCATTTAAGTTGATAATAGCAAAAAAATTGCATGGAAAAGACCCAAGTGACCCTAACCAGTTTTATTTTTTTAGAAATGTAAGAGTAAATGATCATTTAATTGTTCATTTGAATGTTAAAAATACTAAAAAGCTCTTATACCCAACTTTAATTTTTTTAACTAAGGGTATGGAAGTTATTAAATAGTTTATGTAAAATGTAAAGGGACTTATATAACCCTAATTAATATGATAATAACAAATAAATCCCATTAAAAATTAATACCTTTATACCCCTAAGATCATGTTATTTGAGTTTTTTAAGCAAGGACAAAACGATATTTTACTGCTTCAATTCATAATAAACTGTATCTTGGTGTAAGTAAATAATTGATGCCTCTTAGTATTTTTTGTTGTTGTAATGTTTGCATATATAATCCATTATTATGCTGCTGTAATTAGTAATTTGTAAACTATCATTAATTACTCTAAAAAATGACAACATGATAAGAAGACAAATAGTCCTATTATGAGAAGAAACAAGATGCTTATTCATGATGTAATAGATTGCTTATTCATCCAATTTATCATATAAATAAAATTAGATTCAAAGATAAAATTTCTAAAAGAAAAGGAAATACTTTTCTTTTCTTTTTCCTGAGTAAATGAGATCAGAATTTTTATTAATAATTTAAAAGAGTTACCCAAGCCAGCAAAATGGGAATGACAATATACACAACAAAATCACCTTAACGAAGGAAAATAGTGCACTGAAACACAACAAGATATTTACCAACCTAGAGATATAGCAAATTAAATCAGATGATAATCAGAGAGCTTCAGTAAAACTGGCACGTAATAACCACAGTGAGAATATTTCCCATAGGTTGAGACTAACGCGTAGGCATCTTAACCATGGATTCAGCTGGTGGAAGACTGAAACCTTTGGGAATAAATTACTTACTTCCATAGTAAGCATTTTGGATAAGAAAATAATAAATGCTTGTGGAATTTCTGCTCTAGTTCATGGCTTCATGCATAAGCATGCTTCCTACTTGGTCCAATCTCTCTAATTTGGTGAAATAATTCTACACACACATATACATAGCTCATTCAATCATAAAGGAATCTATCGATCTAGCCCTTGCATATATATGAAGAGGCACCTTTAAGCTCTCCAGAAAACCTTACTATTAATGCTAGCCCCATAATTTCTTCGAGATTTTCGAAACCGGGTTCTACTTATAATTTAGAATTAGTTAATTTTCAGCAACTTCACAGTTTAACTAAAACATTTCTTAGTAAGTCTCTTGCAATGATTAAAGCAGCTAGGATAATAGGACAGCACTTCATATAAGGTGGGGTTATCCTTCTTAATTTCCAGCATTCCTTCCACCTTTAACGAAGCAATTAGGGTTTCTAGCAACTTTAACTTGCTATATATAAGTTAACTCTTGTCATGAACATTGACATGTAATGGGAATTCATTGTAGGATAATAAGGAATAAAGCTTCATGAAATAATGCGAAAGTTTATTAAGTACTGTTTAAATATTACATCTTAAATTGATAACACATGCATGTGAAGCAAAGAAATCTTACAGAACCCTAAATGAATCTAGGGTTATTGGATACTAAATGAAGGAGAGACAAAACCACCTTCAACATCAGTAGTAACCTCCAATTGATGATCTTAGAATGAGCCAGCACTCCCCCTCATCCTTCTTTGAGGTACCAGAGAAAGAAAAACATTCCTTCCCCCTAGCTCTACAAATGTCTTCTAGGTACATCAATTGCCACAAACATATATTCCATAAATCTAGTACTTACTAAAGCAAACTAATTAAACATCATAAATGCTTTGCACTCGCTTGAAACATTGAAAAATCCACAGCTTTACAATAAATTAAACACAGCAATTAAGTTGAAATACCTAGATAGAATATTATGGATCATGACCAAGTCTAAGCTCCAAATCCAAATCATCATCTGCTTCACTGCCTTCTTCTATTTTTTCTTTGGTATTATCATCTACATGGGATGGATCGATTTGCTGGCTTAGACTCCCTCTACAAATATCTTCTCCGAATGGATACAAATGCTGTGGAGTTTGTGCATAGAAATCACCATTGTGTTGTTGTGCATATGGGGATCCTATACCCCATGTCGAGGATAACGGAAAAAATGTTTGGTAATTCGTATGTACCTCGTGAGGTGTAGGATAGTGAGCTGGGTAACTTTGAAGGGGAGGGTAGCCTCGAAAACTGGGAAAATCCTCATCAACTTTGCTTGAAAAGGAAGGAACTGAGCTAGGCCTTGACTTGGCTCTATCTTTCCTATGAATATTCATATGTCCTCCCAAAGCCTGAGCAGTAGTAAAGCCTCTCTTGCAAAAAACACACTCATAGGACCGGCCGGTGCCTGTATCTTGATAGGATCGATCGGTAATTTCTTCGTCGCTTGAGCTCTTCGAGTCTTCATCATGTTGGTTTGATGATTCCATGATATAGAAATTTTAAAAATTTCACTTGAAATAGTGGGAATGCTTAGTGAGCAAGGAAGACGAAGGGTAGATGATGATATATTATAGAGAGGGAAAGGTTTAGGGGGGTGGGAGACAAGAGACAAATAAAGGACATAGGCATTTCCTAAGTGATGAATTCTAGTGAAGGTATTTTGAGAGAGAAAAGTCTTAGATTTTTGCTAGGAGATCGTTTCTGTTAGCCGGCTGCAGCTAGAGCTAGTGGATCCATCTTTTACAGACACAGTTATTTTTTTAACGATGATTCTCCCTGAGCTGTCCCCTCATTACAGCTTTTGTAGCTTTCATCTATGTTGGCTTTGTTAACGCGGCCATGATTTTGTCATTTCTGTACACATAGCATAGCATAGCATATAGCATAGCGTAGCATATTATATACACATATATTTGCAAATCTATATACTTTTCTAACAGTTGTTAATCTATTCACATTGGGGCATAAATTTCTTCCGGGGCCTGCCGACCATCAAAGGCAATTTGTCACATCTAATATGTTACGTACCGATCGAAGGAGGGAACATTTGATTTCTTGAATAAATCAAAACGATATCTGTTTATCGATCGAGAGCATAAACATATATGCAAAAAGTTGGAAGTCCATCGAGGTGACTACATCACCAATTATTAAGCTCTTTTGGATAGTCACTTCAGTTAATTTCTTGCATTATACTTCTTGCCAAAGAAATATATATATATTCAACTAGCTAGTTACATATATAGCTACGAGACTTGATTGGAGCTAATCCGGTCCTTGAACAGAGTATGGAATTGATTTAATTAACTTTTAACTATTTAAAATAAAAATCTTAAGATGATATCGTTTCAACTTTTATAATTAATTGGCGCTCAAGAGCGAAATTGAAGGAGCTTTCTGGTGCCTACTAGCTCGTGAAAGCAAGCCAGTTTCCGCATTGATTGATTTGACTAAAGGGCGAAACATATTCTCTGAAATTTCAGGCACCATACTGATGGTGTTTTTTCAGGGTGGTCAAGTAAACCATTATTTACATTGCCTGGTCTCAAAATAGTCGTTGAAGGCAAGTATAACACAAGCAAAAGGTTTTCTGTTTACCAGAACAAGATGTATAGTCTTAATTTGAACCCAGCCTATGCTACACGACTGAACTTGCATTTCACATATTGCAGAGGAAAGATGTAGGAAACTTCCTAGAAGAATATATGATGAACAAGAACAGTGTACTTTTGTAGTTTACACTTTGTCTTTAAGCATCGGCCATAGGCCCATAACTAATGGAAAACACATCACCTTTATGTCATTACACAGTCAACATCACATCAATATGATAACCCCAGGTGAGCTATTCAAAATCATAAGTTTCATAGAATTGAAGTTTTGGTAATCATCAGCTGCTTAATTTATTTGGCACGTAGGGTAGAGCAATTTTGAGAGGCTAATCATTAGTCACGGCGGTGCTTACCATGAAATTATGCCACAACTATAATGAATCATGGGTATATACAACATGAATTACTTGTGCTAGCTTTAGGCTGATTAATCTCGGTTGGAATGCATGAAGAATGCTCCAAAAAGTCTAGGCTTTTACTTGGAGCTGGTAACATATGCAGGCCGAAACGTTTTCTTTACCTTTTTTTTCTTATTATTTTAAATCTAGAGGTAAATATTGTAGTTTGCTTGGAAAATGGCAGCACTGAGATTGGTGGGACGTACGCCTGATCGTTAAATAAAACAGCATCTTACAATATCAGTCTTGATGACAATATGATCAATCTCACAGGTGGTAGCAAGGGAATTGTCATATATATACTTCAAAAACACTTCTACATCAACTTGTATATGAAATGATTGATTTTTCTTGTGGATTAATTAGCATGCCAGGCCCTTTTGGCCACCGGTGAGGAAAATGGCACTGGCACCTAAAAAACTAAGAACAACATGTCATTTCAATGACTAGATGGACAAAACATCCCACTCAAGTCTCCTTGTAAATTGGCAAGGAGTAAGATGGGATTTGTAATCTTCTCTTGAAAAAGGATCCAATCGAACGTTTGATTTTCCTTTCCCTGATGTATGGGCGACGTCAAAAAGGAAAATGGTGGTTCAAAAGACCAGAAACAGACATAACACTTAAAGCTGGTGATGGTATTGGTACGAGAAATGAGGTTACTGTTAATTAGGGCATTGAACTTGACTAAGTCTATAGTCTATGCCAAGAAAAATGCAAGAGGAAGAGTTTGGGCAGTAAAGACATGGACTGTATCATGGACGACAACTACGTGAGTGCTGCCACTACTTTCATTTCTCTACCAAATCACCCGTCTTTTAGTTCCATTCATTGGAAGATGTAACCATGAGAATAAGATTTTTGGAGCTTTGCGAATGTTGCTTGTGAGACCCAGTGCGATGCTGAGAATTCAAATTAATGCTTTAATTTATCGTTGTTATTCTACCAAAAAAAAAAAAAAAAACCTTTAGAAGGCAGCCTTTCTCCTCAACTCGTTTCAAGAAACGATCCAAGCACATAAAATCTGACATTTTTATTTGGAAATTACACGAATTTGGTGGGAATTTGTAGATGGGAGGAGCTATTTTTTTTCAAAACTCGTGAGAATACATATTCAAGGACAATAGCAACGACAACAAATTAAGCCTAATCAATCTTATACAAATCAACGCAGTGTACGTATAACAAAAAATAGAAAATCTCTTTGTTTTATAAAATCTGAATAATACGAAGTCTGCCCTTAATAATACATAATGTTATTTGTATATTGACTAGAGCCAACCACTCTATATAGGAAAATTCAAGTAAAACTCTTACATCTACTTAAGAAAATAAATATGAAAGTAACTAAAACATAATTGAAAATTAAAAAAAAAACATCTTCTAATGTTTTTTCGATTTCTCGTGGTTTAAGAGAGTTGATTGTTATAAGAAACAAAGTATGCAGAATTTCCTAAAAAAATTTATAGTTGAGTAATTAAAATTTCACCCCAATTCATCTATTCCTAAATATAGTATCTGCTTAGAAGTGTAGTAAATATTAATTTTTAAAGTGTTTTTTATTTGAAAATATATCAGAATAATATATTTTTTATTTTTTAAAATTTATTTTTAATAATAACACATGAAAACAATATAAAAATACAAATAAAACTCAATTTTTTTGAAAAAACATCATCCAACCTGAAGAATTGGATGAGATTGAGAGCCTGTATATATATATATATATATATATTTTGCGCGTAGAAAAGTAAGAAAGGAAAATCAAAGCATTCATGAATTGAAATTAATGGAAACAGTAGCTTGGACAGTAATCTACGTGCCGACCCACAGGGTCAAACACTTGGATGCAAATCCAGACGGTCAATCAGATTGAAGAATTAATTTGAATGGGCCTCTGGTCAATTATCTTGAATTGTAAAACCATTTTCAATTTTTCAAAATATTGAAAAACGCCGCCCTACCTCCTCCATCATCATGCAAATATGTAAAATATTAGCAGACAAAGGTCATTCAACTTACTATTTTAATATTCTACAGTTAAATAGTATAATTACATAATGTCCGTTTATCGTTGTTTGTTTTTGTTTTTCAAATTAATTTTTTATATAAAAACACATCAAATTAATATTTTTTATTTTAAAATAAAAAAATAGATTAAATTTATTTTTGAAATTAAATTATTTGTGATGGGAATTTATGAATATCTTACTTCTTATTGGAAGCTTGAATCATAGTGGTCAAGGACGGAACACCATTAAAATAACTAATCTTACTAATTGTTGATGCAAATCATTAGATCAACATTACATTTTGATGACGAAAGTGATGACAAGTGAAAGATATAAGATGGAGAGTAGAGTAGAAAAACTAGTGGGGGCCAAGGCCTAGCTGATTTGGTATCTTGGGCCATTCTAGTTAAGACTATGAATGGACCTCGCAGCACGAGATCGGGTAATAATTATTTTAAAACATTTTTTTATTTTAAAATATATTAAGATAATAATTTTTATTTTTAAAATTTATTTTTAATATCAATACATCAAAATGATCTGAAAACACAGAAGAAAAAAATTAAAAGTAAAGAAAAAAATAAAATTCAAATTAGAAAAAAATCAACTTTTTTTAAAAACGTTTTTAAAACACAAAAATAAATAGACGCTTAATTTGTTTGATTTTTATTTTTTTTTATTATATATAAAGCTAAAAGAAATCATTGTTTTACTGGATATTTTGTACAGTGAAACTATTAATTTGCCCTTTGAAATTAATTTTATTAAGCTAGGTTTTAGGGGTAGAAATTTTTTTAAAATTAGTGGAACCATCTAATTTATTTTTCAGAATTAAAGAGATTAATTTATAATTTACTCCCTTAACTAGAATTAATCAATATCGGTACCATGAGATATAATCATATAAGGCCAAGTTTCGTTCTTTTTTTTTTTTTGAACAAAGAAAGACAGGTACTTGAATAACAAGACTTTCGGCGAGTGAAAAATTGAGGAGAAAGCATGAATGCCTGAGGATCGTGACGTACGGCAGCTTAACTTCCTTCATCCCATTCACTATTTTCTTTCACTAAAACGTGCACTTTGGCAGGCTCTATTCTACACTACCATGTCCATTTTTCTTGCCTCTCCTGTTCTATACGAACAGTACTTCAAAGTTGAAGTCTTTTCATCCTTTGAATTTAATGATCTCTGCTTCCTTTTCATCCAGTCTCATCACTTTACTATTTACAAAGAGATTGGTGGAATTAAGTCATTTTCTTTAGGTATGCAGAACAAACTTTGTGTTTCTTGTGTCAAGGAAAGGTCATCTCATGCTACTGGCACAGACAATGGCAGGAACATGCGAAGGGTCAGATGTTGGTAATGTAACTCTTTGAATCATTTGACGAAGGCAATGGATAGCCCAAGTGTTAATGCAAAGGAAACTTAATTGAGAGGTTTAATTCAATAAGATGTGCTCATCATGAATTAATCTTTAATTAACGAGGTCATTAATTAGTCTATGGTCACCAAATTTCGACCAAATTAAGGAATGGATTGTGAGAGGCTCACCTACTTTTGCACTCTACATTGCCAACCCAAATTATTTTCTATGGAGTTTTGAGTGGATATCCACGCAGTAATTAAAGAGAATAAACGAGCATTTACAGGGAGGAAAATAAAATAAAAATAGAAGTAATTAAATAGTTTTGTGTTAATTATTGATTAAGGCAAACATTCACCTAATTAAAATCCTCCTCATCTTCCTTAATTACGAATTATATGTGAAAAATGAGAGATGCATCTCAACAACTTCATCTTCAACTATGTTACAGTTAACCTAATCAGCAAGGACAAGGCCACCCTAAACTAATCATGAAGTTTAGGATTAAAAACAGACAATTGATTTCTAAGCTGAATATAATTAAAGCCATACCTAAACAGCATTAATGCATGGTAGATTACATGGACGACAATGATCATAACTGACAACAGACAAGACCAAAAAGGGTTCTCAGCAATAGTATCTGTCAAGTATGGTGTAAGAAATCCTCGCAAAAGACCGTCTCCCTTCAAATTAGCCTGCGTCTGAGAATATTTCATACAAATCATGGTAGATGATAAGGAGGTGCAAGAGACCGGCTAGAAAGAAACCAAAGATCTAGCTAGCCACTAGATAGTGTGAGCTTAGAGTAAACATTGATACTTAATTTTATACTAAAAGGCCAAGTCGAAGCTCCAAATCCAAAACCTCCTTCGGATCTTCGCACCCCATTTCCATGTCCAAGTTAATAATCTCATTTCTCCTCAAAACTTCAAGTTGATCACATTCTTGTGCGAAATTTTTCTTCAATTCTCCAACCCCGAACACAGCTCCTGCATTGTTCTTCTTCTTTGTTAAATCTTTACTTTCATGACATTCAACTATGGATTTCTTTTCTCGGCAACAAGGTGAAGAGAAAGAACTCAGGTATGGAGAATGATCATGAGTGTGATCATCAGGGTACGGCAAGAACTTAGAAGACGAAGAAAGTAAATGATCGGGGTTCGGATTAGTAGTAGGGTACTTTGGACATTTAAAAAACCAAGAAGGTAGCTGTCTCAGCTTGGCTCTATCTCTCCTGTGAACGTTCATATGGCCCCCAAGTGCTTGAGCAGAGATGAATTGTCTCTTGCAAAAGCTGCATGAGTAGTTTCTTTGAGGCCATGAAAAAACGCTTGAATGCTCTCCTTGAAAGATCGCGTTGTTCTTCTCCCATTTGTCTTTAACCGTGCTGCTTCCCTGTGGAAATTTCTTGACCATGGCTAGATGTATACCTTCTGTTTCAATACAACCTCAAAAGATCAAACAACAAGAACATTTAGTTTATCTAACTCAGAAGGTGAGAGAAAGCTCAATGAAGTGAGAAATGCTGTTGTTTCATATTGATGCTGTCGAAGTAATTATAATCCAGAAAACTGAAAATCCCATCAATGAAAATGTACTCACCTGCAGATGTCTGCTGCTATATTTGGATATTACTTGAACATATGTAAATAGAAAACTCAGTGTGAAGTGTTGTTCTTTTTGGCTAAATCGAGGGGAGATCAATTGGATGGTTCTCGCTCTTATAGAATTATATATACCTTCTCAACTTATGTTCTTTTATATTGTAGTAGAGCTTTAATGATCATATAATTACGAATTTGAATTTTATCATTCTTATTTATTTAATAAAAATTAAATACAAAGTAATCTGAGTTTATGCAAATTTTAAATTTAAAGGGTTTTCATTTGAAAATGTGTGTTAAAGAATAATATAAATCATATCTTAAGATCTCACCTAAATATTATCAGATAATCAAAACATACATCAATAAAAAGAGTGAAATGAGAGATCAAGGAGGAGATTTAATGATCCAGGACTAAAATCTTTGTTTTTTTTTTTTTAATCAATTTAGAATGTATGTTCTCTATCTTTACTTTTTTTTTTTATTTACGTGGGTGTCCGGGTTAGCTTGCGCGCACCACGACTAATTCCACAGCCCACTGAACATCCTGCAAACCCAGTGAGCATGTAAGGCACCGCGGAGGTGACAGGCGTGTACAGGGAGGCTCGAATTACCTGGGTGCAGAGGAAGGGAACAAGTCCCTTCCACCGCTAGTCCAATACCTCAAGTGCCTCTATCTTTACCTTTTAATTGAGAATATTAAAGTTATTAAGAAATGTTTAAGAAATATGATTTTTTGATATTTGATTTTTTTAATTACTTTTAAAGAGTGGGTGTTATATTAATGGAGTCTTAGATTGATAGGAAGTCATTAGAAGTGATTTTATATATTTTTAGTAGATTAATTTGGAGTAATAGTGAAATTGAAAAAAAATAATAAATTTGTAACTTTATGCCACCAAAAATTGGCCTTCTGATCAATGTTACGGTTGGAATTTAGTATTTAGTTATAGTATGACATGAATTCTTTGATTTCACATTTCATCCTAAATTGGAGTTTTGGATTAAGATTTATGATCATCGAAAGTAGGCCACTTAAGTCTATAATTTTTATATTTATAAGAACAAAAATTTTCTTGATCATTGCAAGGAGAATGAAATTTATAGGCAGCTTACAATTAGACACACTCCTTAGAAAATCACACCATAGAGGAGATGACATGGAGTATACTTAAAGGTAAAGGCCTTCCTAATAAATTCTGGGCTGAAATTATCAATACGGAAGCCTATTTCTTCAATAGTTTTCCAATAAAAGCAGGTCAAAATCGAACTCCATTTGAAGCTTGTCATAACCATAAACCAGAAGTCAGCTAGCTAAAAGTATTTAACTACATTGCCTATAATCTGGAGTAGACTTCACATAAATGTTTGCACATGTTGCTCGAATGGAAGCTATCAAAATTGTTTCTGCTTTGGCTGCTCAATTACAATTACAAGGTTTTGAACTTGATGTCAAATTAGTTTTCCTCAATGAAGAACTGGAGGAGGAGGTTTCTGTAGAGTAACCTCCAGGTTATGTAATGAAAGAATAAGACTTTTTACATGTTAAAACAAGCACCAAAAGTATAGAGTAATAATATTAAATTATATTTTCATCAAAATGATTTTGAAAAATGTCAATCTGAGCCAACATTTTATGTGAACAAAGATTAGGAGCATATTTTTCTTTTTATGGTTTATCCTTGTAAGTATAACTTGATATTAAAAATACAAAGAAGACTCTATGTTCGGTTCAATATAAATATAAAAAAAATCACCATTAATATTGATATGTATAAAGTTCAAACAGTTCTTAAAATTTACAAATTAAAGGGAGTATTAAATAGCAATTTGTATTTTTTTACAATAATTATTGTCATCGAAAGAGTTCGTCTTTTGTTTTTCCTGGACTTTGAAACTACTGTGTCTCTAGGTTTCTTCTCCGCCATTTTTCCAACATTGAAATGGAAACTACTGTGTCTCTAGGTTTCTTCTCCGCCATTTTTCCAACATTGAAATGGATTGACAGCAACAAGAATGTTTCCACCGCAAGCCTGCGGCTAGATTGTGAAGGACAGCAGGCTCATGTAAATGTTGCCTGGGCATGTCATCAGCTCCACCCAAAAAACATCAAATAAGATTAACTCGGGCTTTGATTTACTTACACCGAGTCAACTCTCTCTTTTATTTATGGTAAGGCTTGGACTAGGCCGGGGCATGGGCTAATATCCAGAGTTGAGCAGCTTAGATTGTCATGTCAATGGCCCACGTGGAAACTTTGCTGACAAACCCACTAACATAAGCAATCCAGACTTCACTCCTTGTATGAAATTTGGATCTCTATTTTTAGTTCTGCTGATAGGAATATTAAGCAATCCTGGCTGGGTGCTAAGATTCAAATCTTTCTTTTTTATCATGAAAATCTTATAAAATGTTAGGGTAAATGACTAGATAAACAAAATACATATGGATCAATTCATTAATTATATAATTTATGTTTAAATTAAAAATATATTAAGATAATTTTTTTATATTTTATATTTTCAATATCAATATATTAAAAGTAATAAAAAATACATAAAAATATTAATTTAATATTTTTTCAAATAAAAAACAGCTAGAATGATAGAAGATATTTAATGTTTGTTTATTTGGTATGTGGTGAATAATATTTTTATTTTAAAATATATTAAAGTATTATTATTATTATTATTTTAATATAAGAAGTTTAAAATCACAAAAAAAATATAATATTAAAAATAATTTAATATTTTATTCAAATAAAACAAATCCAGATCAAGGAAAAAACAGAAACCAAATCCAAACACATCATCATATCTCCTCTCCACAGCAAGCACCAAAAACCAACCCGCATTCCACGTGTCAAGAAACAAGAAGGGTCAAATCCAGAAAAGGCAATCACCGCTGCACTTTCCTACAAAGGTTTTCATTGCCATAAAGTGAAGCTCCTTGATCAACAACAACATGCTTATAAGCTGCTGCTACTCGTGCTAGCAGGCAGCAGCCATAACCACTCCACCCCCCCCCTTCCTCCTCCATGCGGATTTCCAAACCACTCCTCAGCTTTATAATCTCCAGATCCTGAAAATAGAGCTTTCTTTATTTTTTTTATTTTTTATAATATTTGAAAAAAAAAGGAACAAAAAATGGCTCCATCTGCTTCATCGTCATCGCAGCTTCAAATTAATGAAACCCAAACCCTAATCCCAGGTATTCCAAACGACATCGCTTCACAAATCCTGTCAATGATCCCGTACTCGCACCATTCACGCATCAAACCCACTTGCAAATCATGGCACATCTTTCTCTCCTCAACCAAAACCCTATTTTTACTCCGCCACAATCTCCGCCACTCCAACCACCTCTTAATCATCTTCCCGCAGGATCCATTCATCTCTTTGCCTTACCTATTCGATCCGCAAAACCTCGCTTGGCGTCCACTCCCACCCATGCCGTGTAACCCTCACGTTTACGGACTCTGTAATTTCACTTCGGTTTCGATGGGCCCTAATCTCTATGTCCTCGGTGGGTCCCTCTTCGACACCCGGTCTTACCCCATCGACCGTCCTTCGCCAACATCGTCTGTTTTTCGGTTTAATTTTGTTGATTTCCTGTGGGAGAAACTGTGTCCGATGATTTCCCCGCGTGGTTCTTTTGCTTGTGTGGCGGTTCCTGATTGGGACCAAATAATTGTGGCTGGAGGAGGGTCGAGGCATACATGGTTTGGTGCGGCGGGGAGTAGGATAAGTTCGGTGGAGAGGTATGATGTTGGGAAAGATGAGTGGGTGGCAATAGACGGGTTGCCGAGATACAGGGCAGGGTGTGCGGGGTTTTTGAGTGGGAATGGGGAGGAAAAGGAGTTTTGGGTAGTGGGAGGGTATGGAGAGTCGAGGACGATTTCGGGGATTTTTCCGGTAGATGAGTATTACAAGGATGCTGTTGTGATGGATCTGGAGAAGAATGGATGTGGGAAATGGAGGGAAGTTGGGGATATGTGGGGTGTTGCGTGGAGAGGGAGGCTCGGGAAGATTGTTGTTGTTGAGGAGGAGGCTGAAGCTGAGGGCTTGGGAGTGAATCAGGGTCGCCCTGTTGTCTTCATGCTTGATGGGGATGAGATTTTCAGGTGAGTCATTATAATGTTTTTCCTGTCATTGTGGTGAAGTTATTTGTATTGTTAGTGTTTATTCTGTCTTTGAAGTGAGAGTTGCTAACTATTGAATTAAGTAATTAGCTAAGTCACTTGCATTTCTAGTTAGGGTTTATGCTATACTTGACGTTGCTGTTAGATGCTATTTGATTTGTCTGTTTTAGATGCTGTTGTGCTATACAGAAGTAGCAACAATTCACTTCCATTTAATGAACTAAAGAAGCATGTGTAAACAAGTAGATTGTTTAAGTAAGTAGATTGTTTAAGTAGACATGTAAACTATTGCGGCAACATAGGATCCATTGGACCCCTTATTAGTAAAGGGAAAACGGTTTTCCAAACTTGTGAACCAGCTGGAAAAGCCCTTTCATTGATTGTACGTAGAATTTGACTCATGTCATTGCAGCATGTGCATGGGATACTTCTAGATTTCCATGTATCATGTCTCTGAGGCCAGCTGGCCACAGGGTTCTGGTGGACTAAACCGCATAAATTTTGCATGTGGTTATTAGATTGCCAAATACGCCAGCATAATCAATAACATACTATAGACGCGTTATGTCGTTTTTCTAGTGTTTGTATCCTCCAATGTCATTGTATTCTATCTTGTGCATTTCAGTTACTTTAATTGTCAAGAGATCTTTTAAAAAATGCTACAAACTCAATAACCCTCGTATTCCATTACAGATTGCACAAAACAAGAATGAATACTAATTAGGATCAATCAAGAATCTTAATGAATTATTGACACATTGCATGCTAACAAGAGTAGGTTATATATATATATATATATTGGAGTGCGTTATTAGCAATCGCAGTTGGGATTAATATTATCAGATTATAATGCAGAGACTAATACATATGGTTCTGTAAATGGCAGTCTATCATGGGTATTCTAGTCTTTTTAGGTTCTTTTATTGTGTGTTTTTTAAGTAGCTAGCATTAGTGTTTGGTAGAATTTTCTTAA
Source organism: Populus trichocarpa (assembly GCF_000002775.5). Classification (NCBI taxonomy): domain Eukaryota; kingdom Viridiplantae; phylum Streptophyta; class Magnoliopsida; order Malpighiales; family Salicaceae; genus Populus; species Populus trichocarpa. The sequence continues at coordinate 22,336,969 of NC_037289.2, read as the reverse complement.
AAATTTAAAACTGCCGTTAAGACCTTTACCCGTGCTAAAATATGGTCCTGCTGAAGCAGCCTTGCAATTCAAAGTAGTCTCGCAAAAAAATTTTTGAAACCATTGCTTCCAATTTCCAAGTACCCTTAGATATATCAGAGTGTCCCTCCACTTTCTGCTAATGAGACAGCCTTATGCATTATTCAAATGAAACATGTAATGGCATATTCCTTCTTTTCTTTCCCTAGAAAAACAATAAACTTGCCATGTCCCTTTGGCAATGTGAGAGAAATGTATGTTCTGGTGTCAGAATTTTATTTGAAATTCATTTGCATTGAATTATTTGAAATGTAAAATATTATGTGTAGGATGTTAGTTGAAGTGTTTATTAGCATCTTCCTTTTAAGGTAGTTCTATCTTTCATATAGGAAATGATTCAGGTTGATATGTGTTGCATTAGGCTATAAATGTTGATCCGTGCTCGCTCCACTCACCATTTAATGATCCAGCTAGTGTTTCCACTGTACCTTCGCCCTCTCTTAAGTTACAAAATGTGGTTAAGCTTAGAAGCTATTTCTCTCTTTTTCTCAGCATGGGGGATGGTTGCTTTTGCACATGTACATGGACTATTGTGTACACACACATCTATATATTTGTTTTTCTTAGACATATTTGTGTATGTCTTATTGATCGAATAAATAGTAACTTTCTATCTTGGGAGTTTTGGAATTCACTTGTTTATTCTATACTAATTCATCTTGTCAAGGCTAGTAAGAATGTATAATGGAATGATTAGAACAACTGAAGCATCTATTTTCAGGTGTTTTCAAATGTGATATGACCATGTTTATTGAAAGGTATAGATCCTTCATTCTGATTAACTGTCTTCTATTATTGTGTCATTGAAATTTGGTTTGATTGTTATGTTAATGATAGTGGAATGGTTATTTGAAGTCCTTGATAGGTTGAGATTACCTTGTTTATATGATCGACTTAGTATTAAGGCAGCTTTGTTTTTGATAAAGTACTGGTGAAAACGAAATGTTAATGAATAAATATGGGTTGCTATTTTTATGTGTCTGTAACGGTAGATCATTTGAGGGCTTCTGTCTAATTTTGTAATAAAGTATACAATCTTGTGTTAAACGCGGCCACTAACAAGCGAAAAGACGGGTGGTGCATGCATTTATGGGATGGTAAACTGCATTTGGTTAAGTTCCCCTTAAGTTTTGTCTTAATATGCAATTTTCAATCAGATTTTCTGCCTTTTAACGTATAAAAATAATGCTCTCTTTAGCCTTTTCTCGTATGCTCACATGCTCGTGCCGATCCTCTGAACACACGTGCTAGCGGCGACAAAACTGCCTGATAATTTTGATGTTACTATCGTTGTGTGGGTTTTATTATATGACCACACAGAATGGCACAAAAGGATCAATATAGCCAGCCTGAACTATTTCAGGATTGAGGCTTGGTTATTGTTGTTGTTATCTTTGCATGGGTTACAAAATGATTTATTTATTTATTTTGGATGTTCCCTAGGAGTCGTGATGCTAACTAATTCATGTGTTCTTCATATTGCAGATATGACATGGCTTCAAACTCTTGGCAGAAAGAGTCCAGTGTACCTCGAAAAGCTCCTTACAACTCCTCATTTGGTTTTGTTGTGTTGGACGGTGAGCTACATGTAATGACTCCAGTGCAAGGAGGTGATTTGATGGAAACTCGAAGGTCACGGCAGCAGAAGAGGGGAGGAACACTTTTAGTTCAAATCTATCATCCTAAGATGAAGACATGGAGATCACTTGTTACAAAACCACCATTCTATTACCCATTGGATTTCAAGACTGCAATAATGTGCACCATCCAGCTTTAGACAATTACATCTTGTGATTATCATAGTTACAGCTACCCGATATCTGTAATGGTTGTGTTACCTGAGTTCCTGAACCTTGTGTACTTTACTCATAGCATATGGTGTTTAGCCAATGTACAGATTGATGAAATGCCGCACAGCACCAAATTCTATCCAAGTACAGCGTTTTTTTTACATAAATATGTAGTATGTATAAAAACAACGGTGTTGTTGAGCTTTTGTAAAGGTAAAGATGGCCTCATAATTCATGATCACCGGAAATAAATGCACATTTGAAATACAGCTCGTATAGGTACTTGTTTTGGGGCAGGCTCACTGGCTCTTACATCCTATTCCTAACGAATTTTCTGCTGAAAAAGTCTCGACACTTGAGCGCATTCAATGTTCATTTCGAAAGACCTGTGAACGGATGGTTTTTTTTCTCGTGGCTTGTGTGAATTTCCTAGTGCTGAAGCACAGGTAGATTTGCTTATGCATGAGACGCGTGAACATTAGGATTGCCTCGTACGCAAGCAAACCCAAGCCTTTCCTTTCCTTTTGAACAGTTCGATTCTGTGGTCAAGAGTCAAAAGCCCGCGTAATCTATTACCAACTAGAAACGAAAAATCAAGTCATGCAGTTACATTGGTATTGAGAGTAACCCACCCATAACTCCATACGGATGGAGGGTGCCACCCTACAAAATTTACATAATTAGAATAGTTTATAGGGACGCATTAAAAAAAAAAGTCCAGGTCGTGGTTAATTATTCGGTATAATTATTAAATTTTATCTAATAGATTAACCTAAAAATCTCTCATTTCGATTTCTTCTTAGTTTGAGTTTAAAATTAAATCATTTGGGAATTATCATTACATGATCTAGTCGACTTGACATGTGAAGACTAGTAAAAAAAATATGATTTGACTTTAAAAAAATATTCAAACCAAATTCTTTGATTTAAGTATGACATATTTAATCGACTCAAGATTCACGATTTAATCTACTAAATTCACAATATGTATGATAAATTCTATTGAGTTTAAGAACATTATTTTCTTTAAACTATTTTTCACTTAATTATATAATAATAAAAATAAATGCTTGTAAAATCAAGCACAAATCAAATATTGCAATGTTTATTTGAGATTGTGATAGTTTTATAAAAAATAAATCAAAATAATTTATGAAGAATAATTAAAACTAAGCAAATATTAAACCATAAATTTTATAAGTGAAAGATGAAAATGAAAAGAAAAAGGGAGGGAAATGCATGCAAAAAAAAAAAAGAGCCACCTCCTTCAGTGTTCATATAAACAGTGAAGGAGCACCCTAAAACTTTTAGCATCGAGTATACTGTTTTCTCACTGAATATATGACACAGCCCCACGTATACATATCAGACTTGAGATTCCATGTTCATTTGAATCCTGAGAGGGAAGGGGACGGGTGGGATATAAGAATGGGAAAAACTTCCACTGCTTGGACGGAGAAACATGTCTGTTCTTGTCACATTGGATTGTTCGATTTGATGATTTTTTTCTAGCTTGTTTACGGAAGTTCTATTGATTATGGTTTGATATAAGATCATATATTTAATCCACGTTTACTCGTATAGCCAAAAAAGAATAGTGTCAGGAAGCACGTAATAATGGAATGATCGATCCAAAAATAAAATATAATTAGAGAAAGCCTCATAATTAAAGAAAATTGATATTTATTCAAGTTTTTTAAAAAATAGTCAAATTAATTCCTTTGTTTTCTTGTGTAACATCATCAGTTATACATTATTTTTACATCACAACCGAACTTAACTTGAAATGGTTGCTCCAAACAAATTAAAAACAAAAAAACATATAATCAAGGTATAAGGAGGTATAAGGATTGATCATTAAGCCTCATCATCTCCATTTCTGGCGATTAAAAGAAAGAAAACGTTAAGAAACTTGATCTTGTTCACGGATGTTCTTAGAAATGGAAGAAGCCACGGCATGTTTGGAAAATGCAGGAGGTGAACGTGCAACATTCCCAGCTATATTCATCCCTTTCAATTTGCAAGTCCCGGGGGCTCCTCTCGGTATGTAAGTGCATGGATTGGGACCTGATGGCGTCACTGAACCTTTTGGGAGGGACTGCAACAACAGCCCCTCTTGCTTTAGCAATTGGTATCCTAATGGCCTCGTTGCACCAGGTTGAAGAGAAGCTGAAAGAATCGATAAAATGAAAAAAATGATGAACGTGCTTTCCCTGTGACAGAACCCCATCTCTTACAAAATGACCAGAACGTTGTTCTTGAAGCTTCTCTCTTTTCCCTCCTCTATTCACCTAAATGCGGTAAGTTTTTGAGATGGAGGAAATCAGCTCTTGATGTGGTGCAGCAATGAGAATTAATGGTCTCATATATATATAAAGTTATAAACAGAGAGCCCCAACCTTTGCTATAAGTTTGACCGATAAATACTTCTGAGTTTGACTTAGCCATGGGTTTGAAGGTTGAAAATAGTGTTAGAATTGATCAACATCCGTTAGCTTAGACCCCAGATTTACAGTCATGCAAACCGAGGAAAAGTTTCTGTTCTATAAGTTGATCCCCCAAAAAAATTGTTCGTTATCAAAGGCCAACAATATTCAAGGTATTCAAAATCATAATAAGATTATAAATTAATTTAATTTGCAGCATTATAGTTAAGCTAAATGCAAGCCTTACTTCGGCGTGGGAAAAAGGCACGACTCAAAAGGTTCGAGGTTTTCTTTATCATTGAATTCCAAATTGAAGAACCATAAGTTGTAAAATTGAATTCAAATCACACGACTGCAAACAGTGGTTTTGAATATTTTGAATTCTTTTTAATGCTGCTCTTAATTAATTATTAAATGGATGTTGCATGAGGTTTTTTTTCATTAAAACTATGAATTCTTTCATCCATAGATGGATTTTTATAATACAAGTAAAAGCAAAAAAGAAATTTAAAATTACATGGGTTTTTTTTCCTAAGTAAATAGAAATATTATATAGTTTAATAGATCATTGAATCGATGCATGAAGTTATTTAAATAGTAGACATAAAAAGAAAACAACAAGGATTGATACATTATAATTTCGATGACTAGAAAGTTGACTAATATGTTTTTTTTTTTTTTTAAATAACACTCTGAAAATATAGCCGCGAAACAAAAGAAAGATTTCATAGCCCAACATGTTTTGTTACATACAAATGGAGGACACGCAAATCGCTGATGAGGTCCACTGTCGACACCACCATCTCTTCGACTTTTTTAACCAGAAAAACAAGGGTTATCGTGTTGTTCTTCGAAGAGAAAGAGGGAGTAAGATGTTAATTACTATAACCAATTCCTTATCTAATCAGATTCAATGAAATGTACTACAATCTTGATGCAGTTATGGAAGCACATTTTCATCTCAGGCAATATCAGTTTCCATTCAATTTTTGATGCCTAGGGTCGGTCTTCGTTGCACAGCACAGCATCATTTGTTTCCAGCATTTCACGCAAAGTTCTGAAGGTAAGGTCTGATACTTTGAAATCCTCAAGATGCAAAGGAGAATCACATTGAAAAAAGAAAATAGTCGGACCAACGTAATGGGATAGCACAGACTGTTTTCCTTTAATCATGTCCAAATTCCCAGCCGGAGCTTACCTGAGGGATATTTTCACAGTCCCCCCCTAGACTTGCTACAAAGTGAACAGTGACTGCTAGCTCTATCTTCGAACTTAACTATAGAAGCTAATTCATCGGTACAAAATCTAATTTTCGAAGACTATGTCTGATGGTATAAATAAAAATATACAGATAGATCATTTAGAAAGTGCGGCCTCTAGTTTCTCCTTCAACTGATCAGCAGCACCACCTTGCGTCCGGATAGAGAATGTGTGAACAATCTTATCACCCTCCACGGACACGTTGCAGTCTTGAGCAGTGATTTGATGTTCTCTGAATGTTTCTATGATGGTAGAAACGGGGTGAGACTCCATAGGGCAGCTTGCCCTCACAACTGCGTCATCCTGTCTAGGCTGAAAATCAATCTCTGGCACTGGCAACTGCTTTTGATTATTGTTTACCACCCCCCTTTCAGTTTCTAAAACCCTAATCTTCTTCTGGAGATCAGTGATAAAGGTAATGGCATCTCCAAGCAGAGAGGCCTTGTCCATTTTAGAGATATTGGGAACAACAGCTCTTAATGCATAAAATCTCTGATTGAGCTTTTCCCTCCTCTGTCGCTCTGCTTCCACATGATTCAGTGGCTCTTCTCTTCCATTGGCAGGCTTTCTTCCTCTCTTCCTTGGTTTCCTCTCATCACCCTGAGGAGACAAGTCATCCTTCGGCTGCTCCAAACCACCCACCAATGTTTCAGCATTGAAACCCGCAATGGTTTGGTTCAGATGCGGAAACAGTTTTGCTTCACTCTTATCACTAGGGTGCCCACTAAAAGTACTAACATAATCTTGATCCGTACTCATTGCTTGCATTGTATAAGGTTCTGAGGTGAAAATCAGTTCATCTTCAACCTTGGGGGAAAAGTTAATGCTAATTGATCGTGATTTTGAGCTACCCAAACTCAGTTCACGCCCAAAAATTTTTGGAGCTGCCTTCGCCTGTGCAGTATTAGAAGCCCCAAAGATGCTTCTTGCCTTCTCCACAAAATCATGCTGTTCAGGAATTGATTTGACTGAACCAAGCTCCAGAACTCCAGATTTAACAGGCAAAAACACCACTGTTTGGAACCCAGCTGATCTTGCTAAAACTGATCTCAATTGATAATGACCTAAACAGCTAGGCATGCCCAACGCCCAAATTGATCTACCAGACTGGTATGCCTCTCCGGGGCCATATGTTGAATCACACCGAAATGTAAAATACATTGAGGTTAAGTAAAACATCTCCACATCTGAAACCTCATCCACACTGGCTGCAAAATTATCATCGTCTGGTCCATTAAAGCACATATGCAGTTTTTGAAGCACACGCTTCTTCACCTCTTTTCTCTTCTCAGCTCCCTCCGATTTGCCATCCCCACTAGAGCTTCCATCTCCAATCCCCTGGCCCTTCGGGTCCCGGCAAATTCCATCACCCCAGACCAATATAGACCCACCAGTTTTCAAGCCAGATGCATGCCAGAAAATCGCATAATTCCAATTGAAACCTTCGACAAGCTGGACAAGACCCTGCTGCACACCCAAACTAACAGGTGGCGAGACCAAATCATTCAATAAGTTTTTGGAAGCCGACGTGATCAAGAATTCACAGGCCTCAACACCCAACACTGCTTCCACCATACCCTTTTCTCCATTCACCCAAAATTTATCACCCATGTTTGTCTCACTCTCAAACCAACCTCAAGTTTCTCAAAAACTTGTATCCTACACAAATCCTGCTCCCATTCCAATATTCAAACCACTCCTAATCCATAAATCCCCCAGTTTAAAAGTAAAAATAAATAAATAAGTAAAATACAAGGCTTGGATTCTCAGCAGACTTTAAAGATCACACAAACGCAACAGAACAACAAGTTTCACATAAAGCAAAATGTCTGTTTACAAAAAACTAAAAAAAAGCGTACTAGGAAGATAAGATCTTGACCCTATTTCTACAACACAACAAGTTGTCTAGTTACAGACAGTCTACAAATACTTGTCTAAATGTAGAGTAGGGAACTCACCTATGTATGTGGGTTTGTCTTTTCGAGAATTTTCAGCTTCCAAAAATTCTTCAGTTTCACCTGTCTGAAGATTTTCACGGTGTTTCGGCTTCAAGATTAGATCTGGTGATAGGGTTGTCTTTTCCCTCTTTTTTTATTCGTTATTTCAGTGGGTGTAATAACTAATAAGGTTGCGGTGTGCTCGTGTCACGCGTGGGTCACTTTTGCTTTATGACGTTCTGCCACATGCGAAGCAAGCACGTTGTTAGGGTTAATCGCTAATCCTCCTGCTAGCGTAGCCACTGGTTTTTTATCAAAGAAAAGAGCAAAAGGGCAGATATAAGAGCCCAGATTCAGAGCCGTGTGGTAATGGAGTATGTTCAAAGAAACCCAAATAAGCTCCGTCCCGTTATACTCGTTGGGCATCTGTTACTCATATTTGTCAACCCCTTAAAAGAAACCATACAGGGTCATTAGGGCAAAAATATTTATAATTTATGATTACATTTATAATTTTTTTGTATGCTCAAAGCGATTGTAATGTTTTTAGTAACATTGTAATCTTAAGTAATTCCATAGCATGATTAAAAAAAAATTATTATAATAAAAAAACCAATTAATAATAAAAAAAAATTTCACTATTATAAAAAGATATCATTTAAATATCATTAAAATATTTCAACGATATTATTTGATAATAAAAAAATAAATAAGAATGAGATAACCTGATAAAAAAAAAAAAAAGAAATTCATAGCTCAATCACAAGCAAAGCAAAAATTGAAGGATGAACTGGAAAAAAATCAATTTTAAAAGAGGATAAAAACACCCGACTCAAGTCAACACGCCAAACTCGTGGCTTAGTCATGAGATCGGGATAACCCCTCACAAAAGAAATTGAATAAAATAATGGAGGTAAACACTTAAGCAAACTAAATGATAGAAGACAAAATTGGAAAAAAATAATTTTTTTAAAAACAAACTCGAGTCAACTCGGGTTAACTCAACTAAGTTGCGACCTGGGATACGAGATCGAGATAACTTCATAAAAAGAAAAGTGAAAAGAATCATAAAGTTCAAGGCCTAGTAATCTAATGTTGAAATATGAAACTGAAAAACAAATCTTTTTTTTTAAAAAAAAAAACCTAAAAAAAGATAGAAGTAAAATTGAGCTAATCTTCGAAACTCGTGAACTAGGTCATGAGATAAGGATTATCCCATAAAATAAAAATATGAAAAAATCACGAAGTAAAATTCCTAATCATCCAATATTAAAAAAACAAAACAAATAGAAATAAAAACAATGAGGACCAAATATGGTATAAAAACTAAATGAAAAAAATTAATAAGGGACTAAATTGAAAAATAAAATAAATAAGATAAAAGATAAAAAAAAAATAGCAATCAAAAGAATAAGGACTAAAATTGAATACAAAAATAAAATGAAATAAAATATTGAGGGATGAAATTGAAAAAAAAATCAAGAAAGGACAAAAGGCAAATAAAAATAGCAATCAAAAGAATAAGAAACAAATTGAATAAAAATTAAATGAAATAAGATGTTGAAGGATGAAATTGAAAGAAAAAACTTCAAAAAGCATCAAAAGTAGAACAAATAGTAATAAAAAATAAGGACCAAAATTGATAAAACACAAACCGAGATAACTCACTTGGTTTTTGCTAAGGCTGACGTGAAATTTAAAGTGAGGAAAAAGAAAAGAGAGAGGAAAAGAAAAGAAAATCTATCGGAGACTATCCATTGCTTTTTCACGTGTGCCTTAACCATCGTTCAATTTATTCCTACTTAATATGGTAATCACACACAAATCATATGAAAAAAATTGTTTTACCTCTGATAATTAGTTAAATGATTTTGTTTAAGAATAACAAAACAATTATTTCATTGTTTCAATCCATAGTTACACGTGTCTTGTACATAATAGAATGCAAATCCTTATTAAGTGTTTTTTTTTTTACTTTAATTTTGACCATGTTTATCATGGAAAGTGATTTCTTGAAAATTATTTTCTAAACATTTCTATATTTGTTTACAATTATAAAAGTTGGCCAACAAAAACTCTTTCCAATCAAATGAAAATTTAACTTAGTTTTTAGAAGAGTGTTTTCCTTTTATGTTGGACGAAACACATTTCAACAGTTGCAAGAAATTCAAGAATATTATGTTATTTATTGATTATATCAAATTTAGTCCTTAATATTTTGATTGTTATATATTTTGTTTTGAATCTTTTTTTTTCTTTCAATTTTATACCTTAGAATTTAATATAATTTGATTTTTATATCAACTTTAGTCTTCATTTTTTTAATTGTTATTTTTTTCTCTTTATCTTTTTCTTAATTGATTTTTTTTATAGATCATATCTGGTCCATATTCTTTTGATTGCTATTTATTTTATTTGAAATAATTTATGAAATCAATTTTTTTTTTCAATTTCATCCTTCTACTTTTTTTATATGGTAGATTTAGTCCATGTTATTTTAATAAACTTGAAAAAAATTTAAAATATGCATAAGTTATTTTTTAATTTATTTTTCATGATATAGTCAAATACTAGAAAATATTTTCCAACTTATTTTCTGTAATATCCTCTAATATAAAAGATAATTCATTTTTTAAAATTCTATTGTGAAAATAACTTTTTTTTTTAAAATAATTTCCATAAACAGGACTTAAATTTAATTTTTGAAACCCACCTCGCAACCGTCAAGTAGCAGGAGTAGAGGATGGATTTGGTGGTACAGTTATGAATTTGTCATGAGCCGGCAGCGGGTGGTGCCGGAATGAGAGCGCCACCATTCGGGGCTGCTGTGCTGGTTGCACACTGCTTGCTTTTTATTTATTTATTTCTAAAGATTTGTATCTGATGCTTTGCTGGGTTCTTGCTTAGACATACAGGCCTAGGCCTTTTTAGTTGATATTGTACCTGTTTTATGGGCTGGGCTTCCATGGCTGGGTTAGTTGGCTCATATAACGTTTGTTATGCTTATGTTAAATTGAACCTGAGGGTAACGTCCAGGAAAGTACTTATCAAGAATTCAAGATTCGACTCTCCAAGCCCTAGACCCGATCCTTTTAGGTGGGACCAACTTGACTCTAGTAGAGTCCTGAACCTTGTATTGCTCTAATCTTGAATTTCAGGAGTTCTGGATTTGATCTCAACCTCAACTTAACTCGGAACATAATAAAAACATGTAGTAATTATATATGAATATTATAATATAAATTTTTTTAAAAAGAATATAAAATTTAACGTGGTTGAATAATATATTTATATTTATAGGAACGAGAAACTTTTATTTTCTCTATATTAAATTAAGGTTACATAATATATATTTATAGTAGATTCTAAGTCGCTCAATAAATATGATCCTAACCGTCTAAGGAGTATTAATAATTTTTTTATCTTAACTTGGTACGCTCCGCTCCCCTCACTCTGCTCCGCTCCACTCCGGTATATATCTACATATGAGTCATAAACTACAACATCAATCCATACTCATTCTCCACATCTTAAATCATACTATTCTCACATTTTCAAATTAAAAACTTTATATAGTTTTAAAATTCAACTCGAAAATGACTCGAGGTAAGCTCAGGTTATGGATCAGAAAAGTCGAGTAAATCTTTCTTTTAAAGAACCAAATTGAGGTTGTTTTGACAAAAAAAAAAAAAAAAAAACAAAATAAAAAGAGTCAAACATGTTGATGGCCACCAAATCAACCAAGTTTTTTACGTTTTTTAATTTTTTTAAACATAAACCGATCCTCAGATCTCAAGTCGATTTATTGGACCAAGTTTTAAAACAATGTTATTAGAAATAAATTTTTACATTAGAAATAAGAAACGAAAGTAATAACAAAGAGTTTATAACTAGGTACACTTGTTGTGTAAAAAACTAGGATCCATTAGTAACCACCGTAACACTAATTAACTTCTTCCCATTTAATAATTTCTCATGCAATCGTCACCAGAAACAAGACTTCAATTACAAAATCATATACATGACCTCTCTCTCTCTCTCTCTCTCTCTCTACATCTTTTATCCCTAGTCCTGTAAGCAACATTCAACTTTGGTTACTTAATTACCATAGAATGCAGCGCAACTCAATTAATTTGGCCTTAATTATCTTGTGATTATCTATAAAATACAAGAAATTAAGGAAAGCTTCCTTATTGATGGTGTTATGACAACAAGAGCCGTCTCTTTTCATGCATTTTCATTTACTATAAAAAAAAATATATGGCAGATTCAGTGGCTCCTGTGTTTTGCAGCCGCCACGAAGATTTATAATCAATGATGAGTATGTTTTAATATAATATAAAAAAGGCATAACAGAGTTTAAAATTTAGTGTATCATTGCAATCTTTCACATTTCCACAGATCTCCCAGCTCCGTGCGTGCATAAAGAAGATCTTCGCATAAAAAAAAACTATTATTGCTTTTACAGTAAGAAGGACTGCCTTTTCATTCATCCAACTTTTTTCACCGGCGGATTTTGGAAACTTAACAACATATATCCATTTCATCACAAATGGCTCGATTTTTTATTTATTATTATTTTGTCTTGTTCGTAGAAATTCATGAACAGTAACTTTGGCGTCTCTTCCCTCACAACAAAAGGAGAAGTCACCTTGGACAAAAAGAAAGGAAGAGGTACCTTAAATAATATTCCCATAAGCACTTTGACGTGGTCAAGAAATAGCTGCGATGTGTAAAGCCGAACTAACTTTGAAAAAGACTTATCTAGCTAGCTAGCTAGCTGTGAGATGGGTATATATTAAAAATCCTCCATAAAATATTAACATAATCGATGGAAGATCATAAACCTACTCTCCCAAGACTTTACAATAGTGGTGCTTCCGCTATGAGATTATGCATATACAGTAACCTTTCTGGCATACTTTCAATCTTAATAATGTAAAACCAGCTGCACTTTAGACCTGTTTGCCACGCATCCTTGCTTTTCTGGATTTGAATGATCAGAAGTGTTTATCCCGTGTCATCAATCTTCTGGGGCCATTTATAAGTTCTTTCTCTTAGCCAATCCCAACAATCTTCTGCCACTTCAAGCACTGGTATATTCTCCAATGGAATGGTGCGTTAAGTATATCAAAGACCCTAAATATTCTCCAGTGGAATGGTGCGTTAAGTATATCAAAGACCCTAAAGCTTACACACACACACACAAACTCTCACCAAAAGTTATACCTTGGGCTGCGGCGTGGTATTGATTTGTTTTCACCTTGAATTTATTTATCCAAACTAAAACTTTTTCCACAAAACATCTACCATATATCCATGCTAGGATAATATATATTAACTAGCGCTTGTGTGAGATTATAATTAAAAAGCATACAATTTATCAGACAATAAGTAGTGTGTGCATGATATGAACGCTAGCTTTCTCTCTCACCATAAAGTTACTATATAAGTTTAATTTTAATTAATCAAGGCACAATCAAAGTAATCAACGTAATGGACTTACTTTAGGCTCACCAATTATGTACATTTGCGGCAAGACTTTTCCCCACCGCATGTTAGGTGGTGTGTAGGATATAAATGCGTTAACTTCCAAGGCATGGGGATGGCTAGCCGAGCGATACATAGAAAGAAAATACTAAACTATATAGTATGTGGAAACATGATATAATGGCAAGAAAAGCGTCTCTCTCTCCCACACACACCAGAAAATTAAAAAAAAAGCAATGAAATTGATGATGAAAAATATTGCATCACTATTTATTGATGAAAATTGTAATGAAAAATTTTCATTGGTAATTTCAGTTGAAAATAGCAAGGGAATAAAAAAACTAAAAAAAATTCATCGGCATTTTTGACGTGTCAAATCACTAAAAAATTTAAAAATACTAACGCAATATTTCATATGCGTATAGTGAAGATTCCATTGGCATTAAGAATATGTTTGACAGTGTGGTAGCAGTTGCTTTTCAAATAACTTTTCGTGTCGAAATGCATGCCATTGATTTTTTTTTTTAAAAAATTATTTTTGACATCAGCACATCAAAACGATCCAAAACATACAAACCATATTAAATTTTAGCAAAAAAAAATAATGTTGACGAAATTATTGACAGCTATCATCGAAAAGTATTTCGTCAGTGTTTCAATTCCATCAGAATTTTTCAATGCTGATGGAATATGCCATCAGCAATTCCATCACTATTATACTAATAAATTTCTTCATCAATGATTACGTCGGTGAATTGCTAGAAATTTCTAACAAAATCGCTGATGGAATAGAATCTTCCATTGGTGATTTTGTGTGAGATAACACACACACACACACACACACACACACACACACATATATATATATATATATATATATATATATATATATATATATATAAAATCTTTAAGGAGGTGGAGGAGGGTGGGGAGATCTTGAGCTAAAAGGTCCAGGAGGGAGAGGAAAATGTATATATGTATATGCACTTAATTGAGTCAAATACATCCTATTTTCTTATTGGAGTTCTGCCATCATCTATGCTTTTATATTTTACATCTCAACATGTAGTTGCTCCTAAACCAGTTCATCAAAGTTTTGCGATGCATTACTTGGGTTAGAATGTGGCGTGTCTACAGTTGAAACAATTTGGCTTGTCCTCATTTCTTGTGCCGATGTCATAGGCATACTATAAACCTAATTCATATCAAGTCCATCACTTGCAGTAGCCTCCAACCATAAATGAGTATCATGAGCAGGATGGGTGGAAGTATCTTCATCAAATTTCATAATCATGCTGGTGTTATGTGTCTCTTACAAAAAAAAAAGAAGTTAAATTTCTAAATTCAATTTTATTTCATATTATTGATGCAAATAAATAATCTTAAATCAATGATTACTATATATAAAAAAACTTACAACAAACACTTTTGTTCTTGTATCGATAAACATTTTCTTCTTTTGCGTCCTATCCCCTACTTTATATGAGTTTTTTCACCTAAGTTGTTTTTCCTGTAAATTAAATAGTTTATTAAAAATCTCACAAATAAACACATAAATAAAACCTAAAAAATATAACAATGAGTTCTTACTAGCTGTTTTGCATGGTTGATAAACATAACTGCTTTTCTAGTGTGCTTGCTCATTGAACCATGAATTTTTTTGTTTTTGTTTAGTGCATTGGATTGTGAGCACTTTCTAAAACTTTCTAATTTCATAAATTGTTGAAAAAAATTCTCAATTACTTTGTTACAGGCCTAATTGGTTTTTTATCGGCATCGTGCCACAAATCACGCAACTCAGAAAATATATTTATTAAACAAAAATAAGGAAAGGAAATAAAAGTTTAATCTTTTAGGTGAGGTCTCAGGATATGATTTTTATTATTCTCTAAACCTGAATCAAACAACTAGGTGGTGACTCCCTAACCATTGACGTCACACGTTCACATGCGACAATTGTGAACTATTGTTAGCTTTGCGATCATAACAATCTAAACAAAAATAAATAAAAACACTGATGGAATATTCTTTCTAATGCCAACAAAATATTTTGTAGGTTTTTTTGAATGACAACGAAATAAAAAACCTTGACGAGTATGTTTTTGATGACAATATTCTATTAGCATTGAAAAATACCAATGGAATCCTCGTTATGCTGATATAATATTTCATTGATATTTTTTTTTTAGTTTAACGTGGGTGTCCGGGTCAGCTTACGCGCACCTCGACTAATCCCACGGGCCCTGAAGTTAATAACCATGTAAGCCTCCAATGGTCATCATATGAGCAACCACAGGGCTCGAATCTGAGACCATAGAGGGAGCAAACCTCTTGGTCCAAGCTCTTACCACTGGGCTACCACCTAGATGGTTTTCATTGATATTTTTTAATTTTATAGTAGTGTGTATAGCTTAAGCAAATCAAAACTCTAATACAATATAATTAAAATAATAATGATTAGTAATTAATTAGCGCACCGGTTGCCTTCAATCTCCTGAAGCCCCACTACTAAAAGCTCCTCAAAAAAGTTTGATAGTTACATTTGCTAAAATCTGTGGTGATTCCTCGTAGCTGCTAAAAAATGCAAACCGGCCATCTCAATTGGGAAGGCATGCTTAAGGCATAAAATAGCAATCATGGCCCGTATGACTTTCAAAAGCATATTCTAGACTTTCTAATGATTACCCTACTACAATTAATTAACACTGCAATTAATTAATCATTACCCTGTGCAAATGGACTGGCCATGCCATGAAATTGATGAAGCTAGAGGATACCTACCAGCTGCATTTTCGCACAGATAAATTTCTTAAGTACAAAGAGGAAGCACATGATTTCTTTGCGTCTTTTGCTCATGAATTTGGGTGAGATTATATACCCCCTAAGAAGATCTAGTTTCAACATAGATGAGAGATGCGGATATACATTCTGCAACAAAATAATAAGACAAGATGATGGTCGACAAACAAATCAAGAGAGATAGAGTTATTGATTCTTTATGTTGTTCTTAGTAGACAATCTAATGAAATGAGGGACTACATGTTTTTTTGAATATCAATTTGTTAAGGAAGACTGGAATGAAGTGCTTCTCAAGTGCAATATTTGCTGGAAGATTGGTAGTTGGGACTATGAACTGGATTGAGCAAAGCAAAACTTGCAGAAGTCTTTTGTTGTGGTGCCACTGAGAATTTCACGGTGTGCAAAAATTCTTGATCACACGATGAGTCTCGAGCCTGTACAGAAAATAATATTGTACATTCTATTCTCTTTACTGAATATCCATAGGTTACAAAGAACAAAATTTTGAACACCTGCAGTCTAGACAAACCCCATTTTATACAATTGAAAGTTAGTGCTATTTGATAATAATACAAATCATATATGTTTGATGAATCAATATTTTTTACGCTTTGTGAAAAAGCCTAAACCCCTATTTAAAAAGATCCGATAACAGGGTGATAATCCACTGACATGGGTTTGACAAACTGTCAGATCCAACATACTTGGGTTTGGTCACGTGTTGAGCCCAAGCGAACGTCGATCTGGCGAATTGTTAGATCCAACATACTTGGGATCAGTCATGTGCCGAGCCCAAACTAACATGGGTCTAGCGAACTGCTAGACTTAACATATTTAGGTTTGGCCACGTGCTAAGCCCAAGCAAACATGGATCTAACGAATTGCCAGACCTAATATACTTGGATTCAGTCACGTGCTGAGTACAAATAAATTTGAGTCTGACGAGCTGTTAGACCCAACATTCTTGAGTTAGCCATGTGCTGAGCTCAGGTGGACGTGGATTTAGCAAGCTACCAGACCTACCGCCCCTAGACTTGGCTACATGCCAAGTCCAATTAGTCTAGAGGTTGTTATCGCTTATCTTAGGGTCATAAGACCCTATTTACTTATTCTTAAGACTTTTAGCATGAAATATTCATATCAAGGATATTTGTCTCCCTATATCTATAGATGTATACAAACTCTCTCAATGGCTTACCATATTTCCATCTCATTAATGATATGAATATTTGTCCCTCATTAATGTCGTGTAAGGAATATTTATCCCTCATTAATACTATCATGAGAAAATAACTCTCAAGTCCCTTCACTCAATCAAAACGACAAGATTAAGGGATTATAAATATCATTTAAACCACCCAAGTAATGATTGCAAATTCTATTATTTAAGTTTTCATACTTTTATTCTCAAAGCATTTGCCATACAAAAACAAGAATAAACATACTTGTTCTTAGATTTTAAAGCTCATTCTAGTATTTATTATAATCCCTTACTAAAAATAACTGATTTTATCATCGGATGGTCTTTAAACCCCATAAAAAAAGATTGTTTTGCAAGTGTTAGATTTTCTACCACAAATCTTCTACTCCGTAAGCTTTGAAGAAGAGAATATTAATCTGAACGTGTGACTAACCACTATCCAAACACTAAATAATCTCATTCCCGAGCATATCGAATTTTAAAACATCATTAATCTTGAAGTTTTATCTATCAGTTTAGCTTAAGTTTTTTGATTGATATATATATCTCTTTGATATGGTCTTAAACTTTAATAATTAAACAATTATGAATTCGAATCTCACAAACTTCTATTTAAAGAGTTTTCATTTAAGTGATATGTTAGAAGTTTATGCTCTTTGAAAGAGATTAAGTGGTCTAGTTTTTATCTTTTGGTCAACTATGATCATCCATTCACCAACAATAAAAAAAAAAAATGAGAAAAAACTTATGTTTTTAGATTATGATAGAATTAAATACAAGGTAAGGTAAGGTAAACTTATATAAATTTTAAATTTAAAATTTTTTTGCTTAAAAACATATATTAATAAAATAATATAAAACATATTAATCCAAAAGTATGTCCGTGGATTCCGATAGAAACACTGGAATTAGTCCCACCTGTTTCCGATGGTTTCGAAAGCAACTCAAGTCTTCAAGAACGTCGGAAAGGGGGAAGAAAAGGTATAAATTAATTTTAGCATGCTCACTTGGATTAGGGATTATGAATTAAAATCAAAAGAAGCCATTTATCTTTTGGGTTAGAATCGGATCTTTTTCTGTGCTATGTAGCTTCAAGTCTTTGTTCTAAAAGTAGCCAGAGATGAGTATCGGAGTTTGTGTTGGGAAAATGATGTCTGCTGGTCATTCCCCGGGCTAGTTTGTTGGCATGGGTTCCTTCATTTCTTCCCTGTATCTATTTTTTCATTGTGACCCCTTGGATTGCTTATTTTGCCATCTGTTGGCTTAATCTCATTTGCTTGTCAAAAAAAAAGAAAAAAAGAGTAGCTAGTTTCTAGCCAATACACACTTTAAATCCCGAAGGTCTTAGTTTCGTCGTCCCAAATATAAATATAAAAAATTACCATTATCCATGGGAATATGGATTCTGATAGCATTTCTAAATGAAACCCTAAATATATCATCCACCGGAATCATAAGAGAAGGTATCCAAAAAGGTTCCCTCATTTCCAGTCTTTTAATCTTCTGTCCGAACAGGACGGAGAGTAGAAATGTTACCAGCTCCACTATAAAGCTTGCACTCAAAACAACGCTCGTCAGGGTTTCCCATTAAAGCAAAAGAGAAGGATCACAAATTAAACAAGCATCATACATATATAAATAGATATAGAAAGAAGGGTACTTGGAGTACTAAATAAGAATATTCTCATCAAAATCTTAAATTTGATTCCAGTCCTGAGTATTATCCCAGATATTGATCATTAATTTAAACTTAAATTCAAATGGTAAATGGATAGACTAGCATGCGGTTACAAGAGATAGATATTGTGCTAATTATTTTTCTTTCAGTTTCATGCTATACATGCATGAATATATATATATATATATGCGCGCGGGGTTCTCTCTGATCACCCATTATCAAGGTACCGGCGATAGTTCTGATGATTCTTTTTAGTCTGAATTCTCTGTATCTCAAATCAGCCTTAGAATACAATTAAAAACTAGAATAGAGAACAGTCTTACTCTCCAAATTTTTTTTAAAAAGTTATATTTACATTTATATAGGAACTAAGAGAGAGAGAGAGAGAGAGAGAGAAGGGGCCGGGGGGGGGGGATCAGAGTGCAGTGCTCTAAGAAAAGAAGAATTCAGAAGAAGCTTGTCTTTTTATCTAAACACGCACATGGATGATATATATTCATAAATAGTTCTTACATCGAATCAAAACATAAAAAAAAGAGAAATAAATTACATCTCAGTCTTATGATACTTATAATTAACCACAAACTTCACATGTGGTGACTGAGTTCTGAATCACAATCAGGTGGCAGCACTTGCACCAGGGCATGCATATTTTATACAAGCAACTTTACCTTTGATTAAGGGCAATGACCACCGCCGTAGTTCCCTTTGTTTATGTTAGTGCATGGTGAAGCAGCAGATGGAGGGACTGGGCTCCTTTGAAGGGAAACTTCAACTGCATCAGCACTACTACCAGCTCTTGGTTTCTTTTCTTGTAAGAACCTAGAATCTACAAAAGGTTTGGTTGCAGGAACCAACAAGATAATCACAATCATCACTGTCTTGCAGAGTATTAAGTTTCTGCTCGTTTTCATGATTTTCAAATATTTATGAAAGGATTAAGGCAGATATTTAGAAGATTATGGGCACAAGTGGCCGGATAAGGGTTTCTTCTCTCTTGGAACTTTTCACCAATAACCTTAGGTCAGGTTTTTGCAATGAGCAACTCCAGTGGAGCTCTCCACCTTTATATATAGGTGGAATGGAAGTTACAGCCGCTCCACTAAAGGAGAGCTACATCTAACGAAATTTCCTTGCTCTAAAGCCTATGCTAATTGTTTAGCTTTCTACATTCAAAGAGTTTTAATGTGTGGAAAAAAAATATAATTTTTTTTAAGAGGTATTTAAAAGCGTGGTAGTAGTTGTTTTTTTAAAAGATTTTCATTTAAAAATAAATTAAAATATTTTTTTATTTTTTAAAAATTATTTTTGATACCAACATATTAAAACAATACATAAAACATTAAAAAAATTATTTTTTTTAGAAACACCGTTTAATATTATTTCCATAACCTATTTAATTAACTATGTGATTTACAGTTGAAATATTTTCTACTATTTTCATTCTTTTTTTTAAAATAAAAAAAAACTTAAGGGGTTAGAAAAACTGCATGAGACAATAACGAACATAACCAGAAAAAATAAAATAAAAGAATATTAATTCAAGAAATTTATATAAAAAAATTTATATAAAATCTTTCTTCGAACTTAATTTGCCGAACAATTTAATTAAGCTTATAATTAACACATAGCTTATCCTGATCAAATTAAAATATAAAAACAGAACGATTAGCTTTCTTAACATATTCAACACGTCATCAAATTAACAAATGATCTTGTACGCAGAGACAAAAAGAAAGCAAATGATACCCTAGCTCGAGTCACTTACTAGCTAACACATATCCATTTAAACTTAGAAACCCTAAAAAGCACTATCCATTTTGATTTTCGATCCAACAACCAAATATGATGTTTTATATTTTTGTTTTTTGATTTTTTATATGTACACACAGTACTCTGCTATATTTAAATTAATATCAATAATTAACTAGTTAATCTCTTGATTTAAAGGATGCTGAAAACACTCGTATTGTATTTCATATACAGATCAACACATCTATGTTCTTGAATACTGAAGCTAAATTCATTAGTTAGATATTTTGCAGTTGAATTTTTTTTTTTTTGAAACATCATATATATATATGTGCTTGACGACATTGTGCTAGGGTTTGTTTTTAATATTCTAATTCTGGAGAGAAGCTAGCTATTTTTTCAGACATGATACTAAGAGATATTCTTAACACAGACAAGCTTATGTTACTGTGGTTGTTGGCTTTCCACTTAAGGATTCTGATTCCAAAATTGTCACTTAAAGGTCTTATGCTTGATTTGTTAGCACTTTGAGTTTAGTTTTTCATAATTTTTCAACTGCGCAAAGTACTCTTTATGTCCTTAATTTGTTCTCTCACGTCCCGAATATATATAATATTATATATTCGACATTTATATTTCGATAATTATTTAATTTTTAATCGACTTCATCTTAATTAAATGAAAGCAATCTACTTTTTAATTTAATGTTTCTAAGGCATGGAATATATATAGATTTGATAAAAAGCTGGATTTACTTATGAAAACAAATTAAAATCATGTCCTAAGCTCTTACCAGATACAAACTATGTGTGTGTATTGAAAATAGAAAATATGGGCGCTAATTTAATAATCCAACGTAAATGTGTTGGTATAGATATATATATATATATATATAAATCTTATTTCATTATTGCCTGCAAACTGATTAAAGCTATGGTAAACTAGAATTCAAAACATTAAGAGATGTATAAATATAAAAAAAATATTGGCAAGCTCCTAAACCAAAAACACTTTACTTATTAATCCATGATAAAATGCTGCCATGGCCTCTAATTAAATCATTCCTTATGTATGTAAAGTTATTGTTCCAAGCCTTTAACCAAAGTGTGAGACGGTGGAGAATGAGTTGAAATTGTACATTCCAATCCAACATAATTTATCCTCAAAGATCAGCTTGTTCCTTGCAATTTAAATACCTCATAAAATGTCATACGATAGCATCATTAATGCACTTCGCTGGAACTTGTCTTTTGCCATGTCTTGTCATTGCCTAATGATTTGATCTATTCTATTTGGCATGCACCTAGAAATACCAAACCAGTTCTAAAATTGTTGCCACAGTCTCCACGTGTGGTAGCAATGAAGGAAAAGATGATTATCATGTTTTGTTTCATGTTCACAAAAGGAACATATTGCTTGACTGGGATGTATGAAATGACGGTGTGCTAGGAAGGCTCTAATACACACTCTGCCATGAAGTAGCAGCCATATAAACATTTCGATCTTTAGTGGGGAAAATCCTTTCCACAAGAGGGATGAGTGAGGGAAGTTTCTTGGATAAGAGATGTTATCAATTAATTCTCTTCCAGACTTGACAGTATAAGCAGCAGTTGCTTCTCCTCCCCATATTCTTGTATCAGCTCTATTTTCATGCAGAGTTATACCTGCTAGCAATTGAGTCACACTCTATAATTGCTTCTTTTCTGATGGTTGTAGGCGTCTTTTCCAGTGTGGCCTCTACTGCCACTAAGCTGAGACGTACTCCCCATATCTAGCAAGCATGATGAAGGTGTTTTGGACAAGGAAAATAAGCATGGATAGAGATTTTTTAACAATATCCCACCACATAACCATTTGTCTGTCCAAAAGTGGATGTGTTTACCATTGCCAACCCGATACCTACAATTGTTCTTCAAAGCCTCTCCAATTACAGAGTCTGTGATGATGAGAGAATTAATGGATTGCCAATTGCATTCAAAAACCCACTATTCCTTTCATATTGATGCAAAGTTTCATTGAAATCCCCAACAATGAACATAGGTGTTGCAAATGCAGCTTGTAAGATAAGGAGATCATCCCATAGTTCACGCCTTTCATGTACTGTGGTTCCGGCAAAGACTCCTATTACTGCACAATTAAATTGCTTCTCCACGTGTAGACCAAAAAGTGCTACCCATTGCCCACCATATTCGATTGACTGAACCATGAACTTGCTGTCATCCCACATAGCTAAAATTCCTCCAGACTTATTAAATGAATTCACTGCAGACCATTTTACTGATAAATTATTCCATAGCATACGAATAAAACCATCACAACACATTGCTCTCTTAGTTTCTAGCAGGAAGCACACCTCAATATCATTTCCGAATAATATTTCTAACTGATACTCTCTTAGAAGACATACCCAATCCACAACTATTCCAGAATAAAATCTTCATGAAGAAAGAAGTTAATACCTATCTAGATTCGTCCGTGAAATTGGAACTATTGGGCATCATTCCATTAATCGTCCAGCTCTCTATCCACCTGGTCTCTAATGGAAGCTGCCAACACCTGCAAGTCCTCAATATTCCCAAATCCCAGTTCCTTCCCAGCTTCCAACAGTCCCTGCACCTCTGTCTCAACGACTGATTCTGATGAGGCTGCCCACGAACTTGTTAAAAAGCGGAGATTCCCTTGCCTGATTCCAGAGTCCATTGAGCTTTCTGATTCCACCTCACACACGTCTTCACTCTGCTGCAGACTTCCAATTGAAGTGATGAGCTTTTCCATGTGCTTCCTGCGTCCGATCGAGGACCATTGGATGCGACATAGTAGGGATGATTGATTTGCATCCAGCTGCTGGCATATTCTGAATCTGTGATTGCATGGCATGTGAAAGACGGGGGCCTCAATGAAGTACTGAGCAGTTGTCAGTTGGTGTCGTGATGGGCCGCCATTCTTTGCCCTTCATTTGGGCTAATAGATGATGGGCTTGAGACAGATGGGCTTGGAACTGCACTCCGATTAACTAACAATCCACCCTCTGAAGGGATAACGGTAGTTGAAATGCTTCAGGAAACAGGACTTCAGGAGGTACACCCACCAAGCAATTTTGAAGCCTCGCCCTTTCCTCCTCCGAAGGACCATGAGTAACTACAGGCATATGCACAACAGAATTACTCTCACTGCAGATTTCCTGATTGGCTGCGGAAAAATCTTTGCGATGACCTGTGCGAACCACCATGGCATAACTTCTGGAGTCGCGCTCTGTAACAGTAACTGGAGCATGTTGGGCTGGAGATTTCCTGCTAGTAATCTGATGTGTTGTCCTTGATGTTGTAGACTGATATCGCCTGATATTGACCCGTAGCTTATATGTTCCAAACCATAAGTTGTTGAGTTGCTTAACAAGCATTGATGTTGTCGACTGCGATTGTATCGTGACGAAACCATATCTCGACCACCTCCTATTTTGTTTTTTGCGGGCTAGAAACAGGGCAGTAACCTTTCCATGCTTATTAAAAGTCTCCCGCAGAGAGTGATAGTCTAACCAAGATGGATATCTCTCAGAATATAGCTGAACCACAGGGTGGCTTGTCACAGATGTGTTGGGGATATGGTTTACTGGGAGACGAGTTTTGATGGGAATTGGGTTCAAGAACGGCTGGCGCACACAGTGGAATTGCTCACAGTTGAGAAATAATTAGGAGGCTTAACCTAATAGTTAGCCAACCCTTTCTATATATATGAGTAGGGCAATATACAATAGTAAAGGTGGAGATTACCACACAAGAATATGAATACAATATTTCCTATATAGTTACATTCTATAATACGCCCCCTCAAGCTGAGGGTGGAGGATCAACCCGAAGCTTGAATCTAAAAGCAGTAAACGAAGAAGCAGGAAGTGGCTTAGTGAAGACATCGGCAAGTTGATCCTGAGAGGAAATAAATCGAATCTGAATCTCCTTCTTCGCAACTCTATCTCGGACAAAATGATAATCAATCTCAATATGTTTTGTGCGAGCATGAAATACAGGGTTTGCGGACAAATACGTGGCACCAAGGTTGTCACACCGGATAATAGGGGCAGAAGCAGTCGGAATCTGAAGATCCGTTAACAAGTACTGAATCCAGATAACTTCAGCCGTGCCATCGGCTAAGGCTTTGTACTCAGCTTCCGTCGAAGAACGAGCAACAATGCGTTGCTTACTCGATTTTCATGAAATCGGCGTCTGACCAAAGAACACAAGGTAACCACCTGTAGACTTTCTATCCTTAATACTACCTGCCCAATCTACATCTGTAAAACCATGTAAAGCAAAAGAAGAGCTGCGAGTAATATGTAAACCATGTGATGCCGTACCACGAAGATAACGCAAGATGCGTTTCACTGCGGCCCAATGAGATTCTGTAGGAGCATGCATAAACTGACAGACTTGGTTAACAACAAAGCAAATATCCGGGCGTGTGAAAGTGAGATATTGGAGGGCACCAACAAGTTGCCGAAAACGAGTAGCATCAGAAAACAATGGATCCGGCATAATGGTGGCTTTAGATGCCGAAATAGGAGTATCAACTGGTTTACAGGATAACATACCAGCTCGTGTGAGGATGTCAAGTGTATACTTATGTTGGCAGAGCATAAGTCCCAGACCAGTACACTGTACTTCAATACCCAAAAAATAATGAACATCACCCAAATCCCGAAGTTTAAATTCTGAGCTCAGTAGCTGAATGAGGCGTTGTAGCAGAATAGCATTATTACCCGTAAGCAGTATATCATCAACATAAACCAAAAGATAACAAATATCGCTACCAACCGAGAAGATAAACAATGAGGTATCCACTTTAGAAGCATGAAAACCAATGGATAATAGGAAGTCATTTAGACGAGTGTACCAAGCCCGCAGAGCCTGTTTTAAACCATATAGAGATTTATGCAATCGACAGACATGACCTGGGAGAGCAGAATCAACAAAACCTGGAGGTTGTTTCATGTAAACCTCTTCATCAAGGACTCCATTAAGAAATGCATTATGAATGTCAAGCTGGTGAATTTTCCAACCACTCGAAACTGCAATGGAGAACACTAAGCGTACCGTTGCCTGTTTGATAACGGGACTAAAAGTTTCTGAGTAATCAATACCTTCTTGCTGAGTGAAACCCCTAGCAACCAGGCGTGCCTTATACCTCTCAATGCTACCATTAGATCTGCGTTTAATTTTGTAGACCCATCGGCTGCCAACAACATTTATGGACGGATGAAACAGCACTAAAGTCCATGTTCTGTTTGCGCATAAGGCCTGAATTTCCTCACGCATAGCATTATGCCACGCCTCATATCTGTTAGCATCAGGAAAAATAAGAGGCTCATGCAAGGGAGGAGAAGCTACCCGACTGAAGGAGGCAGCAGATGTGGCTGCCGTGGTGGTGGTCAGCGCTGTCTTGGGCTGTCTCGGACGAAGAACCATGGGGTGTTTAGGAGCAGCGGACATGGAGTAGCAGTACCTGTACCTGGAATCTGCTGAAGAGGATAAGAGGAGAGATCAACACAAAATTGCAGACCAGGAGGTGAAGCTGGGGAGGTGCTGGGTTGTGCCGCTACTGAATCCTGCAATTCAGAACCTGTTCCTGCACAATAATCATTGGAAAGACAAGCACGTGGTGACAGTATGGCTGTGTGGGGTGGTGAGGCAGGGTTAGTTGAATCAACGGGCAAGGGGGCAAGCTGGGGAGGTGCGGCAAGGGGCAAAGGCGAGTTGTGTGTTCTGCCGATTTGGGAAGGAATAGGCTGAAAACAGGGAGGGGGATGCAAGGATGGAAGATAGGTAGGTGGAGTGGGGTAAACCGGGGGTGTTGTTACCTGTCCAGACTTTTTAAAAGGAAAGACACTTTCATGAAAACAAACATGTCGGGAGACATAGACACGACCAGACTCTAAATCAAGACACCGATAACCAAGATGAGACGAGCTATAGCCTAAAAACACACAAGGAGAAGATCGAAAATCTAATTTATGAGCATGATATGGACGTAAAAATGGAAAACAAAGACACCCAAATGTACGTAGGAAGTTATAATCAGGAGTGCGATGAAACAGACACGCAAAAGGAGATTTATTTTGAAGAACATGAGTAGGCATGCGATTAATAAGATATACCGATGATTCCATAGCATAGTTCCAAAAACGCAATGGGGCATTACACTGGCCTAAAAGGGTTAGGCCAGTTTCGACAATATGTCTATGACGACGTTCAACTGTGGCATTTTGTTCATGAGTATGAGGACAAATTAAGCGATGATGAATACCAATGGTTTGAAAAAATTTATTTAATTTTTTATATTCACCACCCCAATCAGTTTGAACAGATTTAATTTTAAGAGAAAACTGACGCTCAACAAGTGTTTGAAAACGTTGAAACGTGGAAAACACATCAGATTTCGCAACAAGCGGATAATACCAGATATATTTAGTGTGCGCATCAACAAAGATAACAAAATAATGAAAACCATCAGAAGAAAACATTGGAGCAGGACC
The DNA here is from genome assembly GCF_000002775.5 of Populus trichocarpa. Taxonomy (NCBI): domain Eukaryota; kingdom Viridiplantae; phylum Streptophyta; class Magnoliopsida; order Malpighiales; family Salicaceae; genus Populus; species Populus trichocarpa. The sequence continues at coordinate 22,310,032 of NC_037289.2, read as the reverse complement.
CCAAACATCACTAAAAATTAATTCAAGTGGGGTAGAAGTTTTGTGACCCGTCGGTCATAATGACAAACGGGATGACTTGCCTAAAGGGCATGCTTGACATTGAGTAAAAGTTCGTCTAGACGTACAAATAATTTTATTATCGGAAACTAACAAATTTAGAATGCGAGGAGTTGGATGACCTAAACGACAATGCCACAGGTCGGCAGTCGCGGAAATGCAAGGAGACCAAAAAGCTTGAGGAACTGACGTAGCTGAAGACTCGGAGAGAACATAAAGGCCATCATGACTCCGACCGAAAAGAAGAACTTCCTTGGTGACGAGATCCTTCACATAAAACACAGAATCGTGAAATTCAAAATAAACATGATTATCACGACAAAATTTCTGAACAGATAACAACGGTTTGGTAATGTGAGGCACACGAAGAACATTAGTTAACGTAAACAAGCGTTTTGGGGAATATAAAGTAGTATGTCCAACATGGGATATGTCAAGGGCCTTACCATCACCAACATGCAAGAAATCATTACCAAGATAAGGAGCAGAATCAGTTAGAGTTGCAAGGTCAGGTGTCACATGTTGATTCGCGCCGGTGTCGGGAAACCAAGTCGTTGCAGCAGAATCATTCGCAACAGCAAGGTGAGCAGAGGGCTGCTGTGTGCTGCTGCGAAACTGAGAGCATTGAAGAGCTGAATGGCCAAGATTGGAACATACTTGGCAGCGTACATGTCCAGACCACTGCCCCTGATTCGGCCTGAAATCTGCAGTGGAGGTGCGCCTGTTCTGCCACTGATTCTGCCTCCAGTCTGCAGCAGAGTGGCCTCTGTTTTGGGCCTGAAATTGGTTGTTGTTGGGACGCCAATTACCCCTATAACGTCCCCTGTTTCGGCTGTGATTAGTCATGGCAAGATGAGCAGAAAACTGAGGTGTTGGCAGCAATGATGGCTGCTGCGGCAGAGAAGAAGAAGGCAGCAGAGGCGAAGAGGATGAACCGACAGCCATGGAGTGAAAAGAATTATTGTGCAGAAACTCATGGGTAAGGAGATGGCTATGAAGATCAGCATACGATAGCGGTTCGGCCTTGGTTATGAGGCTAGTTACCAAGTCTTTGAACTCACTGCGAAGGCCACGAAACACATAGAGATTGAAATCTTCAAGAGACATTGGGCGACCAGCAGCAGCCAATTCGTCAAATAACGATTTGGCTTGCTGCATATACATACTAACAGATGCATCACCTTGCCGAAGGTCTTGAAAGGAGCCATGTAGTTGCATGATCCGGGAATTAGATGGAGAGGCAAGTGCCTTCTCAAGCGTGCGCCAAACACAATGTGAAGTAGAACAATCTACTACAAGATGCAACACATCCACGGAGAGAGAGAGGAGAGTAGAGCACTCAAAATAAGTTGATCTTGTTGCTGCCAACGAAGAAAAGAAGGGCTGATGGCAGAGGAAGAACCAGCCGAAGCATCAATCATATGAGGTGGAGGACACGGCAAGGAGCCGTCAACAAAGTGAAAAACACCTTGACCAAGGAGATATGGCTTCATATGCATTCTCCAATAGAGATAGTTTGTGTTCGTAAGTTTCAACGACACAATTTGGTGGGTGTTTGATAGAGGAACCATTGTTGAAGTGTGTGTTTCCATAAGAGGCAAAGGAACGGCAGAATTATGAGAAGAAGAATCAGACACATGAAGTTGTTCTCGACCAGCAGCAGGAGGATGACTAGCCGGTGATGTTGCAGCAGGAGGAGAATCCATGGGGAAGAAAAAATTAGGGCCGACTGCAAAGTTGCAAAGGGAGAAAAGAGTTTTGACGGCCGAAGGCTCTGATACCAAGTTGAGAAATAATTAGGAGGCTTAACCTAATAGTTAGCCAACCCTTTCTATATATATGAGTAGGGCAATATACAATAGTAAAGGTGGAGATTACCACACAAGAATATGAATACAATATTTCCTATATAGTTACATTCTATAATACTCACTATGTATAAGGTCATGGGTGTGCAATCGTGAGAGTTGAGACTGTCTGTTGGAGGCCATTTGGAGGTGCAGGATGATCGGTGGAAGGGTGGATGGAGTTAAACTCATGTGATAGATGTGATTACTCTATTTTACGATTAAATATTGAATAAAATTAGAATATATGTACATAATATATTGAGTATATTTCATAAGTACTTGGTGTATGCGAGAGAATTAGTAATCATCCTGGTCATTTGGCAGAGGAATATGGAAAAAAATAAAAAAAAATATAGAAGTTGTAAGAATCCTGAAAAACTCAAAGTGCTAAAAAATCAAAACTTATATAATTCCTTAATTAGTACAAAAGTTAAGATTTCTTTTGCAGTTCACCCGAAAACTTATGAACACCCATATATGATCACATAAATACTTTAATGATAATATATAGATAAAGAAAAGTAGATAAGATGCTATCCCAATATTGCACACTTTATCAGCTGCAATGGGATGGCATCATGCATAGCCACTACTTAGAAAATTAAAAAATGCCGACAAGAGTTTTCTGCCGGCGTTTAAAAAAAACATCGTCAGTATTTTAATTGTCAACGAAAACCTATCGAGGATTGTTGTTCCGTCAGTATTTTATAATGGTATTGGGATTGCTTACGGATTATTCACGTCAAAAAATCAAATATTATCTTCTTTTTTTCATCATAAGTCCATTAAAAATTAATTTCTGATAGAATTCTTAGTTGTTTATTCGTCACAGATACCAAAACATATCAACCCATTAAGCAGTCATGAATAGTCAAGATTCAATTTGAAGTTTTTGCAACTTCTTAGCATGTATATAAAGTATAAATCAAATATCTTATAAATAAAATATGAATATCAGAAATATAAATTATCCATTATTATCTTAATTAAACTCATTTATTTAAGAGTTTTAAATTAAAAAAATACTATCACATTTAATTAATGCCATCATCTTTGAAGTTATTGCTCTTGAAGTGTGTCTTTTCCTATTAAAAATAAGAAAGAAGAAAAGTTGAAGGATCGATTTTGATTTGCAAATTCTTTCTCGAACTTATTTATATCCATAGCCAAATTAATGTTCTCGAACTAGCTAGCTCCTTGAATTTGGAAAAGACCGGTGTTTTAATTTGCGCATGCCGTAAATAAACTAATAGAAAACATTGAGAAAATGTCTTCACCTTTTCTTCATTTTTTTTCCCTGCTGAACAACTATAATATTTTCCTTCGGCGCAATATTGTCCGCCACGATCCCTCTTAACTTCTAAGGTGAAAATGATGTTTTTGTTAGCTATTTTCTCAAAAAAGAAAATAAATAGACTTCGACCTCTCATGGACTTCACAATTTTTTCCTTTTTTTTCTAATTTTTAAATATAACAAGAAATCTGGATTCTCACCCTTCAAATAAATGTGTAAACAACTTTTAAAAATTGTTGATTAAAATAGAAATAAACAGATTTAGATCCGCATCCTTCAACTTGACTCAAATTAATAATAATATAAAAACAAACAAATCAGATACTCATATGATAATTATTTTTTTTATTTAAGATGAATTATTTAAAAAAAAAACCAACACTTTACCACTTATGTTGACATGATATTTTTGTAAATTGATTTTTTCTTAATGATTAAAACACATAAGCTATCTTTTCTACAATTGTATTTGTACCATTTACAGGGATGTTAACACAAATGCGTGAGCTAGATTGTGAATGATGGTGCATGGATCAACAGTCAGCACCACGGGTTAGGTTGGCTACAATTGTCACGGAAGATTATTGTGCTTTTTAAAAATTTTAAATTTTTTTATTTAATATTATTTTTTTATATTCTTAAATTGTTTTATATGTTGATATTAAAAATAAATTTTATTATTTTATTGACAAATATATATATATGACTCATTATTCAAAGAATGGAAGACACTTTTGCAACCAAAAAAAAAAAGAAAAGGAAAAAAAAAACCATTTTATTGACGTTTAAATAGCAGGATGACGTACACATGCATGCATGGTACGTACAATCTTGAAGATAAACCTTACACGTACATCCGTACACTTTAACATTTATTAAGTAATAACTATAGAGAAGCCAACAAAATATTCCAGCTTCCAGTAGAACAACAGCTATCGCTCTTGCTCATCAACGAATCGATGGAATATCTTTCACAATTCCATTTTTATCAACCCAGACTCGGACCCTGTCGCAACGGATTTCCTGGGTCACCATCATTCCTTCCTCCACAATCGAAACACGAACCTTGGGATTTTCGCTCTCGATGATTTTTGCTGCCACTTCTCCGTTTATTCCCACTAGCTCCGGCCACGAACTCTTTCCAGTATCTAACAATAAATATAGTTAATTACATGTATCACAGAGGAGGTTAAATTAAAGATACTAAAAAAAACATATGTAAATCTAGTAATTAATGTTGAACCTATTGGATTCAGAGAGTTTCATATTGTTTAGTGTACATAATATACAAGTGTAACTTTGCAGGCAGTGCAGTTCAAATTCAATCAACGCAAGCCTATACCACGCAAAACTGATAGAATAATACCTTAATTATCACAGAGGGATAACAACATGCACAATCATGTTATATATATATTGGCATAGTTATATGTAAGCATATCAAAATAATCAATCGCTTACCAGAGCAAACATCTGTCATCTTTCCTTTCTCTCTTGTGGGGTTATGGATTAAGGGAAGGGGATGGAACTATATATAGGGGAGGTGAAGGCGTACAGTTTTCTGCTTTGAGAGATTTCAATAGTCGAATTGTTGAATGGTAGCTAATTGCCAGCCACTATGTTTGAAAGTCTTTGCTAACGCGTAAGGTGCACTGTTGAATTAACATAATGTATCTGCAATATCTGGATTGTGTAAAATCAAAATGTCAACCATATACTTTTCCGAAATAAGCAATCAATCGGAACACTATAATGTGCTGAGTACAATGTTGGAATAAGCAATATCTAAAGATGATGACGACGACGATGATGATGAAGATGATTTAACACCGATTTTATATAATTTTATATAAATATATCTTTAATGTATGGACTCAGTATATAAATTCTCAACCCCATTTAAAAATATGATGAAATATTACAGATATGATATTAAAATAATATACATTTGAGATTAAGTGGCTGAAATAGAAACTTTGGTTTTTCTTTTGTGTACTGCTACATAAAGCATCAAGCTATACCGGATGTATATAAATATAGCTAAAAACTTGATATAGCCGTTGGTCAGAATTTTACATATTAATTTACCATAAATTCCATCATAAATAACATTATTATAGTTAGATTAAGAGATTTAATATAGTGTTAATAAGCAATTATCACATGAAATAAATACTAACTAGTTACATGACCCGCACGATGCCGCAGATCAATTTGTTTTACGTAAAAAATATAAAAAAATTAAGATTTAAAAGTGTTAGGTCTTTCTGCAAAGCTATACCCAAGAGTCTTGGGTTTGGCTGCAACATCTGACCTAAGAGTAATATTTATAATATTAATAATAACATTAAACTTGCATGACCCAACTTTAAGTGGGTTTGGCTGTAATACCAGACCCAATAGCATTTGATGTAGGTCTGGCTGCAAGGTCGTGTCATAAAAGTGTGATAATTGAATAGATTAATTAAAAAGAAAAAAACAAAGAAAAAAAACCAACATAAAGAAAAAAAACTAATGAGAAAAAAGAAAAAAAATCTGAATCAATTGGGTTAACTCGTCAAATCAGGTTAACCCGTCAAACCTGGGATTCGTGTCATGAAAGAGTGATAACTAAATAGAAAAAAAGATTTAATATTAATGAACTAATTTTTTTTAAAAAAAGATTAATTAAAAAGGAAAAAGCAAAGAGAAAAATACCTACAGGAAGGAAAAAACTCATTTTTTGAATTTTTTAATATATATATATATATATATATATATATATATATATATATATATATATATATATATATATGAATGAATTGAAGATTGGATTAAGACAACACAAACTTAAAGTTTGGGGACTAATAAGGATTGAATTATAAATTTAGGAGTCAATTTGGTCAAAAAAATGAAAGAATTGGATGTTTGGGGACTTAATTGAACTTGGAATTGTTTAATTAATGAAATCAAGGACCCAATTATTAAATGTCAGAAGTTCAGGGGTGAAATTGAAAATAATCATTTCGAGTGAAATCGATGTCGTTTTCAATGCACACTGTTCATCATCTCCTCGTCCTGAAGACCGGATCAACAGGAAACACAGCTAGCAGATCATGGACCACGATACCCACGATCCCTCACAGAACGTGCCTCATTTCTGAAGGCATGAGCACACGACCTTCTTTAGCTTTATAAAAGCCAGAGAAAGGCCTCACATGGGGAGAGAATCCTGAACACTGGCGGAACGAAGAGAAAAAAAGAAACAGAGAACAGAGGGGAATGAAGGAGAAGACTAAAAAATACAGGGGGTGAGAAGGAACGAATGATGAGAAACAGAACCTGGGAAGGCAAACGAGCCTAACACAAAGATGAAAACAAGAAAACACAGAGGAGGGAGCTTCCATTCAATCAGCAGCACCTCACACCTTCATCACTGTCACAACCCAATTCTGGATTATTCTCCAAAATTCACTTTTTTTCAAAATAAAAATAAAATAAAGGCTGGCAACGTGGAGAAAGCAGGTCGGGGAATCAAGCTGCAATTTTTTAGAGGAAATTCAAGACCTAATTGTACCCCATTATGCCCAAAAATAGAGAAACAATGCAAATTCAATGTCAAATTAAATGATTATTGGACGAAGTTGCATAAAAATTAAGTCCAATGACATAATTAAATTTTTAATAGGCCAATTTGATTTAATCATGGGCCAAATTAAATTTTAATTATGTTTAAAAATTATTTTGATCCAATTGAAGGATTTAATTAAGTGCAAGGACTTAATTATACTTTAAATGGGTCAAATTAATTTTATTTGGGGCTTAATTGGTGAAAATTTAAGTTTGGGAGCCTAATTTAGGCTTAATTGAGGAGATTGAAATTTTAAGAGACCAAATTTAATTTTTACCAAGTTAATTGATTGAAATTAGGGGCCAAATTGCAAGAAAATTGAAGTTTTGGGGTCAATTAGGGGCTAAATTGAAGAAATTCGCAGCCAAGGACCAATCTGCAAAAGGCGCAAAAATTGAGGGGCTTAAATGACAAAAATCGGGGGTGAAATTGATGAAATTGAAAGTTTAGTGGTCAATTAGGGGTTAAATTGACAAAATCCGAGACCAAGGACCATATTACAAAAGGCGCGTAAATCCGGGGCTCAAACAGTAATTCCGCAGGGACCTAATTGCATTAAATCAAAAGTTTAGGGTCAATTAGGGGTTCAAGTGAAATCAATTGCAAGATGGAGGACTAAATTGAAAATCAGTTTAAATCCCTAAATCAATCCAAAACGGCGCCGTTTTACATTAAAAAAAGAGAGAGAGAGGATCAGACGACGCGTCGTCTGTTGAGTGTTCATTGTCTTCTTCTTTTACCCGAAAGAAGCTGCCTGGGTGCCAACTTTTCAGGTGCGTTTAATGCTTGATTTCACCATAAAATCGAACAAAACTTGCACGAAACGGATCCCCTGCAATTCCTTTACAATCCCATGTGAACATTTCAGGATGAATGAAAGTACGGCGACACCGGCGACGGCGTGAGAGGTCAACTCAGGCAGCCTTTTCCTGCAGATTTGACAGCTCAGAGAGGATACTTTGAACCAACGGTTGGGATCCTTCCCAATCAAATCAAGGGCTGAGATTTTACCCCGGTGTAGACGAGATTACCCTCTTCCACTGGCTATAAATAGAGGTTGATTTGATGGCCTGAGGGAGGAGAAAATCGGGTCCAAAGTAAGCCAAAAAACCAGCCTTCCTCTTCCCGCTGCAGATTTTCTTCTTCTATTTCTTCTTCTTTCTTCCTCCGCCACAGGAAACCAACACCGTCACCATTTCTTCCTCCAGCTCCGCTTTGAGCAACCAGAACCACCAAGCATCGCTAAGACCACCGGCCAGCCACCATCACCTCAGTCGTCGCCTCCCGAGCCACCGGCCGAACCACCTCGTCACGTCCGAGACCCCCACGCCAGGCAACTTCCTCCTCCTTGCTTTGCCTCTTTCTTCCTCGTTGTGGCTGCTGCATGCAAAATTCATTTCTACATGCAACAACTAAATTAATTAGCTCATGGTTTGGGCCGGGCCAGTTATGGCCCAGCCCAAGTGGCTGGCTATGGCTCGGCCCTCTTTTGTTTTTGATAACAAAACAAAAAAAAATCCAAAAAATTTCAAAAATCATTTAAAAAAATCATGATTTTCTCAAATATTTTTCTATTCATTTTGCATAATATCAGGTTGTATATTTACACTGTAAAATATAAATCCAATATTAAAGTACCTGGTTTTCTCTGAAATTTTTCAAAAAAACAATTCAAAACATTTTTTTAAAAAAAATATTTTGTTGCATACGGTCAAATCCTAAAATTTTTCCAAGCATATTTTTCATAAAAAAAAAAATCTCATCTTTTTCATGTTTTTAAAAAAATCCAAAAATGGATATCATAATCAGTTTATGATCATCCATTAGGATTTGGCCAAAATATCAAAAATTCTTTTTCTAATTTTTTTTTAGGGTTCAGATGTAAACTTTAATATTTGTGGGGTGTAAAATTACACGAAAAAATACACCCTCAGGTATTAAAGATACATGATGTAAATAATTGCGATGCTAAAATTCAGACTTTATAACAATTAGGATTTAATCCGATAAGGTAGAGACTCTCTCATGAAGAGAGATCTGTCTTGAGCCTTAGAAAAGACCAACGAATAGAAATCCGACTTAGAAAAAAACAATCAAACAACAATGCAGCTTACCATAGGTAGGGTGCACTGGGGGTGATGCGTCTTCCCCTTGCACAATCAATCCCTTACCCAGACTCTCGCAGACCATAGGTTACTAGTGACCATAATACTAGGTGGCGAATCCTGAACCTTAATCATAATTTTATGATTAAATCCAAAAAACCTTCCCAGCACACCACACCTCACACAGGAGGCACGACAAGAGCCTCCGCCGTCGCCAGACGACATTGCGCCGGCGCTCGTGCACCCCGCGACAATCACCATCGTCTTCATCTTGAGCAGAAAAACCATAGAGAAACAGGGGGAAGAAAAGAAAAGAGAAAACCCACGAATAGAACACTACAAAGGGAACAGAAACAAAAGAACAGAAAAGGAAAGAACAAGGAGCGGGAAGGAAGTAAGTTTACCCAGCGTCTGCCGCTTCGTGCAAAGTCTCTGCAAAAGCAAGTAAGTTTTTGTTTTCCCTATCTTGCCATTTTAATTACCTTGTGACTGTAGCAGGCGTGCGTGAACAAATCACGCAAGCCTGCAACTAAAAAATGGGCGGGTTACTGGTTTAGACCAGTAACCGAGGTGGCCGCGTCCGACCCAAAAAATTAAAAAAAAATAGAAAATAGAAAAAAAAAACTAGGTTGGATCTCAGACTCAACTGGCCCAATCCCCTTTATTTTAGTCCCTTTTATTTTGATTCCCTTTTATTTTGATATTCGGTCAAACAAACTTATTTTTTCCTCATATTGTTTTTAGGGTATTTCACTATATATTTAATATGCAGATTTTTACTAAGAAATGCAAATCCAGTATTTGATACATTTTGTTTTTTTTTAAAAGGATAAAAATATGTATGCTTTGTCTTAGATTCATTTTATTGATTTATTTATTGGCGTCAAAGCCAAGAATACCATACATTTTTTTTGCCATGTAATATTTATCAACGCCAGAGTTGAAAATATCTGTAACCGAATAATCATTGGCATCAGAGTCATGAATATTATAGGCAGACCTTCAAAGATAAAACACAACAAATCCTTAGCAATTTAAGACAAAATTAGCGATGCAACCTACTTCAGGTATGACGCTTATGAGGTGATAATATCATCTCTTTTGTGTAATCAGTCATGTGCCATAGAATCTTTACTGATTAGTTACGGTTTCAAATGACCATAATGCTAAGTGGCAAGCTCTTAAACAAGATTTTTTTTAAAAATAAAAAATAAAAAGCTTAAAATATATTCTTTCATTTATATTTTTAAAACTGTCGCAACGTCAGATGCGACAAATGATCTCATCAAATAATTGGAAAGCGCTCCTCTTACAGCAGCACTCGGGATGTTAAATCAATATTTTCTCTAATAAACCAATTCACCCTCACATTCAACAACAACAAAAATCCACTGGAAATTACACTTAGTTTTTATTTCATTAATACCTTCAACTGATTACAAACAAAAGTCAACGAAATAACTAAAATCCATTATAGAAATCCTGCCGATTATTAATTGCAAATTAACAACTAATCATACACAATAGTACTGAAATCAAGATAATTTAATTAGCTCTCTCCTCGAACCTCACAGGAAAACCACCCTGCATTTTGGACGTCAAATAAGAGACAAACACGGGCTCAAAACCCTCCTCTGCAGCAGGAACAACCTTAAACCTCCGTAAAATCCCGGCTACCACCCTTTTCATTTGCAAGAAAGCCATGTCCTTGCCCAAACAAATCCTTGGTCCGGCCTGAAAAACAGGGTAGGAGTATGGGTCCCTCCCTACAAAACTCCACTTCCCATTACTATTAACTCCATCGCCAGCTCCCTGCAGCCATCTCTCTGGCTTGAACTTTTCCCAGTCCGGACCCCACAACATCTCGAGCCTCCCCATTGCATACGGATGGTAAGACACTCTCATTCCCTTCTTAATCACAGTCCCGTCGGGCAAGACATCGTCCTGCATTGCAACCTTGCTATCCCTTGGGACAGGAGGGTACAGCCTCATGCTCTCACATAAAGAAGCATGTGTGTAGACCATGTCCTTGACTTCTTCAAAAACTGGACTCTCCGATTTGTCATTTATTTCTCCGACTATTTCCTTTTCCACTTCTGGGTTTTGAGAGAGTAGCCAGAAATACCATGTTAAGGCAGCGGAAGTGGTGTCTCGGCCTGCTAGTATAAAACTGATGACAATATCAGTGACAAAGTCCTCGTCAGAATGGCCTGAGCTCAAGAAACGTGATAGAAGATCTACGGTTTCGAGGGATGATTTGTTGCTGAGTTCCTTCTTCTTTTCTTTGATGATGTTTCTGGCGAACTCACGTAATTCAGAGGATGCTTCTTTGAGGCGTTTCTCTGATCCAATATTGAAGACCCTCTTAATCTTCCAAAGAAGGGGGAATATCGTAGCGAGCCTGTCACTGGATATCTTGGCAGCTTCTTCAAAAGTTTTCGCAAATGCGGCTTCGGGGAGATCAGGCAGCAAGTATGCAGGATCGTATCCGAAAGCGATCTTGCAGATGTTGTCAAAAGCGAATCTTTGAAGTATGTCTTGCAAATCAAGAACTGTATTGTTAGCCGCAGCAGTGGAGAGAATCGGGATTAAGCGTTGAGATACTTCAGTATCGACAACGGTCTCAACGAATTTACGCAATGCTTTGGTGTTGAATTCATGGCTGGAAACTTGTCTTTGAAACTTCCAGGAATCACCATCAGTGTTAAAGATACCGTTTCCAAGAAAATCAAAGAGGGTTCGCCGAGCTTTGCTACCTTTCTCATAGTTGTAAAACTGGGTTTTAAGCATGTGTTGGACATTTGCTGGGTTTCCTGTAAGAACACGGCTATGATCCAAGAAACGGCGGATAACAACAGTGGCAGTGGGTGAGTTTTGGATAAGATCTGAAGTCCACTGGATGAATCGGTTTCTATTGGCAAAAATGGCTACAGAGGATCCAATTAAGGGGTATGATTTTAGGTTTGGATTAGATTTTGATGATGCTTTGGACTTGGAATTCTTGGTGAGATAGAAGAAGAGTGGGACAAGTAAAAGGGCAAGTGATGCTAAGAGCTCAATAATAGACATGGCTTGGTCTGGTGAATTGCTGGTGGTATTTCTTCTTGGCTGATGGATATCCAGGTAGGGCCGATCGATGTGTGAATTGATAGGTGAACCTTGCGTAGCTATTTATAAGCTCCAAGGACCTGCGAGGAAAGGGGCAAGGCAAGACTTCAATTCCATTTGAAAGAAACACTGTTCTTCTTTTTTGTATGTGTGTGCGATACGCTACGTGATGATGACTACTATTTCGGCTCCAGAAGTATCAACCATTCTATTTTGAATCAATTTTCGTAACTAAGCGTATCTTTTCACTTCTTCTTTTTTCTAATTAAAGTGGATATTTCATTTTTAATTGAAACTAATAAATTTTCCATTTTTTAAGTGATTAAAAGTGTTTCTAAAATTAATTTTATGTTTTCAAGAGTTTAACAAAAAAAAAAAAAAATACAATGCTCAAACTGTAACTAATGTATCTTATTAGTTATAATTCGATCCCACCAACTTATGCTAAACAATCATTCAACGTAGTAGAAACAAAAGGGATGTGCTGGTAAATAAATTTATTAAAAAAAAAACAAAAAGCCATCGATAAAACACTATAATCATAGATATATTTTACTGTTCATTAAAATAATAAAATAATATTTTTACCATTAATCAAAAAAATCAAAGAAGCTTATAATTGGGGGTAAAATTATTTTTTTCAAGGAATCCATTAGTTATTGTAAAATTAATTAGGGATAAATTAGACACGACATCTTTTTTTATTACAGTAAAATAACTATTTTTCTCCTAAAAGCAAAAAAAATGTTAAGCATTCCGTCAGGGGCTCTTTTGTTTTTTCAAATAAAACTGCACGATAAAATTATTGTCATACCCTTAAAAGAAAAAAAAAATGAACATGCACAAATGGTCTTCTTTATCTTTTCTATTTTTTAAACAGTTAAATAAAACAATTACTCTTGAAATAAAAAAAAAACTAGGACTAGATTGAAGAGGTTTTATTTTTTTCATTATGATTATTTATTTATTTATTTATTTAGAGGTTGTTTGGTAATTTTTAATAATTTAATATCATTAAAAAAAGCCGATCTCATATATCGGGTAATAGGTTCATTTGAATTTTTTTCCTCAATGTTTTTTTATAAAATTGATTTTTTTCTCTCTTGATTTCATTATTTGACATTAAATTATTGGCCCTTGAGTTTTGCAATTTTCTCGTTTTTTTATGTTGGGTTATTTTGAATGTGCGTAGGTCAAGTTAGCTCAGGTTAGCTTGAGTTTTTTTTTTCAATATTTTTTTATTTAATTTTGATTGTTTTGTTAGGTCTTTCTTTTAGAAACCTATATTTTTTTATCTTGCTCTCATGTTGTTGGTAGTAGGTTAGTCGAGTTTATCTGGGTTGATTCAGGTTTTTTTTCTAGATTTTTTTAATTATGTTATCATCTGACATTAAATTATTAATCCTTGAGCTTTGCTTTTTTTTCTGTTAAGTTATTTTAAAAGAATATTGGTAAAGTTAACTCAGATTAAACATTTATTTCAATCCCTATATTTAAATTTATCAGTAATGTTTTTTTATTTGCTCAGCATAGTTAAACGATGACAGAGTTATAAAATCGTGGAATAGTTAAGGACTTTTATTAGAGTTACGTAAAGAAATAATTATTCAATATTGTTTATCATAAATGTTTGGTTATGGACGTGTTTTAATTTATATTATACAGAATGTACATTTGAGAATATATATTGATTGGACAGTGAAAATCAACAATTTTAACTTGCAATTAGAACAAATTGAAAATAACATCGGAACAAAAAAAAATAAGAAGATTAAAAAAAAAGGAGCGAGATTCTTAATGTTATTTATAATTATTTTGTTCTATGATATTTTTAATATCTTATTAATTAGGATAATTGTTGTATCGTCGCATGTTGATTCTTTTTATCGTACTCATCTTAACATGGATCTCGTTTTTTTTTTTTTTTTTAAATTTACATGCTCATCTAAAATTTAGATATTATTTGCACGTAGAATTAAATTACACTGGTGACTGAAAAAATTGAAAATTGCATCATAAAAATAAGTATTTGTTTTTAATTTGAAGTAACGTGATGACCCGTTCCTATATGATAATTTTTTACAATAAGTTAAAGTAAAGCGAGAGTATATAACTAAAGTTAAAAGATCGAATTAATTTAAAGATTGATCTAATTTTCTTTTTAATTAATGTGGGTGTATATAACTAAAGTTAAAAGACCCAATTAATTTAAAGATTGATCTAATTTTTTTATTAACGTGGGTGTCCGGGTTAGCTTGCGCGTACCTCGACTAATCCCACGGGCTCTGAAGTTAACGATTATGTAAGTCTCCAGTAGCTATCATATTAGCAACCACATGGCTCGAACCTGAGATCACATGGGGATCAAATTTCTTAGTCTCAAGCTCTTACTATTAGACTACCTACTAAATGGTTAAGATTGATCTAATTTAAAACTTGGATTGTTGGTTGCGGGAGCTAATCTATATATTAATGGGCAACCCAAACTATGACCTAAAAAAAATAACAAGCTGAAATAAATCTTGATTAAAGCAATACTCAGGATCAACTAATTATCAAGTTAATCTATTAAATTAGATTTGAGGTTTACAAATATGCATATAATGAATTAAAAATGCTTACAAACTCGGCAAGGCGTTCCCCTATAACAAAAATCAGTATTGACAATTTAATTTTGAAGCACGCCACCTTCCCTTTCCCTCCCCCTTCCCCTTTTTAATTCCAAGAACGGAAGTTTGTTTGAATTCCTTGTATGAGAAATTTACCATCTCAAAAGCAGATTGACTTTTTTTTTCATGCTAAAAGTTCTTTTATGAACATATTTAATTCCAAGAACGGAGGTTTGTTTGAATTCCTCCATCCCAAATAAATAAAGGTTAGCAAATAAACTGAATTATCTAGAATATTTATAAAAATCAATTCAAAATTAACTAAACTAAAAGGTTTTATGGATTCGTTGGGTAATTTTAGTTAGAATTTTTTTAAAATAAAAGGATTTAGTTTTAGTTTTAAATTTTAAAAACAAAGAAAAAACTTATCTGAACCGAATCAAACCAAACTATTTAATTAGTTTGTTAAAGCTTGTAAAAAATAGTCCAATAAAATGGCCTATTAATTCAAAATGGAACTATTTAATTTTAAAATATATAAAACCAAACTAAATCAATGGGCTTATATAGTTCTTCCTCTTAGTTGAATTTTGAAAAAATAAATCAGTTTGGTTGGATTTTTTTTTATCCAAACCAAACCGTTAGAACTTAGAACCAGTAGTACTTATTCCAACCAATTCAAAAGCTGATATATTTAAGTCATTTGCTTCAATAACTTCTAATTTCTAATATGAAATTACTGTTAATTTGTTCAAATTGTTTCGAAGTGTTTTTATTTATTGTATTATTGAAGATACTAAAAAAAAACATATGTAAATCTAGTAATTAATGTTGAACCTATCTGATTCAGAGAGTTGCATATTGGTTAGTGTACATAATATACAAGTGTAACTTTGCAGTTCAAATTCAATCAACGCAAGCCTATATATCACGCAAAACCGATAGAATAATACCTTAATTATCACAGAGGGATAACAACATGCACAATCATGTTATATATATATATATATATATATATATATATATATATATATATATATATATATATATTGGCATAGTTATCAATACATCTGGTCATTTTCTTCAACAAATTTGTTAGGTCCCTTGCTCGAAAATTTTACTTTCTCCAAAAGCAACCATGTAAATTATTTTTGACATCAGCACATCAAAATAATCTGAAAATATCAAAAAAATTAAAAAAATTCAAACTTTTTTAAAAAAACTTCCAAAATACAATGTCAAACATGCCTGGTCTTCTTTTCCGTTAAAAGTTATGTTCCGAGCATATAAAAAAATTAGGAGATCAATATCAGGAAAGGAAGTTTCTCCAATTCCTCCCTCTCTTAAAATTAAAAGAGAACAAATTAACCGGAATATCTAAAAAAAATTGATATGAAATTAGTCTAAATGAACAGTTTTATGAATTTTTTGAATAATTTTAGTTCAAATATTTTTTTTAAAATAATCTCTTACTCAATTTAATTTTAAATTTTAAAAGTTAAAAAAATTAGCTCGACCCGACTTGAATGAAATTCTTATTAAAGTCTACTAAATTTAATACGGTAATTAAATGCCCATTAATCAAAGCATGACGGAATAGTACGACTAAAGGCTTAATTTAAAATGAACTTACAAGTATAATCTCAATTAATGAATACCTAATAAATTAATTAAATAATTTTTTTGTTGATATTGACTTTAGATCGGTAAATTAATAATTTATTAGATAATACATTTTAAGAAACACATAGATGTCATTTGATATATAAATTAATAATCTTTTTATACATAAAAAAAATATATTGATACATGATTTAGTTACGAGGCCTTTGTAAAATATAACTCGAGTGTTATTTATTTTCTCTTGAAATTGATATCTTAGTAGACCTTATCTTTGAGTTTTCTAATTAAAAAGCTTTGATGTAGTGTTTTCATACTGCACGAGAAAATTATGCAATGTTTGAGTGCATCTTTGCATAATAGAAGCTTCAATATAGAATTATCATCTCCAACTTCCTATTCTTTATTATTTTTTATGACACTTTCATTAATTTTTTCATTACTTAACAACTTTAAAGTAAGTTGCCTAATTTTATCCTTGATGGTTCAAAACGTACTTAACATTTATTGTATCGATCGTAATACTTCGACTCTTTGATAAGAATATACAATTTTCAATTGCTTAAATGCCATTCTAGTTTGTTGCAGAACTAGATAGATACATGACTTCTGCTTAATAAGACTAATTATATTCATGAAATTATTTTGGTTAAAAAAATAAAAAGAATAATGATAATTTTTAATTTGGTAATTAGATAATATTTATATAATCACAATACACAATAATTATTAAGTTCAATATTTTTCTTAAGAAAAAAAATATCTTGATGAATTAATTTTTTTTATTAATTAATGTATATATTTTTAAAAAATATCTCAATTAATTAATAAATAAATTTGTATAGTTTCAATGATATGAATTTATAGAGGTTTATGGTTTTAACCCCAGATAGCATTTAACAATATCCTATAGCTTTCCTGGTGGCCAGAGATGCCATCAATTTTCCGACGCCTTCTATGTTTTTTCTTGACTTTGTAATATCAATATTACGGTAGAGTAGGAGGAGGTATTGATTGAGTAATTAAGAGGTTTGGGAGAGTGAGTGAGCTAGAGCTCCTGCAATGTATATTGACGCGAGAGTGAAGGCAGATATTAAGCTGGGGTTAAATAGAACTAGCTAGGGCATATATACTCACATAAATATTTCCATCTTCCATGAACCAAGGGGCCGGGGGACGACGAAGTGTGAAGAATCATAAACATAAAGGGAATTTCAGTTCATGCTAATAATCAAATAGAGTATGTAAGAGAAATGCCATCGATAGATAATATGATTGGTATTTTTACACATCGAAGTATATAATATAAGCCTTAGTGAAATGACTTGGCTGGTTTCTATTGCCGGAGATTTAATTCAATGGAAAATAACCAAAAAATAAAAGCAAAAGGCACTTAAAAGTACGATGTTTAGTCTGCTTAGTATTTGGACCAGAGAATAGACTACCGATCACCTTCATATTAATTGGTTTATGCATTGAATTTTTTGTTGTTGAATGTGAGGGTGAATTTGTTTGTTAGAGAAAATATCGATTCAACATCTTGTTCTCCTGGAAAGAGAGCCTTTTTCAACCTCACAAGTTTTTTTCTTTGGAGTCTAATAATGTTGTTGAGAAAATCCCAGATATAATTGGGCTTGTAAACACGCGTGACTCTGAGTATTTAGGTGACAATCAGATATTACTAGATGGGGATTTAACCCATATCATAAACTATGTGAATGGCCTAACACATGTTTTTATAGATAAGTAAAATAGATCTAGTTTTTAAAAAGAGATCTAGTCGTGTTAGGATAGGTTAACACTTTAAAACTGAGAAATTGAAAGATCCGACCGTTGGATCAAGCTCACATTGTTTCGTGTGATTCTAGAGAAACTTTTCCAATTGATAGCTAATCCGTCACTTTTCAGACCATTGGATCTTCTGAAATCAAGTTCCAGACCTTAGTGCTCCTGTTTGGACCAATTTTGTTATTTTGCTAGGTTTATTCAGATTTCTAGTTTTTTTTATGACGGTCTTGTTTTATTTCCCTTAATATTTTTGGACTCTAGGTTGTTTTATAGAGGAGGTTGGTTTTTCCTGACCTATTTAAAGGTCTTTTAAACCTTTTAAAAACACAATTAATATATATATTTTATTTTTCAGAGAATAAAATTATAAATTCAGGGTTCATACCAGCAACCCTCATCACTTATCAAACCTTCTATGTCTTTTCTTGCGATTCTTTTGTGTTGTTGCTATCCTACGTAGCTTCTGCTTGCATCAACCATTATTCCTTTTCTGAGAATTTGAGTCCTAAAGAATAGGCTGTGGTTTCAAAGAACAAAGGAATTTGAAGAGAGTTGTTAGGGTTTTTGAGTTTTTAAGTCGTGGAAGGATTATGTTCCAAATATGATTCATTATAATATTGTGCTTTAAGCATTGGGTATGTTAAATAACCATCTCAACCCAATAGCTTAAGCTGTTAGGTGAGGTTCCAAGATATGATTTATATTATTCTTTAACACACCCAATCAAGTTAAAGCCCTTTGGGCTTAAAACTTACACAGACCCACATTATCTTGTGCTTTTTTTTATCAAATAAATGGGGATAGTGAGATTCGAACTCGTGACCACTTGGTCATCAAGGCTCTGATACCAGCTATTGGTTTGAGATGGTTCTTTGACGTGGTATCAGAGCCTTGATGACCAAGTGATCACGAGTTCAAATCTCACCATCTCCATTTATTTGATAAAAATAAAACATGTGGGTCTGCGCAAGTTTCAAGCCTAAAGGGCTTTCACCTGAGGGGGTGTGTTAGAGAATAATATAAATCATATCTTGGGACCTCACCTAACAGCTTAAGCTATTGGATTGAGATGGTTCTTTGACAGGGTAGAGCTAAGAGATGGGAAGCATTGAGGCTAAAATGGTTATTTTAATTTGGTTCATTGTTATGAAAGAGGTGATATGGTTGAATTAGTTGTTAAGAGGATTTATAGCCAATAAAAGTATGGAGGGATCAAGCCCAATGATTCTCTAGTCAAGGTTGTTTTGTGGATAGCCCTATCTTGATATAAAGTTTGGTTTAGCTGCAAGATTATGTAAAATGTACACCATATGTTAATACCAAAATTTCCTTGTTCTCTTCATTTTGCAGTTGGTATGAGGGTCTTTGTTGGTATGTGTGGTTTCAATTCCATTACTTTCTTTGCAAAGAGCTCTGCAATGGCTGAGTGTGAACTGACTATATAAGCACCGAAAGAACCGTCCAAAAAGATGGGTAATCTCTGCAATCTGCATTCTCTGTCAAATTTTTTGCTTCTTATTGTTGGGATATTGCCACTTATGTGGCAGCATCTACAGCCTATCTTCTAGAAGAGGATGGCTGCCATTGCCATTGTCAAAGAGGGCTGCTAGGTGCAGCCACCATTGTTGAAGATGAGATGGAGTTGGTGGCCACCATTGTTGACAAAAGAGTAAGAGAAACTGCCATGAATGCCTATAAATAGAGGCATATGTTAGAGAGCAAAATGAGAATGAGAGAGAGGGAAAGTAGAGCCAAAGATGTGAGAAATGTAGGAGAGAGTGGGCTGCCAAGATAGCCAGCAGTAGCTGCCATTGCAGCACTAAGAAGAGAGAAATAGAGTGAGGTTGAGAGTTGCTAAAGAGGGGATGATTCCTCCTCCTCTATTGTTGTAAATCTTGTTCTCTCCCTATATAATCAAATGGCTTCTCCCGTGGATGTAGGCGGTTTGCCGAACCACGTTAAATATTGTGTCAGTGTACTTAGCCTCTAATGGGCAAATATCAGAACATCACCGGTCGAAATTTCCTACACTTCTAGCAAACCAGCATGACTTAAAACATACACCATGCAGTTGTGATGCTCCATTCGTGATACCTCAGTCATTGCGGCAAGATATTTCAGCTGTTAGTCAACCATACCAACATGAATACAAGCAAAAAGAACCCCAACGATACTAATAAAATCAGGCTTAATCCCTTCTTTAATGGTCTTATAACCTAATTTTTGAATTTTTTAATATATATATATATATATATATATATATATATATATATATATATATATATATATATATGAATGAATTGAAGATTGGATTAAGACAACACAAACTTAAAGTTTGGGGACTAATAAGGATTGAATTATAAATTTAGGAGTCAATTTGGTCAAAAAAATGGAAGAATTGGATGTTTGGGGACTTAATTGAACTTGGAATTGTTTAATTAATGAAATCAAGGACCCAATTATTAAATGTCAGAAGTTCAGGGGTCAAATTGAAAATAATCATTTCGAGTGAAATCGATGTCGTTTTCAATGCACACTGTTCATCATCTCCTTGTCCTGAAGACCGGATCAACAGGAAACACAGCTAGCAGATCATGGACCACGATGCCCACGATCCCTCACGGAACGTGCCTCATTTCTGAAGGCATGAGCACACGACCTTCTCTAGCTTTATAAAAGCCAGAGAAAGGCCTCACATGGGGAGAGAATCCAGAACACTGGCGGAACGAAGAGAAAAATAGAAACAGACAACAGAGGGGAATGAAGGAGAAGACTAAAAAATACAGAGGGTGAGAAGGAACGAATGATGAGAAACAGAACCAGGGAAGGCAAACGAGCCTAACACAAAGATGAAAACAAGAAAACACAGAGGAGGGAGCTTCCATTCAATCAGCAGCACCTCACACCTTCATCACTGTCACAACCCAATTCTGGATTATTCTCCAAAATTCACTTTTTTTCAAAATAAAAATAAAATAAAGGCTGGCAACGTGGAGAAAGCAGGTCGGGGAATCAAGCTGCAATTTTTTAGAGGAAATTCAAGACCTAATTGTACCCCATTATGCCCAAAAATGGAGAAACAATGCAAATTCAAGGTCAAATTAAATGATTATTGGACGAAGTTGCATAAAAATTAAGTCCAATGACATAATTAAATTTTTAATAGGCCAATTTGATTTAATCATGGGCCAAATTAAATTTTAATTATGTTTAAAAATTAATTTGATCCAATTGAAGGATTTAATTAAGTGCAAGGACTTAATTATACTTTAAATGGGTCAAATTAATTTTATTTGGGGCTTAATTGGTGAAAATTTAAGTTTGGGAGCCTAATTTAGGCTTAATTGAGGAGATTGAAATTTTAAGAGACCAAATTTAATTTTTACCAAGTTAATTGATTGAAATTAGGGGCCAAATTGCAAGAAAATTGAAGTTTTGGGGTCAATTAGGGGCTAAATTGAAGAAATTCGCAGCCAAGGACCAATCTGCAAAAGGCGCAAAAATTGAGGGGCTTAAATGACAAAAATCGGGGGTGAAATTGATGAAATTGAAAGTTTAGTGGTCAATTAGGGGTTAAATTGACAAAATCCGAGACCAAGGACCATATTGCAAAAGGCGCGTAAATCTGGGGCTCAAACAGTAATTCTGCAGGGACCTAATTACATTAAATCAAAAGTTTATGGTCAATTAGGGGTTCAAGTGAAATCAATTGCAAGATGGAGGACTAAATTGAAAATCAGTTTAAATCCCTAAATCAATCCAAAACGACGCCGTTTTACATTAAAAAAAAACAGAGAGAGGACCAGACGACGCGTCGTCTGTTCACATTTCATTGTCTTCTTCTTTTACCTGAAAGAAGCTATCTGGGTGCCACCATTTCAGGTGTATTTAATGCTTGATTTCACCATAAAATCGAACAAAACTTGCACGAAACAGATCCCCTGCAGTTCCTTTACAATCCCATGTGAACGTTTCAGGATGAATGAAAGTACGGCGACACTGGCGACTGCGTGAGAGGTCAACTCAAGTAGCCTTTTCTTGCAGATTTGACAGCTCAGGGAGGATACTTTGAACCAACGGTTGGGATCCTTCCCAACCAAATCAAGTGCTGAGATTTTACCCCGGTGTAGACGAGATTACCCTCTTCTACTGGCTATAAATAGAGGTTGATTTGATGGCCTGAGGGAGGAGAAAATCAGGTCCAAAGTAAGCCAAAAAACCAGCCTCCCTCCCTCTTCCCGCTGCAGATTTTCTTCTTCTGCTTTTTCTTCTTTCTTCCTCCGCCACAGGAAACCAACGTCGTCACCATTTCTTCCTCCAGCTCCTCCTTGAGCAACCAGAACCACCAAGCGTTGCCAAGACCATCGATCAGCCACCACTGCGTCTGTAATAAGCCACCGTGAACGTCTTTCTCTCCTCTGCAAGACATTTCTTCTTCCCTCTCTCTCCACCGTGGCCTTCGGCCACCACCATTCCTACCCCGAACCCCAGCTCCACCATATTAAGCCAGCACAACCACCAACCGGCCACCAAGCAGCCACCGCGACTCTCTCCCTCTTCTCTTTCCAACCTTTTCTCTCTCCTCTACAACCTTTTCTTCTTCTTCCCATGGCCGACTCCGGCCACCATCACCTCAGTCGTCGCCTCCCGAGCCACCGGCCGAACCACCTCGTCATGTCCGAGACCCCCACGCCAGGCAACTTCCTCCTCCTTGCTTTGCCTCTTTCTTCCTCGCCGTGGCTGCTGCATGCAGAATTCATTTCTGCATGCAACAACTAAATTAATTAGCTCATGGTTTAGGTCGGGCCAGTTATGGCCCAGCCCAAGTGGCTGGCTATGGCCCGGCCCTTTTTTTTGAAAAAAAAAACAAAAAAATCCAAAAATTTTCAAAAATCATTTTAAAAAATCGTGATTTTCTCAAATATTTTTCTATTTATTTTACATAATATCGGGTTGTATATTTACACTGTAAAATACAAATCTAATATTAAAGTATC
Source organism: Populus trichocarpa (assembly GCF_000002775.5). Lineage (NCBI taxonomy): Eukaryota > Viridiplantae > Streptophyta > Magnoliopsida > Malpighiales > Salicaceae > Populus > Populus trichocarpa. Next base: position 22,286,994 of record NC_037289.2, on the reverse strand, counting down.
TGGTTTTCTCCGAAATTTTTCAAAAAAAAATTTTCAAAACATTTTTAAAAAAGAAAAAAATATTTTGTTGCATACGGTCAAATCCTAAAATCAATAATATATATTGATTGGACAGAGAAAATCAACAATTTTAACTTGCAATTAGAACAAATTGAAAATAACATGGAACAAAAAAATAAGAACATTAAAAAAAAAAGAGCGAGATTATTAATGTTATTTATAATTATTTTGTTCTATGATATTTTTAATATTTTTTTTTTTTAGTTTAACGTGGGTGTCCGGGCCAGCTTGCGCGCACCTCGACTAATCCCACAGGCCCTGAAGTTAACGACCATCATATGAGCAACCACAGGGCTTGAACCTGAGACCACAGAGGGAGCAAACCTCTTGATCCCAAGCTCTTACCACTGGACCATCACCTAGATGATTATTTTTTTTAATATCTTATTAATTAGGATAATTGTTGTATCATCGCATTTTAATTCTTTTTATCGTACTCATCTTAACATGGATCTCGTTTTTTTTTTTTTTTAATTTACATGCTCATCTAAAATTTAGATATTATTTGCACGTAGAATTAAACTACACCGGTGACTGAAAAAACTGAAAATTGCATCATAAAAATAAGTATTTGTTTTTAATTTGAAGTAACGTGATGACCCGTTCCTATATGATAATTTTTTACAATAAGTTAAAGTAAAGCGAGAGTATATAACTACAGTTAAAAGACCCAATTAATTTAAAGATTGATCTAATTTATTTATTTTTTAATTAATATAGGTGTTCGAGCCAGCTTGTGTGTACTTTGATTAATCCCACGAGCTCTAAAGTTAACGACCATGTAAGCCTCCAGTGGTCATCATATTAGCAACTATAGGGCTCGAACTTGAGATCACAGGAAGATCAAACTCCATAATCTCAAACTTTTACCATTGAATCACCTACTAAATATAGTTAAATTCTTGGTCAAGGATAACTTGAATTGTTAGTTGCGTGAGCTAATCTATATATTAATGGGCAGCCCAACCTATGAAAATATCAAGCTGAAATAAAATTCGATTCAAGCAATATTCAGGATTAACGAATTATCAAGTTAATCAATTAAATTAGATTTGAGTTTTATAAATATGCATATAATGAATTAAAAATGCTTACAAACTCGGCAAGGCGTTCCCCTGTAACTTCTAATTTCTAATATGATATTAGTGTTAATTTGTTCAAATTGTTCGAAGTGTTTTTATTGTATTATTGAAAATCTAGAAATAGTGATGAATTGTAAAATGACTTTTTTTTCAAATGAAAACACCACTAATACTTAATAAGAAATAAATTGCCAAAAACTTACGTTAAATTACTATTATTGTCATATTGTTTGTATTTGTATTATTTTAATTCTTTCAGCACTCATTTTGAACTGCTGGAATTTGTAACTAACTATTTATATGTGTTTTACTTCAAAAATCTTTCAATCTTAGATGGATCCTTGTATTAATTAAGCTTAAACCCGTTATCGAGTCAACCCCATTAGCATTTAATTTTATTAATATAATATAGTTTTCCTAGTGGCTAGAGACCATCAGTTTTCCTATGTCATTTATATTTTTCTTGACTTTCTAATATTAATATGGCTGAGTAGTGAGTAGGAGTAGGTATTCATTCCGTAATAAATTACATATGTACTGCGCTATGTCGTAGGTCTATATTATTTTTTTCTCGTAAAACAATGATCTTTAGGTGTTATAAACGCGTTTCAAAAAAAGAAGAAAACTGAATGAATTGGGTTATAGCTTGTTAAATAAATTGGTTTTATTTTAATTATGTGAAAAAAAAAATAATCATAGTAAATGAATAATTTTTTAAAAAAAGTGATTACAATAACTTGAAAAAAAACTTTTTTTCAATTGCAAAAAAACGATGATCAATTCTTATCCAATTAAATAAGAAATGATAGAATCTGATACAAAAATAAATAAAATAAAAGTGATTAAAAAAACCAGCGCAAATCAACCTGAGTTAGCATAATAGATATGAAACCTAGACAATAAAGGGTGAACTAGCCCGGGTTAATCTGTCAAACCAATGTCCCAAGTCATGAGATCTGAATAACCTGATAGAAAAGAAATCGAAAAAAACCAAAAAGTCAAATTTTTCTAAAAAAAAAAAACCAATGTTGAACGATTAAGTCAGAAGAGAAAATAAGCAAAAAAAAATATCAACCCTTGTTAACTTTTCAAACCTAAGGATGACAATTTAATCCAAACTCGAAGGATACTGACTCGGCTCGACCTGAATGAGTGAGATATTTTTTGTATAGTTACCTTACTTGATGGGTAAAGGATATCGTCAAACCCGACACAAAACCCGCACAAACCTAATCAGAAATATATATTTATATTATATTGATATATTTGTACAACATTTAGATTTTTTTAATACAATATAATATATATTGTCACACGTGTACAGCGTTAAAGCAATCATCCTTCCTGATAGGGATCTTTGTTTGTGATGTGGGTGGAAAGGACAAGGAATTCTTGTCCTTTATCTGTAAAAAAAAAAAAAAAAGTCGTCACCTAATATTTTGGTCACTATAAACTCTAATTGATCTCAAAGTCTAGGTAAGGGCGTTGAATGCATAAAGAGAAGGTATTAGAACACTTGGTACGTCTTACCCAAGGCAAGCTACATTGTTTATTTGTCTAATATAAACTAAGGTACTATTATATTTTCTAATTGTTAGTTTATCTATGGTTTAAGAAAAGTCCATATCATTAAAGAGATCATTATCTTATCATGTTAAAACATAATCATTCTAATGTCAAAATATAAAAATAAAATGAATGATCTTTTTTGGAGTTTTTGAATTGTACACCAAGTTCTAATAGATAAATTATAAACCAGTTATGATACTCTTTGACTGATTCTTGTTTTTTTTTCAAAGTATGATAAAAATAAATTTTTTTATAAAAAAAGTATGCATGAAAATTTTAAGATTTTGCTATATGCAACAAAAAAAATATTTTTTTATTTATTAGACTTTATTTGGCAAAAACTTATTTTTCTTTGTAATAAAACTACCAAAACAAGTCTGAGGGGGTGTTTGACCTAATTTTGACCTGACCAAGTTGACTTGACTAGGTTGACCTGAAATTTTTGGTTCAACCATAAACCAGACCAAAAATCCTGTTTTGGCCCGAAAACAACCCAAAAACAAAACCAAATTAAAAAAAACACATTAAAAAAAACACAAAAAATATTGAACAAAATGGATCAAACACAAAAAAATAAAGAACACGAAAAATATTAAAATCTAACTCAGAAACGTGAAACCTAAATCAGACCAGATATGGTGGAAAAAAAAAGGCACATACATATTGGAAATCATGCAAGGATCAATAATCTAGCATCCATTCACTTCGATTATCACTTAAACATCATGATTTTCTCAAAATAAGTTTCGGTTCTAGAATTAAATTCCATAAAAAACTTGTTATTAATGCAAATAAACCCTACATTATTTATTAATCAAGCATAACGAAGGGTTATGAGCAAATGAATGAACCAAAATTATTCCAAATCAAGGGATTAAGGCAATGTTCTTCCCAAGAACACAAAGAAACATTGCCTAGAAACTCAGACATGAACCCAACAAAAAGCAGTTGTTGTCAAACCAAGGGATTAAGGCAATGTTCTTATTAATTATGTGTCTTTTTATTTCTTAAATTATATGATTTATATGTTTCTACAAAAGAAATCTTCATGTGCATGATTTTTTAATTTTTTAATTTACGTGTTTGTAAATTTCTTAAATTTTTTAGTTTACTTTTTGTTGCATTGATAAGAGATAAATATTCCTTACATGTCATTATTGAGATGGTAAGTGTGGTAAACCCTTTAAGAGACCTTTTATACATCTATAAATATAGGAAAAGTATTACTTTCAATATGAATAATTCATATGATTTTTCTAGAAGTATGATTCCTTAGTCCTGAATACTCAAAACTTGAAATGTGACTAAATCTAGAGAAATGTGCATAACAGTTTATCCAACCCATAACACTCATGGTTTAGATAATTGTTTGGGATTTAGCATATTGCCTTGAACCTAAGTACTTTGGGTCTGACATCTCGTCAGGCCCACGTTTCCTTGGATTCGGTTTACAGCTGAACTCAAGTATGTTAGGTCTCGCATCTCGCCAAGCCTATGATTCCTTGGGTTCACCTGATTGCTGAACCAAAGTATATTGGGTTTAGCATTTCATCAGGCTCACGTTTCCTTGAGTTCAGCTGACGGCTGAATTCAAGTATGTTGGGTCTAGCATCTCGTCAAAAACATGTTTTCTTAGGTTTAGAATATCACCAACCCTAAGTTACATTAGACTTAGTTGATCACCAAACCCAAGTGTTTCGGGTTTGACATAATATCAAGCTCATGTCCTCTTAGGTTCAACAGATTAATAAACCTAAATGTATTGGGTTTGTCATTTTGTTAGGCTCGTATTTCCTTGGGTCCGATACATCATCAGACCCAACTCATACTAGGTTCGGTTGATTATCGATCTCAAGTGTTTTGGGGTCTGGCATTTCACCAGATCCATCTTGTTCTAAAATTTTTTAAGTCTTAAAAAGATACACAAAGAATAACTTACCTTATCAGAAAAAAATCTAAATTATAGCATAACATTTTGAGTCAATACCTTCATTAAATGAATCGTTAATAAATTTTTTTTCATCATCAAATCATATAATTTATGGTAATAATCAAATAGAGTATATGAAAGAAGTGTCATCAATAAATTGTTTGATTTTTATTTTTTACAGGTCTAAAGTATATAATAGAAGCTTAGAGTTTAATTAAGAAAAAGAAGAAGAAGAAAAGGAAGCAAAAGGCACACATAATTGCTTTGTTTAGGCAAAAGAGGTTTCGATATCATTATTTATTTACTTAAAATTTGGATTAGAGAATGGACTGCGATTACCATCATGTTAATTATATTTTGGGTCATACATGTTATAGAGTAGAGGACTTCTCCATACTATACTATATACAGGTTTCACATTCATTCGCATCATTATAATTTTATTTTATTTGATAATGTAGTTTTTTATTTTTTTAAATACTTATTTTATTCAAAACTTGCATACAAATTATAAAATAATTCCATATCCTTTAGATCACTTGCAACCTTTTTTACTGATATTTTTTTAATCGATTATAAAAATATAAAAAAAATCATATGAAATATTATTTAAATGAATTCAACATGTGAATATGATTTTTAAAAATTGAATTAGATAAATGTACATATTTAATCATTGAAGATTGATAATAATAAAAATAAAATTATTGTCATGACAAAACTTCAATTGAATTATTTAGCATTGGTCATGTGATTGTTTCACTTGAATCGAACTCAATGAAAAAGATATTTATATTTTATTAATTACTGAAGTTGTTTGTTTTATTGGGTAATAATAAGTAACAATATCTATATAATTGAAAGTTGAACTCACTTTAAAAATAACATTTGCTAATAGTAATTTTATTTATTATTGTCATAATCAAAATTTTGATCATGTTTAATTTTTGTATCAAGAAAATACACAGAAAATGATAAATAATAATAATAATAATAATAATAATAATAATTATTATTATTATTATTATAAAATAAGGTTAAAATATACCGTGGAGAGGCACAATCAAATGAATAATTGGATTTAATGGGCCAAAGATTAAATCAAAAAAACAAAAGAAATAATTTTGAATCCAAAAGGGACAAAAATATTGAAATGAAAATTAAGAAAATGGTTAAATTGACCTAAAATTAAAGATTTTGGAAGACAATGACTGAAATATATATAGAAGGGGATCGGTTAAGGGAACCATTCCAATTCAATAAGGGGCGAAATTAAAAGCAATTTAGATAAAAAGTTCAAAATTGGTTTAAAAAGAAACATTTGGAAGAACAATGATGAAAATGGAAAAGACAGAAGAATGAAGGGATCTAATTTGAACTTATCCATTCCAAAACAACACCGTTTGGGTTCCAGTTAAAAAAACCTAAATCCCAAATTGAGATAAAAACCGATACCGTTTCACATTAAGTGAAACGCTGCGTTTTATAAGACAAAGAACCAAAAAAGGAACAAGATAAACGACGTCGCTTTTTTCTTATTCTTGAGGTTTATTTCTGGGCAAAATCCCAAATTGAGATAAAAACCGATACCGTTTCACATTAAGTGAAACGCTGCGTTTTATAGGACAAAGAACAAAAAAAGGAACAAGATAAACGACGTCGCTTTTTTCTTATTCTTGAGGTTTTTTTCTGGGCAAACAAGAACGTATGAAGAAGCTAATTTCCGGCCATTTTCGAATGATCTTTGGCTCCGATTTCTGGCTTTGATGGACTCTCCCCGCGAGAAAAAAAACATACGTTGTTGTTCTCCAACATGCCAGATACTGTCCTGAGGTAAAGAATCTTGTTTTCATTCCTTATTCTTCTCCCAAGAATTATGCAAAGACATACCAGTCACCAGCACCTTATCCAGTTTTCAGTCCAAATTCATCTGATTTTGAAGACTGATTTTTCGCATGTTTGATAGAAGACCCTGAGGTATTCTGACCAGCATTACCACCTATAAAAGGACATTGGTTTTGACGAAAAGAAAAAACAGAGAGAGGGGGGGGGGGTAAAAATAGAGACAAAAGGATACAAAAATACCTGTTTGAAGTTTGTTTCTAAGATTTCCGGTGATGGTAAATTGCCTGACAGAGAAGTGTTTCTGACTAAGATCCAAAGTGGTATAATAAACCTTGTTTGGTCTGCATCAAAACAGGTACCGTGCATTTTTCATTTCAGTTCTTACACTGGTAATATATCATTGAAATATGAACCTTCTGTTAATTTGTCCTTGGTCAATTGATTTCAATGATTGGATCTTCCTTTACGTAGGACTTGATAGAATAATCCATGGTCATTGAGTAATCTTGAAATCTATCATGAGTATCCAGTAGTTAGTTTTCTTCCTTTCTGCAGAATTATCTCTCCCACCTGCAATTCATTTGTGTTTAAGAAACATAATAAATAAAATAAATAAAAAACACTTGCTCTCCAAGAATTAGTTTACCCTGTACTAGAAGTTCATGACCAACGGTCACTTTATAGTAGCTAATTGTCTTATATTTCTTCATCTTTCTTGCTGCATGAATGCTTGCCTGTGCGTGTGTGTGTCATGGAGATTAAGAAAACGTGGAATGATACAATTCACGAATAAGAGATGTGTTTTGGATCAAGGGTAACTTGTTTCTGTAAAAAGTTTACAAAAATAATCAAATTCTTGAATCCTCGTTCACCTCATTGCATGGGTTCGAAGTTATTTTTTTTTAACAGACGAATAAATAATTATGGCATATGACTGGTTCATAGACATAGATCATGTAAATGGTTTTGTTTTAAGCCAACAGTATCATATTTTTTTAGTGTCCATGTTCTTATGTTTAAACCTGATATGGAGAGTTGCAAGTTTAGGTTAGTTTTTTAACAAATAAACCGAGAGGGGAGGCTGGCAAATTAATCTCAAATGTTTAGATGATGGAAAACATGACAGTGTTTTAGTTTGTACTTAACACCTTGACATGTAGCCATTAGAAAATAATGATACCTGCTTTCAATTTCACCCTCATTCCTCGCTTTGCCTGTAGCTAGCTCAAGGATTCAACTTGATTTTTTTTTTTTTTAAGCTAGGATTAATCGTTAATGTTTTCCCTCACTGGTTTGGATTCAAGTATCACTGGTGTACAATATATAAATAACTAATGAACTTAGTGTATTGGATACAAAAAAAAAAAAAAGTTAAAAAAAACCTTTTTATGCGTCTTCTAATCAGGCCCCGTTTGTTTGCTGGAAAATAGTTTTTTTTTGGAAAGTGAATTCCGAGAAAGTATTTTTCAATATTTGGTAGTGTAATAAAAAATAAGTTGGAAAACATTTTCCAGTGTTTGGTTATGTTATGGAAAATGAGCTGGAAAATAACTTATTAATGTTTTATTTTTCTCAAGTTTATTAAAATAATGAGGAACAAATCTTACAAATTAAAAAGTTGAATGGGAATGAAATTGAAAAAAAATATAATTTCATAAATTATTTCAGATAAAATAAATAATAATCAAAATAATAGAGATCAAATAAAAAATAAAAAATTGAAAGATGAAGAAATTAAAATAATAATAATTAACATTTCATAAATTATTTCAAATAAAATAAGTAACAATTAAAAGAATGAGGATCAAATTTGATAGATAAAAAATTTCAATAAAAAAATGATAAGGAAAAAGCAAATAGCAATTATAAAAATAAGACCAAAGTTAATATAAAAATTAAATTTTAAGAGATGAAATTAAAAAATAAATATTCAAAACAAAATATATATAGCAATCAAAAGTTTGAGGATCAAATTTGATATAATCAGCAAATAATGACATTTCTAAATTTTTCACAACTTTCAGAAAGTATTTTCCGCCCAAATTTTCCAGGAAAACATTTTCCTGAAAACCAAGCCAAATTTTCCTTTGACTGGAAAGCATTTTCTGTTGACCAACTTTTCTAATAACAAACAAACACATGAAAGTTTGGAAAGTAGTTTCTCGAAAACCACTTTCCAGAAAATAATCACAACCTTAAAAACTGACATGGTTTTAAGGTGCCCTTTTAGAAATTTTAATAACAATACTATGAATTTTATCAGAATATTTATGTAACACCTGACATCTTGGCCTTGTTTAAAAATTAAATTTCAAATTTATGAAAGAATAGATTTTTAGCCCACTGTTTTTAGATAAAAAAAAAGTTTTATTTAGAAGTTAACATCTAATATTTTAATCATTAAAAACCCTAACTGATTAGTAAATATTATATGATACAACATTGATTATGTAAAAAAAAAAAAATATCATCTTTTAAATATCCTATCTAAAATAAACTACATTATTAATTTTATTTTAAATTATTAAATATTTATTATACTATATTATCGATAATCTACTTATAATATTTTTTTTCTAGCACCAATAAATATTCAGATAGGAATATTCAACTTCTCTCCCCTAGTTCGTCCGTGTGTTTCTCTCCAGGAGCCGCTGCTTGAAGACAAAGATGTTGATGCGTGAGGGCTGGTTAACCAATGTTCCCCTCTGCTTCTGTTTCTTCTAGGCTTTCTCATTCTCTGTGGTTTTTCGTTTTCTTATGGTCCCCTCTGGTATTCCGGTCTGTGTTCTCTGTTTTTTTTATTCCTCCCTCTTTTTTCGCGTGGCCTTTTTCTGGCTTATAAAGCCAGAGAATGCCATCAGTTACGACCGTTGTAGTTGCAGGAGTGATGGCAATGCATCGTGGGGCATCCGTTTTTTTTTCTTCCTTGCCTGACGAGATGGAGAAGACGAACAGTTCTCTTTGAAACGCCGTCGTTTTGGGATGGGAACGGTCATTTTCAAGTTTGGTCACTGAAGTTTTGAAATTTTATAATTAAGCTCCTTGATCAGGAAATTCCCTTTCTTTCTTTTTTTTTGCCCCTAGATAAATTTCAATTGGACCCCTATATTGTAGATAATTTCACAAAAAAGTCCTTGGGTTCTGAAGTTTCCAATTCAGTCCTTAATTGACTCTTCAACTTTTAATTCCTTTAAAATTACCCCTGTAAAAATCAATTAAGCTCCCTACAGTACCCTAACTTTTTTATTTTGGTCCTTGGACTTTAATTGCTTGCAATTCTGACTCAAATCAGCCTCAAACTTTGGTATTTCTTCAATTAAGCCTCTGGTTTCATTACTTAAACTAATTTCAAGTTCAATTAAATCCTCAAACTTATCAATTCTTCAATTAAACTCTTGATTTGATTAATTAAACTAATCCAAAGTTTAATTAAGTCCCCAAACTTCCAATTTATATTGTCTTGACCCAAATTTCAATTTATTCTTCATTCATTTTTTTCATTTCATTTTTTTATCATCGTTTTTTAAAAAAATTAATAATAACAGTAAAAAATTAGGTTATGAAGATTGTCATAATTAAATTTAATTTATTTTACGTGTTTTCTAATTTAAGAACCGGCATAGGCTTAATTTTTTAAAAAATAAAATCAAAATAAGTTAGACAGCTAAACCAAAAGGGTTTTAATTAGATGAATTTTAATAAATAAATTGACGAGTCACTTATTTATAAGGATTGATGTTCAATAATTTATTAAATAATTAAATTAAAAATTCTTCTAATTTAAGGACTGATATCAAATTATTCGCTAAAAATGATGAAAAGATTGTAAGTAAGCTTAAGGAAAAATTAGATTTTTTTATAACAATTAAAAATAATAGATTTAAGAGAAAAAAAAGAAGAAGAAGTAACTTTTTATTTGAAATACTGCAGTACGAATAATGTCAATTTTTTCTTAAACATAAATAACCTCTTTATCCAAATCTCTTAGACCAATGTTTGTTTTAGAATTCCTAACATTCTTTATTTGCTAGGTAGCGACTTTAACTTTTTTTTTATAGTAATTAAAAATGATGAATTTAAAAAAAATATAAAATAAAAGTAATTTTTTATTTAAAATAATACGGGAATGGTGTTATTGATCAATAAGGGTGTTGTTGATGTTGTATTTTATGCATAAGTAACGTATTTACTAAATTAATGTTTATTTTACGATTCTTAGTATCCTATACTTGCTAAGAGGCGACTCTAATTTTTAAATTTATTTTTCTAATTTTAAAGAGTTCTAATCAACATTATGATATGATAATTATAAAAAATAAAGGAAGAAAATATATAAATTAAATCATCAAAGCATAAATATTATCTAAACAATACTTGAAAAGAAGAAAAAAAAAAGTCATAGAAGGGCAAACCTTGAATTTTAAAAGATAAATTGTAATATAAATGCATCTTCTCTATGAATAGAACTAAAATGTAGTTTTTTACAAATAAAAAAATCTCAAGATGAAATTCAATATTATATGTGTGGTGGGAAACATACCAATTTGTCAGTAAAAACTAGCAAAATGTATTAGCTGCTTTGTTTGTTTTTTTGAGATGTGTATCATAGTACGCATCAACATCATTCATATTATTAAATTATAAAATAATCCATATAGTTTTGCAAAAATGAATTAAAATAATACTTTAGCTTTTTTAAAAAAAAAAAAACTAACTAATTAGTTTCTTTTATCCATTTCTTGTTCTATTTCAATTTATTTTACTTTAAAAATAAAAATAATAATATAAAAAGATTGAAAATAAAAAAATATTTTTTGGAACAAACTATTATCAAATATAGTCAACACTAATCAATTAATTTTTAAAACTATAAAAACTATTTAATTCATTTTATAAAACTAGAGAAACTAATTTATCTTTTTTTTTTTTTGCTACGAGATTAAAAGAACCTGGATATGTGAGTGATAGTTTAAAACAAGAGAAATATAAAATCATATTAAAAAGAAATTGCTCCTTATCCCTCAGGTGACTCAACTGGGTCACTTCCTTCTTCAGCTCCTCCGTGGGCATCCAATCACAGGCTCAAGGCCCATCTCTTCGAAACCAAACCCAGAGGTGGAAAAAGAACTCCGAGTGAACAATAATTGTACTACATATCTCTCTCTCAATCCGGTGTTTCAATTGAGATTGATTTTTGTTATATTAAGGACCAAGTGCTTAGGTTTTCTTTTAATCATCCAAAAAACAGTTAATTGTTATTTGTTATTGAGGTAATTTTTATGGTAGTGATTTAAAAAAAAAGTTTTAAAAAATCAATTTTAATTATTGTTGATTGGGTTAAAATATGTGTTTGGTTAAAACTGCGGTTGAAATTATTATTGAATAAAAAACAATTAAAAGGTGTTTGTTTAAAACTGCTGTTGAAAATATTGGTAATAATAAAATGACTAAAAAAACATGTAGTAATTTCATAGTTTTGAATTAAATTATTGTTACTTGCATTATCAATACATTATTATTACGTTTAAAACTGCTGTTGAAAATATTGGTAATAATAAAATGACTAAAAAAACATGTAGTAATTTCATAGTTTTGAATTAAATTATTGTTACTTGCATTATCAATACATCATTATTACGTTTAAAACTGCTGTTGAAAATATTGGTAATAATAAAATGACTAAAAAAACATGTAGTAATTTCATATTTTTGAATTAAATTATTGTTACTTGCATTATCAATACATCATTATTACAATAATGTGATACTAAAATTCTATTTTTATTATTCTATTAAATTATTTGTAATTTTATTATGAATATAATTCATTCAAGAAGATCTTCGATTTCCGTTGCTTTGCTAGCGTATATAACTACATCGATTAAAAAACCTTCTCTTTTCTATATTTAATATTCGAGTTGAAAGTTAGTTGGTTGTTTTAAACTAATAATGTTGATATGCTCAGGGTATTATTATTGAAAGTTTGCGGGAAAAAATATCCAAGAGTTACTTAGAATTTTGAAGAAAAAGAAAAAAACTATCCAAAAACTGCTATTCAAGAAGTCTGTTTAACCATTGAACTTGACAAGCATCTTCATTCGTGTTTGGATACAGTTTCTATTATATATAGGCTATTAAATCAATATTGGGTACTCTGTTAGTATTATAGAAAGAATCAATCTATCCAATCCTATTCCTTTGCAACGCCATAAGCAGTATTCCTTCTATGAATCCCTGGATCTGCGAAGCCTTTCGAGGATCACCCTTTCTCTCGGAATCTATCTTTGGCCAAGGCAAAGGAAAAAGGTGCTTATACGCACATTAGCTCAATTGACCCTGACTGTCTAGATCAGGTTTCCAGTTTAAGGAAGCTGTGAGAATGACCTAACGGCCCATTGATGGAAGGAATCGTCTGCTGCTGCTCTGAAGATTGGAGAGGGTGCTCAATCGATCTCTAGCCAGGATGCACTAAAAGCATTCTATCAATGCCGCGCTTGCCCAGCTCTACTATGAAAAGCAAGCTGGATAGAGCGGAATCCAGAGCTGGATTCGAACCAGCATCTCTGGGAAGCATGATAAGATCCCAGCGAATTACCTTTTCTTCTCATCGTGACAGTAACCATAAAACCGCTTGCTACATCCGTAGTCAGTCTATCGCTCCTGACTGCGCTTCTCCTCTCTCGTTTATCCTCAATCGAGTGAAGGCAGGAATGAGGGGGAAGAGAAGCGAACATGCTAACATCCAAACAGAAACTTCCAGGGAAAGTGACACTGACTTATTGATGTTATGTTCTCTAAGGGGACAGTCAGTCTGCTAGGGTACTCGAAAAAGTCTTTTACAGGTCACTAAGTTCTCTACTATGCCTTTCGCCCCTTCCGGGTTCTGTTAATTTAATAATTTTTCCTACTTCACTCGTCTCGAAGATGAAACTAGACCCCTTTTTTGCAGTACCTTCGGTTGAGGTGCATTTATGATACTGGCATGCTTTCCTAGCTATAATTCTTACTACTTCCTTTCTAGTCTTTAATTACCTCCCACTTTCTGTTTTCAACAGAGCATGAAACAGGGGATCTCAAAACAGAGTAACCCCCAAAAATAATCACATCCTTTAAAGTAAGTGACTTAAACCAATAATAGCATTGAAAGATATGAACTTTAAGAATACTCAACCAAGTAAAGTTCATTAAGGTAGAATGCTAAATGCTCAAGCTGGCAGCAAGAGTTAATATTGGGTTAAATAGATTTAAATTGCTATTGACAATATTACATGCAAGAAATTACACTAATTTTATTTTTTATCATCCATACCTACAGCTGATTACAAACAAAAGTCAACAAAATAACTAAAATCCATTACAGGAATCATGCCGATTATTAATATAAAAGTAACAGGTAATCATACACAATAGTACTGAAATCAAGATAGTTTAATTAGCTCTCTCCTCGAACCTCACAGGAAAACCACCCTGCATTTTGGACGTCAAATAAGAGACAAACACGGGCTCAAAACCCTCCTCTGCAGCAGGAACAACCTTAAACCTCCGTAAAATCCCGGCTACCACCCTTTTCATTTGCAAGAAAGCCATGTCCTTACCCAAACAAATCCTTGGTCCGGCCTGAAAAACAGGGTAGGAGTATGGGTCCCTCCCTACAAAACTCCACTTCCCATTACTATTAACTCCATCGCCAGATCCCTGCAGCCATCTCTCTGGCTTGAACTTTTCCCAGTCCGGACCCCACAACATCTCGAGCCTCCCCATTGCATACGGATGGTAAGACACTCTCATTCCCTTCTTAATCACAGTCCCGTCAGGCAAGACATCGTCCTGCATTGCAACCTTGCCATCTATTGGGACTGGAGGGTACAGCCTCATGCTCTCACATAAAGAAGCATGTGTGTAGACCATGTCCTTGACTTCTTCATAAACTGGACTCTCCGATTTGTCTTTTATTTCTCTGACTATTTCCTTTTCCACTTCTGGGTTTTGAGAGAGTAGCCAGAAATACCATGTTAAGGCAGCGGAAGTGGTGTCTCGGCCTGCTAGTATAAAACTGATGACAATATCAGTGACAAAGTCCTCGTCAGAATGGCCTGAGCTCAAGAAACGTGATAGAAGATCTACGGTTTCGAGGGATGATTTGTTGCTGAGTTCCTGCTTCTTTTCTTTGATGATGTTTCTGGCGAACTCACGTAATTCAGAGGATGCTTCTTTGAGGCGTTTCTCTGATCCAATATTGAAGACCCTCTTAATCTTCCAAAGAAAGGGGAATAGCGTAGAGAACCTGTCACTGGATATCTTGGCAGCTTCATCAAAAGTTTTCGCAAATTCGGCTTCGGCGAGATCAGGCAGCAAGTATGCAGGATCGTATCCGAAAGCGATCTTGCAGATGTTGTCAAAAGCGAATCTTTGAAGTATGTCTTGCAAATCAAGAACTGTATTGTTAGCCGCAGCAGTGAAGAGAATCGGGATTAAGCGTTGAGATACTTCAGTGTCGACAACGGTCTCAACGAATTTACGCAATGATTTGGTGTTGAATTCATGGCTGGAAACTTGTCTTTGAAACTTCCAAGAATCACCATCAATGTTAAAGATACCGTTTCCAAGAAAATCAAAGAGGGTGCGCCGAGCTTTGCTACCTTTCTCATAGTTGTAAAACTGGGTTTTAAGCATGTGTTGGACATTTGCAGGGTTTCCTGTAAGAACACGGCTATCATCGAAGAGACGGCGGATAACAACAGTGGCAGTGGGTGAGTTTTGGATAAGATCTGAAGTCCACTGGATGAATCGGTTTCTATTGGCAAAAATGGCTACAGAGGATCCAATTAAGGGGTATGATTTTAGGTTTGGATTAGATTTTGATGATGCTTTGGACTTGGAATTCTTGGTGAGATAGAAGAAGAGTGGGACAAGTAAAAGGGCAAGTGATGCTAAGAGCTCAATAATAGACATGGCTTGGTCTGGTGAATTGCTGGTGGTATTTCTTCTTGGCTGATGGATATCCAGGTAGGGCCGATCGATGTGTGAATTGATAGGTGAACCTTGCGTAGCTATTTATAAGCTCCAAGGACCTGCGAGGAAAGGGGCAAGGCAAGACTTCAATTCCATTTGAAAGAAACACTGTTCTTCTTTTTTGTATGTGTGTGAGATAAGGTACGTGCTGATGACTACTATTTCGGCTCCTGAAGTATAAACCATTCTATCTTGAGAATTCCTTTTATGTTAAAAATAGTATCAGTTCAAGAATTTATTATTTAAAAATTTAAGCTGATAATTTTATATTATTTCTATCTCATTATGAATAATAAATTAATCTTTTAATTTATGAATGATAAATTTAAGCTGATAATCATCATAAGAATAATAAGCTTTTTAATAATTAAAGTTTTAAAATTATATTATCTCAAAGACTCTGCCACGTTTTGAGTTAATTAACAATTAATCTTTTTTTATAATAAAATTATAATATTTTGTAGAAGCTTCTTTTCTTAAGAAAATGTTTTCAGTCTTCGATGTCCTCCGAATTACATGACAGTGTGAACGGGGGCTGATTGACAGCTGTTTGAAGGAATGTTTTCAGCCCAAGGACGGAGTTTTATTTACCACAGTTGAAAAAAAAATAGTAAAGTAATAAAAAAAATTTAATACATTTTCATGAAAATAATTATTAAAAATAATTATCATATAAAAATTTAATTAAAAAATTTACGATACATAAACAACATGCCAAAAAAAATTAAAGGAAAATAATTCTACCACATACAACCTTAATTTAAAATTTTATTACTAAATAAATAACTTTGATATAACCTATTTTTTTAAGAGGTTTATAATTTCTTAAATAAACCCAAAAAATTAAGATAAACAAACTAGTAAACTTGTAAATAAATAAAAAGCCATAAAACTCTTAAACAAACTAGAAAAATAAAATTATCAATCTCAATATTTGATTTTTTAAATTAAATAAAAAAAGATAAAAACATCATAAAAAAATATTTTCCTAAACTAAATAGAAAATAATCTTTTATAAATACGGCTAACTTGATTGGATATTACTAGCATTCATGATATCTAGCTACTGTTTATGATCTAAAACTACTAAATACGTACAATACATAATTTTTTTACAAAAAAAGATTGATTTTCTCTTCTTTTTCTTTTTTAAAAAATACTTTGTGTCTTGTGCTACATTATCTAGCACTAATACTAGTTTGATATCCAAAAATCTAAATTGGATTTTGTTAATTTTAATGTAAAAGTTCGAGAATTTAAGGTAAAGGGGGTAATGTAATATTATTTAGTGTATTTTTGAGATTGTGATGAAATGTATTTTTTAAAATAATTTTTTGTTTGAAAATGTATTAAAAAAATTAGATTTTTTTTTCAACATCAGCACATCAAAATAATTAAAAAATACTAAAAAAAACATTAATATAATATTTTTTTATACAAAATATATATTTAAAAAACATAAAAAAAAAGAATTTCAAACGTTTAGGATCTCATCACTACATCATAACTGTTTATTATTCTATAATTATAGGTTCTGCTATTGGGTTTGTTGTTACGTGAAAATATAAATATAAAAACAATGTCGAAAAAAAGAGAATTTACGTATATTTCATTCACATATGCATCCATCCATGTTTTTAATTTTAAATATTGTGAATGTTTATGTTTTTTTTATTTTAATTCGTCCAAATTAGCTTGAATATATCTCGATTAAAATGCCTTCTTTATGTTTATGTTTATGTTTTTTAAAATTCCTTGTGGTTGGCTTTTACAATTACTCTTCCTTCTTTTTTCGTAATTTATTAGAAGCTTCTGCTACACATCATGTAGAAGCTTCTTTCTTGGGATATAATTTTGATGTGGTTTGACTAAATGGAAGTTTGACCATGATCTGAACACCCTGATAGGTCAGTAAGATCGTCAGGGAATGCTTAAGCAGATAAGCACGTATTGCTCACCGGAACACTCCACAGGGAATAGATGGCGTGGGGGAACACTATCTTTTTGATTGGTGATACAAATATATTATTACTTTTTTAATTGTTTTTTTTTTTTTTATCTTGAATGGTTGGAATGGGTTAGGTGGCATTTTTTTTATAATTTAAATTTAATAGATTGGTCTAAAATCCTGTTTATATAGAGATAACTGTCTTAATCGTATTATTGGTGACACAATTATATTATTTTGGTATTATTGCTTTCTTGATTGTTAAGTTTTTATAGTTTTTTATTAATTAATTATTTTTTAAACAGTCTTGTCTTGTAGGCTTTTTTTTAAATATATAATCAATAAAATAATGACTTTTAATAAATTTTCAATAAAAAATTCAAAAGAATTTATACTCTTCTTAACTGTAATTTTAAAATGTGAGAATCTTAATTTATTTCTCTATCATTTAAAAAAAAACTATAGGAATTAAAAAGGTTATTCATGTTTATACATTGTATCAGTAAATCCAAGTTTAAAAACTGTTTGTTTTTGTATTTCAAACATGTTTTTTTATAGTTTTTTTAATTTTAAATGAATTTTTTTATAATAAAAAATAATTTAGAAAACAATCATATAAAATATCTTATTAATCACTTCCATGAGAGACGTGGGGGAGTGTCTCCAGGAAATTGCAGCGGAAGCTGCTTTCTATCTCATCCGCACTTTAAGGTAATTAAAACACGAGTGGAAGAGCTTTTAAACACCACCATTCAAAGAGAGACAACGGATTTTTTTAGTTGAAAGCACTTTCCAAATAACGTCACTGATGATATATCTCTGTTATTTCCTTGTCTTTTCTGGTCAGCTTTGACTGCGTCATAAAAGTCCACAAAACAAATACGAGGATAGGTTCTTTGGTGTCTTCAATGTTGTGGCGCTTTGAACACTTGAAATATTATTCATTGCGCTAAGATTTGATTGCATTTTTAAAAAAATATATATTAAGATAATATATTTTTTATTTTTAAAAATTTATTTTTAACATTTCCGTAACAAAAAAATATAAATAAACTGATTCAAAACAAAAAAAAATTGCTTCTCTAATGTGAAAAGCATGGCTGGACGGAAAAAGCAGATAGCTCCTTACTTCGTTCGAAAAGTTTTCTACCAGTTATATTATGTTTTGGAATTCCTATCAGTGAAGAGTTGAAAATCAAATTGGAACCGGCTGCTTGCTGTTCTAATGTGACCAAGATTTAGAATGGAACGTCTTCCTTGCATAAGTTAAAATTCAAAGTTGAAATATATTGGATAAAGGGAGAGAAGAATTGCTTCTTATTTTCTTCTCTCTGTCACTAGGGATAATGAAAGTGGCCTCTGCATGGTAGAAAGAAATGAAGAGAGGTGGTCTTTCGAATTTACAACGGATCTGTTGACTTCAAGAAATTATAGATAGTGAAGTACATAAAAACGATGCAACTTTATGCAATCTCCTCTATTGGTGCCCTCAAAACTATAAAAAACGATGAACCTGCCTACAAGTTGTAGTAACAGGAAAGGTAAGCTACAGAAATCCACCAGGAGGGCGGAAAAAAAATGGAGGAAATCACTTCAAAATGGACAGAACCAATCCTCGGAGTATGTTATTCTTTTCTTCCAGAAATCTAAGGTATTATTACCTGTACATGAGAGCTCATTATGTCTGTATATGATTTAGCACGATAGCTGAGATGATGCAGCAGAGCATTTAGCAAGTCCTGCGCTGAAATACTGGTAGATAATGTGCTTGGCTTCCAATTCTTTCAGTAGTGCCAAGTGCATATCTGAAAATTATATCAAGTATAAGAAGAAAAGACACATGCTGAATCCTAAGTGCAGCGTTATTAAAAGATTTAAAATAAGGCGAGGATAAAAGGCAAAGCGTGAATCTCAACAGGGCACAGAGCAAATAACCCTCTCCACTCAACTGCAATCAGAACCAAGTATCTTGAATGGTTCATTAAAGCAGCATAGTTTTGATCAGTTGAATATAGTAACGCAGGGGACAACATAGGAAAAAAGAGTCTCACCGTTGTCAACGAGCAGGATTAGTTTTCTCAACATCATTTCCATTTCAGAACTCATGATGAATTCAAAACATGTGAAGGTTGGCAACATATTTATGCTAGTTACTTTCAAGTTCCTTTTAGTTGACAAATACATAAACTAACATTTTCACTGGCAATGGTTAGAGGATTAAACAGCAAAAAAGAAGAAGAAGCAATGCATAGTGTGAATAGAGTCCTATATCAACAATTAGTTTCTATGTGCATAGACTTTCTAAACTTCTAGCCAAAAGAACACTGGAAGCTGCAAATTTGAAAATGCATCAATATTGTATCATGCCACAATGAATTTCCTCTAAAATATCCTGGGTGATAGTATATGCTTGGCTCATTAGGTTTTTCTGAACAGAAAAGGGCATCTCAATTTTCAAAACCATTTACCATTCCAATGGGAGAGCTTCAAAATTAGCAAAGGCTGATTATAAATTTCCCTTTTCCAGTAAACATGTTGATTGTAGTGTTACTAATTTCCGAATGAATGCTTCACTACTACCAGAAATTAGCAATTGCAGAAGCAGTAATGACAATAAAATGCACATGTGGAAGAGAATGCAAATGTTATAATGAATATACTAACCCCATAACAAAGCATATAAACTCAAGGAACAGATCCGCTACTATTTCTCATCCCAATTTTCCGCAACTCTTGTAGATGATGAACTATTTCTTCAACAAATTGTAGTCCCTCTTTTCCAGATTGAAGAGAATTGAAAGCATGCTCCAGAAAATTCCTATCAAATTCAAGTGCTTCCAATCTTCCATTAAGGTCTGAGATTTCATTTTCAAGAACAACCAAATCAATTTCTTTGTGTTGCTTGGAGGATTTTTTCCCGTCAAAAATCAGATGGTTACTTTCATTGTTAGCAACAACTTGATGTTTGCCAACTGAAGCACTGGACATTTCATGGGCAGGAAGGCTTCCATTAGATACAGGTGAATCCTTTTGCATTGACAAATTATCCTCTTTTGTCTGATCAGCTGTTCGACTCCCCTCATAGTCTAAAGATTCTCCCACATTATGCCCTCCATGAGCTGCTTCCTGGGAATAGTCACTATCAGACATGGATTGCGAACCCCCATGAGATGCAAATTGATGAAGTTTCCTCTCCAAACCCTTCAAACGCTGTGAAATGAGAAACTTTTCTTCTTCATATTCTGACAAAGAAGATTTGACACTAGCAGGTTTCTCATTGTCATTCAAGACCTCCCTAAATGATGAGCTACAAGGAACAATGGTATCATCATAGCATGGGGAAGTATTCTCTAAACTCATGTTTTTCCCCTTCAGATCATCACTTTCCACATGTATAGTCTCTGCTGTTGATTCATTGGAGAGGTTCAATTGCAAAGAGTCTATCTCTGCTTCCAAGTCCTGTATTTCTTTCTCTTTCTCAGCCAGCAGATCATTAGCTTTCTCCAGAGCCTCTACATCATACTCTGCTTGCTCTTCCATCATTCTTAAGTACTGCAGGGCCTCCATATGAAGTGCTGCCTTTTCCTCTTGCAACCTTGTGATCATGGCCATTGCCTGATTTGCAGAAATTGCAGAAGCACTTCTTTCTTCCTCTAATTCCTTGTACAAAGCGCTTATGTGTCTCCTATCTGACTCCACTTGTCGCTTTAACCGATCAATAGTACTTTCACCTTCAATCTCAGTGAAAAAGCTTCCATCGAGAGACTCAAGACCGGATGATCCAGTGCTCTCTGTCTTAAGCATTTGAACTCCATTAGATCTCACAGCATTATTCATCTGCAATTCATCATCATGACCTTCAATCCCGGTGATAGCGTTATGCGAAGATAAATCAGGCCCTTCAGCAAAAACATTTTCCGTTGGCAACTCCATATCAACTCTTTCAGGTCCATTTGCAGTCTGTTTTTTTGCCATAGAAGTTCTTGATTCTCCATCCTCACCACTGGCAGCAGGCTTCCATACATCAATCAGATCCACACTACGTGAATTTATAGAAGGCACTTCATTAGCAACCTGACCACCTCCTCTGGTAGGTGCAGTTAATATAGAAATTTCCTTGTGCTTGTTGATGGATATATCTTGTCTGTCACCCGTTCCAATGTCATTTGCTGCTAGAAACAATCACAGGAAGGTAATAAGTTGAATATAAAACAGTTATCCTCACACATAACAGGCAAGTGAAAAGATATGGAGAACTTACATTTCCTTTCTGATGCTTCCAAAGGACCTTCAACAGCATTAGATGATGAGGGAACTGCCAGTGACATGAGATCAGAGAGTGCAGAAAGATTGTAATTCTGAGAGAAAGGAAACATGAGCTCACTTCTCACCGATGACACTCCTACATGAATGTCCATTACACTGGATGAAGAAGGAAAATCATCAAAAGAAATAAGCTGAGGTAGGGCAGAGGGATAGTTTTCATGATCAGCTTGCTGCCTGTTAAACTCAACATCAGAAGCCAAACCTTTCAAGGAATGATACGTCATCTTCTCCGAGGCTATACCATCGGTCAATGTTTTGGGGGAAACTATAGGCTCTTCCTTCAGCTCCTTCATTATGTGACTAATACTACGGCCCTCATCATCATCAGAAAATGGGAATTCCGACTCAGAATCAGAAGTGAACTTGAGCTCAGTGTATGCTACTTGTGACCCAGGATTGTAACCACACCTTACAAGACGGTGAGATGTTACAGATCCAGGAAAATTCTCTCTCCTTTTCTTTATATTTTCACGGTGGGTTAAATGGCGGGGCATGGGAATATTAGGCTTAGTCATCCCACTCCTAGGTGATTTCAGTTGGGCTACTCTGTTGGAAGGCTGTCTTGATCTCCAAGGCTTATTGCAACATGAGCACATCCTCATACCAACAGAACCAGAAACAAGTTCTCTACTCCACAAATAGTTCTCGAAACCATCAGCGCCAATATCAAACCCAAACTTACCCATCAACAGTCTGTTTATATCTGTGCTTGATTTGCTTTTCATAGTGGATGACAGTAGACATTCCTCACACATTCCATAGCCATCAGCAAGCTTCCCATGAATGTGACAAGAAATCAAGGTTGATATTTCTGATCTATGGTTGCTGCAAATTACCTTTTTATAAAATCCAGGTTTTTCATTGCCCAGAAAATGATCAAGCCTGGAACAAAACATGCAAGGTATTTGCAATCTGCAATAACTTGCAAATTTTGTCAGCAGATACGACAGTGCAGCATCAATCAGCAGCAGAAAGATCAAAAACCATTCAGAAACTGCTGATTGTAGAACTGTCATAAACCTCTGCAAATTCCTCTGTACTTTAACAAATGAGGTGCCAGTTGGAGCCATTTCCACCAGAAACACACTAGAACTCCATGAATTTCTGGACTCGCTAAATAGGAAAAGAAAAAAAAGGCTGTTATTCATCAAAATATTTCATAGACCAATCATCCAAATGCATATCTTCTGAATTCAATGCAGTGCGTGGCCACAACCCCCAGAAACCAGAAAAATTGAATCAATTCAGAAATAACTAAGTTACAAATAAATCTGCAGCAATGCTTTTAAAAAATGAAAAAAGAAAAAAAGGAGAAAATCAGAAATATCTTAGAAAGCCCCAAAAAGGAGGATACTCAACTCAACTGTGTACTTTTACCAAAGTTTTTAAAGCTTAACGTGAGACTCTATCTAAAATAATTGAACCTAAAAAAAAGGCAAAGTTAATTACGGCATAAATGAAAGGATCATGAACTGACAAACTCCTCGTAAAAATGGACAGTTGGAACAAATTCTTAAATAACCTTCAAAGTTAGGGAAACCTTGCTCAGAATTCATAAGAAAATCAGTACAGATTTAGCTCTACCCAATTGGACAAGGTAGTAATAAAATCAACCAACAAGAAGAATACTAAATTAAAAAACAAAAAGAAGAAGAATCCTCTACCCAACCCAACTACACAATATAACACTAGAATCAGCTAACAACCCCAATAAAGATGACAGACAGCAAATTTAATTTGCAAACCACATCGATTAATGCTAAGAAGCCAATCCCAGATTCACTTTTGAGATCGTTTTTTACTTGGTCCCACAAAAAAAAAATTATCCCTTGTGAATTTTGCATAATTACGAATTCACTACTTCATGCATGATCTGCACTCTTTCAAGGTTAGAAACACAAATGCTGAGAAATTAAGAACCGCTAAACCAATCATTATACGTGAAAAGAAAAAGGATCAATGTGAAAAACAATGTACAATGCAATTACAACACAGATTCGTATAAAAAGAATTGAACTTTAAAAATGGGTTTCAATCATAAGCACCAAAATGAAAACCAGAGATAGAAAATGCACCTGGGACACAATGGAATTTAACGAGGAAGAGAGTGGAAGGGCATTGCCATTATAAATTATTTCCAAATTCGACAAAGAAAATTAGAGAAGACAGACACGAAGGTGGTGATAATAAGGGAAAATTATAAAATGGTTGATTATTTATCACTGAGGAAAATGAGTGACCGTTGAAATCAACTGTCTCGGATTAGTATGGTGATGGCCAAAATAGGAATGCAAATGCAATCGGCAAAAAAAACCCATCCCATCCCGATTATTTGGACAGGTGTTCAACTTCAGTTTAATAAATTAGTCTATTCCAAAATGGTCCGCCGCTTCTCGAACCAATTTTTTTAAAACATCAAAAATAATGTTAAGAATACGGTGAATTTCTTTACAGAGACATTAAACTCCACGTCAATCTTGAAACTTCTTAATTTGGATTTTTATCAATCTGGCTAAAGCCTTTAATTAAATTTTTTTGACCTAATCGATTTTACAGTTCAAAAATAATCTAGAAATCAGTAAAAACAAAGGTTTAACTTTTAGAAAAACTTCAAAATGAAAAATAAAAAAGAAGAAATGATTCTAGATTAAATTGACCCGGGTCTCCCCACGACTCGGGTCATGGAATCTACTGGCTTTAATAATTGTTTTTTTTATAAATTATTTTTATTTAATTATATAATAAAAAAATAAATACTCACAAAATCGAACATCAATTCTAAAATAGATGTTTATTTGAAAACATTATAATCCTATAAAAAACAAACAAAAATAAATCATGAAATTTATTTCTCAACTACTCCAATATTATTGAATAAAATAAAAAAAAATGAATAAAAAAGCTAAATGACCAAAAATAATTTTTAAAAAAACATATCGAGTTTGGTGAGTAAACACACCAAACATGTGAGTTGAGTAACTCAGGTCAACATGTTAAACCTGCTAACCAAATCATAAACTACACTATGATTAATATCTTGTTTTTTTAAAATATTTTTTATTTAATTATACAATAACAAAAATAAACGATCACAAAATCGAGCACCAATCTAATACTAGGGCTTTTTTTAGACCACAATAACCTAATAGAAAATGAAACAAAATAATTTATGAAACTCAATTCTCAAGTAATCTATTATTGAAGGATAAAATTAAAAAAAAAGGTTAAAAAAAAATTAAACTTGCAAATTAGATCAACTCATGAAACCTGCAAATCAAGTCAACCTGTAAGACCCGTGAATAGGTCCAAAAATTTTATAAAGTTTAGTAACATTTTTTTTTAATTATATTCTTTAACTATATGGTAAAAAAAATAGAAGATCATAAAATCGAGTTCAAATAAAAAAAAAGTAACCCACTAAATCCGTGAATTGAGACAACCCGGGTTACCACATCAAACCTGTAAACTAGGTCATTAGTTCCACAAAGTTTAATAACTTGATTTTATTCTTAAATCATTTTTTATTTAACTAAATGTTAAAAAAAAAATTTAAACAATCACAAAATCGATCATCAACTCAGTGTTAGAACTTTTGTTTGACACCGCAATAACTTTATAGAAAGAAAAAAAAATTATAAAGTTCAATTATCAAATAATTCAATGATAAATGATGAAATTAAAAAACAAATTAAAAAAATATATGACCTAATCAAAGAGATTTTAATAATCAAAGGACAAAACAAAAAAAAAGGGGGGGAAAGTGAAAATCTGGGTGGTAAGGATACTACCTTGAATGAGGGCCAACTGGGTCAAGGGATAAATCTTTTGGAAGTTCAAGAGATTATTTTAATAAATGTGAAGAGAAGATGAAGAGGAATTAAGTTAATTGTTAACTAAATTCTTAATAGATATGTATACCTTAGTTTATTTAATAAAATTTATTAAATTGTATTGGAAAACTTTATGTCATACTAATTAATTATTTTATGGCATAAAATAATTTCAGGATCCTTTAGTAGATGACAAAACCCTTGCATTTTGTATTTATAAGAATATTAATAATGTTGCATACTATGTGTGATTTTTGGGAATAATAAAATGAATGTAAATATTTTATTGGGACTATTATGCTAAGATTGTATGATGTTTTGGACTTAAATATTAATTAAATCCATGATTATCCAATGTGGATTTTAATTTGACATGTTTGTATTAAATTCCTAAAGTAGTAGCTAAATGATCCTTTATATGTGGTAATGTTCTAATTATTGTATGGATGATTTAATTGGAAAATTTCAAGTAAAATTATTTATTAAATCTGATCAGTGCTATAATCCGAGTCATTAATTTCTTTTATTTATTTAAAATGTGCTTACAATATCTATGTATCATTTTATACACACAAAGAACACAAGCGCATGGCATAGGGCGGACCATATCTATTAGAATCTAAAATAAATAGAAGTAGAATCTGGTAATGGTATGAATATTTTTTAAAACATTGGCTAAATCTTCATCTGTCATTTTTTATAAAAAAAGATATCTTCTTCAAGTCTATTTTATGTGTGAATCCATGGACTTCGCCCTTTTGCTAGCAGCTCTTCGATCCACCTAGGAAAAACTCCATGGCAAGAACACTACCAACATATATGTTCCTTCCCTTGTTCAAGAAAATGCATCTCCACGACTTAATGTTTTTTATGAGTACGAATTCTATTCATATACGCTGAATAATTGAAAGCAATTGATGAATAGTTGGAAGCATGAGCTACAAATTAGCTGTTACTTTCCCTCCTTTTCTTTTAAGAAGCTTTCAGACATTAGACATAAGCTTGAAGCCTGAGGAAGGACGGCGCCACCTTCACGCTCTAGGCCCATCATTTTGAAAATTTGGTAAGGATTGGAGAGGGGCCGCGCGAACGCAGGCCCCAACTAGCACAAATTATGACGTACACTCTCCCACTTGGGGAGATGTTAGGCTCACGCGCTGTCCAAGTGCAATGAGAACCGCCAACCTAGGCCATGGGCTTTCTTGATCGCCCATCGACCCCGTCCAGGTAAGTAATTTTTTCAGTCCAGCTGCCTGCTATTTTATAATCCATACTTTTACTCCACTCTCCATTTCTTTCCGATGTGGGGCAAAGATCAGTCGATCATCAACACGTAAAACAAAGACTGTATCGAGATTTTCAAAAGAATTCATCTGCCTTGAAGAAGCTGTGTGTTTTGAACTAGGTTGGATCCATGAAAGGATTCTTGGGACCTTTGAGCGTAAGTTGAGGTCTTGTATTTTGGATCTGGTTTCTTCCTTTTTTGGGTTTTGATAATTTGATGGAGATGGTGATGGGGTGGTGGGTTTGGATTGCAGCGGCTTGGAAGTATTAGGAACTACTCAGGGACGTTTAAGAGATCACAATTGCGGCTTGAAGGGGTGAAGGATGTTATTGCTGTTGCTTCTGG
The DNA here is from genome assembly GCF_000002775.5 of Populus trichocarpa. Classification (NCBI taxonomy): domain Eukaryota; kingdom Viridiplantae; phylum Streptophyta; class Magnoliopsida; order Malpighiales; family Salicaceae; genus Populus; species Populus trichocarpa. The sequence continues at coordinate 22,259,760 of NC_037289.2, read as the reverse complement.
TAAAGGTGGCGTTGGCAAATCCACCACTGCGGGTACTTTGTTTTTGGGTTTACTTCTCTTTTTTCGTTTCTTTTTTATTTTATAGTCTTAGGGGCAGTTAAGTTGAAGGGTTTGTTTCATTTTGAGCTTTCTAACAAGTTTGTTTTCATTGTTCTTCTTAAAATGGAGTCTCTTGGGGTTTTGGGACGGTTCTAAATGTCAGCATCAAGGAAAAATTTCCATTCTTTTTGTCAGTTTTGCTGAGCTAATGAGGCAATTAGGTGATTGCAATGTTCTAACTTCCGGGTCAATGATTATATGCTGATTTTGAGAAATGACTGCGTTATTAGTTTTCATTTTGAAATATTTGCTTTTTCTGTGATGTTTTAAGTGGGGGTGGTTTAAAGAGGAGTGGAAAGTGGAAACTAACTTCAAATTATGAGCAATATTGATTGTTTCTCTGAATTCAAATGCGTTTGATTACCATGTCATATGTCTTCTCTTTGTACATGAGATCCACGAGGCACTTACCATTGCCCTTTTCCTTAATGTTGTTTGATTTGATTCATATCCGCAAACTGGTTGGACCTGCAGTTAACTTGGCTGTTGCACTTGCTATTAAGTGCCAACTGAAGGTGGGCCTGCTTGACGCTGATGTTTATGGACCATCTGTTCCTATGATGATGAAGATTGACAGGAAGCCAGATATCACTGAAGGTAACGCTTTAAGTCTCTAATGTGTTCAAGAAGGCATGTTGTCGATTTAAGGTAGTATTTTAAGTGGATATCAATAAGTTGATCCTTGTAAGTGTGATAGCAAGGGGTTTGAGATAGTTAGAAGTTGTTTGCTCTATTTAAGATCGTTTACTAACCTTGGTTGATTTCATAACTCATCATTCTCATTTCTCACTCTCACTACTGAATTACATGCGTTGTGCTTTGTACCTTGCAAAATGCGTATTTTGAAAATATACTGAGACACAAGGAAGTGAATTTATCGTATAAGTCAATTTTCACCCCCCCTTGACTCCCCTTCTACACGCATGGCAGATGCCGATGTTGGAGAATGAGTTTTTGTTTTTGTGACTTCATTTACTTCTAGTGATTTCCTTGTGGGTTGAAGTTATGTGAATTTAACATCCAGTGTTGAACTTGAGGTGATACACAATCACACCCAAACATATGCAATGGATCTCTGTTTGTCATGCTTATAACTTGTAAACAACAATTTGAACATAACTTTCTCTCTCTCCTCTCTCTCTCTTGCAGATAAGAAGATGATTCCAATAGAGAACTATGGAGTTAAGTGTATGTCAATGGGATTTCTTGTAGAGAAGGATGCCCCTATCGTATGGAGAGGTCCCATGGTACGTTAGTCGTTATATTTCTCCTACATGTTGGCAACTCATCTTTCAGATGGATTGTGGTCTTACATCAACTTAACAAAAAATCTCAACAATTCATCGTTAGTTAATGTAATATGATGCTTTTCCTTTTCTTTTAGTGAAAATATGTCTAAACATTGATAAAAAAAAAATCGAGATAACCCCGTGCTTTACATTTACTCTCCTTTCATCCTTTTGCCTTTACATCATCTGCAAATAATTACTGGTGGCAGGAATGTAGCAGTTTTGTCCATAGAATTTTTTATTTGCTTCTTATGAGAACTTGAGTCTACCTTCTACTACAGGTGATGAGTGCTCTTGTGAAAATGACTAGGGGAGTTGATTGGGGAAATCTTGATATTCTTGTGGTGGATATGCCCCCTGGTACTGGCGACGCACAACTAACTATGACCCAAAATCTGCAACTATCTGGTGAGTAAAGAGTATTTCATTTAGCCCGAGGACAAAAAAGTATTGCTCTCCATTTCCCTTTTAAGGTTTTGTTAATTTTGTTGTGCTGATTTAATTATCAAAATGACAATTGCCATTATGCTGACTAGCCTTTTGTCTAATTAATAGTACTAAATGTTGTTTCTAGGTACCTTGTTTATATTAGTATTTTTTTTTATTCCTGACCTCTATTTTTATGGCTCCTGGATATAATATGGATATGTTGTGACACTGCAAGCATTATGTTTACGGTGTTGAAAATGATTTTGGATGACTTAATATTTCATTTGCTTCATCTGGCTTTCTCTCGTTGCATTTCTGTGGATGACTTAATATTGATTCCCTTCCAACTATTTTGTAAACAGTAAAGTTTTCTCCTTGATAATAAGCAGAAAAGGTTGTGATGTTTGTACATGTGCTTTTGTTGGTTCATTCAGTCTGTTTCCCACATGTTATATAACTCCCTATATCTAAGTGGGGGCCAAAGAAGAAAGCTTTTCCTATTTTATTGCCAATAAGTGACTCTGTTTCAGTAACATATTTTCTTCTTGTTCAGGTGCATTGATTGTTTCAACTCCACAAGATATTGCTTTGTTGGATGCTCGTCGAGGAGCTAATATGTTCTCTAAAGTTGGCGTTCCTGTATGATCATTTCTTTTGCTGAAATCTGAAATGTTTCATTCAGTAATTAGTGAAAAAATTCAGCAATTTGGCTTAGATAATGAAGCATTACTAGATATTGCATAAATAAAAAACTGATTATGATCAGTGGCATAACATTTTTTTAATTACAAATCACATTAGTTACAAACGATAATGATTTTGTAAGTTTTGGCGCTACACACATGAAACATGCAAGCATCCGTTGGTGGATTGATATATTTCTCTTGCATGCATGTGTTTTCACAGATTTATTAGTTTTTGGTATATTAGTAGAAACTGAAAGCAAGTGTTTTCCTCCTCTGTTACTTGTCATGGAGGTGTTTGGGATTTTTATTCTATTGTTGTGATATTCTATAGGAAAGGAAAGAAAAGCTGCTGTTAATAATTCTATTTATAAGCATCCTAATGATGTTTACAGATTTTGGGATTTGTAGAGAACATGAGTTTCTTCAAATGCCCACATTGTGGTGAACCCTCATTCATTTTTGGGAAAGGAGGAGCTAGAAATGCAGCTGCTTCAATGGGTCACAACTTTCTTGGTGAGGTATGCCAACTTTTTTATTTATTTACTTTGGACATGATGAGCGCAATCTCTTGATGTTCCAGTTGATTTGTAACTAGTAATTCACTTCAATTTACATTATGATGTTTCAGATACCGTTAGAAGTGGACGTCAGAAAAGGTTCTGATGAAGGCATCCCTGTAGTGATTTCAGCACCTGATTCTGCGATCTCCAAAGCATATGGTGATACAGCACAAAATGTTGTCAACAAACTTGAGGAATTGGCAAAGGAACCATCTCTCCATCCAGAGATTAATCTGTAAAAACTTTGGTAGAAGAACAATCTCCCCTCCCCCCCATTTACTATGATCTAGTAGCCATCAAATAGTTTTTCTTGATTTTGTTACTTACTTGGTGCTTATATAGTATGCTAATTTTAATCTCTCTTTTCCTTTTCGTTGTATGAATAAGTCGATGTATTCTAGAAATAGGGCATAGGGAAAAGCTCAGAGCAATTTGCTCCAGATCTCAGCCAGTGGTTCTCTTCCTCTGCAGATTGTTTAGCTACACTGACACAACATTTTGATAAGCGAGTGAAACAATTGGGGGTATGCATCCACCTATCCTGACATCATTCCAGATGCTGTAGCCAAACTATAGACATTAATTTTAAGTTTTCTTGAAGATATAGCACTGATGAGAATTCATTAATTCTTGAATGATTACAAAAAAGCTATCCATTTACCTAGTCATGAAATACCAGGTTGTGATAAGTCGTTGGGGAGGATTACTTTAAGAATTCCATAACCCAGAAAAACTTGCAGCTCAAGAATACCATATCTTGTGTCCTTTCTGTGTTTGCACCTTCGCTCACAAAAGATTGATTTGTGGTGCCGAGCTTATTGCAACACAGAATTGTTCTAGAATTTCTCGACTGGATTAGCAACCTGTTACTTCAAAATGACCTCAGATAGCATATATTCTCATCCAGAAAAAGAAAACTAGAAGGTGCATCTAGCGTATATACCTCTCCAAAGGTTCGTTTATTAGCGCGAAGCACCGTGTTAAAAACATGTATTTTTTTTTTATCAAGAGATTCAAAGGATTATTTTCTGGGAAGCAGATATATTTCGTGTAGTTATTGTACATTGGATTGGCATATGTTCAAAACTGAATATAAAGAGTTTTATTTCTGTTGGATATTTGAGAGTGTGTAGTAAAAAATTGATAGAAATATATTAAAATAATATATATTTTTTAAAAAATTAATGTATTAAAACGATTTAAAAATATTTAAAAAAATAATTTTTTTTAAAAAAATGGTTTGATGGAACTTCTAAAGACACTCTAGAAAGAATAAAGCTATCTTTATTTTTTTATAATGTTGAAAAAAATAATAAAAAGAAAAGAAAACTATCGTACATTTGAGAGATCAATATATTTATTTTTCTGATGGTAAAAAAATATTTATTTTTCTAATTTCCATAAAAGAAAAAACTTCTTCGAATTCGAGATATCAAGAAGGAAAAAAAAGAAATCTTATCCTTGCAAGAGAAAGGAAATAGAAAGGTCTGAACTTAAAAGTTGATCAAAGATTTCCTCCCAAAATCCCCACCCAAACAACACTTGACGAAAAAAGTTGCAGCGGTCTCCACTCTCCACTTGACCACTCCCTTCCCTACAACTAGAGGCAAATCCATTCCTCTCAGTTTCCTTCCATTTCCCTCCTCTCATTTCCGTTACTTTCCTATCTTCTCTTCACTCTCAATCTCCTTCCCGTTCCGCCCCTGAATGCATAACTACACCGTAACTCTCAAATCTCCACTCCCTTACCATGCACCTCCTTCCCACCCTATCTTCTCTCTCCCTCTTAACCCTAGACAGTTTGTCCTCCCTTTATCCCCTCAAAAAACTGGAGGATCCATCTACCACAACCCCGTTTTCATCTGTAAAGGAACCCAACTATCCGTCCCCAGTCATGGCTCTGCTTCGCTTGGACCTTCAAACGGGAACGGTGCTGCCGTTCACGACTGGAAAGTGAGGAGTGTTGGTATCGAAAACATTGATGTTGCCACCCTGGGAAATCTCTGTGTTGATATTGTTCTTAATGTTCCAAAATTGCCCCCTCGTTCTCGTGAGGCTAGTTTTGCTTATATGCAAGAGCTGTCCAAATCCCCTCCTGATAAGGTTTGCTCTTCCTTTAACTGATTTCAGTTGTTTAACTTTTTGAAATTATTAGTAACGAAGATAAATTACATTGAAAAACATGAAATTGGAGTGTTGTATTTATGACCCTGTTGTTAATATTAGCTTTTAATTTGAATTTTTGATTGATAATTATGGTTTCAGCAGAAATTTAATCAGTATAATTGAAAATCTATGAAGTTTAATTCTCGCATCAGTGACCCTTTTATTTGTTTTAGCTGTTCATCTGTTTTTGGATTGGTTTTTATGTGATTTTTGCAAGTTCAGATGCTGATTTTAGTATTTAATTTGTGGAGATGATTGGTGTAAAAAACAAATGACAAGGAAAATAAATAAAGTTATGTTTGTGTTGATTAATGTTATTTTTGAAGAATTTCAATCGGTATTTGACTCATTATCTTACTAATAAAAGGCAATTACATTACTGACCACTTGTCTGTGTTGGTTGTTAGTTTGTTTTTAAAGTAATTTGTGCCGTGTTCCTTTTTGCAAGTAGAAATACTGGGAAGCTGGAGGTAACTGCAATATGGCTATAGCAGCTGCAAGATTGGGACTTCATTGCGCCACGATAGGTCACGTGGGTGATGAAATATATGGGCAGTTTTTGCTTGATGTGCTTCGTGAGGAGGGGATTAGTATGGTTGGGATGAGTGAAGATGGTGATATTGTTGATAGTTCTAATGCTTCATATGAGACCCTTTTGTGTTGGGTTCTTGTTGACCCTTTGCAAAGACATGGATTTTGTAGGTAAATGTTTTCCTGGACGTGTAGAATTAGATTACAATATTGAAAAAAAAAAAAGAATAAAAAATTAGGTTGCTATTATCTTTTTGTGCTCAACAGGATCATCTTTATGTGGCTTTTGTTGTTTTCAGTCGAGCAGATTTCTGCGAGGACCCTGCATTTAGCTGGATGACTAAATTAACAGAAGAAGTAAAGATGGCTATTAAACAGTCAAAGATCCTGTTCTGTAATGGTTATGGATTTGATGAGCTTTCCCCAGCTCTGATAATGTTAGCTCTAGATTATGCTGTTGAAGTTGGAACATCTGTTTTCTTTGATCCTGGACCACGTGGAAAGAGTCTTTTGACTGGAACACCTGAAGAACGACAGGCTTTAAGCCATTTGTTGAAGATGAGTGATGTTCTTCTTCTAACATCTGATGAGGTTTGACCAAGAACTTTCTTAGAATGTTTTAAGATTAGCTTCAGTTCTCAGCAAAATGCAATCCCTTTAATCTCCAATCAAAAGTTCAAAACTAGTCCAATATTGAAAACAATTCTGAAAGTAGTAATAATGACAATAATAAATACATAAGATAAGATTAACTTGTGTTTTTGTTTATATCCCTTGCATACTGTGATTGGCACATGTGTATACCTAGAGTTTACAAAATAATAGAGAGTTTTGTCGAGCATGGAAAATTTGGAAAGACAATTTTTTAGAATATTCTTTTGATGTCTAACATTTAACTTAAATATGAAATACTGTATAGAGATTAATTCAGAGTTGTGGATGAGTTAGCCTGGATCTTGCAATGAAAATTGGTCAATGTGTAAACTATTCTTCAAAAAATTTCATTTGTTGAAGTATAAACTGATTGTTAAATGAATTTGTTTTATTAAGCACTTTCCATCTGTCCTTATAAGTGTTTGAAGTTCAATGCTAGCATAGATTCTTACTGCGTGATTGTCATCAATAACTTTCGCCTTGTTCTTTGGATATGCTGTCAATTACAGATTGCTGCTTACTTCTATAGAACCAATTAAGTACTGAAATCCTTCATGGCTCATGAATACTTGTTCATGGATACACAACATGACTAAAAAGCTCCAAACAGCATCATCAATGTGTTTTATCCACGAATTAGAATATTAGTTTTAGATTTTTCCTTGGCCATTATACGCCAGGAGTTCTTTCTTTTTTGGTTTGTCTTGGAGCTTTTTATGGCTGTTACAAGTAGTTTGTTAAACTTCACTTGTATAGCAATTAACTCGTCTTTCATTTGTGCTCTGAGTTTGAATTCTTTAAGCTGTTTGCATCGTGCTGTTCTGATTTAGTTCGCATACATTAATTATCTGACAGGCTGAGTCATTGACTGGAATAGGAAACCCAATACTGGCAGGGCAAGAATTGCTTAAAAATGGGATACGCACAAAATGGGTGATCATTAAAATGGGTTCGAGGGGCTCGATTCTAGTTACCATGTCAAGTATATCCTGTGCACCTGCATTCAAGGTATGATATTCCTGACCTTTTCATAGAGTCATTTGAAGGTGCAACTCTATTGTATTTCCTTGAAACCATGCGCCTTTATTCTCCCGTAGAATGCCTTAGTTTTAGGATGTTTTTAGTGCATCAAATTTGAACATGTTCATTGTTAATTTCCACCATTTACTGCCTCATTTTGCTTGCTGGACATTGCCAAAGCCTTTCGGCTTTCAAAACCTGAGAGGAAGCGAAACCAAGAGCATGGCAAGTAGTAAAGAGTCTTTTTTCTGATCATCTTTTATTTTTCTTTTTCTTTTTTTAATTTAGGCCATGTAAGTTTTGCTTTTATACACTTGTGAATAATTCACACTCAAGCTTCCCATAGCTAAGCTCTTGTTTCTACCCATATATCTTGAAAAGTGGAAAATAAGATTTTGATTGATATTCTTAGTGGACACTGGACAGTCCAAAATTTTGATTGGTATTCTAAAATGTGATCAGGTGAATGTCATTGACACTGTTGGATGTGGAGATAGTTTCGTAGCTGCTATTGCATTTGGTTATATCCATAATATACCATTGGTAAATACATTAGCAATTGCAAATGCAGTAGGTGCTGCAACTGCCATGGGCTGTGGCGCTGGCCGTAATGTGGCTACCTTGGAGAAAGTAATTGAACTCATGAGAGCATCAAATATCAATGAGGATGATGAATTCTGGAATGAACTAGTAAAAGATATGGATACTGGAGAAATCACGTTTCTGTCAAAAATGGTCATAAATGGAAGGAACAATCAAGTAAACCATGTCGCTCTACAAAAAGTGGTTTCTGAACTGCTCCCAAAGCTCGAAGATAATAGGTTAGAGGGAAAAGTGGCTTCTTGATGGATACAGTAGAATGCAGGTATCACTTGATGGATGCAATAGAATGCAGGTGTTTAGAATCAATTTGATTTTTGAGGTACTAATTAATTTTGTTGGTTTAGTGTGCTCAATTTCACTGGCAGTTTTGCTTGCCATGTAATCGATTGCCATAAGTAATACAACAGAGTTCATCTTTGGTGGAACAAGGATGAGATACTTGCCAAGAAAAGTTCCATTCCAATCAAAGAATCAGCAGAAGTCATATTTTTCCGCTTCTGGATCATTTAGAAACCTTTTGGAAACGCAGTGCAAACCGTGTTTTCAAAAATAAATTTATTTATTTATTTATTTTTGCTAAAATTTAATATGGTTTGTATGTTTTGGATCGTTTTGATGTGCTGATGTCAAAAATAATTTTTAAAAAATAAAAAAATATCATTGGCATGCATTTCAGCACGAAAAGTTATTTGGAAAGCAATCGCTACCACACTGCCAAACACACTCTTATCATATTAACATGATGGTTGCACGTTGACATCCCAGAGAGTTGTGCTTTTGAACCGGGTGTCTCCGAACAACTATTCTTGCAATCCTATGCTCAAGAAGATGTTCCAATTCTTTGCACCATTGCAACATGATTACTTCTGTAGCAGGTATTATAATATGATTTTTATTCTCTATAAAAGAGATTGATTTCTCTTGCACCATAATAAGTTTTTGTTAGCGCCAAGAAAACACTAAGCTCCAGTGATTGCAAATTGTCGAAGTTGCGTCCCAAGTCTATAATGAAATGAAATGATTTCAGGAAAAAGGTCCGAGCATTAGCATATTTTCTTGCATGCTTAGTAACTGAGGGTGAGTTCCAGGAGGATGTGGCCTGTGGACGATGATAAAGTGATCTATGTATGTAATGATAGTATGTGGAGGAGCCTTAGTATAATAATATGAGTGAGAGACCCCGTGCAGGATTACTAGTTTCCATAATACCCCACCTTTTTTAGCTTCTTGCCGTGCCGATTTGACACTATAATTATTCAGCATTTATACGAAGCCGCCATTGCCAGTAACTCGTATTTGGAACTTATTTTTTACGTGTTATAAATTATAATCATGATTTACAGTATAAAGATCGTATAAGAAAATCGGTGATTGGGATCAGGAGCTGCAATGGGCAAAAATTCACCTGCGGAACAAAACTTGTCTCTCCATTTTGCTTAGGCTCTCTTGGCGCTCCTATGTTTACCATGTTTCCACTGAAAGAAAATGTTTTCAGGGCAACTGGAAGTGTTGTCACTTCTAAATGCTCTGTTGTTAATTAGTGTCTATTCGTTTTAAAGCCTTAATTTTGCTGCTTCTGCCAGACCTGGAGAGTACTACAGCGTTTTTTACTTGACTTTTTTCATATTTTTTCTGCCGGACCTTGTTATTTCTCATCTTAGACTGCGTTCTTTTACGCAACCTTCTTGCCCTGTGGCGCATTTTGTTTCTGTGGTGTAAAAATATTTTAATTTATTTTTTTATTTCAAATTATTTTTTTTATATAATTTTAGATTATTTTTTATATTAAAATTAAATTTAAAAAAATATGTATATTTTAATATATTTTGAAATAAATATTTTAAAAAGCATATCATAGTATAAACTCAGCCGTTTGGGAAAGTGAAAATATCATTTTTTGTGTTTTTTTTTTTCAATCACAATTTAAAGAGGAATTTCGCCATGATGCTGCTCCTGCTCTGCATTTCTACATGGCTGCATCACCTTCACCAATCAAATTGATGGGATGGGATTTGGAATTCAGTTAATTAGATTTTTTGGGCCCCCAATGTTATCGAAGAACGATACTAATTAGAATTACAATATTGCCGAAGACATCTACCTCGTTGCATTCATTTTGTAATAATCTCTTTTTACTCATGTATAATTTCTTTTTCTTGGTTTGAGAATTGAGAGTTACTAATCATCTTTTTCTAGTATTTTTTAAAAAAAAACAAAATTATTTTTCAAATTGATTGATGCTGCGGGTAGAATGGAATCAATCATTACACAGAGAGACGAAAGGAAAGCCCTGGTCTCATCTTTCTATCCCACTAGAGAATCGAAGTTCACCTTGCTTGATTTACGGCCTACTGAGTCCAAAAAACCATTCCAAAATTGATTCAAAAAAGCTAGAAAAATCCAAAAATATATTTAAGGAGCTCGAGTCCAACTCTTAAAGGTGTAGGCTTGGGCAACATCCCGAGCCCATGCACTCAGCATAGGCATCCGCCTATGCAGGGCATGCTGGCACCCCAGCCCCAACTGGTGCAGGGCATGTGCCCACCACCTGGTTGGGCGTGGCATGCAAGGTGCTGGGCATGCATCCCAGCATTTTCCTGGGTTCGGATGCGTTTTCTAAGTTAAATATGCTTGGGTTCAGGCACACTTGCTAAGGGTTTTTTTTTTTTTTTTGGAGACATGATGCAATTCCTTCAATATTTTTTACTTATTTTATACGTATTATTTTAAATAAATTATAATATAATTTAAAATATCACAATGTTAAAATTATATTTCAACCCTTCATATCCATAAAAAAAACAAGATTCATAAATTATAAATTCATCATGAATCCTTCAAACTCAAAGGTTACAATCTCTTTATTCTTAACATTTTCAGCATATATATTTTCAGATTCTATCCTTTTAAAATATCATCATACTTTTTTTAAAAAAATTATTAACTTTGTCATTGGAAAGTCTCCACGTTTATTAAAGAAGAGCTTTTTGTAGGTATCAACCAGGCACCACCTGCTACTATTAATTACCTGAGCTTTTCATGTCAAGACAACATATACATTGATTAAGAAGAATGAATTAAATTACTAAAACAGAGAGATTAACTAATTATCTAATATATCAACTTTATTTCTAAATAATTTTGATTTTCAGAACCATCACATAAGTTTTATTTCTAAGCATTTTAAATTTTAGAACCCACCACAACCTCAATTAAAATTTATATTTTGTTTACCAGGAAAAACAAAATGCGAAAGCACATGGATTAAGAGCAACGCAGACATTTTTGAACCCTCCTAGCCAGCATGTAGAAACCATATATATTTATATATAACCACACGATTTTCATAATTAAGAGTCATAGCTTGGTAAAGTAACATTCAAGTCAAATAACTCAAGCTCCTGCAGGCATAATTTTAACTAGTAATCCTTACATTTTGGTGCCAGCTGCCTGTGCTTGGACTTTTCTCTTGATGAGTGATTTTTTCGCCCTTATGGATCTAATTATGAGATCAAAGCTTACAGCATGAGACTTCACCCCGAAAAGAAAACATGCACCACAATGTTGCTGACAAATCTCGACTAAAAAACTGCCTATCTCTCGGTTTGAGACAAAATATTAAAGTAAAAAGCTCGTAGTGTAACACCAGATTATTTGACTGTTCAAACGATATTGTCAAGTGTGAGTGTGAATGTGTTCATATTGGCGTATCCAATAAATATGGCATGAAATATAGCTGCCGCTTGCCGCTGGGCAAATTGGAAAATGGAAACCGTGGCAAATATTTCAAAGCAGCTTCGTACTAGATGATGCCATGTATCTATAATATCTCATGTGTACGGTCACATCGTCGTACTTTACAGAACTCAATGCTTTGAACTCGTAAATTACGTTTTGCTGACAAACTAGACAGGGTATTAGTCGCTAAAGTTGAATTTCCTATCACATTCAAGCTTAACAAACAAAAAGACAGGCAGATGTCTTGACTTGTGAGTTGGGCTTTCTAAAGAAAGCAATTGAAGAGGAAGACCTGGCCTTTTGTGCTGTCTTGGGCTACTCTGCTTGCTGTCTGTTGTTTTGTTTCGAACCTGTACTGTATTCCACACTTTGTTAGAGATGGTTTGCTCATTTCTCGAAGTTCTGTCAAAACAAGCAGCTCATGGCTTGAAAAGCACATCAACAACCAAATCATGACCTCTACTCCAATGAGTTCCTTGTTGAAACAACGCACTCTAAACAGCAATTTGCACCAACTGGCTGTTTTAAGCTAAATCCAGATCTTTGTGAGCAACAAGAAACCTATCTGTGCAGAGGGACCTACTCATTAGTTGTACTTCTCGTGAATTATTTCATAATAATTATTGCTGGCCTAAGTATGCGACACCCTGCCGAGTAAAAGGGAAAGATGCAACCCTGCTTTCAACAGGCACCATTGTAGAAATGTTCTCAATTGTGAACAAGAAATACATGACACCTTACCTTTTGAGAACATGAATGCTTGAAATGTAGAAACAGAAGTCTATTACAAAAAGAGGCTTTGACTTTTTAATGTAATTAATCTGTACAGAGCCAATGATTCCCGTTGCTTTTTTATTAGCTCTCACTCTAATGTGTTTTAGGGCGATAGATTTATCAATCAATTGTCGTTTAAAGGTACATTATTATCAACTTTATTATTCTGTCATCATTTCCAACAATAAGGGGCCCCAAAAGGCCTATTTTGACTCCACATTTTGCATCTAAGACTGTACGTTTTTCTTCATGATAGATAGATTTATGGGCCAAGAATCGTTTGGCTGTATGTAGGAGGTGTCTCTTATTGATGCTGAATTCTATGATGGAACTACGCAAGGACGACTACTGTCCACAGTAATATAGGGTAGGGTACCTTAGCTGGATCTCATAATTGTTACTAACTTGTCCGGCTTTGCTACATGATCTCTAGCTACTTAAAAGTGGGATCGAACATGAGATACAGGGATTTTTATATGCTTTAACTGTGAACAGGACATGTTATCTACCGAATTGTGATGAACCGCAAAATATCGATGACAATTAAAAGAAACTAGGAGCATATCACCAATGCATTTTGTGTGTGGACACAACTTGGCTTGCCATTATCTGCTTTAAAGATTAGCAGTAGCCTTTCACAGTCTGGCGCCAGCAACATAAGGTTGATTGAATGAATTCAGCTTTTGGAATAAAGGAAGATTTGCTGAAAAGAATTGCTTTGATATCTAGTCCCAGAAACAAGAACTGAGGGGGCTTGTCCAACTTTTCTCAAACTGAGATTACACACTTTGATCACATGTACAGGATGCTGCCAAGTTCCCTTGTCATAAAAAGAAGTGTTATAATAACATGGTTATAGTTTGGCACCTCTTTTCTGCTTCAGAAGTAATTAAAGCACCACAGGCTTCCCAAATTCAACATTTTAGAGAAGACAAACAAACTAATTTCTGCAAATTAAAGTCTAACTTAATCAATTACCGATCGATGAAGCTCAGGTCTTTTTTTTTTTGGTGGAATCAAGTTAAAGTTCGCCAGTCAATACTTCATGTTCTAATAATCATTCTTTGATTCCTTTGCGTATATCGTAGGTAACTGATGATGAAATATATGCTCCCAGCTCTAGCAATATGCTCTGAAGTTCAATTATTCAAAGTAATATGCTAAATAGACTGCTTTATTTGGCAACAAAATTCAAGCTGTCGGTTGAAACATTGGGTTTTATCTTTACTCGTCACTTTATAAAAAGCAACTTTACCTGCAGCTACCTTGGGAGAATTTCAAACCTGCTAGTCTTTTACATATTCATGGATTAATTAGTCATATGCATATATACCCCTTTATGCAACAAATTAATTAGTGACTGATCAGTACTGTGATTTAACTAGTTAGTGACTTGGTTTTCCACTTTCTTTTGTCCATTTCTCTTTCTTCTTTTATTTATTTTTTGTTGTTGACCAAAGATTACATCTTTAAGCAGTTCAGGCCAATCCGTGTTGGACTTGGGACTTAAGCTTGGCATCGTACAAGCTCCATATGCCATCATTTATGAAGGTTCTCCACCTCCCACCTTCCCTTTACCTTAGTGGCAAGCAAAAGACATGTTCCTTACTTGGCATGAACACAAGGGTCAAGGTCTTGCAAGCAAGACTCTCTAAGACTAATCAGCTCCATTAATCACGGATATCTAACTAAAATCATGTTTTGTTTTAGCAGGTACATGGCTGCGAAGTACAGTTCGATTATATAAGAAAAATGTCCCTTGCGTATTAATGAACATTAAACAACACGAGTCCTTCTATGGTGCCTTGGTTTTTTTTTCTTTTTTCGGCTGCAGGTGACTCTGGTTAAAATTAAAGGCACTGTCTTTTGCGTGTATTAAATGTTCTGGACTATATATGACCAAATCTATTTCGAGAAATCAGTGTACAGTAAGTACCATTGGAAAAATGACATCAATTTCGTTGTAGGATTTTCCTAAGCTGACAATCCTTGATGATCCGATGTTTTTAATGGGATAAGCTAGACGGTCAAAACGCTTTGTTTACTGAATCGGTTTGAAAGGAAGCTGTTGAATACTTGAATACACAGACCCCATATTGGTGTCGGAACCCTAAAAGAGGCTGTTTGGGTTGACCTCATCATCGAATGCACACACTTACTGTTAAGACAGAAATATTAATTATCATGTTCGAGAAAAAAGAGTAATTAAAGTTAACTCACTTCTGCCCAAAAACACGTTTACCTACGTGTGAAAAGCTTGGTTAGGGGTAGTGTAGAAAGTGGATTCCAACTCCATGTCATGTGACTCAAGCTCGAATATCTTTATCATCCCTACGTATATAAGGACCCCATGAAAAAAATAATGCATGGCCAAATCAGAAACTCCATGATTTGTCTCTCTCCCCCTCACCCCATCTCTCCCTCTCGCGTATTAACTGTTGAGGGGATTGTCGTCTGGTTCGATGTCATTCATGAGAAGCTCAAACATAAACGTAATATTGAATGATTTCGGACCAGGCTTCATTCCCCCCAACAATGTTTGATTAGCGTTCACAGAATGGATTGAGGTTTTATTTATGCAAAGCACGCATGATGGTCTTCCTGTCTTTGATCTCTCTGGTCCATTGTAATTAATTTCTTATCATGTTTTTCCTTGACTGAGCATATGTTTTATGTAACAGGGTTTAATTCAATCTTCTCCATGGTAGTCCTCGGTTAGATTCAGATAAGGGATCCTGCAAGTAAATTAAGGTTGGTGTTTTATTGTCTCGATCGATAATAGTATTTAATTTTGCACGAACTATTTTTGTGTTTTTCTTTTCCTCCGATGAAGAGAACACACCTCAATGCTAATTCAGCAATCAGAGGCGGCAGTACTTGGTATGATTTCAGTTCCAATCTCTTGTTCATGTCTCAACATGATTGTATCTTAGAGAATATATTTTCTTTGTATGCGATATATATTTCAGGAACCAGGGGAGCAAGAAGAAGAAAGTATCCAAATTTAGTTTCCAAGCTTTTTTGCCTCGTTTAGTTTCATATGATCTTCAGCGGCATCACCATTAACTTCTCATTTGTACCAGGTGGGTCAGATATATTAACTCTTGTGGGTCAACTTTAATAAATAAAATTAGAACTACCATAACTGGGATCAGATTTACATGTGAAGCTCATTATTTCTGGTGGGTCAGATTTGTTTGATATTGTTGTCATGTACATGTATATATGCGTGTGTTTGTGAAGAGCAACTGCAGCTTCATGTAAGGATTGGCAATGGATATCCATTTCAATGTGTACAAAATTTATGTATTCATACCTTATTTATCAATATCAATATCGGATCTGACAATATTCATTATGGATCGGATCGGTTCGGACAATATTCATCGAGTTGGGATAAGATATTACACTATCCCTAACTCCATGGGCGCTTTAATCACGAGGATTGTAATGAAAAAAGAATCAAATCATGTACAAAGTCTAAAAATTAATTAGGGAAGGTGAACAAGCAGTTGTATTGTACGTACTGCTAATTAATTACATGATATCACGATATAATTGATGATTAATGAGTTCAGCTTGGTATCCATGCTAGCTCTGATCCTCTTCTAAAGATCACATGTTAATTTGAGGCCCTTCTTTATAGGGAAAAAGAAGAAGAAGCATGATGTGACGATAATATCATGTTTGTTAGTGTAGAAATAACATCTTTTGTTGGGATTCTCATGTTGAAAGCAGAAAAAAATTGAAATTGAAAGATTCGAAGCAATCGAAGAACTGCTTGGTGCGATGTGAAAGGGATGGAAAAGGGAGATGAAAGGGGGAAAAAGTTCAATTAGTTGATGATAACCTGTAGAGAATCTGCTCTGCTTATGCGCTACGTACCAAAATTGTGATGCAACTCCTTTTCCATGCATCAATATTGAAGGGCTCCTACTTGCTTAAAGTCTAGGGTTAGGGTTACCAAAGAACAAAAATTTATCTCTTTACCTTTCTTTTTATTATTATTATTATTATCGTCCCTGTAACATTTTTCTCCAACTAATTTTTTCCAGAAATTTCTTCGCATGTCCCATAGGATGGCCGAGATGGGTTAGAGTTGAGAAATCATGGCAAAGCACCCCATCTTTTAAACGAGTACAAGGCAGGGATGGAGAGAAATTTGAGAATATATATTGCATCTTGAAGTCATTAATTAATTAGACAAGCAAAAAAAAAAAAACAGATTTAATAAATATATGATGGTTATTTTTTTCTCATGAATGTAAGAGGATTTTAATTCATATAATTAAGATATGTAAATTGGTTTTTTATGTGTGTTCTATCTCTCTTTTGTATTATAAATATATCTAATAGTCATGGCTTGAGTATCATTAAATTTCTCAATTAAATTTTATTATTATTATTATTAACATGGGTGTCCGGATCAGCTTGCGCGTATTTTGACTAATCTTATGAGCCCTGAAGTTAACGACCATGTAAGTCTCCAGTGGCCTCTCAACTAAAATTTTTATATCTTAATTTTGGAGCTTTTGATCTTAATTTATTTTCTAAAAATAATTTGTTCTTTTATTTTATGTTTCGATTTTATTACATAACATAAATATAATGATTAATGATTCAAATTATATATATTTCATCGTAAATCTTAAAACTTAAAAGATTTTGATGTAAGTTGATACATGCATATTCATCCATTGGATATTGGTTGAAATGAATTAAGGATGTAAATGATACATGATTCAACTACTATATTATCATAAACTTTTAATTAATTTAAGGGGGTTTGATAAATATTGATGAATTATTCCTTATCCCTTTTTCTAGTTTCACTTCTTAATAAATAAAAAATATTCAATACACCTCTTAAATCAAATTAATTAAGCTTGCAATATGAACTTTTAATTAGTTTAAATAAAAATAACATATAAAAAGCAAATATATGATAAGAAATCTTGATTTAAAGTTTCCAATTTAAAAAAGTTATCATGTTAAATAGCTTTCATATTTAACATAATATAATTAGCTAATAACTTAACTCTTGTGTTAGCATGGTGTTTGACATTACCATTCAATTATATTTTGAATTATTTTTTTATTTTTGTATCATTTTAATAAACTGATATTAAAAAAAATAATTTTAATATATATAAAGATTAAAAAAAAACACTTCAAAAGACACTACATCAAGTGTTCAATCAATGGAGTAATTATTAATTCTTATGATTTTAGCATTATACATGGATATGGACAAAATCTTTAAATGTGACTTAGTTTAGGCAAAGACGCAATGTCACGTGACTTGCATCTTAAAGTGATAAACGGAGTAACAATTCTCTTACTCCTTTTTTGACTTGGGTGCAATGATGCTTGAAAAAGCATTCAACAACTAACACAAGAAACCATTCAAACTAGTGACTTTTTTTTTTCATGGAAAAAGATAGAGACTTTAGGGCAACACGATCACATATCTAGGAGACCCACTGGAGAGCTCGATCGGCTTCCCCAAATCATCTTCATTTAGAACAAAATCTACCATAAAACAGAATTATCATTCCATGATTAATGCAACTCTAACCTCGTAAGCACTAAGGTGCATATCCAACATCTTGGCTTCCATTTATATATATATATATATATATATATATAGAGGGAGAGAGAGAGAGTTGTCTTGTAAGGCCTTGAATAATTTCGGCAAAAGGTTGGCAACAGGCAATCATGGAGAAAAAATCTACAGGGCCCTCGGGATTGATTTTGTCACGTACGTAGTGAACATGCAACTTCACGAAGCAGGTAGAGAGGCCAGATGTAAAGGCAATTACCATTCCTCTCTGGTCGGTACAATAGTAAATTCCTCCCATTGAAACAGCATGAACTCTTGTGATCTAATTCGTATTCCAAAAACTTACTCAAGGATTCATGGTTTTTTCTCAGCTGATCATCCAAGCATAAACCTAGATCAGAGAATACTGAATTCAGCTAGCATGCCAAGCACAACCGTGAGGGAAGGTAGTGGGGGGAAATATTCGAGGATGTGGGTCATGTATACTGGCATCTGATTATTAAATGCTACTTTTGTGATCATTGTCAGAACAACTTTAATTCCTGAAATGACAAGAAAAGGTCTTTAAATGATTTGGATCCAAAATTCATTGGAAAGAGAGTGGGAAAGGAAGAGAGGGATATAGGCAGTTAGGCAAGCAGGTTAGGCTCAGATTCTTTTGAAGATTTTGCATGTCCCCTTGTGTTGCCAATTTTCATCCCATCAGAATAACTTGAAAGAAAACTGTTACCTTCTCATGTGAGCTTAACATGTGTGAACACCACCAATCCATCTCCTGTTCGTTGTCAAGAGGTGCCAACTGTTTCGGGTTGGAATAAGTCCCAAGTTTCACTTCATTACTCTTCCATTGGTGTCACTCTCGAAACCAAAACTGAATAATTTTCTAACAGTTCCCCCTCTCCTGTAACATGAGTTGGTATTTCTACGCTCAGCAATCACCATACAGTGCACTGAATAATATTCAAATAAGAGACTGACCACCAAAATCGTTATACCTAATCCAAAAAAGTGTGGTTAACTGGGAATCATGCATCACATGAAAAAGAAGAAGAGGGGACACCATCAAAGGTCGACTTTTGATAATCGTGGTCCTTCAAAACATCCCCCGTTTGATGTATGATGAGTTGCCTAACATGACCTTATAACATGATCTCATCCTCCCATGGTCCAAAAACTTAAACTCCACGTTACTAATAGTTCTCTCCTCAAGTCCTTGTATGAAAAGGATCTCTCTTACTCCTATCCAATATAGGATTGTAGCTTCACATAGGATCGTAAGCTAAATCCAAACGATATCTCCTTGGAACCAAACAAATTCCAATGACTATATAGAGAGTTGCATAATCCAATGGAGTGACATGTACGTGTGTTCATTCTCTGTTACTGCTCCCTGTTACCAGCTTCAACCAGACCAAAACATCAATTGATGCTCCGATAACTTGTAGAAACTCTCTCTTGAATTTCTTCATGAATTTGACATATCAGAGCCAACACCGTCTAACAGTAAAATCTAACAATAACCTCTCAGCATGAAGAAATCACTGTCTTATAGAAGTATTATGTGTGATTTTTACAACTAGCCAGAGTGGTGTAAAAAAATGCAATTCAAGAATCAGTTGCAGAATTGGTAATCAACAGCCCAATAATCCAACGATCAATAAATCACTTAATAATGCCATGTGATTAAAATGCATCCTTCAAAAGCAACATTTTTTACTCCTTGGTGTTTTCAGTGAGCTCTGTCTGAATGCTCCAAAAATTCTCATCAAAATGCACTCATATTCACTGACATAGTTGATGTCACGTGGCATAAGAGGTACAGTGGTTGTTAGCATCTCCATGCATCTGTTCATGTTGCCAAGCGATTATTTTTGGTAAGAAGAAAATTGATTTCCAGCAACATTATAGATTATTGCAAAATCCCCAAGCTTGAAAGGTCTGTGACCTACCTCAAACTAGCATGATACTTACTCCATCTAAAAATTTGTGGTGTAAAGAAGAAATGCCAGCTGTGCATGTCCAGGCTTCAACTTCTGTTATGATTAAACATCTCAGTTCAAGGGATTCAGTGCCAGCCATGATATAAATCAGAACTTGAAGCCGCGCCTCAATAGTTCAAATTCCTCTCTGATAAACTTCACCAAATTTACCCCATCATGGAAGCTTTCACAAATAATTCAATCAGATGGAACGGCAGCGGCAGGCCATGGTTCTGTAAGTCTACTAAAGTTTTCTTCAGCCAAATGACAACTAGCATTAATCATGTCAACTTCTGTATTAGCTCTTGAGTAGTAAATGAAGGAAGCAATTTTACACATCCATGGTAGTTTTCATCCTTTGAGAGTAAGTCCATCACTTTTAAGACTGTGGATGCATCCATCACTTTTAAGACTGTGGATGCATCTGGTGACAGGTTTCTTGCTTTCATCTTATGAAGAAATTCGGCTACCTTTCATGTCTCATTATTTTGGAAGAAACCAGCATGAGTGTATTAAAGGTGACCTGACCACATTTGGAGTACAACTTTTGTCCTCCAACTCCACTAACAGGTCCTTGGCCCTTTCCATTTGGCCTTCTGTACAAAGTCCATGTATCATGATAGCGTATGTTACAACAGCAGGCTTTAAACCTTTATTAGGCATTCTGTAAAATAGGTCCCAAGCAGTTGCAAGCTTCCCTATTTTGCATAAGCAATTAATAAGGCAGTTAAGGATTTCAATGCTCGATTCAAACTTACAATTTTCTAAACTATGAAACAGGCTCACTGCCTCTGAAAAACAATTGTTCTTGCAAAGCCCATCCAGATAAACATTATATGTCGTCACATTAGGTACCAGGTCATGAAGTCGCAGCTTCAGAGCATTTCAAACCTTACCTGCAAAGTATTGTATTTGATAATTATTGGTCTAATCCCTTCATCACGCATTTCCCTTTAAAGGCGCATAGCTTCATCTACCTTCCGATTTTTGCAGTACCCATTTATCAAAGAATTATTGCTGACAACATTACGTTTACGCCCCTTATTTACAACAGAAACAAAGAATCCCTCCCATCATCAATCATGCCAGCCAAAAAGTAGATGGAATAAGCACAATCATCAGGTTCTGTACCTCTCTGAACCATAAGTTCAAACAATTCATGTACTTCTTTCATCTTCATGGGCTTGCAAAGCATATCTGCCAGCACATTGAATGTCACCACATTAGGCCACACACCTTAATCCATCATCTCAACAAACAAACCTTTATCCTCCCGCTCATCCATAGAACACAAATAATGCATCAGAGAGCTTTACACGACCACATCAGGACAAATCCCTCTACCCTTCATTTGCGGAAAAAGCTCTTTTGCTTCTCCAATAAGTCATCCTTACAAAGACCATCAATCGTACTGCCATGACAAACTAAATTAGGCCACAATAAATACCAACTTAACCATTCCCACTAAGCATTTATTCATGTAACTTAAGAGCAACACTCGTATTTCCAGTTCAACACAACCCATTAATCAAAATTTCATAAGTAACCACATTAGGCCAACAACCGAACAAACCCATTTTCTTAAACAACCCAACAGCCTCACCAATTTTATCATCCACACACAAACCCTTAATCATAGAACTAAAAGTCACAGCATTTGGCCTAAAACCCCTCCCAAAAACTAAAAGACCATCACTAGCCCTCTTTACATTACAAAAACAATTAATCAAAGTATTCAATGTAATAAAATCTGTCAAAAACTCAACTGAGTCCATTCTTTACAAAATGAAATGACATCAAAGTAAAAAAAAAAATACCAAGTGAACCTACCAAAAGATTGAATGATGACATTGAAGAAGTGGGGTGCGTGTTAATCATGTGATCAAAAAAGTTAACTGCTTCATTGAGAGTGAACTTACCTGACTTGCAGTTTTTCTTGAGGAGTTTTTGAAGTGGGGTATTGTTTTTGAGTGTTAAAGATTGCAACTTTTGGCAAAGTTTTGGAGTATGAAGCGAGTTCTTCATTTGATTTTTGGGATTTGAAGAAGTGGGTTTTTGTGGGTTACTGAAGAAGAGGGATAAGAGTTTGCCTATTGAAGAAGCATTTGGTCTTGATGATGATACATAAGCAACAGAAGGTGAAGAAGAGGGTAGGGCTTTGAGAACCATTTGGAAGGGGTTTTGTTTGCTTTTTTGGGATTTGTAGAGCCGGGAAAATTGAATATGAAAATTAATTCACGAGGAATTTAGATCCGAGTACCCAAACGGGCAAAACCCGGATTTTAAAGCTAAATTCGGATTGTAGATACTTCTCTCCTGTAGACATAGAAGCCTGTTACATGTGTCACCACTTGATTTTATTGTGATGGAAATTCAGGGAGCCTTCCTTCGTCGCTTTTATCGGTGTCTTCAAAGGAAAAGCAATGCAAATAACGTTGTTTCATGTTTTCACAACACGAAACCAAACAGAAAATTCTCTTCCCTGGAGTTCTAAAACATGCCGAAAGGTAAGTCTTAGAGGACAAAATCTGGTCATCTTCTTAGTCTCTAGTAACTAACAATGGATAACAATTACATGAAACGTTTGTTTGCTCCTTGTCTCTATATTATTATTCTTCAGATTACACCAGCAAACAAACCTACCTTATCATGGCGGCCTCTTCAATAGGCTTGATCTTAGCGGCTGTTCATTATCGTCTCTGGAAGTCGAGGGATCGAAAGATCATCCCACGCCTAAGACCATCAGAAGCTGGCCGTGCCGAGAAGCTTGAGAGCTTCCCCCATTATGTAGGTAATTATTATCTAATCCAACGATAAAAGAATACATCAAATCCATTTTGTTTCCGCAAAACATTTGAGTCATTTTCAATCATTATAATCTGTCGAGCAGCAAGGCAAATGGGGTTTGCAGATAGGAGAGAATGCCCGCGTCTATGCAGGTTGGCTGCTGAATACATCCGAAAATGTGAAGGGTGTGAGGAGGACATTTATGCATTCTTTGCTCAAGAACCTGATGCCGATTCACTCTATGTAACGCTAGTAGAGGAGTTTGAGCGGTGCATTCTTAGTTATTTTGCATTTCATTGGAGCCATGCTGATCTTTTGATTAGTCAGGTAAATGAGATGTGTTAGACTTGCACATATCGTCTCCAGAATCTCAGTTTTCTTGCTTTCTAACCATCGATTTTAGGTTTTGAGTTCTGATCCGGAGCCCAAAAGGAAGCTCAAACAAATTGTCATGGCTGCAACTCGGTGAGTAATACTTTAGTTAGGAATAGTCATAGTATCAATCTGATTAATTATGTTAAAACAGAAGCCGGCAGGAGAGTTGCTGAACAGATATGACATCGAACACAACGAGAACTCAAAACTACATAATCTTTCTGGCTTCAGATAAATGTTATGGACACAACTGCCAAACGATCAATCGCGTTATAATCGAGTTAAAAGGCCTCGGGATATATATCAATATTCAATAATAATTGGCAGAAGCAAAATAACCAAGTTTCCTTCTCTTTCTTGTTTAGGGAACAGACGTTTGAGAGGGTGACAAAAGATCTAAAGGTTGCTAGGGTGTTCAGTACATTGCTGGAGGAAATGAAAGCTATGAGACTTGCATCAAATGATGACTCGCAATGTACAGAGGTGATGGCCCCAGTGGCCCACAGTGATAGAAGTCCAGTCCTCCTCTTCATGGGTGGTGGCATGGGAGCTGGGAAGAGCACGGTGCTCAAGGACATTCTCAACGAGTAAGAGCATGGTTCTTGTTGTTATTATCGCTCGTAGAGTTAGATGAATCGTTAAGGATTTATATAACTTAGTATACACATTCAAAACAGCACAGAGAAAGATCAAGTTGAATAGTATTTCGGTAGTTTAAACACTTCAAAAAAGTAAAATTACAATCGGGAAAGGCAAAGAAAGACTGAGAATTAGCTCAAATGAAATGTCTTGATCCCTCCAAACAACAATGCCATAGAAAAATAGGTGCTCTTTTTTCTTTTCTTAGCTCTCAAAGTTGGTGAACAATTGTAGGGAGAAATAACACAAGCTAACATATATTGTTTCAATGAATTGAGAACAGGCCATTCTGGGCAGGAGCAGCAGGGAATGCAGTGGTTATCGAGGCCGATGCCTTCAAAGAATCAGATGTCATTTACAGAGCCCTGAGCTCTCGAGGACATGTTGACATGATCCATACGGCTGAACTGGTGAGATAGAGACTCCCCCCACCTTAGAGAGATCCCAAAGCGAAACCTTTCTATAAACGTCTTCGAAACTAAATTTGCTATCTTTAGGTCATCAAATTGCACATAGAAACAATTCCAGATCTCAAATGTTTAATATTTTAGGATGCCCGAGTCCTAGCCAATTCACACGGTAAAATTCCAACAGCATGAGGACACTATTTATCTGCCACAAAATTGTCCAAGCTCCCCTTGCATATCAAACCCTTCTACAAGTAAAACTCTTCCTTATCATAAGCATCACTTGTATCCACTGTAATGCCCAGTATTTTCCTGTCCTACTCAAACTATTCTAGTAGTATCATTGGTCCTATTTTATATCTTGAGGTCTTTAAACTTATGATAGATGTTCTCTGCTCTTAAGAATCGATCCAAGTATGAGTTGATCCTATCAGTTATCAGTTCTTATATACTGTCACATGCATAGGTCCAGCGGCCACAATTGGGATAAAACTACAGGCACAAAAGTTTGGAATTCAAGCATATGCTTGTGAAGTTAACATACTTCAACCTGAACCTTCAATGGTGCCAGTTCTAAATAGTATTTGAATATTGTGGTTGCTTCATAATAGGAAGGAACTGAGTTTTTCTTCTTTTTTTCAAACAGGTGCACCGGTCGTCTACAGATGCAGCATCTTCTCTCCTGGTGACAGCATTGAATGATGGGCGGGATGTAATTATGGATGGCACTCTCTCGTGGGTACCATTTGTTGTGCAGACAGTAACAATGGCCCGAAATGTCCACCGCCGACGTTATCGCATGGGAGCTGGTTATAAGGTCGGTAAAGATGGGGCTGTAACTGAGGACTACTGGGAGCAAATTGATGAAGAACAATCACTACAAGAAGGATCCAAAAAAAGAAAACCATACAGGATAGAGCTGGTCGGGGTGGTTTGCGATGCTTATTTAGCTGTTGTCAGAGGTATAAGGTGTGTAGCAAATTCTTACAGTGCAATGGTCTAACGCTTCCAGTTTTAATAACATAATGAGCACGAAGTTTTTATTCCTGAGGTGACATATGATGGTGTTTTGAGTGTTTTCAGGAGAGCTATAATGTGTAGAAGAGCTGTTAGGGTGCAATCACAACTGAAATCCCACAAGAGATTTGCAAATGCATTTCTAACATTCTGCCATCTGGTTGACAATGCCAGGCTTTATTGCACCAATGCCCTGGAAGGTCCACCTAAGGTACATAAACTCTTCCTCTGACTTCACTCATTTCTGGTTTTTTAAGCTTTTAACAAGGACACAGACTGTAGCACACAGGGGCAATCCAAACACCATATAAATAAACTGCAGAGACCTGAGCCTGAGTTAGGAATTAGGGGACTTGACTAGAAAGTTGCTTGTCAAAAAAAAAATTTACTGGATGCTCATAGGTTGTAGGCCATGGTCGACAAAAACCACAAAACTGAGTTGAAGTTAATGCAAACCTGAACCTATCAAACTGTCAATGGCAAACGTGGTTAAAGCTCAATCTCAACATGAAGAAGACATAGTTCAGTTATTTCAAGTTCCAAGAGAAACATGCATAAAAGATATAGATTATGGCTGTCAGGTTTAGACCTTGACAAAAAAACAGTTCCACTGGCAATAGATCAAATAGGGTTTCATGAAAAGAAATACTAATACAGCAATCTTTGTGAAGTTGATAGGATGGAAAGACAAGGACAAGACTCTGCTGGTTGATCCAGATGAAATAGACTGTTTAAAAAGAGTGGGCAGCTTGAACGAGGAAGCAGAATCTATTTATGAACTTTACAAGCACCCTAATCCAGCTTGTGAAGATGGTTCGATTTGGAAAGACATTGTATTATCACCATCAAGGTTAAACATTCAAAAGGAGTTAAAGTATTCTATCCAGAAAGTTGAAAGACAATGACAAGTTCAAAGTAGAGGGAAGATGAAGTTCCAAGCTTCTTAAAAATTCAAGGGCCCAAAGATTGAAGCTGATGAGAGTCTAAATTTTTGCATGTTTACAGCTGAGGAAAGTATAACACGGGTTTACTTAAATATGACTGGGCTAATATGAAGAAATTCGTTCATTTTTTATTTTTTATTTTTTTTGTGGCTAAGCTTAGAATTCTATTGCTAGGAAAGCACAGGTCAAAACACAGAAAATGAAGATACATCAATATTTTTACTGGTGTTAAAGGATGTATCAGATGATTAATTACACGAGATCTTCTGTACTGGAAGTCGGACACTTGTAGCTCTTGAATTACCTTCCACCAAGAATCTAAATGATAATTTCATGAATGAAGATTTTTTGATGCATTACGTCACTCAAAACAATAATTCTTAACTCGTCAATAGTAAATCCTGACCCAACAAAACCGATGTATTGACGTTCCTTTATTTTATTATTTTGTAAAACAGATCACCTAGGATATTCCAAATATGAATAAAATTATTTTATTTCTTAGATCACAAACTTCAATGACTTGTATTATCTAATCCAACGCTTGTCATCTTTTAACATCAACAAATATTTGTAACAACATTCCTCAAATTTGCTACCAATTTTGGTTCGCCGCTTCAGCAAACTATGTTCTTGTAACCCTTTTCAGACAGAATAAGATTAACTTCCGGATTACTGTTACCTCCCAATTTCCATACCCATCATCAACATTTATATAAAATAACCAATGTGTACTTTCGAGGAAGTCTCAGGCACGGGTAAATCCGTATGATTTTACTTTTGAATAGACAGCAGTATATAAAATGAACTCGATGAGTGCAAGTCATGGCCAAAGTACATGTAAGTCTACATTCTACAAAGGTGTGTAGCCATAAATTGAACATTAGCAACCTAAAACTAAATACAAAATAACCAATGTGTACCTTCTGTATATCAAATGGAATCCACGGTTCAACATTTCAAGTGGTGCTTGGATGCTGAAAAGTGAAGTCGAACAGGCAAAAAGAAATAAAAAGAACAAGAAACAAGTATTAGAAAATAAATTAGAGAGAGCAGAAGTAAAATGACCAAGGCAAAGTGAAAGGCAGGTGTAAACTAGTGACAGGAAAATGGCAGAGGATACCCATAAATAGAACAATCCAAATCTCTGTCTCACGAGCATAGGCAAAACTATTCCCCACAGTTGGAGAATTAATTATATATCATGTTAGGAAGCCAGATTCCAGTTATAGAACCACCAGAACGGTCATAATGACTTCCCAACAGTCAGATAAGTAATATAAAGTCATCTGCATGAGAGAGTGATCTCTTTTGAGTGAGTAACAAGTTCCTAGTGTCAGCAACATGAGTAGTAAGAAGTCTTTCTTTATGAACGCTTGATTCATAATTTGCAGTCTTCTTACCTATTTATGGCCAACGAGCCTGGTTCATCTGTTCTGGAGGCATCCACACAGTTTGAAGACATAAGGCTACTGAAATCATGTAAGCGAAGAGAAGAAACACCATGAGAGGCCATGCTCTGATGATCATTTGCAAAACAAGCTGACATATAAAAATTCATCCAGAAATGGAAGCTCGAGGGTAATCTTTTATGAAACCAGTCCAAAACATAAACACTCTGATGGGTTAATCTAGACTTACAATTAGTCATAGGCAACCATGTCATTCACTTCCTCTAGCCACACATTAATCATCATGTTAATTACCACACAATCATGGAATTCTTTGATCATTCAAAATAATTAACTATATATAAAAACGTATGGGAAGCAACCAGTCTCGCAAGTTGTTTACTAAAAAAGAGAAGGAAAATTCTCCATCCTGAGTCTTGTACTATTAGCATTTCAGGAAATATAGTTTTATATAAATGCAGATGAATGAACCTGTGGGTACATGGGAGGGAGAATGAAAATTCAAGTGGATTCCTACCTTACAATTTTGAACATTTACCGTATCACCATATGCATACAACGCTTTCAACAGTCCAGTCTGCAATATGCCGATGTCCAAAACCTTTTGGGAACGTGGAGTTAAGTCCTGACTTCATATGATTCCCAGGAATAAGATGTGCATGTTTATTCAAAGAGTCCTGCACAATTCTCCAGACAAAGGTGTCACTTAGAACAAGGAAGTTCAATTGATGTATGTGACATCAGACATCATTGAAAGAAATCGTAATGGGTGGGAACAAAATCAAGAACTTACTGCTCAGTTCTCACCTTGAATTAGTAACGTTTTCATTCTCTAGAATGACTTTATCCCTATGCCCACTTTACTAACGATCTATTTCTTCATAAGATAGAACCATATACCACGTTGCAATGCTGTTATATAGTTGTCTCGTGAAATCTTTCCTTCAATTTACTGCCTATTCAGCAATCAAAGAACACCATAGAAAAATGATTGCTCTTCGTTCATATACCCCTATAATCACAATTGACATAGCAAGTGAAAACAGGGCCGCATATTGTGACAAGACATGCAATTTCAGTAATATGGCAGCCACAATCCAGGAAAGGGAAAGAGAAAGGAAATAAGGATACGTGGTTCTGGAGAAGAACAGATGTCAATTAGATAAGTGTTTGGGAAAGGAAATTATCACAACATACAGTTAAAAATCATCCATGGCAGCTATGAAAGATTATAAAAGAAAACTAACAGCATCATGATTAGTGTTCACAAATAATTATGCAGACAGCTCCAACACTATAAAATGTGAGGGAAAGTATTTTAAGAGGAACTTAACAAGACTATGAAATAATATACTGTAGCAGAAGAAGAGAGAAGAACAAAAGAATGAAAGATGAATATTCTTCAGCAAATTACCAGAAGAGAAGACACATTTTCCAGAACTTCATTTGGAATAGAAGATATCTCTCTCCTATGCAGTTCTTATTCAGCATGTCTAAGTGTTTGTAAGATATTTAAATAAATATGTACTTCTAAAATACCACCAATACAGAAGCACTCTCCTGTTGCATTTCTAAAATGACCACCAAATCATGTTTCTCCAGCGAAGTAATATATCACCGTTTCGCATTGACAATGATTGTTTCGCATTGACAATGATTATTGAGCAAATGCACAGGTGATGAATCCAACCTCTCAAAAAAGCTTAAATTCAAGATTTTTTCTTTATTTAGTATTGCATCATATGCAAGGAAAGTATTACGTTCAGCGAGTACCTAAATGGTAAGAAGAAAAAAACTGCTAGGTATCAACCAATCCATTAAACAAAATAAGTATACCCATTCTTTGAAGAAAGTTCGTATATGCAAATAATAGATTCTTCAGACAGCTGTAAGATATTCTGTTATAATGAATCGAATAGCTTATATGAACAAAAGGAAAACGTACTGGCATATGAAAACTCATTGCTCATCAATTCTCGCTCGATGTCTAAGTGGTTCAGTTCACAAACAATGATGAAAATAGTAATAACAATGATGACAAGAGTAATGCCATAACCAGCAAGCCGGAAACCATGACGAATCCTATTTCACCATGGAGCTCGGTATAGGAATTTTTTTAGAGAAAATATTGACCATTGATTATTTACATTCACAGTCTTCTACCTGGTCCTCCCACACAGAAGCAAAGGATAGAGCACTATCCAGAGGCAAAAGTTTCTCCTGTCCACAAATGACGAAAGTAAATAAGCAAGTAAAAAAATTGATCAGCTGAACATAATAGGAAGGCGTATGAGAACACCAATAACCTTCCAAGATGGTAACATCAGATCTAAGTTCACTAATGCATTATTACGCGGCATTCAAGAACCAACAACCCTCTGGTCTCTATTTAATTGTCTAGAACACTATGTATTGCCAATATTAATTATCATTGATCAAAAAGAAAAAACACCAATGCAAGAAAGTTGTTGAATTGGTTACCAAGGATATCCACGGAATAACCAAAGGGTGTACAATACTACTTTAAACTACATTGGATAATCGCTGTTACACTTGCATATCTGAAAAAAAATGCTCCTATAAAAATCTACATCCACTAGCCAACGCACAATCAAGTTCTGAATCCCAAGCAAACCACTTAAAACTGCTAGCAGGAAATAGGAAGCCTGATGAAGATCAACATCAATCATACCACATTTCCTACCTGGATTTGATCTCTGTCAAGTGAAATTCTGAGAGGTGGATTTAGAAATCAATGTTACCCTTCATGTTTTTGCATGAAATGACTACTCTTGATACTTGAACTCACATTTTTGTGCATACAAACCCAAGACTTAACCATTGCACTAAACAATGATCCCTAGAAAAATAACATGACTATATACCAGAAATTCTTGAGCCCTCAATGCAAAGTTTGCATGTCCCAAAATTCAAATTGTGGTTGAAACTATCAAGATTTCAAAACATCTTCCGATGTATTCAAATGCCAGTAATATACCCGAAAATCCATGAAGTTTTACCCCACTTGCTCATCCCCAGACTTCTTTTTTTAGTATAATCTCAACCTGGGATTTTATTTCCAGAGATTATGAGTGACATCACAATTAAGTGGATGAGTTGTTTTCTAATCTTATCAGCAATGGAGCACATTTTTTGTTACGTTTCTAAAGTTACTGATCTAGTTAAGAACTTCTAAATCTGGTGTGTGGCTTGAAAAAGTGTCACTTTCTTCTGTGCCTCCTCCATAACAAAGTCATCATAATTCAACACATAGCAAGGTTCTTAGCAGGCATCCCAGGTGCCATCTATAATTTCATCATCTGATGAACACCAAATGGAAAGTAAAATAACCATGTGAAGAAAAAATGGAAAAAACTTTTCCTGCAAAAAAAAATACTGGCAACCATCCAGAATGGACTAGATTGCATCAAATCAAAGTAGAATCGGCATAGTTAACATTCAATACCACAGAGTCTCCTAAATTCTTTGGCAGAAATGGTTAATTATTTGTTAGCAAGTTCTGAAATAAAGAACGGCTTTGAAAGAAGAAACAAACAATGTCATGTTTATATTTAAAACCTCAATTGAATGTGAAGAGATTACACATTCAAAACCTTTAATTGTTTCCCAAACCTTGGGAACCGAGTGTGCTTAAAAGTTAAAACACCAATTAGCGCAAGTGATTCATAATCATACACGGGCTTGGTGGTGAAACATTGCAATGAAATGATAGACAAATCTAGCAGTGGTTGGTGAACAAATGAATAGCAGTGAATCTAAAAATAATATCAGCAGCATTTCTGCTCCGTGTTAGCAATGAAGTTCTCATCATACATCTACAAAAGGAAGCCAAAAGAAAATATCTGCTAGAGGGTTCTATTTCGATGTTCCTTAAGTAACTGAAGTGATGTGGTGACATCTATCTACCTCCTTTAATTTAAAAGTATCGAAGCAAAGCCTGTAACTACTAACCTTGATGACTTGAGAAGAAGAGCGAATCACAACCCTAGCTAGCTTCCTTCAAACTTCAACTACGCAACAACTCCCCTACTAAAAAACACCCTAGGTCGGAACAGTTCTCGTTCACTACGATGTTTCGGTTAAACCATATCTCATTCGAAATTGTCGAAGCACATAACATGTAAGAAGGCAACAAGGCTCTGTTATAACATAAAATAATTTCATTGAACGTTACATCTATTACTGTTTCAAATCCCTAGATAACCACAAAAAAATAAAATTGAGTAAAAAAACGACCTAACATCCGATGCCATTTTCCTTTTCTTATTAGGTGGGGATTCCTAGTAACTCAAATTACAAACCCACCCCTCAGAGACCACCGAATTTACAGAACTACCCCTACAACACTACACTCTATTTCTCCCCTCGATCATTCCTCACTTCTTTCCTTTCTTCGCTACTACTTTCTTCGCTGCTACTTTCTTCTTCGGGGCGCCAACGCTCTTCGGCTTAACAGTTTTAGCCGGTGCCTTCTTCGACGTGGCTTTGGTTGTCACCGCTTTCTTTCCAGGAGATGTTCTCGACGAAGTCCTCAAAGCTTTAGCCGGTCTCTCCTTGGCCTTGGGCTTTGCCGGTGTCGTCTTAGGCTTTGCAGCAGCGGTTTTAGCCTTAGCTGGAGCAGCCTTTGGTTTTGCCTTGGCGGTAGCCTTTGGCTTAGCAGCTGCAGCTTTTGGCTTAGGCTTCGGCTTGGCAGCTGCTTTAGACTTCGCCGGTGACTTAACCGTCGACTTGGTAGACTTAGTTTCCTTAGCCTTGGGAGCAGCTGGCTTAGATTTAGCCTTTGGCTTGGCAGCAGTTGCCGGCTTCTTTTTAGCCGGAGAAGCAGCAGCTGGTTTAGCTGGAGCGGATGATTTAGCCGATGGAAGCTTGAAGGATCCTTTGACTTTAACAATCTTACCGGCAGCCACGAGCTTCTTCAAATGAAACAACAGAAGCTTCTTAAAATTCGATGGCAGTTGTTTGTGTTTCTCTTCGAGAAACTTGGTAATCGCGTACTGGCTCGAACCTGTCTTCTCTTTCAATGTCACTATAGCATCCTTGACCATCTAAGGAAATCAGAAAAAAAAAAATCAGATCCAAAATT
Source organism: Populus trichocarpa (assembly GCF_000002775.5). Lineage (NCBI taxonomy): Eukaryota > Viridiplantae > Streptophyta > Magnoliopsida > Malpighiales > Salicaceae > Populus > Populus trichocarpa. Next base: position 22,226,984 of record NC_037289.2, on the reverse strand, counting down.
AAAAAAAATATATTAAAACAAAAATTGAATCTCGTGTTATGAAGTGTTACCTCTTCATAAGGAGGGTGAGCGGAAGGGGAACGAGGACGGAGTTTTTTAGGGGCAGGAGCTTTTTTGGCTTTAGATTCCTTGGCTTTTCTAGCTCTACTGGGTTTGGTGGCCGGCTTACCATCAGCTGGTTCAGAAGTTGGCGGTTCGGTGCTACCATCGACGGTGACAGTGGGTTCGTCAGAGGACATTTTTTAGAGAACTGGGATTGAATTAGGGTTTGAGAGAAGAAAGGGGATTGAATCCGAAGAAGAACTGGGTGAGGAGGAGACTAGATTGGATCTGGTGGTGTCCAGTTCGCTGGCTATTCTTGATTTTTTTCCGCTTGTGTGAAGAAGATGACGGAAATTATGAGATTTAAATAGTCAAGGGAGAGTAGGACGGTATCCGAAAGTTGGGTTCTGATTGGTGGAGAGAGTTAGGAAGCGGATCGCCCCCTTTGTTCAGGTTTAAATATAAGCCGTTGGATATGGGTTTTATCTACGGTTGACTGTTGGAGACTTATGGGAGGGGTGGATGGGAGGATTAGGAGTGAATGGTGAAACTTTGCTGGAGTGGGTGTGCTTTTAAGCTCAATTAAATTGAGCGTAACTTGAGCTAGAGTTAATTGATTTTGCTGAAATTTTTTGCATTGTGTAGGTAATTATATGAGGTTTCTAATGAGTGGTGTAGCATTTTCTGAGGATGAGTAGTTTGGGAGAAAATTGAGTTTGAAGCTGTGATGCTCAAAAGTAGGGTTTTGTTTGATGTCATTGAGGTTTTGGGAAAATTTAGAAAAATGCTTGGATTTAATTCTGGTTTTTTTTTGTGTAATTTACTAGTAGGGTAGCAAAGGAATCTATTGACCCAAGAATCATGGAATTCTATTGAGATTTGGGAGGGAAACTATTGATTGGAAAGACAATGAAGTTGAACACATCCTAGCTGTAAGAGTGTTGTGTCCAGGTGCCACTATAACATTTGTGTGGTGTATGCATCTGCTTGGAAAAATGAATTGATTCATTGTTTTCAATCTGTGAAGGCACTGCTGGTGATCAACTGGAGTCTAAATGTGATTGAATGCAGTGTGATTGAATCAATGATTCATACAAGATCATTTAGCCAATCATTTTCAAACATCATGTGGAAATTTCTTAGGTAAACAAGTCGTATGGAACCCCAGTATGATATTTGCATCACATCAATGTATACTGCTCACTCTTGTGTGAAAATCAATGTCTAAAAACCATCCTTGCAGATGTGTATTGCACCTCCATCTGGGAATTTATCGTGTTAGAATTTACTGTGCTTGATCATTTGTTTACTTTTACCATTGTTCATCAGTTTCTCAATGCAACAAAGTCATTGAGCAGTAGCTTGACTCCAAAGACAATACAAATGCATTTACATCTCTTCAATTCACCGAATTATCGTCAAGAAAATCATAATCAGTTCTGCAAAACCATGAATTTAATTGCATGAATGTGTAAATTAAGGACAAAGTAAATGCTGTCTAACCAGTGCTGTCAAACACGCTGGTAATTCACTTCAATGCGCTTCATTCAGTATCGGGAACCAACATATAGTTGTCTGATGTTGTTATCTCGTAAATCCATCTTCTGGCTTGCAATCAAAAGACTAACTGAGTGCCTAATCGATTCATGTATGTGCAGTAAATATTAACTTGTGGTGATAAATTAAGCGGGTGTGATCCTAGCACAAAAGAATGCTTCTTATGCAGGCATCACTGCTTTTAATAACCACAAATGAATTGCATCAGCAACATGTTTCAAGTTTAAAAATGCATAGGCTTCCAGATGTGATACACTATTTTAGCATCCAGGTCGAGAATAACTCAAGAATGCATATAAAATGCTGATGAATGTTCATTGGATGACATGAATATTTGCAAGTAGTGCTTCTTGTTCTATATATATGGCTAAGATTGAACTGGGGCATCATCGTGGCTGCACAAAGCATCTCGTGATCAGAAGACTTATTGGAATCAACCATGATTCTCGATGCTCTGTTATCTTGTATTTATTTTATTTATCCAACATATTCATGTTGATTTTTCTTAAAAAATTAGCATCTATGTTGAGTTTAGATTCACTATCCATGGTGCGTCTGTTAAACTGGTTGTGATGTCCTGGTTCTTCTATAACACATTCACTGTCCAAGCTAACAATGTTTCGACACAAGGCATGTAAATTTTGGTTAGAACTTCTCTCCACTGGCAATGTTTTAGTTGAAATGCCGAAAATGCGATGGTGTATGATTCATCTGTTAGCAAGAACAAAGGTATACAGTTTACCTAGCATAACAGGGATATAGAATTCCTTACATGGCATGAAAGTTTGCAAGAAGGCAGGGATATAGAATTCCTTACATGGCATGAAAGTTTGCAAGAAGGCGTGGCGATTGAATCTTTATGCAACTCACAAAGGTCTTCTATCTTTGTTATTTCACCCTCAACTTTTTCCTTCTTGAATCCATTTAGAGTTCCATTTATTAAATAGGAGGATGACCCTCAAATTTAAGCTAAGAATTGACTGCAGATTTAGAGACTGGTTTGTCTCCTTGATAGCATCTCTCGACTCTACGTTCTCAATTGATCAGGTTTACACAGGAGTGATGGCGATGGGAGCAATAGGAATCTCGAGAAAAGCTTAAATTAATGAAGGTTAATCTCGAGGGGATCCTTGGAAACTGGTATTGTGTCAAGGCTTGGCATGAAAAACCAAGATTAAGACCGAGTCGGAACACAAAATGTACAGGCATGTGAAAAATATTGTAACTTCTCCAGGTCAATCCTCGCTAGCACATTAGTAAATATTAGGGTGTAGCTTAATGAATGTTTACTTCTTGTTAATTTGAATTAATAAAGTATATCTAAGCTATTCGGATACCCATAATTAAAATAAAAATAACAAATATTTTTAACTTTGAATATTTTTCTTTAAAAGATAAAAATTGCTTGGGACCGTCATTGTGGATTTAGATTTACAGGCTTGTTACCTATCTACTATATAGTCTGCAAGACAAATAATTTTATTGTGTGCTTAGTAGCGTTGTAGTTTTTGTAGTTAGAAAAATGATTTAAAAAAATATTTTTAGTTGTTGTTTAAAAATATATATATTTAATTAAAATTGTTATAAAATAGATTTTTACATGTAAAATAAATAAAAAATATGTCTCTATAAATGAAAAAAAAAGTTATTTTAACTTTTATAAAATAAAATTTAAAACGCAACTATGTGTTGTATCTAATATAAAAAAACAAGTTATTTAGTTAATCAAATAAAATTATCTTTATGGTTCGACAAAAAACAGAAGTCACCATAATAAATTAATAATAAATAAACACTTAAAAGCTTAGATATTACTTTTTTTTTTCTTAACAAAAAATTTTCAGCACATGTTTTTTTGACATGTTTTTGCAATTAAAAAATTTTTAAGAAAAAATCAAAAAGTTTATGCATGCATGTAATGAAACAAATCAAAAATTATATATGTTAATAAATAGGAAAAAAAACTCATAAACGATAACTAAAAATAAAACTGGAAAAAATAAGAAATAAGTGTAAATCAATGTTAAATCAAGGGGTTTTAATATAAATATAAATAAAAAAAATATTTGAAAAGAATATGTAAAAGAAACGTTAATTTGTAAAAAAATACAAACAAAAAAAAAATCAAGTGTTGTTAGGTCTAGCAAGTCAAGTCAGCTTATCTAGCACATGTCGTTAGGGCCCAAGCGCAGTACAGGCCCACCTGACTAGGTCATTTTTTTGTTGCATCAAATTGTCCGCTCCGTTGTTTTAAAAAAAAATCAAATGACACGTCGCCCGCGGGCCAAATATTTTTTTCTCTTACAAAAAATGTGTACTTGCAGGCTTTTTCAATGCATTTTGTACATAAAACAAATTAAAGTGTAAATTAAAAAACTTATGCATACATATTGTTGCTATCCAATTTTTTACCCATGTTTATGCTACCAGGGTTTTTTATTAATTGTGGTAATTAAAATATTAATAAATCAATATAAAAGGAAGAGGCGTGGTACGCACGTGTCAATGCATTATCATCCCCCACCAAACGAGTGGAGCATAGGATGTATTACGATGATCAAAATACACGACCACCATGTCTTCCAACGTGTCAGGTGGTGGCAAAACTGTTGGTGTGGCGTGTTTAGCCTGGTTAGCGGTGATGGAGGTTTTTCCTCCTCCCCTTCTTTTCTCTCTCTTGTACATTAGTTTTCATGCCAATCCTTTAAAAATTCAAATGTGTCATTTGGTTTGTATTTGTTTTAAATTTGCTTCTCGCTCTTTTGATTTCTAATTATTTTGATTTTAAAGCTTCTTGAATTTATTTATTTTTGTTTCAATTTCATCCCTTTGCATTTTATTTCATAAATTTTTTTTATTTAATTTGATCCTTATTCTTCTAATTGCTATTTTTTTATCCTTTGCAGTAATTTTTTTTATACATCATCAGTTATAAATTAATTTAAATTTGTTTAATTTTTGTTTTGTTTCCAATTTTGGTCCTCAATTTTTTCTTGCTTTTTTTTCATCCTTTTCTTCATTTATTTTGTTTTCCAATCCCTAATTATTTCATTTCAATTATTTTTTTATGCATGATTTAGTCCTCATTGTTTTTATTTTTTATTTGTTTTCAATTTTCTTACGATTAACAATTTTTCTTTGTTACTTTTTCGTGTTTGTCTTCTACAATTATGACCAAATCCATTAGTTTTGATGATTAGCTCAATTTAAGTTTAGTCTTCTTTTTAAATCCTTTTTAAATTTTAATTTTTTTTTCCATTTCATGATTTAACATTGACTTATCGGCGCTTGAACTTCATGACTTGTTCTGATTTTGTTTTTGTGAGGTTATTCATATCTTATATCTAGGGTCGCTTGTTATTAAGGTTAGGTTGGGTTAACTCGGGTTTTTTTTTGTTTTATCATCTAGTATTTTTTTTCCCACTTTTAAGGGGATGTTTTTTACTTTTTAAGAGTAACAAGGGTTGCTTTAAGTTTTTTTTTATCTTTTCTGGATCTACCTCTTTTAAAATGATTTTTTTTTCTAATTAGATGTCATCATTCAATATTAAATTGGCCTTGTATTGCCTCGGTTTTTTTGGTACTCATTGTTAGATCTTGTTCTTTTAACAAAAAGTTTTTTAATTAAATCAATTTATCTCACCCTTCAACATTGAATTTATTTTATATTGAGCCTAGGTTTGAAATTTAACGGTTTGTGACTTTAGAAGATTAACCTGAGCTTAGAAAGTTCATCGAGATTTGCTTGGTTTTTTCCTTCTTTTTTTATCTTATTATTTTCGGTTTCATCCCCAAATGTTTTCTTACTTCTTCTTCTTTGATCCAATTCCTATGGGATTTTCCATTCGTTTTGAAAAAATCATGTGTTACCTCAAGCTTTTTTTCTGGCTTTGTTCAATTTAGTTTTTTTATGAGGATTTTTGCTTTTGAATTAAATATAAGCATAAAATGTTTCCATCATTTGTTCTAATTACTTTTGAGACCTCGGGTCCCTTAGGTTATGAGTCAACGTATCGGATCGAGCATTTTGAGCATCAGATGGTGTATTTTGATTTTGATTTTTTTTCCTTTTTCAAAAGATCCCCACTCACTTGATTTTTATTTTTGTTTTGGATTCTTTTTGTGAATTTATGGAATTATGAATTTTTAATTTGGCCCTTCAGTTCAATATTTGATGGTATTTTGATTTCTTCCCTTAATGTTTTGGTTTTAAATTTTTATTCTTGGTACCTTTATAAAATTTTAATTTATTTTCGATTTCATCATTGAGTCTATAATTTTGATTTTTTTCAATTTCATCACCCAAGTTTGTTGGTATTTTTTTTTGTTCATTGATTTTTTCCTGGTTTTATCTTTCATCGTTTGGATTCCAAGAAATTAACAGTTAATATTTTTTTTGTTTTTTTCTATGATGTGGAGCGTTTAATTTTTTTCCTTTTTTAAAGTACACTTATAGCACTTTGTCATCGTTTGTTTACGCTTAAAAAATATAGGGTCGGCCCGTAGCGAAGCACGAGCAAGCTATCTAGTCTCTATCCAAAAAATGTTAAATAAGAAGGAAAAAAAATCATTGATGAGAGATATTAATTGAAACATAAATTTTAAAATTATTTTTTAAAAATATATATCAAACAAATATAATGCAAAAAAACAAGGCAATATTAAAAAAAATAGTTACCCAATTGTTATGGTTTAACTCGTTAAACCCGTAACCCGAATCATGAACTCAACTGGGTTCAGTATTTTTTTTCCATTAAATTTATATTTACATTTATATTTTTTTAAAAAAGAGAGGACTAAAAAGACCTAGACTTACGGGCCCATGACCTAGCACGTTTGGGTCACTGAAATGAAGAGCCCATGAGTGTTAATGGGCTTTCAAGCGCACACCAATAGCCCGAGGCTTATTTTTATTTTTATAATTATTTAAAAGGGAACGACCTATCATCCGCCTCAATTTTTTTCATTAAATTGCCTGCAAGCCCAAAATTTAGCCATTATCGTGGTGGCTAAAAAGTCGAGACAACTTGTATTTTGCTCAAAAAAACCCAATTTTTAAGCTATTTTAACTAAAAAAAACCTTACCAACACTTTTATAACACCTACAGACCGTTCCATCAACCACAAATACCCAAAAAGTGGTTCAAAAACCCAAAATCAAACCTATTTAGTTTTGGCTTTCTTGGTTTAGATCTAGTTTTTCGTACCATGAAGTCCCTCTCATCTTATGAAACCCGTGGATACTAAGAAAGCCCATTTTAGTGGTTAGAAATGGAATAATCAATGAATTTATCTCTCCTCTCTAGAATCTGGTAAGCTTCTCTCTCTTCTCTCTCTGACCAGGAACTGAAAAATATCATAAATTAACTTATGTATAAAAATTGATTTTTTAAAAAATTAAGGGGACCTAAATGGTATATATTGTGTTATTTTTAAATATTGAAGACCTTAGTGGATTTTTCATGTAATCTTTGGCTCATCACCCATGTTTCAATTAGAATCAACCTTCAATTAGAATCAAATTGCTCAAAATAAAAATATGAGGACCAAAATAAAACATACAAAAATATATAGTGTCATCCATATTGTTTTGTGAAGGGGTTAATAGTGTCAGTTGCACGGTATTCACCCCACACATTTTAATTTATAAATAATTATAAAATTGCTCATCAATTATAGTTAATCTTTATCCCAAATGAATTTGGGATATCAATAATTTGGGATTGAATGTTTCAATAAGAAAAAGATTTTGAATGTTGAAGAAACTTAAATGGACTAGTTAAATTATAATTATAATTAAAAAAAACTAAAAGACATGAGGAAAACACTTGTTTCGAGACATAATACACTTTGGTTTCACACATTGTTTTTCTTTTTTTAATCATTTATTTTTTTTTATAATTGAATTTTTTTTTTGACTTTATTTCTTCAACATTGCTTTGGTAGAGAATTGTGATTCATAATTTATTTTGATTTTTTTTCGATGAGATTGTTATTTTAAAAAAAAATCTTCAAATTGAGTTATTGTGATTTTTCTAAAAAGAATTTGGTTTTTTTTTGTTTATAAAAAAATGAAAATGAGGGGATAAAAAAGGAGGACTCTTTCCTTTTTATTAAGTGCATTTTGAAAAAAAATAGTTTAAAAATTTTTAAAATTCATTTTTTATCTATGTAGTTTCAAACTTTTATGTTTTGGTCTATAAGTTCATTTTATTTATTTTCCAATTACAAGTTAAAGGAATGAGAGAGAAAGTCATCAAAAAATATCGACAAGTGAAAAAATTATCTCATATTGACGTTCTAACCACTAAAAAAAGTTATCCTTGTGTAATGAGTTGTAATTCTCAATGAGAGTTCAATAAAGATGAGTTTTCCCTCTCATGATATCATCATCATTATTGAAGTTTTTTTCATTTGATGATTCTTCAAAGAGATCAAGGTTGTTGTATGGTTGAAAACTGTTTTTTAAAGTTTTTTAGAGTGTTTTCAGGTGAAAAAATTGAAAAATTAATTTTTGAATTTCAAAACATGAATCCTGATTTTATGATGATTAGAAATGATCAGAAAATGTTGCAGACGATGACAAGTCATCTTTCATGATAACGACTTGCCTATGTAAAAAAAAAACAAAGCAAACAACGTGTCATCCATTTTATTAAAAAAACATTTAAATTAGCTAAAGCGAGCTTGGTTCTTGGATAGTTGGCAAACAAACAAGATTGGCCTGCTAAGCTAAGTAGCGCTTGACTTTTTTATAATTATTTTTTCAAATTAATATGATTAAAATGCTCTTTCTTTTTTATTTATTTTTTACTTTGCATTAATTTTTTATTCAAAATTTAATCAATACACTCTCTCTTATGTTTAAAATTGTTTAGTTCACTTTTTTTTAAGTAGCGCTTGACTTTTTTATAATTATTTTTTCAAATTAATATGATTAAAATGCTCTTTCTTTTTTATTTATTTTTTACTTTGCATTAATTTTTTATTCAAAATTTAATCAATACACTCTCTCTTATGTTTAAAATTGTTTAGTTCACTTTTTTTTAATTATTTGTTATTTTTAATATTTTTTTGTATTTTTATAATATTTCAAAGAGATTATCCCCATTTATCTTTAATTTGTTTTCTTTCGTGTTATATAGAAATAAATTATATTTGCATGATGTATTGATAGAAATAAAATTAGTTGTTCTTTGTAAGAAAAAATAATAATTTATAGGATAAATAAAAACATATAAATTAAAAAAAAACTCAAGGTTAAATATTTGCATTGTAACACCCCATGACAATATTGTAACACCCCATAATTTATATTCATAAAATAGCTTTTTTAAGCCTTCAACTTAGAAAGTCAGATAATTTCTTTTTATATAAAATACAAGACTATTATAGTCTAGTTTTTACATTTTGATCTCTCTTTATTAAGTTGAATATGAAGCTCAATTCTAAAAAAATCAATTACAAAAAAGAACTTAAATAATCTCAAGTTAATTGGGTTAATCAGAAAAATTAACGACTCGGGTTACTAGATTAATATAAATTCATAAAAAACAAACTAAAATAAATTATGAAACTCAATTCTCAGTAAATCCTCAGTAAATTTAACTTTAAAGGATGAAATTAATTTAAAAAAAAAACAAAAATTATTCCAATCAAAAATACCTTGGGAGAAGAAAAATTATTTCTCGATTAGTTCTTGTTAATAAAAATAAATTTGAATGAATCAGTTTCATGTGCCTTTTCATTGGTTCTTTTCATATCTATGCAGGGTTGGATGAGTGGAGAATTGAATTGGTAGAAAAATAAAAACGAGAAATGGGCTGCAACAGGATTGCGTCAAAGATAAAGGATCAAATTGTAAGTTTAGAAAGATAAATAGGGTTTTCAAGTAGTGCATTAAGAAATCCAGGGGTCTATTCAATCTTGTCCATTTACTTTTTAGTGTACCCTATAAATTCACAATCACATCTAGCGAAAACGAAAACCCTAGCCACCCCTAAAACACTCTCCAGCCGAACCTCCTAAGCTCGAGCAAGGGTTTTGCGTCTCTGCAGTCCACTACACCTTCTACCATGGTAAGATCACAAACCAACCCATCTCCGACCTTCAATCTCCTCTATGCTTCTATATTTTCCCTGGAAAATGATCGAAACTGTTGGAAATTACCAACAACCGATTGATTAATCATTTTTTTCTTGGGATCCAAACAGAGGCTTCGAACGGTTCTCTAATTGTTTTTTTGTTTGTTGTCGGTGGTTTTCAGGCAGACGTTGAGGCCGATGTTGCTGCAGCAGGACAGCCAAAGAAGAGAACGTTCAAGAAGTTCAGTTTCAGAGGAGTTGATCTGGATGCTCTTCTGGACATGTCTACTGACGAGCTTGTCAAGCTCTTTCCTGCTCGTGCTCGTAGAAGGTGAGCGAGACAGAAACTTATTTTTCTCTGTTTTTTAATGCTTTTAAATGCTCTTTTGGACATGTCTACTGACATCCGTGCTGTTTTGATGTCAGGTTTCAGAGGGGCTTGAAGAGGAAACCGATGGCACTTATCAAGAAACTTCGCAAGGCGGTACGTTTTTTCCTTTCTCGTGGTCTGCTGTGTGGTTTAATTTAATTTGAATTTTATTGTTTTTTTAGAATAGTTCTCAATGTATTTTGTTATAAATTAAATGAAAAAATAAACTCTGGTTGCCGTTATTTTTTTGTCCACCATATCTAATTACTGTTATTGAGGCATGGAAGTCCATTGCATCGCATTTTAAGAAATATACCATGGAACCTCTATTTAAATTCAATATTAAGATTTTTCTTTTATTTGTTGTGGGTAGACTAGTAAGGACATTGATCCATTGACGGGACTTTACCACTAGATGTTTATCTAGCATGTCAATGGTTGAACACTTGAACTAATTGGCCAGCCAAGTCAATAATATGACTGCCAGATTGTGATAAACAAGTACCTAATTCTTTGGGACTTTCTTTTCACCTTGATGGGAATCTGTTTTCCAATGCTAGGGAAGATTATCTTACCAATGAAGTAAACATGTCACCAGAATAATACTATCATTTTTAAGGTGGTGCTGCATTGTAGTCCGTGGTTTCTATGGTAGGAACATCTTCCCAGAATGGACAGTTGGTCTGTTCTTCATTTATGGCTGTTATGGATTTCTGCTTTGCTTTGATTGTAAGCATCATTGAGTTGTTATAGTCTGTCAGGATTGTTGCATGACTTTGTAAATGTTATGTTTATTCATGCTTATCTTACATTCTATTTGGGAGGGTAGAAAGTAGTAGGAAAGAAAACTATGGGCATGAAAGTTTGAAGGGGAAGTGATTCTTTTCTGTTTGGGAGTTTGAAGGAAAATGATGGGAGTGTGTGATGACAAAGGAGGGGGAAAATAAGTCCTTGGGCTCGCCATTTCCTGTCTCAACAATCTTAAGGAGAAAGTGGAGGAAATGGAACTCTCACATTTTATTATGTGATTTTACATATTTATCCTTGATTGAATGTCAAGTGTAACTATTTCAAATGTGGATCTGCAATTCTCTTACCAAGAAAATTTTTCTATCCTCTTTTCAAATAAATTAAATAACTTTCCCCACATTTCATTCCATCCAAACATGAAAAGAGAAAACTACTTGCTGTCATTATTTTCATCCCCTTGTTTTCTCTCCCTTGCTTTCTATCCATCCAAACTTGGTGTTAGCCCTAATTTTGTGAATGTCATTTCCCATTGAGTGTTAAAAACATGCTGTTAAACTATCCATGGTGTTATGCTTTGGAACTGCTACGCATTGATTTTGTAAGGTTGAATGGTGCATGTATTTGGTTGAAAGGCTATATGTAGAACAAAGAACTCACTTTTTAGTTTTCATTGTCATTCAACCAAGCTTTGTACTCCATCCGTCCCATAAAGAGAATCCTATTGGGCTGGTAACACATTAAGAGAAGCATTAAATACTATGTCTTTTTTGGTGCTCAATTCTTTGATATTTTGACAAGAGACATGTCGGGGCACCTAAAATAAGGAAAGGACTCTATTGGTGGGATGGAGGGTGTGGTTTTATGTTGCTTGGTCGCTATTTTTTGTTTATGATCGTGAGATGTCTGCATTCCATTTTTCCTGATATGTCATTAGAAGTCTGTTGATGTGCAAAATTGATATGAATGCTTTCTGAAACTTTTTTGTTGTGATGTCTTGAACAGAAAAGGGAGGCTCCACCCGGTGAGAAACCAGAACCAGTCAGGACTCACCTTCGCAACATGATCATAGTACCTGAAATGATCGGAAGTGTCATTGGTGTGTACAACGGCAAAACCTTTAATCAAGTTGAAATCAAGCCTGAAATGATAAGCCATTATTTAGCTGAGTTCTCGATCTCCTACAAGCCCGTTAAGCATGGAAGGCCTGGAATTGGTGCTACCCACTCCTCAAGGTTTATTCCTCTCAAGTGAAGATTTTGCATATGCGGTATCTGTTGTTTCATGTCATGGACGTGCGTTTTGTTTCTGTCACTTCTTGATTGAGTAGTTTTTAATTTCACTGCTTTTCTTAAAAAATATCTTCTCAAGTTTGAACAAGAAAATTTGTCTGGTTTTATTTCAACTTATTTTATGCTAAAGAGACTGAGACTCTCGTTGCATCAGTGCCTTGGCTAGGTTCTCCCCTTCGACATATTTGTTGAGATTATGATGTGTTCAACCTGAGTATTATTTGCTTAACAATCCATATCTTTTAACACTAGGTTAGAACTCTTGCTTTCTCAACAGCGGGTAGTTTTTTGGGTGAAAATCATCAATGGTGAAATGCAAATCTGAACTTATTTTTCATCATGGGCTCAGTTAACAGTTAACGTGATTATTTTCGTTCTAGTTCATCGTTCCAATTTCTTGATATTCACCTAATTTTTCATCCCAAGCATCTTATTCCTCGTAATCATTTTTTTTTAATATTTATTCAAATAATTCTCATAGTTTTAGTTTATTGTTTAAACTAATTTTTTAATCTAGTTTGAGTACAGTAGCTTTTAAAAGTACATTTGCTTTGAAAAAGTGTTGAATGGTTCTTTTTAAAAAAATATTAATTTAATATTTTTTTATAAAAATAATTTTAAAAGTAGAAGTTGAGGTAAAAGTATTTTGAAAAAGTTGAAATTTTTTATTTGTTTATTTTTTAAATTATTTTTTATGTTTTTTTATTATGTTAATGTTAAAATAAATTTTAAAAATAAAAAAAATATTTTTTAATTTTTTTTAAAAAAAAAATAGAAGGAAATAGATAGAAGGGTTAGGGGAGTGACCAATTGGGCTTATGTAGAGCTCAATAAGTGAGTCCGATCATTGCAAATATGGCCTGTTAAGGAGATGCTATAGTGAATTTTTATTTTTTTTATAATGCTCAACGTTTCAAAATATGATGTTAACTTTTTACCCAACTAATAGTTTCTATAATAATCATTATCACCCTGTTATTTTTATCATCCCTCAATGCTTTCGAGCTTGCCGACGCCATTTGAATTCTTGCATCATTCCTAGAGCTATGCCTCTCTGCCTATGGTGGGCTATTATTATCATCATAACATCAAAAATATCCTCGCTATCTCAGCTTACCACTCGGTTTCATAAATGTTGTCCGGTAAGGAGACGGTTCATGTACCCAGAAAATGTAGGGTCGGCAGAAGTGCAGAACAAACACCCAAGCTATCCATTCATCGCGTGTTTATTATTTTGAATTTAAAATGTTTTTTTATTTGAAATATATTTAAATAATATTTATTTATTTATTAAATTTTATTTTTGATAATAATATATCAAAATTATTTAAAAAAACTAAAAAAAAAATTAAATAAAAAAATTAATTTTTTTGAAAATAACATTTCCACCCTCAAAATAAAGATTTGAATAAATATTTGAAAATGTGATAGGTGTTGAGAGATAAAAAAAAAAAATTAAAAAATATAACTTCTGAGTAAGGTTTGTATATAGTTGAGTTATACCTAATAATCTAAACCTCAACATTTATTATATTTTTAAACACACTCTAACTCTCACTTCTCAAAAGCTTCTAGCTTAACTCATTTATTAAACTCAAATCGGTCAAATAGATCAAGCTAGATTAAGTGGTTCAGGATTCTAATGTAGAAATATTTAAAAAAAAGTTCAATTTAAAGTTAATAGGTCCCATCAAAATTCAATTTGATTTTTTTTATTAAAATAATTTTTTTTATATAATATTGTTTTAACTGAAAAATTTTTAAATTTACCTAATTTAATCGGAGTTAATCTAATTATTCAACCTATAACTTAAGCTTTAGACGAGTTAGGGATGTTACATGCATGATTCCTACCGACCAATTATTAGTATTATTGATAAAACTATATTGTTCATTAGCTTTTTGGTGAGTTATTTCTTCATTTACTACTTGATTTTTTTTCAAAATTAGATGTTTTTAAATCTTATTTTCAATTATATTCATCAAAATAATAACGTCAGCTTCGTTCTATTTTTCTAAAAAGAAAAATATTGTGATAAAAAAGTATCCATCAAGCATTCATTGTCATCACAAAAACTCTCACTCCCCCCCTGTGTAGTCTCTCGCTCGAATTCTCTCCTTGTTTCAAAACTTTTTTTTTTTTTGGATTCGAGAAAACCTCACTTCCTGGAAAGCGCACTTTGTAGGCCCAGGTGAGCGAGTAAAACCCCGACTGTCCCAGGCTCTTACAAGAGGTGCACGCCCTGACTCGAACACGAGACCTGCTGTGCAGATCTCAAACCCTTTGTCATCACGCTACGCTTCTTGGGGACTCCTTGTTTCAAAACCCTTCTTCTTGGTTTGCATGGTGCCCTCCACCCTCACCAATATCTCTCTATTTTAAATATTTCAAAGGTTTGTTTACAGCAAGGATTACAATGGTTTTGATTGGCTCAATCCATTGTCTGGTTTATGGTGTTTTCCTCGTAAAACTGGTCTTCTCTATTGTTTATCTTCTTCTCCATACATAACAAATCAAGAAGCATTGGGAAGAATCACGTTTTAAGTAATTTATATATACCAGTAGATCACATAATTGCAAAACCTGTGATCAGCTGACAACAGCTGCTTCCGGCCAGGTTCGGGTGTTTGTTTTCGAGTTTTTAGTCTTTTTAAAATGATTTTTAAACTAATTTTGTTGGGAAAAGTAATTAGTTGATGTTTCTAATGTTTTAGTGTAAAAAAATAAATTATTTTAATATATTTTCAATTCAATAATATTTTTTAAAAAAATTATTTCCGGAGATAAAGAGAAAAAAAACATTCCATAATTGATAATACAATGCTAGATTACTATTCAATTTGATCCAGCTTGGTTTATTAACCCGTGATGTATGTGATTTTGAAACCTGGTATATTAACTTATGGATTATCTCGTGATTTGACTGAGTCAATTATATTTAATTGAATTAATATTAATTTTTAAAAAAAATATACAAAACATCATTGTTTTGATATAAATTTAATTAAAATTGATTTAGCAATCCGTGAGTTAATCCAACAACTAAAAAAAACTTGGATTTGTTTTTTCATAATAGATATTAACTATATTTGACAATTATCTTAACCATTGTTATAAAACATGGCTAAGGTTATAGGTCGAGTAGATCAACCCGAGATAAATTATATTAATATAAAATAATATTATATTTTTAAAAATCAATACAATATTTTGTATTTGTTTTAAATCAAACCGACTCATCTATCACTTGATTTAAAAATAAAACACAGCTCGTTATAGTCTTACGATACACAAGCCATTGGATTGGCCAGGCAAAAACGTTCCTAACTACTGCTCAATGGAGTTATATCAATTAAAAACATAACTTTCTCGTCCCTGCACGTGAGAATCACACGAAGAAGACCACGCCCTGGCTGGTCAGATACGGTGGTATTTGAAATTATTATAATGGTTAATTTTTAAAATATTTTTTATTTAAATATTTTTTTAATTTTTTTTTAAAATTAACACATTAAAACAATTAAAATAAATAATTAGCATGACACCTAACCAAAACTATATATACCATAAGTCATTACTAATATTCTTCACATAGAGCCTCTTAATTAAAATAAAAAATAATTAAAAACCCACTAATTACCGAACAAAAGAATACTAAACCAAATCTCAAAACTGTCGGCGTTGACCAAGACCGTGTCCCCCCCTGTATACACCAAAAAAACCTCCAAATCTCTTCAGTGTCTCCCCAAACAAAAACCACATTATCAAACAATCCACACAGTACACTACGACAATGATTGTCACAACAACCCTCTCCCTTGCTGGTTCTTCATCTCCTTCCTCTCCAGCAGTACAGGCGAAGAATGAGCCTCAACGCCATTTCAGAGGCGTGAGGAAGAGGCCGTGGGGTCGATTTGCTGCTGAGATTCGTGATCCATGGAAGAAGAAGCGGAGTTGGCTTGGCACTTTTGACACAGCGGAGGAGGCGGCACTTGCTTACGACGAGGCAGCTCGATCTCTACGTGGGCCAAAGGCAAGGACAAACTTCTTCCACAACGATCATTTTGCTCCCGTGCCATTTTCGCAAACTGCGGTGGTTGGTGCAGGTGTTTTTGAGAAATGTTGCTCGCCGGTTTGTCTTGCTGGTGAGGTGGCGAGGATGACGATGCCAGCGGCATCTCCGGTGAGGTCAGAGTATACGGGGTACAACATGGAGACAGTGAATGAAAACGTGGGTTTGGTTTTAAATGAAGAGAAGAAGTTGCGTGGAGGGAAAAAACCTTTTTTGTTTGATTTGAACTTGCCGGCACCGCTCTTTTGAGTGGTCTGGGATTGTGGTTTTTGTGGCTGGGGCTGGGCGGAGGAAGTTGTTGATCGGTCAAGATTAGTTTGCAGAATTTTGGGCCCTGTCGCTGGTTAGATTATGCGTCCAATCGTGTACAGTTTAGGGTTAGGCGGAGTTTTTGGTTTGTGTTAACGTGGGGTTGATGGTGGGATTTATAACAGTCAAGGGTTTTTTTTTTTCTATAAAAAAAATAGCATATCAAATCAGCTAGCAATTATTCTTGATGAATTCATGAATCAATTAAATTATGCGAGTTTTTTTTGGTTGCTATGAAGAACAAGAACCCGACTACTGTAAATCAAAATCAGCTCCTCTTATTTTCAGGGCCGGTTTGAGATTATTTGTTTTTTTAAATGTTTTTTTTTATATATTAAAATAATTAAAAATTTTAATTTTAAAAATACAATGTCTTAAATAGATAGTTATAAAACATTGGCGTTTCACGACAGGTTGGGTGAGTTAATCTATGAGTCGTGATTTTTGATTTTTAAAAAAATATTAAAAGATTATATTTAAAAATATATATTTTAAGATAAAACTTAGTGTAAATTAAGTTATAGATGAACAAATCATTAAATTAATTTATTTAATTAGATTGAATTTTATAACTTTGTTTAAACACTTTAAACAAGACTCGAGGTTTAGATAACTAAAATCACTCCATCTCAGAATGCAATGCGAGTACTACTACATATCATTTTCCTAAAGATAATTATTCATAACCATTTACGTGGTGGTCCAATGATAAGAGTTTGGGACTAAGAGGTTTGTTTTCTCTGTGGTCTCAGGTTCAAGCCCTGTGATTGCTCATATGATGGCCACTGGAGGTTTACATGGTCGTTAATTTCAGGACCCGTGGGATTAGTCGAGGTACGTGCAAGCTGACCCGAACACCCACATTAAACTAAAAAAAAAGACAGTTGATCATGATCGGCTGATTGAAACAGCAGGATGGAGAGTGTGTCTATATAAAGAATATTCAATATTCCTTTGCTTTGTGTTTATGCAGGAGCCAATTGGTCAAATTTTCCGGAAAAAAAAATTCCGTTAGAAACAAGAGGTGAAAATATGAGGGTGATCCAACCAGCCTACGGATGGGTGGGTGCGAGGCAAAATAGGTTCAGGTTAAAACAGACTTGCTGGGCCACCCACCAACTAGTTAGTGAAACGACTCAACTCATGCCACGTACTTTTTATTATAATTAGATTGTTTGTTCGTGCTATGCTGTGAGTTTAGTTAATTTTTTTAAAATATAAAAAATACATAAGCATTCTTAGCGTGTTTTTCAATAAAAAATTAATTATGAGCTTATAATATGATATGTATTAATTTATATTTATTTTAAAAATTGATATGATAATATATTGAAATATATTTTAAAATAAATTGTGAAGATGATAATGTTAATGTTAATAACAATTCAACTCCAGCCAGCCAGCCAGCAAGCAAAATGAAAAGTGCCTGTTCTTTTACTTTCCTTCTTTTTTTAATGCCCTTCTAATTATAATGCTACTCTGCTATGCATTGCAGTATGCCCTGCTGCTGAAAAAACTGATGGGTTTTTGTTGCTTTACTCACCAGTTTATCAGTGTTTGTTCACTCCACAGGTTTTCTTATTCATTCACGTTATCCAAGTTCTTGGTCTACGTGTGACTCTAATGTTTAGCTTTAGAGAAGGCCCAACTTTTGGATTTTTTTTTCTTCCTTTAGCACTAAAAAAACAGACAAAATAACAGAATTCATAAAATATTTTAAAAAAATAGTATAGTTTAGAGAGTGAATTATAAGTATCGCACGGGACTCTTTATTTCTTAAAATAAACTCACATAATTTTCAATAATTAGAGAGTTGAGAGGACAGAGAAAAACAAGAAAAAAAAAAAAATTATGAAACACACCAAAACTCTAATAACAGCACTACCCAATACTTTTCAAAAGATATCGATAAAATAAATACAATAACACCAAAAAATATCATGAAAAATGATATTAGTGGGCCATAATTCAAATATATCAGGGTTTATTTGCTTTTAGATGGCTAGTATGTCAAACTCCGGTCATTATTAATAACCTTTCTTGATGTTGTTAGATTCATATCATCGAGATCTTTCCAACGATATTAGTAATGTTATTATCAGAATTTTGGTATGTTTTAATAGTTTTGTTTCTTTGTTTTTGTGTGGTTTTTTTTAATAGCGTTCAAAGTATACTATTTTTCTAATACTTTTTTAACCTGTATTATTAGTGTATTTCTTTATCCTTTTTTTCCAATAACCACAACGTATTGCATAACAAAGCAGTCTTTCACATGCTTGTGGACAGGGCATTTTGATTGAATGGAGAGAAAAAAATATGACATACCATACGACACAAAGTAGCATTCAATAAGTTCCCTCCTACGCCAACAAATCGTGGCGCATAGAGATAGATTGGCCGTGCACGTATTAAAGTAGCCTTTTCACATGCTCGCGGGCAGGTTTTATGGCGTGTTTCCACTGGGAAATAAAGAAGAGCAACTGAACGGTTTGACCAGAAGGGCCCAGGCCATCATGAGCTCAGGGCCCATTCTTCACCGCCTGCTGCATCGAAACCTACAAGGGTGGCGCTGTGGTAGAGGACTTCCATTAGGATCCACTCCTCTCTTTCACACCTGAGAAAGAATATACTTTCCCACTCCCAGCAGGTCATTACCCCGGCCTGACGGTCCCTTTCAACTAGCATTGATGCCAAGCTAGCTAAGCGCGTGTATAATGCTTGTATATGTTGCTGTGGTTGAGAGTGTAATAATAATTATTTTTTAAATTATTTTTTATTTTAAAATATATTTAAATAGTATTTTTTGTATTTTTTAAAAATCAAATTTAATATCAACACATTAAAACGATCTAAAAATATAAAAAATAAATTTTAAATAAAAAAATAAATTTTTATAAAACATGGTTTGAAATGTAATTTCAAAGAACACGAGTCGAAGTTTCTTAATTGTAAAAGAAAAAGGTTGCAACATCCAATTGATTGGTCAAGAATTCTTTTTTAAAAAAAATCATCCAATAGATTTCCTCGCATAGAATTTTCTACATTGAGTCACCCACATGCTTATATAGGAAGAAAAAATGCCAGCCCATTGTTGTACGATAAAAGGAAAAGGCTCAAAAAGATTTTATTCTCACCAAAATGGGAAGAGAAGAGAATATATATGGTCAAACTGAAAACTACAGTCAAAGCCAATTGATTACAAGTTGAAGATTTTGTTCATGGTTGGGAAACGATCTCCATACCAAGAGAGATTAAGAAAGGCTACTTGCCGTTAAAATGGAGTTCTGGTGTTTTAGATGGGTGATTTGTTCCAAGTCATCATTAATTGCCCTAAGGATATCTTCCCTGACAAGGCATTTCCCAACTACAACGAACCAATATCAGCAGCTAGTCAGGATCCCATCTACCTCTGTTCCAGGGTTGAAAAACCACTAGGCATCATGCTTCAACAACCATGATGGGTTTATTTTGAAACATGAGTCCAACCTTATTCAACCCTGCCAGGTGAGAACAACATAACTTTGGTGACTTGCCCTAGTATTTGATTCACCAGATTGTTTTTTAAAATGTTATTAATTTAAAAATATATTAAAATAATATTTTTTTTATTATTTTAACAAGCAATACATCAGCCCTACAACCAACTCAATTCTTGCATCATGTACTATATTTATTTCCCCTGTTAGTTTTAGATGATTTATTTGCGGGGACATACTTGCTGATGGGGTTGTATGACTGTACAGTGTTTACCAACTTAGGCCGACAGGTGGCCAGACAGAATGTTTTGCTCTTGATAATTTTCAAGATTTGGGACTTGTCCGAGGACAGTATAAATGCCAGTGGAGATCCAGTGATATAGCGATAGATCGATAGCCCATGCTGGTCCCTTCACTTTTCACATGCCTTGTTGCGCAATCCTCCCTCTAGTAACTTGAATGATTCCCTCACAAGAGGGGAGGAAGAGTTAATGCAGTGATTGGTGTGCAGGTTTCCTCTTCTTTTTCCTGATATATATATTTTCGGGATTAATTCACCGGATAAATGGAAGTACTGGCTCGGAAAATGGCCGACCTGCAAGCTCAACTCACCAAGGGTCCAAGACTAGAACCAAGATCACAAAGACAGGAAAGCAGCTAGTAGTCAAATGCAGAAGACTATCTGTGAACAAGAGAAGGAAAAACGATTTCACAGCTGATAATTCAAGAACCAGCAACAAGATTGAATTACGATTCAGACCGTACATTCAATGATGTACATTGTTGCTAGTTCCTTGCATGCATGTCCAATGTATCTTGCAATCCATCATTGCTAACCATTGTTGGTGGACATGCCGTATGTCATGATGGGTGCATGCAAGCAAAGTAACAACCTCATCTTATCTGCCCAGGAACCCCACAAGCACTCTAAACCAACTACTAATCATTCAAATGCAATACTATCAGGAACTGAAGTCAAATCGGAAAGAAAATTACATCAATTGAGCCCATTTCAACAACCCAGGAAGAAACACTTCTTTTGAACTGTTTAAAGCCGTTGGTTGCAAATCAAAGAGTTCTTACAATTTGAAACCCCAATTCTACATTTTTCTGAGATCAGTGCCAGGATTGAAGCCTGCCTGCCAGGCTGCTAACAAAGCTTTGGAAAGCCAACTCCCCAAAGCCCCCCCCCCCCCAAAAAAAAAAAAAAAACGAAAAGAAACAAAAAGAAAAGAAAACACCTGCTCCAACTATATCTCAGGGTTGAACCATGCTAAATATATACAGGAGCCATTCATAAATAAGTTTTCATTGAACAGTGAGAACCTTTGGGTGGTTACGTGTTTGTGGATTGTGCTGGAATCCTTGGGTGGTTATGTTCACCTTCATAGGTAACAATAAGCATGGACGGATCTTCCAAGCACCTCTCCACATGCTTCCTTGCAGGACAACCTCTCATACTGCTACATTTGTAATATCCCCTGCACAAGTTTAAGAGGGAATTCTCAGTTTGAACAAGTTCCTCAAAAAGCTAGTACTGGAGCACATGCAATTCCTAAAAATTGACACTTGAATCGAAGCTACAAGCATTACTCGTCACCAATGATAACCAGCAGTACAGGCATCTCATTCTGAAAACAGAATTTCACAACAATTCAACGGCGGGACAGGATAGACAAGCACAAAAGGAGACTCAAAATCACAGGATGACTGAAAGCAAATTTCCACCAAAGGCCATGAGTCAAAAAATAACACTATTTAACTACCAGCTCAAGCCAGCCCAAAAGGTTGATCAATAAGCAAAAACAACGCATGCATTTAGTTCTGTTTCATTGGAGACTACTTCACACACACCCCACAACCAAAAGGTTGCAAATGAGCACAACATTCACAATCGAATGAGCATTTAACATGCCTGGTCTAGTATATGTGAGAGCAATTTAGATTATAAATGAACACTCCACACCACGTACTGGGTACTGGGTACAGAGTGAATGTCAGCAAAAATTCGCAACAACATAAGTTCGTTTATCAGGAAGTTCAAAACATTCCAGAATATCAACTCCATTGAAAGAGAACTTGTATATGTTACTGGCAGCAAAACTTTGTTTTAGAAATAGAATAAGCAAGCATACCTAGGATGAGGAGAACCCTTGATTGGCTTTTGCCCATACTTTCTCCATGAGTAATCATCAGGAGGGATATCAGCAAGCTTGTTGCTAATAGCAGGAACCTTGATCGACCTCTTCACCCTATGTTTCCTGCCATAACAGCAAAAACAATGAAGCAAAAAGGAGTTAAAACAAGCCTAAGATCACCATAAAAGGAAACAGACACGATTCTGAACTATCAATTGCTAACAGCAGAATAATTAAATAGACACAAAGAAAGGAAACAAATCTAACCTCTTCTTTGAGCAATGACATCTAACGCTGCTTCCACATTTCATACTTCCATCTTCTCCCCTTCCAGAACATTTCCTCTTGTGTTGCTGTGAACTCTGATCTGAGGAGCGAGCCGCCCCCGTTAAATGGAATGCACTTCCTTCCAAATTAGCCACATTACCATCAATACTCAAGGACGATATAAAAGATCTGGTAGATGACATTGTAGGAGTGCAGCTAGAACTATCGAAATTCAAGCTAATCCCACTATTGCTTTTTCTAAACATCATCTCAGCTTGCTGCTTCATTTGCTGCTGCTGTTGAAGCTGTAGCCTATGCAGTTGCTGTTGCTGAAGGAACTGATAGTGCGCTGCTGGCGTGGGTTGGCCAAGCTGAAGAGGGTTTTTCCCATTTGAACTCAATTCCAGGGATGGGGTTCCCAAAGATAGACAATTTTTAGCAATTGAGCCCAATTCTTGAATTGGTTGGCTTTCCAGGTAACTACTGGACTGGAGAAACTGGGGTGTTTTGGATGGGTGGTCTGTACTGCTCAGTGGGTTGTCTAAGAGGATGCTTTGGGATAAAGGGGTCGGTAACTTCTTAAGTTTTCGAACTCTTGCATGACCTAAACCAGTATTTAAAAGGGAAACTACTTTCTTGAACCTAAACACAGCCTCTCCAGTTTCCACCATTAAATTCCTATATTGAACCTGATCTTGGGGTTGGGATAGCAAACTTATAACTCTATGGCAGCTCTCCACAGCTGCCCGGTTAGCTTCTTCAACCCCCTCCATTTTACCACCAAAAAAATCCACCAATCTTAATCAGACAAAACTCAGAGCACCGGACCAAAAACCATAAAAACCCCGAAAGTCTAGAAAACCTAGTTCAATATTAGATCTTCAAGCGAACAAAAATTAAAAGACCCTAATGGTCATTCTTTGAGCAGACCTGGCAAGAGACCACAAAAGGGATAATCTTTTAATACGAAAATTCCAAGGAATTCAGCTTCCTACAGGCTTAACCTTGCAGATTCAACAGAGTTGACTGAAAAGAAGAAAAAAAGAAACCCAAGATAAAGAGCAAAAACATAGGACTTTGCCTTGTTATTTCGTCAGAGCAAAAAACGATCAAGACTTTGAGTGAAGGAAAGCACCAAGGAAACAGACCTTGTTGGGGTATGAAACCCTGGATTCTGCCTCCATGGCCCTGAGATTGAAAGGTGTGAAAGAGAAGGCTTTGGCTTTGCCTTTGTTCGCTCTAGAACTCACACACAACCCATAAGAAGACTGCACAGAGCTCTCTTCTTTAATTTTCTATCACTACTACTACTTTTTTATTTTTTATTTTTGCTTTTAATCTTTTTTCTACGTAGAGAGAGAGTGAGAGAGAAAGGGAAGGGGCATTTAAATAAGAAAGTGCAGAAACAAGGAGGGGCTTGAGAAATGAAACTGCCGTCTCTGTCACAGATATGAGGGTGGGTCCCATACCAAAGACCTTGGTTTTATTCCCTTTTCTTCTCCTCAGTTGCTTTTATTATTGTTACTGTTTAACAAGACGAGACCATTCACACATACAGATTTCAGCTTCGGCTTCACTCCTTCGGGTATTAAAATATATTTTTCAAGTGAATATATTAAAATACTTTTTTATTATTTTTTTAAATAGTATATTAAAATAATTTAAAAATATAAAAACAAATTAAAATTTTGAAAAATACAGTTATACCCACTACCAGACACCACACCTTCACTTCCAGACATGCCGTGTCTTTTCTTTTTCTTTTTTTATCCTTTCTCTTTCCTTGCTGTACGTTCTTGCCATTTTCGGTTACAATTATCAAGCTCCATGCATAGCATGACTGCAGGTTTATTGGTAAATTCAAAATTACTTACATTAATTTAATAAATTATTAAATCAACTTTGATGCCATATCAAGTTTAATATTCGCGGTATGAAATGTGCTAAAATTAGAAGTTCTGGGCATGGCCTGTATGAGAATGTGTTCAGAGTTTATTTTTGAAGTATTTTTATTTGAAAATAAATTAAAATAATATTTTTCAATATTTGCATATTAAAAATATAAAAAAAATTAAAAAAAACTAAGTTAAATCTCCAAGCGGAACCATAATCAAAAGCAGGAGCAAGATTTCATCCCAAGCAAACAAAATGTAATAGATCCGAGACCAGATGAACAATTACTCCAGAAAAATTTGACCTCCCATGCCTGTTCGTTGTAAACATAGAAAATCGAAATATTATTATAGATCAGCACAGGATCATTGTAAATGTAAAATAAATAAGATAAAATCTGTAATAATTATACAAATTAGTCAAAGATCTTCACCAATTCAAGCTAGATCTCAAGACATGTGAGCTTTTATACCGAAAGAGTGGTTGTTTCGAATCTACATTGAATATGATAGCCAATGCACTTGTTATTTGTTTGTGTCAAACCATGGTTATTAAAAGTCTATTTCGGAGTGTGGTTGCGGTTGTTTTTTAAAGTGTTTTTTATGCTGAAATGCATCAAAATAATATTTTTTTATTTTTAAAAAATATTTTTAAAATCAGCGCATCAAAACGATTCAAAACATACCAAATAAATTAATTTTTAACAAAAAAATAAATTTTTTTAAAAACACGAGTATAACCACGTTTCCAAACACTCACTAAATCCACTGTTCCTAGACAGATTTGATCAAGAGAAAATTTGTGATCAAAACACATTCAAGGAAGGGGTTTGTTTGAATTAAAAAAATAATAATTTAACAGATTAACCGGATTGATATAGCTAAATTATACCATATGAAATCAGTATAATATTGTTTTAATAAAAAAATTATTTATATGTATTAATTCAATGAACAGCTACGAGAGTCATTTTCTAGATCAGATCCGAAGTCAATCTAGGAAATATATCCTGCACTTAATGATCTTTGGAGTTTTCATTAATGTCACCGTGAGTTATATTAAATGCTTTTTTCTTGATATATATATATATATATATATATATATATATATATATATATATATATATATATATATATATATTACACAGAAGTCTCGCAGATATACTTGCATTTACATCTTTGAATCACGTATGAATCATGTCTGCTGTACAGCAATTCAACGTGAAAAACGGAATCATATATTAAAAAAAATGAAAAAAAATTAAAAGTTTATAAATTTATTATAAAAATATCCTACATGTGTCTCTTAATTTCTCTAATCAAATAAATTTATGTCTCTATTATTTTTTATAGTATTTGATATTATAATAGTGATTAATTTTTTAAAAATATTTGTTTGAAAATATATTAAAATAATATTTTTTTTATTTTAATATCAACTTAATAAAATTATTTACAAGCATAAAAATAATAAAATAAAATAATAATTTTTTTTTGAAAACATGGCCTAAACGTGAAAACAAACCGGGCCTTCCTCTCTTGTGTCATAACACAAACTGGGAGATAGCAAAGATTAATGAAAAGCTCTCACTTTTCAATAAAAACAAATTAGTATAATAAAAAAAAAAAAAAAAAACCAAAAAACCGAAGAAAGAAAGAAAGAAAGGTGGCGTGACTCGGTGGCTGGCTAATTATAAACGAAACGCCAAGCCCGACTAGTTCAGCTACCCCTTGTTTTTTACCTTGCTAATCAACTATTTTCCTCCCTGTCTGCGCTGGTTATCGATACGTCCGCCACTTGTGGGCCCCTTAATCAAAGCATCCTATATAGCCGTTGTAAAAATATTAACCAGATGGATCATGCCACGTGTGAATCTATGCCCTTAAAATCTGACACGTGCCACAAGGACTGCCTGATGAAAAACCTCCTGTGTGCGCATCGCCTGGCCTTTGCCTTTTTGCTATCCTGCGCCTGGGGAACACGAATTAGGAGTGTTCTCGTGTCCTGTTCGGTGACTGACGGGCGTGGGGCCCGCTGGGGCCCGTTTCCGTTGACTTTACAGTAAGCTCTCCCTTCCAAGTTACATCCATTATATTTCCTCTCTATCCTTTGACTAATAATGTTAACAATTTTTTGCTTTATTATTATTGGTAATGTAATGTGGAGTAATCTTCGCAAGGTGTTTTTTTAATTAGTGGATAGAGGGCGCTCATAATTGAGTTTTGTGACGAGGGTATTTTGGGTATAACATACTTTGGATTGCAAGCCAAGCCACTGCTGGGGCGAACGGCTTTTGCTGCTTTTGCACCCCCTGACTGCTGTTAAATGCCAGTATTGCCCTCGTGACAATACGACATGGTTTTAGACACTGTGACTGAGGAACTTGTTTGCTAGCTGGTAGGAGTATACAGGGTTCTTTTTGGAATTAAATGAGCCGGCAGGGACGGAATAATCAGCCACCCTCTTTCTTTTTTTTAGTTTGTAAGCGTGTTTGAATGGCTTTTAAAAATATATTTGATTTAAAAAATTATTAAATTAATATTTTTTTATTATTTTATATATTAATGTTAAAAATTAAAAAATATATATATTTTTAAAAATCACAAGAAACCATACACCAAACACCCTAACCTAACTTTTCTATAACAAAAAAAAATTGTTATAGTTAATTGGTATCATGTATCAAAGAACTATCTCAATATATTATTTATATTATTCTTTAACGCACTCCCTTGAGTGAAAGTTCTTTGAGTTTAAAACTTGTACATGTCTATATTACCTTGTATTTAATTTTTATCAAATAAAAGGAAATGATAATATTCGAACTCGTGACCGCTTGGTCATCTAAATTCTGATACTATATTAAAGAACCATTTCAACCCAATAGCTTAAGCTATCAGGTAAAATTCTAAGATATGATTTATATTATTTTTTAACATCATAAACATGCTTTGTTTTTTTGGTTATAAAGTTGAGGAATTTTTTTTTCTAATACACATTATTTTTTAAAGGTATAATTATTTAAAGTAATTAAAAATATTCAAAAAAAAAAAGGCAAATTGATTTAAACAACACCCATGCTAAAAAAAAAAAAAATTGAGATTGTACTAATGAAATATCCATTGGACATCAAACACATGCACAAGAGCATTTTCAAAACATCTTCGGGTATTCAAATTGCCAGAACAAAATGATTTTTTCCTTTGAAAAATAGTCCTTCAATTCTAATCGTTGTAGGCTTGTAGCCTTTTTATACCTTAAATTACATCGTTGACCGTGATTATAAATCATGATTCAAAAAAGCGCTTGTTTCTACCTTGTATAATTTTATAGTTCAATAATTGAAAGTCACACATTTTCTCAAAACATAAGATCAAGGGTCACATCTCTCTTCCAAATTATAAAAATCACCAGACACCGCCACAGTGTATTGTTTTCTTATTTAGAAAGAAAATGAAATCCTCAGAGTCTTGATCGTGAGTTATATTACCGTACAAGTGTCCGAGCAACACCGATGGTATTCAGCGATTTCTCTCTAAATAATTGTTTAGTACATCACGAGAAAGAAAAGAAAAGTTGAAAAAGTAGACTTGGAGTGCTGTTATTTCTCTCGGGCACAACTGAGCAGACTAACGAAATTGCAATTTCGTTAGTTAACCTTTGCCCAGTCTACAAAAACCCTGTCCGAGGAGGGACAAAACAATGCAAGTGTCATAGTCCAGGGGCCCTCGACACTAGGATAGGCTAGCTTGTCTTTCCATTCCCGGTCATACTTTGTGTCCTACCATCAGAAATATGGCGCGCGCGCGCGCACGCATCCATCCAAAGTTCTATTTTCACGCGAGAGGAAGATTGAACCATAGGTGTATTAAATAATTCTTCGGTGAATAAACTCGTAGCTAGGATCGAGGGAAAACGTAATTCAACACGGCCCGTCTAAAAAAGGACAAGATATTCAACACGGCTTGGAAATGTAAAGACAAAGTAACCGAGCATAGGTCAGATCGTTCTAGGTTTCGGACTAATTTCATGTGGCATGATATTTCTTTTTCTTCTTTTTTATTCTTAAGTAGAGGTTGGCGTCGACTTTCAACTCTGTTGATTGAAGGTGTAACAGAGGAAGACAATCTTTTTTCAGAGCCTGGAATAAAATATAGCCACATGACTAGCTTGTAGACTTGCAGTACAAAACTTGTCCAAGCTCCCAAAACTGTCTGCCTCCGACTTTCGAGTCCCATCGAACTCTCTCGGCAACGTTCTCACCGCTCAAACTTGGAGGGTTCTATTAGCTTCGGCAATTCCTGGCATGTGCTTTGACCTCGAAATTTTGCTACTCACTCATTGCCCATTCCACTTCCAAGTTCTTTCATTTTTTAAGAAACCTCAAATTAATCCGAAACCTATTCACTAATTCTTAATTGGGTTTAAGATAATAACGTTTTGAATTCGACTTTTGTCAATTGGAAAAATTGAAAAGTTTAGATGGTATCTAATCGAGAAAAACCTGATAAATTAGAAATGAAATTGATAAAATTACTTGCTTTGGATGAAATTGAAAACAAGCAATGTGTTTTGGGATGAAAATGATGTTTTCCCTTCTCCTCTATCTTTTGCGAGCATAAATTATATTTTCGTTCCTTCTTTTTTAAGCAAAAAAACCATCTGGAACCCTTTCCTGATGTTGTTTTTTTCCATTCAAACACGGATGATAAATTTTGCGCCATGTCATCCAAGTTTTGTTCATCACGTCACTAGCTAGGTTTAGCCCGACAAGGCAAGGAAGCCATGGTGTCAAAGACTTAAATTCCTAAACGCATTAAATTATATATCAACTAATAGCTTGTTTGGAAATATGGCTAGTTTTTAATTTTTTATATTTAAAATTGATTTTTTTTGTATTTTTAAATTGTTTTGAGTATTGAGAATAATTTTTTTAAAATAAAATATTATTTTACTAAGCTCGTGAACAGAAAAAAAAAGGATTTCTTCGTGTGCTTGCGATAGTGGGAGGAAGAAAAATTAATGTGGAACATAAAGTTTAATAATTTCTTTCTAACAACGTTTGAATTTGAGTCATGTGTTATTTACTGCCCAAAAGAAATCATAAAAGGGAATAAAAGCAGAACGTAACTTGTTACTTTCTCATAAAGTTGCTGCATAATAATGGGGAAACAACAGTGGCATACAAGCATTAAAGCAGAATTATGCAATCTGGATTCGAGGAGTTTATACTTTATCAACAGTTTATTTCAGTATGAAATCGGAGAGAGAACTTTATCTTTATTCCCAAAGGGCAAAGCTACGAAAGCACGGGATCTTTTATAGCATTAATTGACACACACACGTATGAATATCTGGAGCTAATCATGATTCGGTCACATTGGTCCCCTTTTATAGCGTTGCTGCATGGTGAATTTGCTCGCCCTTTACTCCCACTATTTGTAGCTAGGCAGCCAGCATATTCTTGCTCCGACTCTCTTCTTTATTTCGTCCAAGCAAGTAGCAATCTGTTTTTCGGACTCGGGAAAGCAAGCAAGCTAGTAATACAACGCGCAGCAGCATTTTCCCCTTTCCTTTTGCTATAATTAACAGTCCAGGAATCCTTGGAAGGGCTTTAGTTCTCTTTTGGTTCTTTATT
This sequence comes from Populus trichocarpa, assembly GCF_000002775.5. Classification (NCBI taxonomy): domain Eukaryota; kingdom Viridiplantae; phylum Streptophyta; class Magnoliopsida; order Malpighiales; family Salicaceae; genus Populus; species Populus trichocarpa. The sequence goes on along the minus strand of NC_037289.2, from coordinate 22,197,098 downwards.
TCTCTTTTGAAACGGTACAGATCAAAGGAAATAACAGCTACTTGCCCATATGCTCTCACAGGTAAAATAATTCCTTGCGTCTTGGCATTATGCATGTTAGATCCATATTATTTTGAACTTAACGCATTGTCAAATTTAAATATCTTGGATCTGGTAGACGTGTCAAACACATGCTATCGTGGTCATGGATATGGTATATACGTAAAACCGTTTTAAAAAACCAAATAAAATCTAAATAAAAAACTTAATGAAATTGATTTATCACCGTGGGAGGGCTTTAGTTCTCTTTTGGTCCTTTAATTCTCTTTTGAAACGGTCCAGATCAAAGGAAATAACAGATGTATATAGTTAATTTACTATGAAGGTACTTGCCCACATGCTCTCACAGGTATGAACGCAAATAAAGATGGCAGCATAACCCCGAGAGAGTAGCTTCAAATCAAGCTGGAGCTTTCTCCTTGCTACTCCCTCTGTTTTTTTAACATGAAATCTGATCATATAAAGGAACAATTCACTTTGTCGTGGCTTATACCCACCAAAAGCATTCTGTCTATCTGTCCCGTTAAATGAAGAATATTTTCTCCAGGGATTTTTGCTTTCACTTCTATCCTGACGGAGGGAAGGGAAAGGGGTCGAATTTCAAAAGATTTCATGGCACATGGATCAAACACTTTGGCGTTTTTGGGGTCTAAAGCAAAAGAAGAAAGAAAAGGTTGGGATTGCATTGGGATCTGAAATAAATGAGACACTTTAAGCTTAATGAGGTACGGCAATGATATACTGTCTCGAGAGGTCTTTTCATTTTTATTGTGTACGCGAAGGATTTGGCGAGGAGACAAGGCATGTTCAATCCTTTATGTGCTGGTGTTGCGATTGGACGGAGCCCTGTAATTTTTAAGCTGATAAAAAGTACTTTTTTCCATCTGAAAATCAATTTGCAAAAGCATCTTCAGTCGCCGATCACATCGCAAGAACTTACTCCGACGAACTGTTTTGTAACGTGGTACTGATTATTCAAGTATTTTTATTTTTATTTTTAAAATTTTATTTTTAATATTAATACATCAAAATATCTAAAAATATTTATGAAAAATTAATTTAAAATAAAAAAATAAAATTTATTTTTAAAACACAAAAACAAACAAAAATCTTACATTATCAATTTATTTTGGGTTGAATTGAGAGAGGGTGAAGCTTCAAATAATAATAAGAAAACACTGCAGGTTTCCATCTCTTCTTTCTTCGTTGGAAGGGATAGAGGGGGTAAAGTAAGATTTTCATAAATTTCTTACATGATTTATTTTTAAGAAATACCAAATAACAAGAAAAGATTTGAAGAAAATTATAAATTATCTGGAAAATTTTAACGTGGGATCTAGTAATCTAATACTTGATCTATATTCTCTGTTTTTTTTTTTGGTATGATTTAGCATCACTCATTGTTTCTGGGCACGCTACAAGACTGAATTTTAATAAATGAAAATGAAAACTAGTTGAGAGATATCACTCGGCTGAAAAAATAAAGGAAAAAAAATAATCGGCCGGTCTTGTACGTTTGTGGCAGGTCAAACACGACATGTGCACTTTAAAAAATGGTGGTCCTCACCTCACGCGCTTCCTTGTGTGCAGATATTCAAATACAGACATGACATCGGGGATACATGCACGGACTCAGCACACATTAGCCAAGCAAGAATCAATAATTTAAAATGCACGCTGCCGTTTACAGACTATGGGCCTTTAAAATCCAACATGTTTTGGTAACTGGATGATACATGAATTACCAGGGCCGACATTTGATCTGAGTCCTGCCTTGTAAGAAATAAGAAGAAACATCCAAAGGAGTGGCGCTTATGCCAGTTGGTAGAGGCCTCACCACCGTAGCTAAACCTGACCTGTCCTGATGGCCTCACCACGTTACTCTGGGACCATCTTTAGATCAAGTTTAATAACAATATCACGCGAGAGCACGCCTGTGGCTTGTAACCAAAGACAGCGTTGCTGCTGTTTGTTTCAAAACAGCAAATTACCCAATCCCTGATTCCTTTTCAAAATCTCCACAACCAGGCACTCACTGATTGACCTGATCAGGATCTGCTTATGATAGATGTACTTAATAAATACATGCCCGGACTACTTTGTCACGAACAATCATCAAGAAGCATAGATGGAGTCCACTCATCTTTTTTCAAGGATGCAAGAGATGCTGATTGTGGGAAGCAGAAAGCGACCATACAAGAATCAAACAAATGTCAATTGGAAAAGGGTAAAAACAAAGGCACCATAAACAGCAATAGCGAAATATCAAAAGACCTGAATTTTAGGAAAAATCATTGCCAGAATAAATGGGATCATCGGAGCGAACATCAATTTTCCCAGTTTTCCAATGTATGACTAAAGGCACAGAACTCTAAAAACTCGTTTGATTCCCGACAAGTTGTGTAAAATATGTCCAAGTCCTCTTTGTTTAGCAATGGCTAGCTAGGTTATTGTTTCCTTCCCCTCCCTTTCTTCCCTGCCCGTGCTTCTGTCTGCTCTTTCCCTGTAACTTCTGAAACATCCGCTGCATCAAGATAAGAAACGCAAGAAACGAGTAAAAACTTGTTAGAACAACTTGGACACATCAAGATCCATCGGTTCCTATCAAATTTAACAAAATAACTGCATTTTAAACTGAAATAGGTACAAAATACAGTGCAATTTGGAAACAAAGAAATTCAGAGATAGATTGTACCATCGGGGCCCCTGGACATCAAAGTAAAGAATAGGTTGTTCAGCTTCTCCATCTTCTTAACATCCTGTGCCTGGTCTGTCTTGAACTTAAGACACTGGCAGAAAAGCACAAACATTAATATAGAGGCATTGCTGAAAAAAATAAATAGAATTCAGATACCATGGCAATTAAAGTGAAAGCTATTTGTGAGCAACTTGTTTCCAAAAGCTATGAATTGTGCATAAAGGCAACAAACACTTGAAATTGATTGTTGACAGGCCAAAGGCATGCAAATCCAGGAGATACACATTCAAGGGAAATGACAAGCTAATATACAGAAGCTTTGCTTTGTAAATAAAAGCAAGCATCCATGGGTCCCCCCCCCCCCTCTCTCTCTCTCTCTCACACACACACACACACACACACAATGTTAAGGTTGGGGAGGGCCGAAGGGGAGTCGGGCAGTGGGAAAAGGATGCCTGGAATGTGAACAAGAATGCCATGGAAATTAATCATTTGTGAACATAAGAGCTCTTAGTGTGTGGGGGGGGGGGGGGGGGAATGTCCCTAGGTACCTTAACTATAAGGGGGCCATTTTTCAGATCACTGTCAGCTGTAAAGCGCCCTTCCATTCCAACATCTTCTCTAAGAAAAGAAAGAGCTGTAAAAGTCTTTATCATGCTAATGATATGATAAGCACACTAGGTGCATCAAAAGAGAAGGAAATGCCAGATAAACATGATATCCCTTGGTTTCTGGTTAACTTTCTGCTGAGTATGCTGGTCGAGTGCATGTCTGCCTTATTAGTAGAATAATTTCTTCCAAAACTTATCAGCAAGTGCATAGCAAAACCGATATAGGCACATCAAACTCATAAAAAAGGTTGTGAGGTTGCACAGACTACTATTTAATTTGAAGTAAAACAGATGTGAATCCTATTGCACTATTCCATTCACCCAAGAGCATTCTTGATCCTAACATTAGATAAAGCAAGCCTGTCATCATCAGGGCAGCCATGAACTCACCTCAATTAAACTTTGATCTCAAACCAATTAAGGGCAGCTTAATCCAACAAACATAGGTGACAACCTCTGAATCCAATCTGATCCATTAAACAATGTAACATCAAAATTACATTTGACATCAAACTGTAGAAAGAGCCCATTGTTCTGACACTGCTGAGACCAATATCTCACTGCATGGGTTTATAAAGTTCAAACTTTTTAAATCAGCTTCATGCACATTCTTCAATGTTTTTGATGTAGCATGACTCAACATAGTTATGGCTGAAAACAAACTTCTTAATCAAAACTAAACGCCACCTTACCAATCCACTTTTCCACTCTCAACCATCGATATTATAAGTAATATACATATTTTACATTCAAAATCATAAAAAAGTTCACAAAATACAAACACCTAGAGTACAGGAACAAGAACCTGCCTAGGAGCCTCCAAGGAGACAGAAATTAGTTCACTGGATCAAGCAAATCAACCCAATCATGCAAAAAAAGAGAACGCTCAATCATGTGATTTCTATAAGTAATACGTCAAAAAAATCAAAGCAACGAACAGTCCAACCTAAAAAGAGCTCTCTCCCATTCCATTTACATGCATCTCAAGTTTCCTCAAAAAATATCTTAGGCTTCTTTCTCCAAACTGGTCCGCAAAATTACCAATGGATAGAGATTAAAATCTACTTTTTTTCATGTGCTAAATGCTTCATTCTGGTAACCAAGCAGGCCACCTATTCCCCAAAGCAATCCAAGTGAATCTTACATTCATTAAAAGAAAGCATCCTCATGCAAGAATTAAATCCATCCAAATACAGTCAACTTACAAGATAAATTGCAAATGCAAACAAGCACTCAATTAGACTGTGCAACTAGTTCAAGAATTTGCTTGCAATCTCACCAGCCAAGAATGTCATGCATAAAACGGCGAGAGGCCATAAAAACCCCTAACACACACAGACCGAGAGAAAAAAAGAGAAAAAAACCCGCAGACTTTCCAGTCTCACAAAATTACATTCTAAACCATATACAACTCCTCTCAAAACAAAAACTCCGATTCTTATATATTCTACGCTCAAATCCACTGCATTCATCATAGAATACTAACATTGCAATGTTTTATATATAAACTATGGCAAACTCATATATAATATAAGCACAGATTTGAACATGCCAGCTTAAACTGAAACCGATAAGTACCTCTTTGTTGTCGGTGACCTTGAGAACCAACTTGCCATCACAGTGTCTGTACTTCATTACATACCGCGTCTATATCCCATTTTAATACCACAATATAAACACCCACAAAAATAAATAAATAAATAAATAATATAATATAAAATAAAATAAGCAACATAAAATAGCAGTCTTACGGAAAATCCGTATAGTTTGTTAAATAAAGGAGAAAATAGAATTAATTATTTCGATCTTAGAAAAATCAAAAATCAAAACGTCTTCCTCGACTACACTACTACGATGCGTTACTAATACATCAAGCCAAAATGGGAAATCATGAAATAGGAATAGAAATTGGCTCTGTTTCCTTCAATTTTCTACGCAACCACACAGAACGCAATCTAAAGAAAAGCAGGGAGAAAGTAACATACAGAATCGGGATCGGCACGGAACAGTTGCACGGATCGGTCAACGAAGTCGTCCCACGAAGTTATGTAAACCATTGCGTTCAGAAAATAATAAAAGTGAGAGAGAAGTGCTTGATTTTCACAAGTGGGGAACTGCCGTCGACACAGTTTTGGTGAAGAAGAAGAAGAAGAAGGCACAGAGAGATTTTGCTGGAATTTAAGGGATGGGCTTTTTCTTTAAAATTCGTGTTTATATTTAGGGCCGCTTTACAAGCCATGTAGACAGAAAGATTTTACATAGGATTTTTTTAAAATATTTTTTATTTAAAAATATAATAAAATAATATATTTTTTATTTTTTAAAATTTATTTTTAATATTAATATATCAAAATAATATGAAAATATATAAAAAATAATTTGAAATAAAAATAAAATAAAATAAAAATTTAATCTTTTTCAGAAACAATTTTGAAACACAACAAAATTATTAAGAAGAACTATAAAAAATTAATTTGATGTTTTTAAAAAAAGATGTATTTTTAAAACTCACACAAATACAATTAGAAATATAATAATATTTATATCTTGAAAAATTAACATTTATATGTTGAAGAAAAAATTAATTAAAAAGGTCTGATTATTTATAGGACTATTATTTTTTATTCGATGACTAGGAAGCTTTGCAATATTAATATTATAACTTTGTTATCTAATTAAGTTTATATTACAAAAAATATATAAAAATCCTCATGAAATTACCATATACCTACTCACGTATTATTTTCATTAGAATAATATGACCACGGATTTTCCATTTATGATAAAACATTTGAAATATATGTCAGGGTAATTCATCTTTTTACTGATATACAATTATTTTCAAATTATGTGATGATATATTAGTCTTTTTATATTTTTTTATAGTAAAATAATTTCATGACATTTAAAAATAAAAAATAGACTTACATCCATGGTCTTTTTAGACTTTGTCAATTTTTTTTAGTGTATCAAAACAAACAACTTAATTACATTTAAAAGCAAAATCTACTAAACTAAAACTTGTTGATGTGGGTTATTATTAAGTTGATCTAGAGATTTTGTTTTAATAAATATTATAAAAAAAAACTTGTTAACATATGTATTTGGGTGGGCCCATGCCTTTTAGACACTGAGTGTGTTGTTGTTCAATAACTAAATGCTTCTTTTCACGATGATGTTTGAATCGTCTCGATGATCTTTTAATGATGCTAAGATATATGTGGTTAACTTGAATCTAGTTTGGCGCCGATAATTTTTTCTTTTCTTTTTTATTTTATCTCTCTTCCTTGATTTCTGCACTAACCATTTAAATTTTCAAATCATTCATTTAATTTGTTTTTCCTTTAGATTTAATTTTTTTTATTACTATTTATTTTATTTGAAATAATTTATAAAATTTAATTATTTTTTTTAATTTCATCCCCCTTTAATTTTTTTCATGTTTCAAATTCAGTCTCCATTCTTTTGATTGCTACTTGTTTGACTTGAGATAAATTTTATTTTGATTTTGTTTGTAATTCATCCTTTGCATGTTTTTTTTTCTATCAGATTTGATTATTATTATTTTGATTATTATTTTTTATTACCTTGATAAAAAATTTAAATTGAATTTTTTTAATGATTTCATCCTTCAATATTAAATTGATTGAGAATTGAGATTATTAATTGAGCCCAAGTCTAGATGTTCACAGACTGTGAGTTTTAGAGATTAACCAAAGTTTAAGAAGTTTGCTAGGGTTTTTTTTTTAACTCATTTTTTTTTAATTTCATCATCCAACATTTATTCAATTAGATTTTAGGCTATGCTATTTTTATTTATTCGCTTTCTGTAGATTTGTTTCATAAAAATAGGCAGAGGATTAACCCGATATAACCTGATCGAAAATCCAAGTTGACATGTGACCCGATCAACCTCAGGAAAATCCAATTAAAACCCCTGGAATTTTTTATATTTTATTTTTAATTTTTTCCTCACAATAATGCCATTTTCACTTGTTTTTATAAAATAAAAAAAATTGGTTGACGCAAGTTAACCGGGGTTAACTCATCTAACCTGGGACATGGATCTTGCCCTGGATCCACCTCCCGGTCGGGTAGAAAAACTATCGAATTTTTCACTAATTTTGAAATAGATCAGGTTATCTTTGATCTTTTTATTTGTCGTTCATTGTTGAATTTTCTTTGGCTGCTTTTTAAAGTTGATGTTTTTCCCCTCCAATTTCATCCTTTAATATTGATTTAGTTGAGAATTGAGTCTTTTGATTTAGTTTGAGTCTATGATTTTATAGATTGCAAGTTTCAGAAGTTAGTTTGGGTTTAGAAGGTTAGTTTGGGTTTAGGAGGTTAGGTTTGCTTGTTCTCCTTTTTTTTTTTAGGTTGATGTTTTTGTTGTTCTTCCATTAACATTTATTCAACTGAAGATTGGACTCTTATTTTATTTTCACTTGCTTTATTTATAATTTTTCATTAATTTTGAAAATGATCCGGGTTATTTTGAATTTTTTATTTATTGTTTTATTTGTTAAATTTAGTTTTCTTTAAATAAATTTAGTTTTTGAGTTAAAGTAGATTGATGGATGAAATTTAAACATTAGATTCAGACTTCATGATATTTTGTTTGATTTGATTTCTAAGTCATTGCTTTAATAATGTGTGTAGTCTTTTTCAATGTTGTCATGCGATCTTTTGCAGTGACATTAAAATTTTCTCGGTGAATTTTTTTTAGTGATGGGGGCAGCAGAGTAACAATGAGTCTTCAATGAATTTCTTTTATTCTTCTTATAAATATGATACTAACATCTTATCTTTTATATTTTTTCTTCCTTTTCTCTATTGAGTTCAATTTTTTTGTTTGCTTTATTTATTTTCAACATATTCTTATAATCATGTTATTAAATTAAACATTTATTAAATCCGGTCAATTCAATAAATTTAATCTTAATTTTTTTTCTTCTTTAAAACTGTTGGTGTGACATGTTAAAAAAAAAAGGACCTAGCATCTAGCGTAGAACATGCCACTTAGTTGTTCCATGTCTATTAAAGAAAACAATTCTTCTAACGGGTTATTTGGAACCTTGAAATTGAACTCAATTTTAAGGATTAAATTAATTTTTGTGAGAAGAATCTATCGAGAATGTTGATTTGAATTTAAAATGAAATTCAAATTATAAAAATAGAGAAAAATAAATTAACTTATTTTTATAAATTATAAATTATATTCCAGCTCCCTTCCAGCAATGGCCTCTCTCTCATGTGGTGAAGAGTTTATTTGTGGAATCACATGCAACAACTCTCAAGCATTTTGCTTTAACTTATCAAATCCGGGTAAAAAAGTTTTCCCAGAAAGTGCCCAATACAACTCTTATTCACAAATTGCTTCAGGCAAATAGCATGCTTCTGCCATTAAAGGATCTTACTTTTCTAGTGTAGAATATGGAAACGTGGGTCATTGGAAGTATAATAAAAACATCATTTGATTCGTTTCAGAAGTCTAATATTGATAGTCTTGTTTTTAGAAGGATTGTTTCTGGTGATGGGTTTAGTTTGCGGCGTTATTAAGGAAGGCGGTGTGGTTTGTTGGGGATCAAGACCAGCTAATCCGGGAGTCTCAGCTGTTTCCGGTGAATCTGAGATTTTAGCCTCGGGAAGGGGTTCTGGTTGTGGTTTGTTCGGGTTTCGCGAGGATAGTCATGAAGTTGAGTGTTAGGGGAGTATTGAACTGGCTTCGATTCCAAAGGGCTCGGAGTTTTTGTCTACTGCTTCATCAGATTACGCTACTTCTGGGGTTAGAGAAGTTGACTTTAGTTCATGGGAAGCCCCTGCGCTAGATTATAGCCCCCCTTTCCAGTTGTGTATATATGGGCAGTTTAGTCATTTTGTTATATTGGAATTTTTTTGCTGACATAAAATGGTAATTTTGCAGATTGCAGCGGTAATAACTAATAATATAGAATTTGGGGTTTTTTTTTTAATTAAAATATCTTTTTTAAAAAAAATTATTTTTTTTTATATTAACATATAAAAATATTAAAAAAGTAACTTAAAATAAAAAAATAAAAATAAATAATTTTTTAAAAAACATTTTTAAAACAAAAAAATAATTGGTATCTTGCCTTTTCAAATTGTTCAGAAATTTCAGCGTTCAATTTTCAATGGCTTTGATCTTTCTTTATACAAGAAAGTCAAAAAAAAGGCCGTCCATTTCATTATCAAATGGACTCCTCACTTCTTGTGCTGTTACTTGCTCCACCGGAACTCCACAAAGCTGCAAGAAAAGGTTTAAAAAATGTCACTTAACTCGACAGGGAAAGCTGATGAAGACGAAAGAAGAGAAGATGTAGCTGTAGCTGCAGTAGAAAGACAAGATTCAAGAGAAGTTGATGAAGGCAAAGGCACTTGGAAACACGCAGCGTTCCATGTTGCCACAACAATTGCTACCCCTGCTGCTTATGCTCCTTTACCGTTTGCTCTCGCTTCTCTTGGCTGGCCCCTTGGTAATTTCTAGTCTCAATCCTTTCTTTAATTAATATTTTGAAGATTGAATTAGAGGGACTGCTTTCTGACTTGAAAAAAGATATGTCTTTTGGGTTCAGGGGTGAGTAGTTTGGTAGGTGCAACACTGGCCACCTGGTACTCGAGTCTATTGATTGCGTCTTTGTGGAGATGGAATGGGAAGAAGCAGATCACATATAGGCATCTCGCAGAAAGCATCTTCGGTTAGTCTCACTAATTTCCTCTTCATTAATCCCTGCTAGTAATAATAATACTTGAATTCTATAACTTAACACACGAGTGCTTTGTAGTAATATCGCTTGGTTTGTTTTGTAAATGGGATTCTTTAGTTTTTTATTTGCTTCACTGTTTGTTTTTCTGATTCTTGAAGGATTCTGGGGTTACTGGTCCATTGCATTTTTTCAGCAGGTGGCTTCTTTGGGCAATAACATTGCAATTCAAATTGCTGCCGGAAGCAGCCTCAAGGTTGGTCAATATATAATACCGAGTGATCTTTACTGTGCATCATTTCCCTTAATTTTCTTCTCAATTCGTCTCGTTTTGTTGTGGGATGGGGAAATGCTGGATTCCTTTTCTCGGCAGGCTGTTTACAAGCACTATCACAAAGAGGGTACGCTGACCTTGCAGCATTTTATTATCTTCTTTGGAGCCTTTGAACTTTTTCTCTCTCAACTCCCTGATATCCACTCGTTGAGATGGGTCAATGCGTTGTGCACGTTCAGCACGATCGGCTTTGCTGGCACAACAATTGGCGTGACATTGTATAATGGTAGGCTTGGCAAATTTGCATGTCCATCTTTTTGTATCTGATTTGTCTTCATTTCCCTCGTAAAAATGGTCCTGTTAGTGACTCGAGCAGTTTCATGTTTTCTGCATCATTTTAGGTAAGAATATGGATAGAAAATCAGTCAGTTACAGTGTGCAAGGGAGCTCCTCTCTTAAGAGATTTAAAGCCTTCAATGCTTTGGGGGCAATTGCCTTTTCATTTGGAGATGCGATGCTTCCAGAAATACAGGTATCAGACTTACCAAATTTTTCGACTACTCCTTCGGTCATTTTCTTTGGTTCTCTACATTTTCAACCTTCATTGAATGATCGTTTTCTTGCCAGAACACTGTAAAAGAGCCTGCAAAAAAGAACTTGTATAAAGGTGTATCAGCAGCATACACCGTTATTATCTTGACTTACTGGCAATTGGCATTCTGTGGATACTGGGCATTTGGGTCAGAAGTTCAGCCTTACATTTTGGCTTCTCTGACTGTTCCAGAATGGACAATTGTCATGGCAAATCTCTTCGCAGTTATTCAGATATCAGGATGCTATCAGGTTATCTTCATAACTTTGCTGTGACCTGGAGGGTTGAATTTAGCATAGAATTTCAATCATCCAGCATACTTTACCACTAAAGGACATTTTAGTGTCCTGGAAAAATACTCATGTCGCATGATAAATAGAATAAGCTCCCCCCTTCTACCAAACTATAGGACATTTTAGTACTGGCAAAACCCATTACATTACCACTAAACTTTTAATGGTTTTGTGATATGCCATTAGCATTTTTTGATGGATGTCCATGAGACTTTTTTCTTGTCAAGAGACATGTTCTGTGAACCTAGGCAAAGTCACTATCTGCATCTCAAAAACACTGCGAAAACACTTGAGTTATAGTACTTTTTTAGCGTTGTGTATTTGTGTGTGTTATCGTGAATTTAGAAACCCGTTCTTTAGTCTTTCTGTCTTTTTTTAAAAGATTCATTTTCCCCCCATCTTGATTGCTGTTCTTTCTAACTTTCCCTGTTCCCATACATATTCTATTCAAAACATGTTCTCACTTCTGGTGGCTGGTGGCTGGCTTAAATTCTTTTTTAACCAGTTTAAGATCTTGGGTGATTCCTGGTTGCAGAAAATTTAAAGGACGCTGATTTTCTGACCGTTCTTCTTATACTTTGTAACTGTTCCGCTCACAATTTCTTTATTCAGATATATTGCAGGCCAACGTATGCCTACTTCGAGAACAACATGCTGCGGAGCAAGACTGCCAGCTACTTCCCTCTCAAAAACTGCCTAATTCGGCTGGTGTGCACCTCCATTTACATTGTTCTTATCACCCTCATTGCTGCAGCGATGCCCTTTTTTGGTGACTTTGTATCCATATGTGGTGCCATTGGGTTTACTCCGTTGGATTTTGTTTTCCCTGCCATAGCATATTTGAAATCTGGAAGAATTCCGAAAAACATGGAGCTTCGCATATCAGTGCAGCTCCTTAATTTAGCTATAGCTACCTGGTTCTCAGTTGTTGCAGTATTGGGTTGCATTGGTGCTGTCAGGTTTATTGTGGAAGATATCAAGACCTACAAGTTCTTTCATGACTTGTAAGAATTGATATTGATGTACCGATACAATGTCTCGATATGAATTTTCTTGTACTGGAGCAGGAAAGTTAGCCACAGATTATCAAACTGTATATATTGTAATCTACACACATTTTTCCTTCTTGCCATCAGGATATCCTGTAAAACCCTTGGTTTGCCTGCTCCCTTTTTATCAAAGATGGCAGCAGATTGTTTAATATGTATTTTGAATTGTGAACATGATTTGATATTGCTTGGACACAAGATCGATACATTTGATTTCATATTTGATGGTTTGGGACAGCTGGAATGGTGATACGGAATCAAATTTTGTTCATTATGAATCGGTTGAAGGGGCTACTTGTGGATAAAAATTCACTATAAAGTGGTTGAAATTTTACCAGAAACCCTGAAGACATGCTTGTTTGCCATCGTTTTTTGGATTTGCAATTTGAGAAAAAAAAAAAAACTCATTTGGATCGATCTTTTGACTGCTTTTGATATAAATCCAAGGAGACATGCTTTTGCTAAAACCTCTGTAAGAGTAGCCCAAAAACAGGTCCAAACTCATAAAGCATTATAGAGGTGAATATTTTATGCAAAATCCAATCTCCGACTTTGCTCGGTCACAATCCATGCTAAAATTATTCTCGGGGACCAAACAGATCCTCGTGAATTGTCTCTGTACTCGATCTCATATTTTAAGAGGAGCCAAGAAACCAAAAGCCACAGGGGTAATAATTAACCGGTGGACTGAACAGTTTGTCATAAATTTCATTTCAAATCAAGGACATCTATATGCATTGTCCGAGTCTTTTCATTTCCTTGGCGTGTTCTCCTGAATTTTTCTTTATAAAAAGCCTCCCCTTCTATCTGTTTTGCTCCCACTCACTACTCCAAAACAAGTACTTTGTTCTCAAATGGCGTTCCGTCGAGGTTCATCTTTTAAATGATTTGAGGTTTCTTTCTGCGTTCATCTGTTTTTATGGGGTTTATCTTAATTTTGTACTTCGTCTTTGGCCTGCAGATTTTGCCAGTAATTACCAGTTTCTTGGCGCTGCATTTAATGGAGACCTCAACCTACTGAAAAGTAAGTACATATTGATTTTATAATTCTCTTTTTCTCTGTTTTGTGTTTGGGGATATAGATAATAACATCGAGGTACATGGGGGTTTTATCCTAGTTTTGGAAACATATTTCTATCTTTATGAAATGTTGGAGCAGGACAGGCAAATGAACTTGATATGGGAGATGGTTTAGAGGAAACAGTAGCAAACATCAAGGATTTGAATGGTCGAACTGCACTGCATTTTGCTGCAGTAGGAGGAAGGGCTCATGTTTGCCGGTACCTTACGGCAGAAGCTAAACTAGATGTTAATGCGAGAGATGGGAAAGGTATAGGGCACAAATTGGATTGTTATAAATTTCAATTTCGAAAGAGATTGTATTTGAGTTTTTATCTTCATTTACGATACTGGCAAAAAGTTTGTTTCTCTGCTTTCTAGAGAATATGATTGTGCAGGTTCTGTGTTTCCAAGAAGTCTGTAATGGAAATGTTCTCTTGCCTCTTTCCAGGTGAAACTCCTTTGCACAATTCTATTACAGCAGATCGTTATCCAACCGCAGTTCATCTTCTTGAGAATGGGGCAAACCCGAATGCAGCAACCGACAGCGGACTCACTCCTCTCCATTACGCTGCAAAGTCAGGTTGTGTACAAGTTTCACTTTGAAGTTTATAGTTGTGGACTAGTTCTTTGTGCCTTTATGTTTTATTTTTACATGATAACCTTTCTGTTCTGTGTGGTTTTGAAATATCATTGTAGTCACCATTTGATATAGCTGCCATGTATTTATCATCCTTGAAAGTCTTTCAATGATGATAGACACTACTTAAGTCGTGGTAATTGTGCTTGATCCATATATTACTTTTAGTTGGTGTCATGTACTCTTTTTGTTTCAGGGTTGAAGAAATTTCTATTACTGCTGATTTTGAAAGGTGCTGAAGTGGATGCAAAAGCTGATTCTGGCACGCCATTGAAGTGGGCTGCAATTCATGGTCAGAAAAAAGCTGTTAAAATCTTGTTGGATAATCATGCCGATGTAAGCGTTACTAGTTCCTAAATCTTTCTAGACAATAGATGGGTTAATTGTTTTTAATGAACTGGAAACGTTAGCTTGCAATTTTCTGTTCTTGTCTATCTTGCTGAAACATTTTCTGATGCTGTCCCGTTCCCTTGTTGCTTTTTATCTATCAGGGGGTTATTTCTGTCCTTTTTCCCTTCATTTTTCCTTTTGGTTTACAAGTGAATAATTTCTTTTACATATTGCAGCCAAACATGATTTTTGATTTCATTCATTCCCCCTTGGTGGCATCCATTTTGGCTTCGTCATTTGACAGTGTAAAGCTATTGCTTCAGGTATGATTCTGACTTGATTTTCATATCCCGTAGCTTTGAGGTTTTTAAATTTTGCCTCATCATTTTACATTGTTTTGTATTTAGGCTGGAGCTGATCCAAACACGTGCTCTCTTGGGATGACACCGTTAGAAGTGGCAGCTTCTAACGGGGAGACGCAAGTTATAAGATGCTTGCTGAATGCCGAGCTGATCCAAATGTGACTAATAGTGTGAGAGCTCTTTTCCTCTTATTGAGTTTCAGTAATTTTATCATATGTTTACTTGAATTGAATGCTTACAATTGACTGTCAAACAGCTTGGTTTAACACCAGTTGAAGTTGCTGCTTTAGGTGGTCATATTAAGGATGTCAGAATTCTCTTGCCAGTTACATTTCCTATTCCTAAAGTTACTGACTGGAGCTTTGATGGAATTATGAAGTACGTTAACTCAGAAAAGTTCGAAAGAAAGGTTAGACTCGATAATCTACCTTATGCATAAAGAGCTAATATTCTTGTGCTTAATTTCTAGTTGCATTCAAAATTCTAAGCTGTATTGAATCTTCTCACAGAGGAAACTCAGAAAATTGGAGCATTTTTTTCTGTCAACATCCAAGGGAGAAGATGCATTCATGAGAAAGGATTATGTTAACGCCATCCGTTGGTATACGGAGGTGAGCTTTGCTGATTCAATCTATATTTCTCCACACAACTTTCTTCCTGTTCTTTTACTATTATTATTGTTTATATTATATATTATATATATATATATATATCTGAATTGTTTAACGTTTTGGTTGAAATCGCAGGCTGTTGACACAGAAGCAGCTCTCTTATCTAGTCAAACGTTTTTGGTAGAAGCATTTATTTTAACCAATCGAAGTTTGTGCTGAGCTCACTTGAATGAAGGTGATCTTGCCTTGAGAGATGCTATAGGTAGCCGGATGGTGCTGCCTTCCTTGCCAAAAGCACACTATGCTGAAGGAGTTGCCTGGAATTTATCAAAAGTAAGTAGATCGTCACCTTCATCCGTCTTTCTTTATCACCGTAAAAAATGATTCGTCTCTGACCATTCATCTTCTCAGGATTTCAAGCGTGCAGCAGAATCTTTTCTTACTGGTATGCGGCTCGATCGAAAAAACAGGCAGCTAAATGATCTTTTCAGGTATACTGATTGTCACAGTCACATGGTTGATTTCCTCTTCAAAATTTTCAGCCCCTAAACGCCAGTCTAGTCCTTCTAGACTCAGCCATTTCTCATCAATTTAGTTTGTCCCACAAACCCAAGAGGTTTCCCACAACTCTTTCAATATTGTAAACAAACAGAATACACAACAACAAACAAACACGGCACATTACAGGAAAACTCCCAGGTCACCAAAATTTGCTTGTATTGGGGAAAAAAAGTAGTTAATATATGAAGGGCAATCCATTTTTCTGATATCTTTGATTGCAGCTCCACCTTTTATGATTGCCTGCTGCTGTTGAATATCTCCTATTGCTCTTTACTGCAGGGATCATAGAGAGATTCTACAAGCTCTTGACATGCCTCCAAATATGTGAAATTTGTATGCGTCCTTTCTTAGTGGTCATGCTGACGCTCAAACAATCTGTGATTCCTGCGGAATCTTTTCTTTTATGGACTGCAAATCAGAAGTTTACTTAAATGTTTTTTATAAGTTTATTAATAATTGCCATTTTCTTAATATAATTTTAGTGTTTACAGGTTATTTGCCTAGTAAATTGCCTGGTTATTTGTCTAGAAAATTGGAAGCCGGATTTTTAGATCTTGGGACGTTACAATTTTTAAATTATCAATTTATATTAAACACACTCCTTTTTTTTACTCTCTCCCACGCTGCTAAAAGTTTCTATCTCGTGTCATTCAAGTTTTCTCTTAAATGGTGGTGAAATACCATGAGCATAGTTTTCTGGTGGCCAACCCGGTTCAAGACTCAGGTTTCAGGTTTCAAGTTTTTATTTGATTGTCTGGGTTAATTTTTTTAAAATTAAAATAATGTTATTTTAGTAAAATAAAATTCAACGGGTTGCAACCAGATCTTGTCGGGTCACACCTCGTTTTTTTTTTCTATTTTTTTGTCAACTCGGCCCAGTTCCAGCCCTGGATCCCGGGTTAACCTATCAGGCCGGGTTGGGTTTTAAAACTATAATCATGAGCTTGATATTTGATAATATATTAAAATATTTTTTATATTTTAAAATTTATTTTTAATATTACAACATTAAAGATAAATTTAAAACACAAAAAGGAATGATATATATTTTACACCATAATTGTAAAATTTGGGCCACTTTTGTATTGTTGCTTTTTTATTAATAATTAGTTTTTTAGCCGTTATTTTTTAATTTTCTATCTCTTAAAACTTATTTAATTGTTTTTTTAAGAAAAAAGAACAAAAATGAAAAACAGCAAGCGAGGTCAAAGGAATGGAGTCCAGTAAACACGGCAATTCTCTCTATAAAGATTTACAACGTTTGTCTTCATTATTGGGTCCCCAATTTACTCCCCATTCCTTGCTGACCTTTCTAATTGGCTACTTTCCTTGTTGAGCTTTGTCTCGCTCGCACATTATTGCTTAACACGGCGTCGTCTTCACTAGCCCCTGAGCTCTGTCTCAACAAATATCTAACCATTGAAAAACCAAATGCCCTCTAAAGAAATAATACTGGTCAGTTGTAGAGATCCACAAGATTGCCACTCTCTGTAACAGCGAATCGATCTCCAATCTCTCCCTCTCTCTCTCGTTCATTTCCTCAATGATTTCTTCATATCCAGCTCCAGCTCCAGCTCCAGATCCGTACGATTCCCTCCCATCCGCCGCAGCTCCATCGACCTTCCTCACCCGCTCCGCCAATACTACAACCAACTTCTTCGCCACGCGCCGTCCATGGCGCGAATTGATTGAATTCTCCTCCTTCACGCGCCCGCTCTCCTTCGGCGAAGCCACAATCCGCGTAAAACGCAACCTCTACTACTTTCGCGTTAATTACACTATGATAATCCTCGTTATACTCTTTTTAAGCCTCTTATGGCACCCTCTCTCGATGATTGTCTTCTTAGTCGTCTTTGTCGCTTGGTTTTTCCTCTACTTCTTTCGTGACCAGCCACTGGTGATTTTCCATCGTCCGATTGATGATCGTGTGGTGCTTGGTTTGCTTTCCATCGTGACTATTATTGCTTTGATTTTCACTCACGTCTGGTTAAATGTCTTGGTATCGGTTTTGATTGGGGCTGCTGTTGTTGTATTACACGCTGCGTTTAGGGGAACTGAGAATTTGTATTTGGATGAGCATGATTTGGCTGATGAAGGCTTGTTTTCTGTTGTGGGGAGTCCTATGAGAGATGGCTATACTCGCGTTTAAAAGTAAGATTTCTTTCGGAATTTAATTTCACACGCACAAGTCAGGTGGAATTTGGTTTCGGCAGGAGCAGCTGATTTTCTCTCTGGTTAGTTGACCAATCTTGAGTTGAATCGATTTTTTCATAGTTTTTGCTAGCAAGTATTATTTTTTGATGAGATGAGTGTGTTGTAAATGTGGTTGTGGTGAATCAGTATAGATTTTTGTTAAAAAATAGATGGTTTACTACATGGTGTTCTGTGCCTTATTTGAAAGGAGCAGTAGTACTTCTTATCAATGATTTCTTTGAATTTCAATGCAAAATGTGTTCATTTCTTCGTTTTATTGTGTTTGTTTTCCAACTGCTATTGATGATATAAGTTGATTATATATCTATGTACACTTAAATTTGCACCGATTTTGATAGGTTAAACTGAAGACAGTTCGGTATGTATTATTCATAGATAAGTAAATGAACGATTGTGTTTTTTTTAGATCAAGGGGGTGTGCGTGTTTATCAATCTGGGACTTGAACGAGAACCCTAGCTCGTGTAGTACAAGAGCCCCAGTGAGGTACTAGCGCATCGGTTTTATTGCTTGTGTTGTTTCTTATGATGTAAACTTGGCTATGATACACAAGCATCCGGATATAACATGGTTACAAGTTTGGTGCCATGGCGGAAGACCTGGATCTGGAACTTATAAATGCTGGTGGAAGGATTGGGAAGAATCTTTTTTTAAAAAAAGAATTGTTGGAAGGTGGGATTGTCTCTGAATTTCCCTTTTCTTGGCCTTAGAAGTGGCATAAGTGCGTAACGGTCTCCTATTGTCCTCCTTTTTTCATGAAAAGAGACGGTCCAGATGGTTGTTTGCCCATGTGTTAAGAAGCATGAATCTTTCTTTATAAGCTATATGGTGTACAGTCTCTCGAATTTTATCATCAGTATTAAGGCGGAATTTTCCTATAAAGGTGGATCTAATGCATTTTCCCCATGTGAGGAAAAGTTTTTCAATTGAAAAATTGACAAGGGAAAGTTAGCAATGTTGCTGTCACTGGCCATGCAAAATCAGTGCCTTGCCTGTTGTCACAATCCTTCGTTTTGGTGACTTTAAAAGCTAGTTTTGGTACGGGTCTCCCTTTCCCCGTAGTTTTTTGAAGAGTTTTTGGTTCCTATCTTGTTTTATGCCAGATTGGAGGAGTGTTTCCATAAAAGCTTCAATTTATATGGGGTCCCGGGAGTGTGTTAGGTCATTTTCCTTTGCAAGTAATGATGGTTCAATGGTGTTATCGCTTGAAGTACGTTAACCATAATATCTGCTTATGCTTGTGATCTTTTCACGGAGTCTCTATGTATTTTCTGTGCATGTTGTTATTGCCTTTGTAGCATTAATTCAAGAACGTTATTGCTTAGTGATTTTATTTTATTGTTCATTTGATATTGACAAGGTCTTGTGTCTTATCTGTCTTTTTAGCAAGTAATAAAGGTAGATTATTTGGCTGTTCACTAAATCCTTGCCTATAAAATTGATTCATTTCGAGTACAATACAATTGAAGATACCTCGGGATTTCGAACATGGAGTAAAATCCATGGTGAAGGTACCTCTGTAGCTCGAGTCATGCAACCTCAGACTATCTTGTAATCCTTCAATCATCACGTTCTCTATTTCCATGTAATATGCTGGCCAAGTTATGCGACTTGCAAGCCACCGTAGAGGTTATCAGAATCCATAATCTTCACAGCATTTGTCTGCTTAGTTTCCTTCTATCCCATCATACTGAGTGGACTGCTGGTTTTGTTTAGAGTTTGGATAGCTGGCTGGAAGCCTATGGCTACTACAGCTTGTACCGTTGAATTCACTCTTGCAAAGATGAAATTTGAAGGTTTAGGACGAGTTCATGCATATTATATTTTCGTTTAAATTCACGTCATGATATGTTGTGCAAGCAAATGTTTTTGGCAGTCTGCTTGTAAGAACTTGTGTGGCTGTATTGTACAATAGACATCCTTATGTCCGAAGCTTTGATTGCATTGTACACTGCAGCAGACATCCTTATTGTAAGGATTATATTCGTTGGCATATTTGGATTATATTTTGGAGATATGCTATTCATTAAACAATTTGTATAAAAAGAAATCTTAATAAAATTCGGTCAGTTGTTGAAGTTAAGATAAAAAAATTTAAAACACAACATCGGGTTGAATCTAAAATCTCCTTATTATATTTCTTGTTTAGCTCGAGCTTTAAATTAAATTATATAGAAGTTATATTAACGTAATTCTATCAACTTGACAGATTAAAAAAACTCGAATGATTAATAAAAACATGATGGGAGTTTAAAAAAATATTTTCAACATGATTTCTTAAAAAAAATACCGAGGTGGCGACTCATCGGACCACGATAATTTTATAAAATAATCAAAATAAATTATGAAACTTAATTCTCAATAATTATATTTATTTTTAGAATTATATTTTATTTAATCATATAATAAAAAAAATTCTTAAGAAACAGAGCATCAACTCAATACTAATATGTTTTTCTAAAATCACGATAACTTTATACCAAGTAAATTAAAATAAATTATGAAATTTATTTTATAATAATTATGTTTTTTAAAAAATATTTTTTATTTAACAATAAAAAAAAAATCATAAAACTAAACATCAATTAAATATTAGTATGTTTCTCCAAGACCATGATAATATTATATAAAAAAACTAAAATAAATAATAACGTTCAATCTTTAAAAGTGTAATTCCTATAAAAACTTTTTAATGTTGAAATGTAAAAATGAAAAGAAAAAAAAAACATGTCAGGGGAACAGTGATTTCCCTAAAGCTAATAATAATAATTTATTAGTGATGTCTTTCCAAGCAGTTTGCAAGAAAATAATTTATTGATGGACTCAGTCAAGTCTCATGATACCAAAGCTGACCCAAAGAGATTCACTTTCTTTTATCTTTTATCTTTCCGTATAGAGGACGCTAAATAGCGAACTGACCGAGTGGGCACGAGGACAGGGCGGCCCATCTACTCGATGATTAAATAGAATGAGGCCCGGAACAGTCTAAAATCGGGCGCTTTGCGTTCGAGAGAGCAGCAGCCACCAATACTCAGCTGGGTAGTGCAAAAACTCATGTCAAGATGATCAAAAATAAAATAAAAAACATGTCTAGTTAGGGCAAAACTAAGATCTCAACTCAACAGAGAAAAAAGGCACCAAATATAAAACCTTCTATTGTGGAGGGCAGTCAACGAGGCAGATCCAACTTTGCATATAACCAACCACAGAAAATGATAGGAACGAAAGTCTTATTGAGCAAATAGTACATCTTCTAGCATGTAAATCGTGCAATATGCATACAAGAAAAAGGGGATGGTCCCAGTAGAAAGTTTTGCACTAGGAGGTATATAATCATACAATAACTGAAAGAACACCCGTGAACTTGCACCTCATCACAGTCGGCTAACAGCAAGTCACGCCACACTATTGTGCGGATTACCCTGCATTTATATAACCATGAATCAAAGAATTTCTTTTCATCCCCTGTTCCCTGTAGCAGCCTGTTGTGGTTACAGCAAAGGCAATGCAAATATCGTGGAGGAACTAGTCATGAGAGACATGCTCGTGGAATACAAGCCTAGGAGAAACCTCACTTTGTTGCCATGGGGTTCAGAGAATCATATGGACATTATTGAAGAGGAGCATTGTTATGGGTTTGGGACCTTTCGAGCATAGGCCAGCACCATCACAAAATCCTTTGCCGAGGAACCAGCAGACACTGGAACCTGTTCTGGCTTTGGTGCTGCCTGTAGCCACTGATCAACTAAATTACACAATAGTAATGTAGGGATCACTGGTCTTCCCATGCATCTGATCTCAACCTGCAAGAATACCAAACAGTGGAGTAACAAGAATGAGAACTGGACAAGCTTATTTCTATATTGAAATCATTAACGAATGCAAGTTGAGGCAAATTGATAATGAAATCACTATAGGTTCTACTGCTTAATTGAGAATACTTCCTCGTGATTTGAACAAATACTTAGTTCACCCTTTACTAATGGCAGAATAAATCCAAAACATTTGATTTCCTGAGATAGAAACAATCTCCGATTCATAGTAAATCTGCTCACATTATTGCAGGAACAAATGCAAAATCAAATTTCAACAGGAAATCAGACTTAGAAGACATGAGTAATGAGATCGGTTCATGAGTAATGTGTGTTAATGACAGGTGCAGGACTCAAAAAGTAATAAGAAGATATAAATAAAAGAGCAGGATATGCACTTACTTCAATCGTTGTAACATGACTAAACTAGTGCGCAGGAACATAATAACATGGTTTTCCAAGGTCAAAGACTCTTTTGTGAATGCATTAAAAAAAACATACTTAACACTAAAATGTTGCGGGTTATTCTTGTTAACCCTAGCTAAAAATGATCTGAACATAAAGCTTGTCAACACATCTCACCTCAACTTCACTAGTGAGGTCTAGCTTCTTCACCAAGTACTTCTGGATGAAAGAAACAGGTACATTTCCATCCCTGCCATAGAGCAAAATAAGTGTAACACGTCTTCTGGAATTAGTTAATTGCTTCACTTCATTCACCAAAAAAAGTGTTTTTTTCTTATTTCAAACGGTGTTCTAACAATTAAATATTTCCAGGGTGTTTCTGGGAGGATTATTACTTGGCTTGAATGCGGAAAAAAACTTGTTAAACAATCCATCACAAGATAAAAGGAAACATATTAACCTGTCAATTAATATATCTACAATGGACCCTGAGTTCTGGTAGGAATTAGTTGTTTATCAGGTTCTTTGCAGCACCTTCTACCAGTTAGGACAGAGAGCAGACCAACATAGTGTCCAGGTTCAGCTGTAAGTTACAGACTGAAATGGTCTTCACATATGCTCAGATGTGCATAGAATCTATCAAATTAGGCATAGTTGGTCAATTTAGATAACCTGTCCCTTTCGAGACTGGTAGCAAGTGTCTTGAGATACACTCTCTGAATTGGATAGATCCGCAGGTTTTTCCTCTCCGCACTTTCCATACTGCAACCTCCAGACCTCTAGCTGGAATAGGTTGTGTAACAAAGAAATGATGACTTTATATGAGTCAGATGCATCTACAAAAAGTCATGACTCGAGTTTTCACTGTTTTCACAATCTGCACCACCTCAACGCACATTGTTTGAGGATTTCCCTACATCTTTACATCTCTAAGCCTCCAACCTAAACATGGTTAAAGGTTAATCTCACTCTCTCAGGCAGTGACTGTTGTTCTAGCATATAACCAGCATAACTCAAGAAAAAAAATTTCATTATGCTCCTAGATACCAAGTACCGAAACTTGGAGTAATATCATTGCAATAAAAAGGCAGGTAGGATTCTTCATAGCAAAAGAAAAATAAAGTATCCAGCAAATGCGATGAAGAGTACATACAAGAATGCAGTGAAGACAAAAGAAACTCACTTTAGCCTTAAATAACTTGAAGGAATTTGTGGCAAAGGTGCATCTCCTTCCCTGGAAAAAAAGAAGAAGTGAAATAACTATATGAACACAATGAAAGAACATTTAAGTAAGCAAACACATTAGACTCCTGGTACAGAAAGTTTTCTCTAGTTGAAAAGCTGGGGTTGTTTCTCACTGTTCTTCAGAAGCCAATAGTGAAAACCAAACAGGGCCACTTCTTCTTTCTTGCTTTGCAGCAGCAGTGTGCAGCACCGCTGGGGATGAAATGCCTGAAACGTCATTAAACGCTGCCTTTTTTCGACGAATCCTGCGCAACCTTTTTGGTTCCACTGTTCCTTCAGAAACATTATCGATATTATTCTTTTCATCCTTAACTTTTGATTTGTCTTTGTTCTCCTTAAATTTGGTTTTATGCACTTGAGGTTCATTTTCATGGACAGGTCGTGATTCTAATTTAGCATCATTAACTTGTGGAATAGACTTGAATGACTTGGTTCTGTTTGCAACTTCCACCAAAAAATTTAAAGGTTGCCAGAGATCTGATTTCCCATCCCTTGGTTCGGCCCCATTCTCTGCTTCATCATCAGGAGCAGGTTGACTAGGTTCGGCAGAGGAAGAATTCTGCGATGGTTAGACAGCAGTTCTGAGACTTTTTAGTAAAATGGACCGTTTCTCAGGATATCATAAATGAAAATGAGTTTATATCAACAGTCAATTAGAATGATATTAGGCATCCACCAAAGTAGAAACTACTATAATGGCTAATATTACCTGCCGTGTATTTTGATTGAACTTTTTCGGAGTTTCAGGTGAACTTGAGCTCTCTGGACTATCTTCAGCACGATCATGTTCCTTTTTAATGGGTTTCTCAATTGAAAAACCTGAACCTCGTAAAGCAGCAGCCTTTCTTGGAAAAGGTTTTGTTCTTCTTCCTGTTGTGGTAGTCTGTGTGGAAACTTTAGGGGTGCTGACTACCAATGATGAGAGTGACCTCTCCTTTCTTCTTATAACTGGTAATGTAACTGACTCTACAACTTCAGGTGCCTCTACCTTTCTTCTTTTGTATGGGAAAATCTTGGACCTCACATCTTGCAAATTGTGATCTGGCCTGTTTATCAATTGCCAGTGATACATATCGATTAGTTACGACTCAAACAACAAAAAACTTAATTTTTTACCAAAATTTTATTGTAATCTACAAGGGCCTGTTTGTTTTTGCGTTTCAAAAGCATTTTTGAAAAAATTGAAAATTGTTTATATTTTTTTGGTGTTTTCAGATCATTTTGATGTGCCGATGTCAAAATTAATTTTTTAAAAATAAAAAAACATTATTTTGATGTATTTCTGAACGAAAAGCAACCGCAACCACAATCCCAAACACAATAAGTAACTACATTATGCATGTGCATGTATTTTCAATGAACATAAGAATACTATTGTTGCCTCAACAGATTGCTAAAATAGCAATTGCATTTATAGCAGTGTGTGTATGTCCATATATATCAGCTAAGCATCCTCTCAATCTCCCCCAAATAGAAACAGCAAAAATCTTACCTTAATTTTTCCAATGGAATACAACCCAGATTGATATTGCATATTGGGCAGCTATCTAGTCCTTCATCTGATATCCTCTGATATATACACTTCCTGCAAACTGGATGAAATTTGAAAAATGAAATAAAAACGAAAATATATTAGAGATTTTTCATCTACCGACTTGACAAACTCAAAAACAATAATCTTCACCAAAATTTAATCTTGCATAAACAATAGAAAATTCATAAACTAGATTAATCTAACTTTTGAACTTGAGAGGATTACATTGTAACAGATAAACTACTCCACCAAGTAGCAGCAGCTAGCCCGACAGAAAGTTAAGATTAGGTTGGAAAAGAGAGTTAAAGACTTTCCAATTAACAAAATTATGCCCAACATTCAACATTCAACTTTAATTTCATCAAGCAAGGAATCTAACTAGAAAGGGATAGATATCATCAAAGATCCTGGTGCAGAGGGAAGTACTAAAAGCCCACATTCTTTAAACACAATTACAGAACTACCAAGTCAAAGCAAGGACAAAACCAAGACAACAAATCCAGATAAACCCAGTAATGACCCAGATTAAGGCAAAAGAACAATCAAATGGATAGAGAAGGAGAGACTGACACGTATGTAGACATTCAGATATGGTAGTGGCGTCTCTAAGTAACTTATTGCAGAGAGGACATGTCATGCATGCTTCAATTGTTTCTCTCCTCACTTTCACCACCCGATGCTGATGATTCTGATTTCCCATCAAAACTGTCTCAATTCCTTTCTAATCCTTCCTTCCTCCACGTCCACATCCAGCCGCTGCATGCTATGTTTTACCAGCTGCGAGAAACAACCCCACAGTACACCTGCTTTAATTGATTCACGTCCATCTCACTATATCTGCATTCAACCAGAGAATAAGAACGATACATATAGAAGAGAGCTACCATACCAATTAGAGAAGTGCATGAGATTGTTCTGTTGATCGGTGGAGACGCGAGTAGTAGGGAGAGATTTCTCTTTGCTCTTGTGATTTAATTAGACACAGAGAATAAATATTAATATTAAACACAAGGCAGGGTTAGATATTATAACATTTGGGTTATAATGTTGATTTGTGCCGAATGCTCGTGTGGTTTCGGTGGATCGATTTTGAACTTGAAAATTTGACAAAAGGATGTTTATATATATATAACCCGTCTAGATCTTGTTGAAAAATAGCATGATGAGTGGACTCGATGTAAGGCTTAGATCACTTGTTTTATAGACAAAAATCTTCGTTAAAACAATGCTATATTAAAATTAAAAAAAAAATCAAAAGAATCATAAATTAACTTATTGAGGAAGTAGATCAAGTGAAATTAGTTTCAAATTATTATTTTTAGACTCGGCTTGCATTAAAGGCAATTCGTTCAAACCCAAGTTGACCGGGGCGAGTAGGGTTTAAATAACATTAAATGAATCGTGTATTTTTTAATTTATTTTAAAAAAATAGAGCGTGAACCTGGTTATTTTAATTAATTAATTAATTATTGTTTGTTTATGTTATTTTCCATGATAATAGAAAACAGTAAGGGTGTGGGTTTTTTTTTTTACTTTAGATGGGCAATGTTCACACACTCATAAAACACTGGGTGTTTATCTTTTAATAATTTATTTTTATTCTTAGAATTTTATTTTAGACAATTTGATCCTAATTAAAAATTAATTGTTTTTTATTTTTTAGGCAACAGTGACATTAAAAGAAAAGAAACTGAAATGAAAAAATACGCTAAACATGGACGACGCGCCAGGGATTTCGTGAAAAATATATTTGTATCCTTAATCTTTAAAAATAACTTGATTTATACAATTTAGATCTTTTTAAATTTTAAATATTCACTTTTGCTACAAAAGGTTCATTTGTGTTATTTTTTAATCCCGGTTAAAGAAAAAGGATTGTTGAATCCTAATAATAAAAGAGAAAGTCATTGTTTAAGCCATTTATAACCACCAAAATTGATTTTTTTTTTTTTGTTTCCACATGTTCAATGTTATGGGGTAAGATTGGTGGTGGTGTTTTAAAGTCTTAATATTACGTGAAAAAAAACATATCTAAGTCAGTTAAGATAAATTTAACTCGGTTTGATTTCAAGTTTTTAGATTTCCTTTTGTTTTTTTTATTGATGAGTTTGTTTGTAGGTATTCCAAGAGTGTTGTTGACGTTTTTTGAAGTTGAAATAGCTCAAAAATTAGTTTTTTAGGGCAAAAGATGCACTACCGTGTTTTTTCAGCCATTACGCTAGTGTCCAAAATCTAGGCTCGTTGACGACACGTCGTCCGTGTATTTTTTTAAAAAAAACATGTGCGTGGATGATAGATCATCCGCTCCTTTAAAAAATCAAAAATATAAAAATAAAACCAAGTTTAGGTGCATAGGGGCAGGCTACCCATGCTAATTTCTTTTTCTTAATTAATACTTTTTTAATATGTATTTTTTAAAAAAATTATTTTTCAATTAATATCACTTCTTTGTGATTTTTTTTTTGTTTATTTAACCCTTTTTGGATACAAATTGTTTTAAAATTATTTTGCATGTGTTTAATTTCTAAAGATAATTTTTTTATTCATCTATAATTTTTTTATTTTTTGTGTGGATGAATTTTATTTTTAAAAATAAAAATGTTTATTTTTAAACAATATTTCTAATACTTGTAATCTTGCATGATATTTTTTATTATTTTTTAATTGAATAAAAATATTATTTTAATAAAAAGATTTAGCAAATACAACTAGTTAAACATCTTGTATTGTGATATTAAATATTTTGATTTATATTTGTTTTTTGATTTTTTAAATTTTATTTTTAGTTATTGTTATTGTTATGACTTTTTATTTTCATTTATTAACATATATATAGTCATTGATTTATCTAAACACATACATGGATAAACTTTTTAATTTGCAATTAAATTTTTTAAAACTACGAAAAACACATAAAAAAAAGTCTATATATATATATATATATATGATCTGCGACAGAAGGCTGGTGAAATAGATAGTTTTTTATTTATCTTCTTGTATAATGAGTCTTAATGTAATGAAACAACGGTAATAATGATTTTTTAAATGTTAAGCCACACAAGTACAGCTAATAGGCTTTATTTAAAATAAATTGACCATGTTACAACTAGACAAGTTCAACTGCTTAGTTTTGAGATGGGGAGTAAGGATAGAGTGCGCCAGGGGTGCGTAGGCGAGGAAGGTGCGTACTCGGCTTGAGTTGGGTTTCGTGTAAGCGACAGCGAGAATTGCGAGGGTGTTGTGCTATTGTGCGCACAAGTATGCAAGGCCAGCAACACGGATCTATATCCATTATTCAACACTGCAGAAACAGTTGGATTTAATTCAATTTCCCATCTCTATTAATTAATTAATAATCAAATAAATATTTGCAGTGTGAAAGAAAGATCGATTCGTGACAATATAAATAACGACAACGTTTCAATCAAGGGGCTTTTACATGTGAAGGAAATTGTATTCATTGATGAGTTAGCTAAAGCACAACAGGATCCCACGCATCCCCACATGAAAAATATTTAATTAGGAGAAAAATGGTTGTTTCACAGTTCTTTTACCACTCTAATTTTTTAAAAAAAAGAAAAGAAAAGAAAAGAAAAAAAGGTCGTCGGGTTGCTATTCCATGGTGGCGCGTTGTTGTTTGGAAACTTAATAAGCACGGCATGTTGGTACAAAAAGCTACTGCCAGTACTTAATAAAGGACTTAATAAAGGAGCAAATAAGAAGGGAAAGAAGAGTTTTTTATT
The DNA here is from genome assembly GCF_000002775.5 of Populus trichocarpa. NCBI lineage: Eukaryota > Viridiplantae > Streptophyta > Magnoliopsida > Malpighiales > Salicaceae > Populus > Populus trichocarpa. The sequence goes on along the minus strand of NC_037289.2, from coordinate 22,168,306 downwards.
TATTTATTTTGATAATCAATATTATTCTCAGACATATTGTCTGATAATTAAGATTATGTTTTTTTAGATGATTTTAAAAATATAATTTTATATTGGCATGGTGTGTTTAGAGAAAAAATAATTTTAATACACGAATTTAGGAGTCATGAAAGGAAGCAAGGTAACAAATGAATAGTAATTATAAATAAATCCCACTAAAACAAGGTGATAAAAAGAAGAAGGAAGGAGCAAGGTAGAGATGATAGATAGTAACTATTCTATTGGCCTGTTTTTTTTTTTTTAAATTGTGGATCGAGCCAAGTTTTTTTAAATGTAAAAATATATTAAGAGTTTTTTTTAATAATGTTATTAAATTTGACCAAACATGTCATTTTTGAAACCTTCCGACCTATCTCTTTACCTAACTTGAATTTCTAATTAAACTGCATGATAGTTAGCCCAACTTAAATAGATAAATTTCACGGGTCCAAATGAAACCTTGATGATCATAAAAATCATGGTTTAACTTTTAAAAAAATTCAAAATGACAATTTTTTTTAAATATTGAGACAATGACAAATTTGATGGATTTTAGTCCCTCTGCAATCCGAGTCATAAATTCTATTGGGTTTAATAACTTTTTTTTATAATTTTTTTTTATTTAATCATATAATAAAATATAGATGCTCACAAAATTGAGTATCAACTTAAAAATAGACACTTATTTGAGATAATGATAACCATGTAGAAAACAAACAAAAATAAATCATGCAGTCCATTTTTCAACTAATCCAATATTGAAGAATAAAATAAAAACAATCAAAGGATAAAAAAAACATATTTGGTCGGTGAGTAAACTCGTCAAACACGTGAATCGAGTAACCTAAGCTAGCAAGCTAAACTTATGAACCGGGTAATGGACTCCATTGAGAGTATAATTTGTTTTTTTAAAACTATTTTTATATTTAAATATATGATAAAAAAATAGACGATTGCAAAATTAAACACTAGCCCAGTATTAAGATGTTTTCTTGAGACCATAATAACCTCATACAAAACAAAATGAAACCAATTATGAAACTAAATTCACAATTAACTTAATATCCAATGATGAAATCGAAAAAAAAAAATTAAACTCGTCAGATCTGTAAACCAGATCAACCAGCCACACATGTGAACAGATCCATGGACTTTATAAAATTTAATAACTTAGCTTTTCTCTTGAACTGTTTTTTTTTTAACCACATGAGAAAAAAAATAAGAAGATAAAAAAATCAAGTTCAATTAAAAAAAACACCCCTCCAAACCAAGGTTACCATAGCAAACCCGCAAAACCACGTTAACCAAGGTTACCATAGCAAACCTGCAAAACCACGTTAACCCTGTAGAAAAAAAAATAATAAAAAAATTACGAAGCCAAATTTTCAACTATCCCAATATTAAAAGATGAAACTGACAAAAAAATTTTAAAAAATATAACAAAAATTGAACAAACAAAAGAAAAAAAGAAGAAGAAGAAGCAAAACATTGTGATTCATAATGCAATGGGTGTGTGTGTGAATAGTAGTTTTCTCACACCCTTTAACTTTTGTTATTTCATAAAATTTAATAATTTAACTTTTCTCTTAAACTATTTTTTTAACTATATATAAAAAATAAACTACAAGAAAATAAGTTTAATTAGAAAAAAAAAAAGAATTAACACTCCACTAAACGCATAAACCAGACTAACCTGAGTTATCCTGACAAAGCCACAAACTATGCTAACATTATAAAAAAAAAATAAAACAAAAGTAAACAACCTATAAAGTTAAAATCTAAGCTAATTTAATATTAAAAAAAAATTAACAATTTTTTTTAAAAAAAATCATATCAATTTTTTTATATATATAAATAACGGGGAAATGTATTCCATTCACACTAGAGTAGTTTGGAAAAGGGCAGGGAAAAATTGCAGTTTGGCATCGGAAAGTCAAAAGAGAACGCGGAGTGGCTTCTTGAAAATTAGGCAAGGAAACGCGTCACGTATTTAATTGACTTTAACGTGTGACTGAGGATCTTGGAGCCCACTCAGCACTCAGCAACTGTTTCAGAACATATGATTTTACATCTCTTGAAAATATATTTGCAATCTCATACTCCAATCAAATGAATTGCAGGTTCTAAGATTATTTCGAAGATTAATTGTGTTTTTGTTATCTTATGCATTATATTTTTTTTAAAATACTTTTCCCTTCAAAATGCGTTGAATAGTTTTCTTAGATTTTTTTTATATTAGTATATCAAGATTATAAAATATTAAAAAAATATTAATTTGAATTTTCTAAGCACGAAATAGTATGAATATATAAAAATTATAAATTTTAAAAAATATACATTGGAGAGTAATATAAAGTTAGGAATTTGAATTTGAATCTGAAAAGAGAGTTTGTTATTGATCCATGGAGTTTGCTGTTTCTAACTTTATCAACTTTTCCAACTCAAGTTCCCACGCAAAGACAACCTCAGTCTCACTAACTAATTATCTCACGCATAGCATCTTAACCGAGTACTTTTTTTTTTTTTTTGAAAAATAGTTTTTTTTTTTGAAATTTGTTTTTATATAAAGTGAATTTCTGAAAATTAAATTATATTTTAAGATTAATAGTGCCATAAAAAATAAATTGAAAAATATTTTTCAGTGTTTAACTATATCATGAAAAATAAATTAAAAAATAATTTATTAATATTTTAATTTATTTTCTTCAAGTTTATTAAAAAAAAGAGTATTAGATCTAAGAGATAGAAAGATTAAAAAATGATAAAATTAAAAAAATCTAATTTTATAAATTACTAAAAATAAAGTAAATAATAATTAAAATAATATAATAAAAAAATAAAAACCAAATATGATAGATAAACAAAATATATAAAAATTAAAAAATTAAAAATTAAATTTGTTATAATCAACAAATAAAAAGATATTTTTAAAATTTTTATGAAAAATATTTTCCACCGAAAATTAAAAAAACTTTATTAGAAACATGACAAAATACATTTTTGAATAAAAAATATTTTTTGTTAATTAACTTTTTTTTAATAACAAACAAACATATAAAAATTTTGAATACAATTTTTAAAAAACCACTTCCTAACAAACACTTAAAAATTTTATATATAATTTTTTAAAAACTACTTTTCAGTGATTAACTCTCTTCAATGAAAATCAGCCACGTGTTATAATTCCGGCATCCGACCCATTTACTTTCAGTCCTTCCATATCAGACTCCGGCAACGTGAAGACCAGGTTTTATCAACTCAATACAATTTGTTTAGGTGGCTAGCATGGGTGTCGTGTTTACAAGTAGTGGGTCAGTGTGACAGAGGTCCAAGAACGTAGTTCATGGAACCCTAATCAATCGGTACCAGCAGTCTGCGATATTATTTGTTGCTAACTTGTTAATATCAAATGTGGTACGACACATAATAAATTGAACCCTACCTGCCTATCATACACCGCAATGAATTGCATGTCCTGGATTTAAGGCAGTACAGCCAGAATTATGAATCCCACTTTCTTCCTAAATTCCATGGCTAATTAGAAGAGGTCCCTTGATCTAATGTTTTCCACGCATTAACAAAACCTAATTCCCCTTTTTTTCAATATATCCTTCAATTTGTCTGTCTATATATAATTTTTTTTAAAATAAAATAAAATAATGCAGCTACCAAGGAATATGTAGAGACAGACAAGTAGTTACAGAGCTCTGATGTTGCTGCTACTGTTGCATGATTGATTTGGTACAACTACATCATGAATTCATGGATAATGACGATGCAAATCATATCAATTCGAAAAGCTTATTTGGAAATCCACGACGTGGTTGATCGGAAAAACCACCTGAAGCTGTTTTAAGGTCAAAATCCACCCCGAAAACTCATTTTCGAGCCCTTCTGCGAATTACCAGACCTACAGAACCGATCCAAATTGCTGTTCTTGGGGGATTATAACTTTTCTATTTATCTCTTTCCTTGATACTGTTTAGGTTTTGATTTCCAGATTTATTGGTAATTCATTGCTTTTCAATCTTGCTTTTTGTTGTTTAAAGCAGCCTATTTAAGCTACATTTGACTTTTAGCCATCGATTATGTTTAGAATATATAATATCTGCAGACTCTCTTCATCTCTACGCAAGGAGTCTAGGACTCCCCGAGGCCCTATCTGCTGCATTTTATATGCAAGAGACCTTATAAAAAGAAGAAATGTTGAGCTGTGAATTATGGAGTATGGTGCTGCAGACCACTGTCAATTTGTTCTACGCGCCACCTGTCTACGTAACAAGCCCGTGGGATGAAAGAGATGCCAGGCATGGATTGGGAGCGCCAGAGCCACTAACTGGCAAAGATCACGGTCCAGCTAACTTTCTTGACACGAAGGGTCTGCCATCTGATCATTGTCAACAAGAAGGCATCCGAGTTCATCCTATCTGGGGAACTGAATGCTTAATTTCTAACAGCAAATCTATGCCCTGCAGGGATAGAAAATGGACTTGTATAGCATACTATGATTTATAATCCTGCAAAACTCAACAACTTGTGCTCTGATCAGCATTGTATACAGATAGCAGCTAACTTCAAGTAACTGTCTGGATGCGATGCGTTGCTGTCTGAAATGCATTTCCCACGACGACTATATGTAAGAAAAATAAATAAATCATAATTTGGATAAATAGCAAAAATAAATTTCAACAAGTTAATTTCGGGTATTAGGGTCTACCCGATCACTTTCAAAGAAAATAGGCATAGCCAGTTATATATGTGCTTAATTATTCACACCTAAACAGATACCTTGCAGCGAAGTTGTTCAACCTCCTTGAGCAACTTTCTTTTCTACATGAGCAATCATATCACAAATGATGGAACGTGTAAACGAAGGAATTTAATGCTCTGCTACGGGAGTGGTACCATAGTCTTCAAATTGTGACGACACGTATTATATAAATGTAATGCAATTATGCATAGATTTGAAACCCAACTCGATGGTCGACCCGGTTTAATGATCGGGTCACGGGTCAGATGGGTTGACCCGGGTCAATCCAAAAAAAACAATTATAATACTTTAAGTGACCGTAAAATCTATTGCCTTGTCACTCTCTGCTTCAAAGTTATCTTCTTGTCAACAACCATCAAACCCCCACTTCAAATTCTTCACTATCTCTCAAAATCCAGCACCAAAAACTCAAAAAAACTTTAACTTTGAAACAAGATCCTCTAGAATTAGTGAGAATTTAGGAGTTTTGGAAGAGATATGTGAGAAAGAGAGCAAGGGTTGTGGGATGGATCTGACTTCTAAAGGGAAGAGAACAAGAAAGAGAAACAAAAGAAGATTCAAAGGGGTGCTGCAGTGATTGTTTAAATAATAAGAAGAAAATTAATTTGTCTTGTTAGTTTAAAGTTACGAGCGAGGAGAACTTGGTTAAGGAATTTGAAATTCTAGAGGTGTGTTTTCAGATGAGGTAGGGGATACTGTTTTCTTCTTTCTTTTGTTGGATTTTGCTTTCTTCTGGCATTGAAATAAATCTATTATTTTTCTCATCTGTGACTAGATCTCATCAGTTTGGCCCGTAATCTAGGGCTTCAGTTCTTATTTTCCCAAATTAGTTCAGTGGGGAGAAGCTTCTGATCATATATGAGAAGTTTCTACTAGAGGATTTTGGAGAATATTTGAAAACTTTTGCAAGATTTTTGTTGAGATATTGAAGTACAAATTGAAGATATCTAGCTGTTGAAGGAGGGTTGTCTTCTTGTTTTCAGGCGAGGTAGAGGATACTTGTTTTGATAAAAAAAAAAGAAGGTAGCCGGGTTTCAGTCGGGTTTACCAGGGTCAACCGGGTTCTGGGTCGACCCGCTGGGTCGACCAGGTTTCGCCGGGCTAACTCCCTGGCGGGTTTTTACTTAGACCCGGACCGGTCCCAGGCCCGGGTCGGCCGGGTCTCGGGTCGACCCGTCGGGTCGGTCCAGGTTTCAAAACTATGCAATTATGAGAGATATACTTCAACTATTAGATTCTAAGTTTATTTTTTAAAAACTTACCAGTTTGAGTCCCACAAATATTATAGTTACTGAAAGTTTACATGGTCGTTAACTTCAGAGCCTGTAAAATTAATCAAGGTAAATATAAACTGACCGGAACACCCATATTAATAAAAAAAATGTAATGTAATCAATTGTGTAATGTAAAATAAAACAATGAAATGGAAAGATTTGATGGGTTGGTCACTAATATTCTTTGTAATGTAATAGAGGCTTTTTTATATATAAATTTTTATTTTGGTCTTTGGATTTTTTTTTTTGAAATACTTGAGTCTCTATATTTTATTTTTATTTGCAAATTGATCTTTATTTGAAAGTTTTTTGTCCTTGTATTTTTTAAAAATATAGTTTATTTCTTATGATAAAGGTTTTTACAATTAGCCACTAGCCTTTTTTTTTTTGATACGTTAGATATTTTTTGTTTTTAAATTATATTTTATATTTATTAAAATACTAAATTTCCTCTCAATCAAATCCAGTATAACAGAAAAACCATTATCAAAATTAAAAAAATACTATCGGGTGCTAGTTAAAGAAATTTTGCTTTTAAAGGTAAGCAGGTCATTTTATTATACTTTTAAAAAAAAAATAAGCAATCCTAAGCGAATCTGCTTATTCTGAGCTAATCTCTTAAACTAGTAATCCAATCCGTGGAATCCTAGATCCGAGTTCAACCAAGAAGATCAATTTCTAAACAATTTAATGTTGAAGTATGAAATCAAAAAAAAAATATTAATCTAAAAATTATGTTAAAATAAAAAAAATAACAATTAAAAGAAAAATAATTAAATCTGATAAGAAAAATAATTTTTTAAAAAAAAAATCTTAAAATTTATCTCAAATAAACAAATAGTAACAAAAGAAAATTTAAAGAAAATCTTACAGGTGAATACATTGAAATATAAGAGAGTAGAGGATACTGTTTTCAGTTAATCACACCGATATGTTTAAACAACAAACACGCTTCAGTTTATCACACATTGAGAAATTGCTTCTACTCTTTTGTACGCTGGTGTCGACACCATTTTGCCACGGTACTGGCCTTCCCTTCACCCTCCTGTCTCGTGGCATAAACAAGCCACTTTATTAAAGTTTCTCAACATGGGGAATTGCACTGTCGTCTACTGGGTTTGTAATCGGCATGAAAGCACAAATGATTAGTTTAGTATGTTTTTGTATTTTAAAAATGTTTTTAAAAAAAATATAAATTTTTTTATTTTTCTTGTTTTAAATTAATATTTTTTTGATATTTTTAAATTATTTTGATATACTGATATTAAAAATAATTTTTTAAAAATAAAAAAATATTATTTTAATATATTTTCGAGTAAAAAACACTTTGAAAAACAATTACAATCGTACTCTCACACAAGCTAACCTATACTGCAGTGATTATCATGAACCAAAGCAAGTAGTGGGCTCAAAAAAACATTAAAAGAATAACAAAAAAGAAATTAAAAAAAAACAAAAAAATATCTAAAACTTAACTCGCCTATCAGTTTCCAAAGTTTTAAGGATTCTGTGAACCTCTGGAGATCCTATCCTATTGAGAACTGTTTTTATTCCCTTGGATTCATCAACAAGGCTGAATGTTGGAGGATATGAGATAGAGAGGCCATTGTTATCTGCTGGGTCGAGGAATTGGGCGATCATCACTAACCAAAATACGCATATCCAAACTGCTGGCAACCCAACCCATTTGGGTATGGCCCAGATGGTGAAGTGTGCATAGTCGATTTTTACCTTCAGCTATACTGCAGCTTTTCCCCTCACCATGACTGGTTTGGCACGCGATTCATTAAAAATTCCCACGCTATCTCTGTTTACTGGCCTTGAAAACGTTGTTTTTTTACAAGTAAAAGGCACGAGATTTCTTTTCCTTATGGATTACTTATATAGAAAGTTAGAAGTGATAGTTACATCTTCCATGAAATTTCAAATTTTTTTCTTAAATTTTTTTTTTATATATATATATATATTCATATCATTTTAATATATTGATATCAAAACTAATTTAAAAAAATAAAAAATATATTTTAATTTCTAAATAAAAAAACATTTTAAAAAATTATTATTATTAAACTCTCAAGCATCTCTACCAGCTAAACTAGCAGCACCACCCAAGTCAGACTCCATCATCTTTTACACTCAATGACACATGTAAAAGGGATGCCCAACTCTCTACGTCAGAAAAAACTTCTACACTCTCTTATGCGCTATTAAACGTCCAAAATCATAGTTATTACATCCAGCTACTTAGAAAAATTAAAATTAAAAATATATATTTAAAATTTTAATATTTTATAATAGAAAGTTAATAAATAATTCATATATATTATAAATAATGAAATTTAAAAGATTTTTTTAATTTTTTATTAGAAAAATATTATCTTTTTTTTAAATAGTAATATTTATATAAAAAATATTTTTTATTCTGCATTGAAAAAATATAATTTTTTTATTAATATAAATTATATATATTAGTGAGATTTCAATACTGTAAAAAAATATATATTTTTAATATTTTATCAAAAACAACCCAATCCATCAGCAGCCATGGAGAAGCCCAACAAATCCATTAAAGTTTTTCTCTGACTTTTAGTCTTTGTGATTTAATAAAACTAATTAATTAATCTTTATAAGCTTAGAAACTATATTTTAGTACTTTTATCAATTTCAATTTTCTGATTTTTTTTCTTGAAAAAAGTGAGCGAGGAAAGGAGAATTAGGTTAAATGGGAAATATAAATGCAAAAGATATTATTGAAAAAAAAAACTAAATTAAAGATAGCCAACATCAAATAAGGAATTACTTGATTATTTTTTATACAGTGAGGACTAAAGTTATAATTAACTCCGTATTCATATTGTGTGAGATTTATTACTTTGTGTGGCATATCCAAAAAAATCAAGTTTATTTTATTATGCAATCTTTTCTTCTGATTCTTTGTCTTACTATTATTATTATTTTTGATAAATTTAGTGTTTTTTTATACTGCCAATAATGTTTTGAAAAAAAAAAACGGAAATAATGATTTTCGGTAACAAAGTCACCTGTCAAGCAATATTAGACGTATAATCGCAAGAAAAAAGAACAATACACGTTTAATCTATAATAAAACATTAAATAAAGTACATTGATATTTTAAAATAAAACAATAAAAATTGAGAGGAAATTTGTAGTTAAGTTTTTTAAAGAATAAAGAGAAAAAAAATCATGATTAAGAGAATTGTATAAAACACGTGGGAAAAATTAAGGATCCTTTTCCTTTTTTTTCTTAATTAAAAAAAAAACTAAGCTTAATCAACCTTTCATTGCGAGTAAAACTGTAAATCCCTGATTAAAAAAATATTAAATATTAATAAATAATTAAGGTAATGGGAAATAACTAAAGTTGAAATTTCAAGGATTCAACTTTTAAATATGGTTAATAATTAAAATGGATAGAGATGAGATGTTTAATTGAACGAAAAACACCCGAATTAAATTGTAGTGTCAACCTTGGAAATAATATAAATAGCTCACTTGGCTTCCTAAACAGCTGGCATGTTGATTTAGAGAATGAGAGGGAAATCCTCCTATTTTCTTAAAAATTTCTTTAAAGATCTCAGAAAACGCTTAGTAGTTAGGTTAAAGGATTAAAAGGAGTGTTTGGGTGATACAGGGAGGTTATTTGTATAATTTGAGGGAATTTAAAGCTTATAATAAGGAGAAGAATTGGTGGATTGGAGGGAGAAAAAATCAGTAAAATATATAGAAAGTATCAAAGAATTAAGGAAAATAAAAAGAAAAATACATAAAGTATGACTTGAATTGTTGTTCACCAAGCAGAGGTTAATGATTTTCACTAGACTGATATCGACATAACATCTTTATCTTTCACTTTTCCATTAATTTCAGGTTTTTTAGTATATTAGGTTGATTATTTAGTTTATTTAAGGAATTATAAATCTTTTCAATATATATATAATAATAAGAATGTAAATTAAAATTTCTATGTGATGTATATATATTTTTTAAATTTTATGTTTTTATGATTGTTATCTTTCTTGTATGATTTTGATCTGTATCATAAATTTAAGATTCTTTTTAGTTTTTAGTTACAAGATGAGTGAAATTTAAAATAAATTATCCTAAACTTGCAAATTATTAATTCTAAAATAAAGAAAGTAACAACCAATAATCATCATAATTATTAATTATGGAAAGGAAAAGATGTTTCTTGGTAGAAGAAAAAGAAGACCGATTTTATGCACCTATTTCACCTAACTTGAAATGTCATTAGAGAATGAATTTGACATGTACCTCTTATTTGAAAGTATGGTCGAAGAGGAAGTTTGTAAAAACTTAAATTGTTTTTGTTTAAAATTAATTTTTTTATAATTTTAGATTATTTTGATATATTAATATCAAAAATAAATTTTAAAAAATAAAAAATATTATTTTAAAACAACTTATAAAATAAATTATAAATCAGGGTGACCTAACTGAATAATTTAAGCTAATCAAGAGGTCATCGTGTGTTGTGATCCCAATACCATAGAAAGAAACCGATCTTTGCCACTAAATCAATGGAGAATGTCACAATTGCAGCACTTGTTTGCTACATCATTGCAACCTGGACTGAAACCCAACACTAACAGATTATCAGCCCACCCAAAAAGATCGGCAGTCCATTGCTTGCCACGTAGCACACTTCGATTTTAACTGCATCGGAGCAATCATTGCCGTGTCCCTTAGTGCGGGTAATTTAAGCCAGATTCACACCTGAAAGCTGAGATCAGATACTTTTATTTATTTTTTAAATGTTTCCACGATTTAAAACTCGGGGGTCCAAAAGAATCTGATTGGACCCAAAGACTGTCACTTGGAGATCAACGACGAATGATCTTACTCCTCGTCATTAGTTTCATATGCCCCACCCTAGGCTACCATTACCTGTCACTCATCGTCGTTTTCGCGTCTCGAATCTCAAAGCACAACCCCCGAAAGTATATAAATATGTACTCTATCTGGCAAATTCCAAAATTGACCAAAAAATATAGTTAAAAATATTTTAAAAATAAAAAAGAAACCCTCACCCTCACCCTCACAGAGAGGCAGGCATGGAGCATCAAGCTCTTTAAAACTACCCCCCCCTCTCTCTATATATATATCCCCGTGAAAATCACAGCACCAATAAAAAGAAAGCCTGAAACCCTAGCTTTGCTCTTCTTTCTTCTTTTTTCATTGCTCGTTATTGAAGAATAGAATTTGTGCTGATTTGATGAGTCTATGAAATGTGCTTTTTGGAGAATGATTGATTTCGATTCAATAAAACCCTAAAAATAGTGAGGATTTAATTTTTTTAATTAAATATAAAATGAAGAAATTTCGTCGGTGGCAGAGGATTTTCTTACTCTCTTTGCTCTGTTTAACTGTCTTGGCTCCCATACTTTTCGTTTCTGTAGGTAAAATCTTTATTCACTTTTCTGTTTGTGGTTGTTAAAAATTCAAATTATGTTGATAAGGAAATGGAAAATTCACTGAGGATAGAAATGTTACTGATGATTGATTGAATCTATTGATATTTTTACTGACAATCTACATTAGTAGACTCGTGGTTTGGATGTTGTGATTTGATTGATTATTGATGTGTTTGATTAATTCTTCGTGTGGATTTGTTGTGGCAGGGCGGAAAGAGTTGATTTCGGATTTATCAACTTTGGTAAGAAGTTTCTGTTTTAACTAGATTTTCAGTTTTCATTCTGTTTGGTTGCTAAGAAAATTTGTGGAAGGGAAAGGGTATGGATCAATGAAAATTTACTTCAAATGAATCAAACAACTAAGTTTAAGTGCGAATATTAGTACAATTAGTTATAATATTTGTTGACTGGTGAAATTTTCGCATGGCGCCTGAAATATTAGAAAGTCAAATTATACTGATAAGTTTGGGTTTTGTAAATAGAGATTTAACATTGATTCTATTTGTGTGGTGCAGAGATACAGGAGAGATTCTGTACAGCTTAATGCCATTGAGCAGGTAGTTTCATGTTTATTTATTTTTAATGGTTTTGTTTTTAAATTTACTGCTTGCTTCTGGTTTTTTGTTTTTCTTTTAGCTATTTATGTGTGTCAACATGGGTGTTTGGTGATTTAGGAAGAAGGTGAAGGTTTGAAAGGGCCGAAACTAGTGGTGTATGATGAGAAGGAACTGGGTTCTAGAATTAGTTACAGTACTTCGGAAGAGAATAATGATTCTAAGAAATATGGAAATATTGGAGAAATAGATCGAGGTTCAAAGAGATCTCAAAGAGGTGGAAACACGTCAATTCCTTTGGAAAGTAATGCTCAGAAGTGTTCTTTTAGCCTTACTGCTATTCCTTCTATTGTTGATTGTAAACATGTCCCTGATCTGTAACCATCTTCAGGAACTAATCATGAAAGTAGAGAAGAAAATCGGCAGATTCCACAGGAAACAGTAACATCCAGGTCAGAAGCAAAGGTAAGTGTGCATGTCAATATTCTATACTTCACAATGATTCTGGGCCTGCAAGACCAAAATCATTGTTAGTCAGAAGTGGAAGTCAGGGCACTGGTTATGAGAATTTTTTAGGAAAAATATTCATGCTTGTGATTCTGATTTCTGTAACATATATGAGATACAAGCATGGGCTGCTGTTCTTACCATCCATTGCATGTTGCGTATTACATCTTCTGGTTTTAGCTGCAGGGGCAGTCCAATCAAGCAACAGTTCGACATGATCAGAACATGCGATCTCCAGTCCGGATATTTACTGATGAGAAGGTAAAGCAGATGAAAGATGATCTGATTAGAGCAAAGGCATACTTGAGTATGACACCACCAGGCAGTAACTCTCACTTAGTAAAAGAGTTGAGATTGCGAATCAAAGAATCTGAACGAGCTGTTAGTGCAGCCAACAAGGACTCAGATTTATCAAGGAGGTATCTTCATCACCAGTACATGTTTTCTTTTGACATTGATTCTTTAAATATGCAATGATGATTGCTTGTGCATGTAGTAGAATTATGAAATGATGTCAGATTTTTTTTATTTGGGAGAAGGAAAAATTGGTTTAAAATCTGAACATCCATTCATTTACAGTGCACTACAGAAAAAGAGATCCTTGGAGGTTACCTTATCAAAAGCCAGTCGTGTTTTCCCGGACTGCTCGGCCATGGCTTTGAAGCTCCGTGCCATGACTTACAATGCTGAAGAACAGGTTCGAGCACAGAAGAATCAAGCAACATATCTTGTTCAGCTTTCTGGAAGGACTACGCCAAAAGGCTTACACTGCCTTTCTATGCGGTTGACAGCTGAATATTTTGCCTTGTCACCTGAGGAAAGACAGCTACCTAACCAACAAAGGGTGCATGATGCAGATCTTTATCACTATGCTGTTTTCTCTGATAATGTTCTAGCCTGTGCTGTGGTTGTCAATTCCACTGTCTCCTCTGCCATGGTAAACTGCTTTTTCCCTGTTATTATTGTTTTTTAGCCTCTGTGTACAGAGTTCGCTTCAGGCTTCTGGTGAGGTTATTATAACTTGCATAGCTCACACAGAAAAGCATAATTGGAATAAATTTACGGGGCCATCTCCAGCAAGGGAACAGGCCTCCGTCAGTGGCTCCTGTGTGCAGACTGAACCTGTTCTCTTTCCAACAGTAAAAAAAAAGTGTCTGCAAACATGTGTATCGTATTTTCCATTATATTATACCTTCTGTCTGAGTCGAAACAACACTTTTTGTAAGTCAAAAACTCTAGCAAATTCAATAAGCAAGCTTTTGGCTGTGTGAGCATAGTGCCATTAAGAAAAGAAAAAAATCGTGCTATTTTTCTTGAGTCATGTGGCTGTCTAGTTGTAGCGTTTCTGATATTTTTTGAAATATACCAGTCTTATTCTTGGCCTTATACCATTACAAATCATTAAATAGGGTAGTAGGACTCTGGTACTGATGTCATTCCCTGTTGGCTGGGTTAGATACTTGTGGAAAAAAGTTTTTCAAATTGAGTATTGTGCCATGGCTTACTTCTACTTGACATGAGCAACAATGCTGATGACTTTTATTGCTTTAACTACTGACAGGAGCCAGAGAAAATTGTTTTTCACATAGTGACTGATTCTCTCAATCTCCCAACAATCTCAATGTGGTTCTTATTGAATCCTCCTGGCAAAGCTACAATTCAGATCCAGAGCTTAGTCGATTTCAAAGGGTTGTCCGCTAATTACAATTCAACATTGAAGCAACTAAATTCCCGTGATTCAAGATATACTTCTGCACTGAACCATCTTCGTTTCTATCTACCAGATGTCTTCCCCCAGCTGAATAAGATTGTTCTGTTTGACCATGATGTGGTAGTGCAAAAGGATCTAGCTGGCCTTTGGAGTCTTAATATGAAAGGAAAAGTCATTGGAGCAGTGGACACGTGCCGTGAAGGTGAACCTTCATTTCGCCGGATGGATAAGTTCATCAATTTCTCAGATCCATTTGTGATTAAGAGGTTTGATGCCAAGGCATGCACATGGGCATTTGGAATGAATTTGTTTGATCTGCAAGAGTGGAGGAGGCATAAATTAACTGCTCTCTACAATAAATACTTGCAACTGGTAAAGAAATTTCTCCCATTCATATTTGCTTTTGCTTGCATGCTGATATATGCTTTCTGGATTTATGATATCTCTGTTGATCTGAAAACCACGTGTGCTGATTTAGTGTTGTTCTACTTCAAAAGATATTTACACCCCTCAATTTTTCTATGTTTTGATTAACTTGGTCTTGAGATCACATGTAGAGCATTAACGAGCATCTGCATGTATTAGTCCCATGGATTGCCAAGGGTTCGACTCCCAGTCTTGCCATGTTGAGATTATACCATGGATTCACCCAGTCCATGGGTTAGGAGCAGTTCATTAGCTTGGGGTGAGCCTGAAGGGCCTGACCTATGTGATTTCCCCTTTCATAAGAAAAAAAAGCATCAGTATGGAATGCAGAATCTAGCATGCACTTCTATTGGAGGCCAGACTTTGTGGTAAGGCGGGTGAGAGGGCTTTTTGGTACCCGCAAGCATGGTTTTCACTTCTAGTTTCTGGCTCACGAGTCAACACAGTTTCAACAAGTATTTATTCATTTTCATGGGCATGGAAAGTGGCTTAATGAATTGAATACCAGATGTTCAATGAATTCATACATTAGCAGCATATGTGCAGGCATCATGCAAACATGCAGGCAGACACACTCTTGGTGATATGCCTGGATGAATCTATAATTATCCTGCACATATCTATAATTGTCCTGCATATTTTAATGCTTGTTTTGCCCCATTATGTTTCGCAGGGCCACACAAGGCAATTGTGGAAAGCGGGTAGTTTGCCTTTAGGTTGGGCCACTTTCTACAACCGGACGGTTATTCTGGACAGGAGATGGCATAAACTCGGACTTGGCCATGAGGCGGGTGTTGGACACGACGGTGTTGAGCAGGCAGCGGTATTACACTATGATGGAGTCATGAAACCATGGCTGGATATTGGTATTGGAAAGTACAAGAGTTACTGGAGCAAACATATCAACTACGACCATCCCTACTTACAACAGTGCAATATCCACGAGTAACTGAAATCAGATTATACTATTACCTCACGCATCATTGGTTGCTTCTTGTTCTAGGGACTTGACATACATGTTCACTTGATTCTTTCACAAATTTCTTTTGTAAAGTTCCAACACATTTTGTCTTGAATGCGGCAGTAATCTTCTAGGAGCTGAGCCTAAGCGATAAAAGCTGAAATCAAATAAGTCCCCGGGGGCATGTTCGAATGCTTCAAGATGTTGTGTACATAACTCAGATAATTCTCTTTAGATGCAAACACCAGAACTGAAAGGAATATGGCAATTTTCTTTGGTATATTCGTGGGGGTTTCTGTGCCGTTATTCTGTGGATGCTCCATGGTTTCCTGACAGATAGCTCTTCATGTGGTCGACTTTCAACTTTATCCAGATGAGTCGAGGTTTCAAGTGAGTTTGCTTGTGTGTAATTTCCCATTTAGATGAAGAAAAGGGCTCTAACCTATGGATTCGATAAATATGTTTGCGTAATTAGAATTGAAGGTTTTTTTTTACAGATACAATTTTACTTTCTTAACTAATGGTTGAATAAAATAAAATATTCTTGCCTACTTCACACCAGGATTTTTTTTAAAAAAACCTCATTTTTCTCAAGTTCAACCACAATCCTTTAAGGAGAGTGATCATAGAGTACTAATTAGTAATATTTTATTAATTATTTCTAGATTTATTTTGAAAAAAAAAATATAAAAATAAGAAAAAATAAAACACATAATAATAAGAATATTTTTATTTATGATTTTTCTATCTATTTAAAAAAAAATAGATTCAAAAAATAACTAATAGTATATTTTAATTATTCCTTGAACAGTATTTTTCTTTTCTATTTTTATCTATATTTAAAAAAATAAAAACTTAAGTGATAAAATATTATTAATTACCCCTTATAGAAAGCCCCACAATTTTTACCGGCTAAAACGAATGGAATAATGGGACTTGAAGCCGGCTCGACGACGTTAACTAGGGAAAAATCTGGCTCGGTTCATGTGGTCACTGCCTATGGTAATTTGCTTGGCCTCGTAAATGGATCATGTCACACGTGGAAGAAGCTGGTTGGACTCCTGAGGATAGCGGATATCAAAGGAGGGGCTGCCTATCTATCCATGTTATGTGGTGCGTTGGACACTCATGGTTTGGATACATAATATTAATTTGTAAATTCTTGTGGCACACTTTGCTACGACTGCTTTGGTATCCTTTGTAGCAGTGCTCAGTCCTGACTCAAGCTTCTTCCAAATTGAAGAAAGATGGCCACCATCACTGCTAGCACCACCACTACATCATCACTCGTCCGTGCAGCTCTTGTACACAAGCCATCACTAGGAGTCTCATGCTCACCTGTTCTTGGTAAGACCATTTCCCCCCTCTCTTGAATTTTATGCTTCTGAGTCGTGGGGTGAAACTATTGTCGTTTGTATCTTATTTTGTTCAATACGGTTTATGATTTTGTCGGTAAAAAATGATGCAATCACCAGACCTATTTGATAGGAATCAACTCGGATCAGAGTTGATTATCATCATTTGACTGGGCATTCAACATTCTTTTTTGTTTTATTTAATTTATGGTTCCAGGCTTGCCAGCAATGGCAAAGAAGGGAAGAGTGAGCTGTTCCATGGAGGGAAAGCCCAGCGTGGAGGAAAAATGCAAGGGAATGAGTGCATCTTTGATGGCAGCTGTGTGCGCTGCATCCATGTCAAGCCCCGCCTTGGCTCTGGTGGATGAGAGAATGTCCACTGAAGGAACAGGACTGCCCTTTGGTTTGAGTAACAACCTTCTTGTTTGGATCCTGTTGGGTGTTTTTGCTCTCATCTGGGCTCTCTACTTTACCTACACAGCCACCCTCGAGGAGGATGAGGAATCAGGATTGTCCCTCTGAAGCCGAACTCGTTTCATTATTGACAAGGAATGTAAAAATAATGCAAAACGTTTGGCTTTTTTCTACCTTGTACCAAAACTTTCATAATTTATCTGTGCAATTTATGTGTTGTCTTGCTTCTTAATCGCTCCTCTTGTTTAGCTCGCATACCGTCCCTGCTTTTTAGTGTGTGTATGGATTCGCCAAAAATATTAATTTAATATATTTTTAAGTAAAAAAAACTTTGAAAAGAACTCCTTTGAGTGATGAAAACAAACAGTGCAAGTGCATATGTACATGAGGTTGATAACGGTGAACAGTTTATCAAAATAGGAAGCATTCTACTTACTCTCGCATCCAAATAAAAAGATTTCTTCTAATTTAACAATGACACTGTTTAAGTAAGGAAATATGTTTAATTAATCTGTTATCTTGGCGTTAACAGATTAATTAACCAGAATATAATTTCCAGTGTAGGATGGCTGAACAAACTATAAGAGAAACCAGGCATTGACTTGCTTCTATAGAAACTGCATCTGAATAACTTGGTCAGTCCGGTTCTTGAACTAGCAAATATAATACATACGTGAAAAAATTAAAAGCAAGGAATAGAAAAAAGTGCCATATACTTTATTCATTCACTCTTTCAGTTTCCATCAAGTTGATGGAAAACAGATAAATTCATCTGATCTCATCTCTCTTTCTCCATTAGGTCATCGCGTCAAACAATTTCAGAAATCGATAGACCTGATTACTAAATCTGCATTTTTCTTCGACTTGATAATGAGCTCTGCATTAGGCTGGTCGTTATACTCTATCTGCAGATGAATGTAATTCTTCATTGAATTTACACTAAAGTAGGACTACTGTAGTGAAAACAGCAACCACAAAAAAAGAAGCAAGAGAAGTTTGAAGCTGACAACAAAGTAAAGCTTACCCGCCACTTAGCAACATCTGGAGGCTTCCCTGTTAGATGACATAACATTAAATCGTAAGATTCCTTTCCTTTCCCTGGCAGAATTGTAGAAGCAGTTACTAGTAGAAACAGAAGAGATGAGCCTATACCTGTTGAAATATGTCTCTTTAAAACTCGCTGCATTGCTGTATCAATGTCCACATCAATAAACCTTAAAAAAAAAACAAAACACAGTACAAATTACTCAGGCTGTTACCACAGAAAGTTTTAAACTCAAGTTCCCAATACAGAAGAAAGATTGAAAAGGCTTTCTAAGAAGGTGGGGCACGGGTTCAAGATGGTGCAAACAGTTCACCCAACCTCAAACATTTAAGCTGAAGATATCATCTGCTCATAAGCCTATACAATTCTATCCTTAAAGAAAATACAGCGTTAGAAAAGGGGAGTTGAAAAGGGGAGACAGGTTAACTAGTTGGACATTTTGTAAAGAGTATGACCTGTAGAATTAAGTGCCAATTGCTCACGTATGGTTTCATAAAATAGCAAAGGAGAGGAAACAGCAAAATTACTAATTGCAACAGCGGTATAAACTTTAAATGATTTTAACCAGATTGGACAACAGGGTTACAACAAATAGTGATCTCAAGACTACATCGCAGCCCAAAGGTCCCAAATCCATTTGAATCTGTTTGGAGATTTCCATGACGGAATTGAGCTGAAAGAATTTTTTTCTCGAGATAAAAGTATCTAGAGGATTGACAGTTCAAAAGGCGCCCCGGGTAAAAGGAAAACATAAACAGTATATACTGTGATGTATCTGACTTCGAGGATTGATCTTCATTTTCTTGTTCATTTTTTAACTCCATATTCTAACATGGCCAACTTCATGAGAGGATAATCCCACGTAAAGATTCAAGGTTCTAAGTGAAGTCTGGAACATTCTCCATCTCATTCCAAGTGAGCATATTCATAAAACAGATTTTATAGCACCAATTTAAACATGATAAAAGCTCTTGGAAGCAAAACTTAAAGAGTGAGTGTAAAGTTGTCCTTAAGCATGATACAGCCCTCAACATTGTTGCTACATGTCCAGCCCTGTCAGATGTATAGAAACTAGGCAAAATAACACTAATGAAAAAAACTGGTGAATTCTCAGCATCATATATCTGCTCCACGACAAGATAGAGGAAGAAAAATAGCCTTGTCAGAACATAATACTTTACCATTTCTCATCAAACATTGAAGACACATCCTTCCAAGCCCCATCTTCCAACAATAGATAATTTCCTTCAACTATGACCACTTTATGCCTGCAACGAGTGTGAAAATAGGATTCATAGATGAAGCATAGGCTACGTGTTTAACCTTCCATTCAAACAAATCAGCTTCCTTTGAAAGGATTCTGCATGTTAAAGTATATGATTACTTACTGAAGACTCACAAAGATATCATCTTCTACTGGATCTCCAACACCATGATCAAAAGATGGTGCATAAACTGACCCCTGAAAAGTTTATCATTAATCAGAAACACATAACATTTCTAGATATGGTATCCTCTACTAACCATTTCCAAAGATGTTAAATTTCAAGTTTACAACAACAATGGCCACTCACCTCGTTCCTCAACTTCTCCAGACATCTAAGCAGTAGGGTTGGGGAAAATGTCCATGGAGCTGATTCATCAACACAAGAATCAATACTTGAACACTGGGCTTGAATGTAGAAAAAACAAAACAAAGTCAAGCTTACCTCCTCTTCTGGCATGGGCTTCCTCTGGATTCTAAAATGCAAACAATATTAGCGTACCCTGAAATACATCTGAAAAAGTTTCAATAACTAAAGTAAACAACCATGAAGCAAGCTTAACCTCCATTGCATCAAGCTGGGAACGATATAGATGAAACCCATCCATGGGAAGAACTGCAGCAACATCCGGAGGCTTGACTTGCGAATCAAATGAAGAAGCTTTTTGTGGCCATAACCTATTTACACGATGCACTATTTCAGAAGCCAAAGTGCTCTTTCCAGCACCAGGTGGACCAGCCAACGCCACAATATACCTGCATACATTTTAGTCACAAAATCAACCAGAATAGCAATTAGCATACAGAATGACCAAAAATATGACTGGAAAGAATGATGCTCTTCACATAAATCCACCCCCCCCCAAAAAAAAAAAAAAAAAAAAAGTCCACTGATATTCTTAACTATCTTGTACAATCAGGTTCAAATATATCAAAAGTAAACAGCATTCCTACATTGAAGAGGCTAGAACTTACTTGAAATTAGGATTCGACGCTGCTGGTGCTGTAGGAAGAAGCCGTATAGCTAAAGCATCATATATCTCATCCATGGAACTATAAATGAAACAGAAGCAAAAATAAAAATAAAATACCACTCGTCAACACAGCAGAAGCAAGGCTAAAAAGAAAAAAATTGTTTGTTCACTTCAAATTCAACCATGAGAATGATTGATCTAATGTGTACTAGTCATACCCGGCCTCAACAACAGGAATCTCTCTCTTTTGACTACATAAGACCTGATGCCACACATCACGAAATAAAAATCAACATTATAAAATCATAAGCTTCTTTTTTTAATTTTTCAGAAAAAAAATTTGTTCAAAAAGACAGAAGAAAATAGCAATTTAAAGGCAACCTTTATAGAGTTTACTTTGTGAACCAGGCAACAAGGTCGCGTCAACAAAGACAGAAAAAAAATTTGTTCAAAAAGACAGAAGAAAATAGCAATTTAAAGGCAACCTTTATAGAGTTTACTTTGTGAACCAGGCAACAAGGTCGCGTCAACAAAGACAGCGAATCTCTTCTATTCAATGAAATTGGAAGCTCCAGATGAAGTTTAATCCTTCTAAATAGCAATGCCTCTGGAAAATCACAACATTTTTAATCCGTAGACAACATAAAACAGATAGAAATCGAACACAGGCCTGTGCTTAAAACATATCGACAGCATCAGAGAGGATTTGCACGTTCGATATTTTAAAATTAAAACAAATCGAGCTTTTCCTGTGCTATAATTAACCACGAATAAGTTTTGGAATAGTACAATTTTTTTTGTGTTTAATACAAGAATCTGTTTTTTTTTTTTTCAAATTTTTTCGTGATCGCAAAAAGGAGACAAAAGGTGTTAGAGATTGACCTGTGGATGGACGCAGATAGGTGGCGGAGGTTGTAGATAATGAAAAAGAGACCTCCATGGCTGCCACGAATCACCAAACAGAACAGGGAACTATAACAACTTGTGCTTATGTTTGAGTTTGGAGTGAAGGAGATTATGCTGTTTCTTCGATCTTCTTCTTTCTTCTTCTATTCCTCCTGTTCTTTTATCCTGTATTCGGTAATCGGTAATAGGTAGTGTAGTGGTAGTTATTTTATAAAATATTTTTTATTTTAAAATATTTTTTTTTAGTTTTATAAATTAATTTTTAACATTGTTATATTAAAAAAAAATTGAAAATTAATTTATTTTTTTAAATATTGCTACCACAAAAACAACCACAACATAAGTGTATGCTTAGAAGATTTTTTCCTAATTATTTTTTATTTAAAAATATTTAAAAATTATTATTTTTAATATTAATATATTAAAAATGTATTAAAATAATTTTTTAAAAAAAATAATTAAAAAAAAAAGACGTAATGAGCAACAGATAAAACATCATTAAAATTTAAATAACATAAGTCATTAGTTAATTAATACGTTCATATCATCATTTTAAGTCAGCAAATTAAATAAATAAATAAATATATATATATATATATTGGGAAATTAATGAAAATAAATTTTAAATAGTTAAATTAATATAATTATTATGAATTTCTTTTTAAAATACTTTATATCTTTACTGGGTACATCAACATAAAAAGATTAGCAAAAGCTTTTAGAGTTATTGAAATGAAGCACTAAAAAGAAATTTTGAGTTTGATTATAAGATTTTTTTCATAATTTTAAAGTCATTATTTTTTATATCAGTTTTATTTTATTTTATATAACTGGATTATATAAATATAAATATT
This sequence comes from Populus trichocarpa, assembly GCF_000002775.5. Lineage (NCBI taxonomy): Eukaryota > Viridiplantae > Streptophyta > Magnoliopsida > Malpighiales > Salicaceae > Populus > Populus trichocarpa. The sequence goes on along the minus strand of NC_037289.2, from coordinate 22,145,819 downwards.
ATTTTTAAAAATAAATTGATCATAATAATCACTCGATTATTATTATGAAAATAAAAAATAAAAGATAAAAAGTATCATCTTCTGTTTATATTGCTAATTTCTTGCTTTTCTAAATGAATTAATTTTGATTTACCTTCATCCAATATTTTAATATACAACAAATTAGATTAATTATATTTCAAGTTTGAAACTTGTATTGAAAAAAAAAAAGTTAATTGACAAATTCATTTACAATCAGCATCAATGTTAATCTTTCCGCACAAAAAAAAGTTACATTATTTTGACTATTTAGAAAAGTGATTGTTTCTATTTAATTTTCCATATTAGTAATTGTTTTAAATAGAAAGTTGCATATAATTAATGATTTTTATAAATTCGCTGAAATAGACTAATGACATGGCATATCAGTTAGTGACTTAAGTTGGAACTTATAGAATGCTACTAGTTACAGTGTAATTACTATAAAATATCTCTATTGATATAAGATGATGACATGTTATATTAGTTAATAGCTGAAGTTGTAACTAACGTCGTCATATGAATTACAGCTTAAACACTATAAAATTTCTCACTTATTAGAGGTAGTGTTGTTCAACTCGATTTTTGAAAGTGTATTTTATTTTTTTTATTTAAAAAAACATAAAATTAATATTTTTATATATATTTTTAATAATTTTAATGTGCCAATATAAAAAATAAATTAAAAACTTGAAAAAAATATTATTTAAATAATTTTTTTATTAAAAATTACTTTTAAAAAATATTTTATCAAATACATATTTATTCCATCTGCACTACTTATTATCTTACATGTCAAAATTGCCCCTCCAGTAATATTCTCATAAAATACTGAAAAAGTTATCGTATCCGATCATGATGCTGATGTTTTCCTTAAAAACATCTCCAATGACAAAAGTTATTTATAAAACTAAATTGATGAAATAACTTTTTAAATAATATAAATATAACTTTTTTTTATATGCAATCCAATGAAAAAAAAAGGTATTTTAACAACTTATTTGTACTCTAATATATATATGCCTATTAGAATCTTTAAGACTTTATGATTCTTGGGTTTAATATCTTGGTTTTTTATGCACTTGAATTTTTTAGTGTTCTTTGATGCTCTCATTCTCTTTTTCTATAAATAGACTACTTGTTTTGTATTCTAAAAATCAAAAAGATATATATAAAAAAAATAAGTTTATCTTTTAAATTTTATTATGAATATATATATTCTTACTTATTTTTTATATTTCAATATGTTATCAGCACAATCATTAACTCCTATGTTAAGTGACTTATATCAATTTCAATATTTTTTTTCTTTTTATTATTGTTCATACTTTATAGAATATATTTGGTTCTGTAACATATTTTTTATAAATTTTCTCTCATTTTTATTCATCAAGATTTAAAGTTCCTGAAAAATCAGTATTGTATGTTCTCGAAAAATTATATAAATTAAATACAGTTCTTGAAGAACTAGTATTTCTAGAGAATTAAATAAATAGCAGTCTTAAAAGACTCATTTTTTTCTTGATTTTATTTGTCGCACGTGATAAAAAATCCGCGCGGCATCGGCTGGCGATTTTATCTTTGTTACGTTTGCTTTGATTGGTTCGTTGGAGTCGCCACCTAGTAATTTATTGAGGGCTACTAGGAAACCTGATGTACTGGTCTTGTCAGAGATTCACGGGTAAGGGACTGGTTGTGGTTAGGGAAGGTATTAGCACCCCTAACACACCCTACCTGAGGTAAGCTGCTTTGTAGACTTGATGTGTTTTAAAAATAAAATCTTAGCACAATTCTAAGGCTTTGATAAATCAGTTATTAGTTCCCAAAATATATATAGATACATGTTCTATATTTTTATGAGAAATACAACATGATTTTTATCTATCCTTTAGATATTTGTACATTAAAATATTAAATTCATTTTTTTCTTTAATTCAATAACATACATAAAAAAAATACACAAACACACACACACATCTCTTTTTTTATCATTGTTTTATCTTTCTTTCTTTTCTTTTACATCCACAATACAAAATACAATTCCGAAACAAATAAACAAAAGAATTACATTAAAATTACAATAACATAATCTAAAAATTACAAAACAGTCCCTAAAACTCCAGAAATTGCAGGGAAGCCCTTCTGCAAGCCAGAACAGTGGCGGCGCGTCCTTGCATGCGCCACCACCACTGGCGGCGCGTGAACTCACGCGCCGCCACGAAAAAAAACTCATCAACAGGGGGGCTGGATCGACTTCTTCCCTCTTTTTTTCCTCGCCGGCAGTGACCTGCAAAATCAACCAAAAACGCAACACAGCAGTTGATTTTAGTTGTTTTTCTTTGTTATTTTAGATCTGTTCTCGGGTTCTTCTCCCGGATCTGTCCCGTTCGGGTCTGCTGCTATGGATTTCATCTCCTCCTCTGCTTAGGACGGCGCTGCTAGCTGATGGTGGATCTGTGGCCGGGCATGGAGATCGGAGGAGAAGCTGTCGTGGCTGGCTGTTGTGGGGAGGAGCGGCTGCTGTTGTGGTGCTCGCTGGAGGCCGGCGTGGATGGAGAGAGAGCTGGATATGTAGGCTGTGGGCAGAAGCTGCCGCTGCTGGAGGTCGGCTGCAGGGCGATTTGTGAGGGAGGAGCTGGAGAAGGAAGGCTCTGCTGGGTGCTGCCGGATGAAGAAGGCGCCGCTGCGGCTGGAGAAAGGAACAGCTGAGAGAGAGGATCTATGGAAGGGGGAGCTAATTCGTGGCTGTTGTTGGTCTATGGCCGATTGATGAGTGAAGATCGGAGTAAGAGAGGAGGTGAGGGGCTGTCTTGAGTGGGCAGAAAATTGGAGATGGAAGGATGGTTTTGGGTGAAGAAGCTGGAGGGAAACGGTGCTGTGGGAGCTGGTGCTGGGTCTATATGGGTCTAGGAGGGCTGGGCTGCTGCTTGTGCCGGCTGGGAGAGGGGAAAAAAATTAGAGCTGGGGGCAGCGGCGGATAGTTTCTGTGAGAGAAGGAAGTGAGATTGGGGAGCCGTGGGCCCCTGCCCACGGCTGTCAGGAAGAAGAAAAATCTGGCCTCTCCCCCCCGGTGTGTAGCTGGAGATGACAAGAAATAGGGGTTCCTCCTTGTGAGGAGGGCCTGTTGTCGGCTGGAAAAAAGGAAAAGAAGTGGGGAGCTGAGTTCCTGCTTTTCAGCCGAAAGAGAGGGATCCAATGGTCTTGGGCCAGGGGGAGCGGCTGGTTGCCTCCCCCTCTGATATTCAAAATTCCGCAAAATATTGTTTGGACCTCAAACTTGATTCCTCAACTTTCCTTTTTTTTTTTTAAATTTGATTTTCTTTAATTTTTTTGTATTTTTGAAAACGAGCAATATCAACGTCGACTCAATGAGGAAAATCAATGATTTTAAAATTAACGCGTTAAAAGTTGAACGCGTTCGAAAGACCTTTGAAAATTTAAATTCTTTTTAGACGACGCTGAAAATGCTAAAAACGATGCAAATATATAAAAAATGTATTTTTTGGGTTTTCAATGTTTTTCGCTATTTTTGAATTTTTCTGAAAATTTATCAAAACATGGGTCAAAAATTGGGTAGCAACAGATGCCCCCTCTTTACAATGCTTACGAAGCAAAACTCCTCAATGTTTCGCATAGTAAGCTTTGTAAAGAAAAACTCTAAATGTTTCTTTTTTTTTTCGTTAACTTGAGATCCCATCTGGCGATCTCCTTTTTCAAAACCAAAGAATGTGTGTAGCTCGGTCAACCTGAAATCCCATCTGGCGATTCCCTTTAACCAAAGCTACATGAGATCCCATCTGGCGACCTCATTAAACCGAAACAAAGAATAAGTGTGTAACTCGGTCAACCTGAAATCCCATCTGGCGATTCCCTTTAACCAAAGCTACATGAGATCCCATCTGGCGACCTCATTAAATCAAAACAAAGAATATGCGTAACAAATGGTCTCATTGTATGGGTGACGAACCCCAGAAAAACGATGGTCTCATTGTATGGGTGACGAACCCCAGAAAAAAATGATGGTCTCATTGTATGGGTGACGAACCCCAGAAAAATGATGGTCTCATTGTATGGGTGACGAACCCCAGAAAAATGGTGGTCTCATTGTATGGGTGACGAACCCCAGAAAAATGATGGTCTCATTGTATGGGTGACTAACCCAAGAAAAAAATGATGGTCTCATTGTATGGGTGACGAACCCAAGAAAAAAATGATGGTCTCATTGTATGGGTGACGAACCCCAGAAAAATGGTGGTCTCATTGTATGGGTGACGAACCCCAGAAAAATGGTGGTCTCATTGTATGGGTGACGAACCCCAGAAAAATGATGGTCTCATTGTATGGGTGACTAACCCAAGAAAAAAATGATGGTCTCATTGTATGGGTGACGAACCCAAGAAAAAAAATGATGGTCTCATTGTATGGGTGACGAACCCAACTGAAAGATGTGATGTGACAAGTGTGAAAAATGAGACTTACCTGGCGAAGTCCTGAAGGGATGGTAGAAGAAGGGCCGGAAAACTTGGTGCTTCTTGATAATTCTTGATCGCAGGGTTTGAAAACTCGATGCTTCCTGATTGCAAGGTTGATCTTTTCATTTCTTTGAGATTTTCCTAACAGTAAGGTTTATCTCATCTTCTTCCCGTTTCAAGGTCACAACCATGGTTCTCTGTTATTATTAGCTCAATGATTCTCCCTTTTTTTTCTTTTTTTCTTCTTCTTTTTTTTGTTCCCCAATCTTGCTAAACTACATTGAGGATTTTTCCTGCAACAAAAATAAAAAATATGTGCAATGTTTTAATGTTAGATGACATGCATGCATCCTTACCTGATGTGAAATATAGGTCCCCCCTCTTTGATGATCCATCGTCATAGGGTGCCTTTGTTTGCATTCCAAAGCTTTATTGGTTCTTTCGATGCATTGGCTTATTCATGTGCTAGCCATCCACTCAGTTGTAAGTGCAGTGCCCATCCTGGGCTGTCCACAACAATTACTGCTCTCGCTGTTTATCAAGCTTGACTCTGCCCCCAAGTGTGGTGTTGCTTGATTCATCGTGAAGGATTTTCCCTCCTGGATTCTTCTGAGAATTATCCTCTGATTGGTTGTGTGCATCATGCCAACCCATCAAGATTGTTAATCAGTCATGAACTTGCCTCTAGTTGAAACAATACTTTTCAAGTATATGTTATTACCAGCCTTTTTGGAACTGTCAGGTCGTCCAGACATGCATCTCATAGCTTGCAGTGAAAAGTTCTTTGTTGTAAGCTCAATGTTCTTTCTCATGGATTCCTCTCAGCTTGTCAAATCAGATAGTGGAAAGAAATGTCTCGACATCATCAATGATGTTCATGTTATCACCCATATTCATACGGTGAAGCGCATCTTTGAGCTCCAAAACATATGGTCCCACAGTCAGTCTTGGTGGTGTGCATCTTTCTGACATTCATTCTAATGCAACTATGAGATAACATCTGTTATAGCCATGTTTCAAAGGGTAACCCCAAGATGAAGATAATAAAATGCCCTTCAAGTGCAGCGTTGCTCATCAATTGCTGCTGAAGTTCACTAAATCACTGACTGTCTTTGAACAACATTGCCCCCAGTAATGATCTGAATGTGCTTGTTCTGCTGATTAGCTTTCTTTAAACACCATTGTCCTCAGTGCATTGATTCATCCTTTGATCATCTTTCATTGCCCCCAGTTGATCTAAATACTGTTTGTTTTCCTACCCATGATCCACTGTATTACCTCCAAGCGGTCAACTTTTCAAGGAGTGTCGAGAAATGTTGTTGTCATTCTTGTCAAGGATTTTGCAAATTCGGTCGATGTTCTTGTTGTTTAACAATCTTTCTTGTTCTGGAATCAACTCTCATATTTCAAAGATCATGTCAATTCAAAGTCTAGTTGTTGAAATGAAATCAGAGAGATGTTAGTTTTTGAAAATCAAGTTTCTTCAGCCAAAGATCCAACACACGTTATTCGAAATATACAGTCCTTTGATTGTCATGTATTTTGAAAACAGAAATTGACCCGTTGTAAGACTAAAATGGTTTTTTTTCATGGTTCTTTGTCAGTTTTAATCTTTGATCTTGGGTATATCTTTTGATGGTCTGCGATGAGGTGACCTTCTGTGAATTTCAAGAAACAAAAGGCTCAAGTCAAAACTTGAGGATTCATCAAGAAAGATTGTTTTCTTTTTTTTTTAGCACCAATTTTATCAGCATGCATAATAACCAGTAGCTTAATCCATGAAGCTATGACTCTTATGGAAAACTCTTTAAGTTTTGAGATCGTCATTTATCGGTTCAGATTGCTTACTTGATCAAAAAGGGCTTTTAAAAGCACGTAATGCAGGCTATGGTTCATGGCTTATGAAAGAAAGGAAAATTCAGGCTCAAAAGGTGTTTGAGGGTTTCAAAGACCTAGGATCAACATCAACTATTCATCAACTCTCTTTCTCTTGTTGTCATAGTAGAGAAAGTGATATATAACCTTGTTAATCTCAAATATCGGAATTCTCTTAACATAGGTCATAATGCAAATCCAACTTTTCTTTGATGAATAACCAATCTCAAACTCTTTGAAGACATTAGAGGCTTTATCCTAGACATTCCAAAAGACATGAAGCTCAAATTTTTTTTTACTTTTGGCATTTACTGTGTCTTTCTTTAATTGAAACCTCTTTTGCCCCTCTTAGAATTGATAGGCATCCTCCTTCCATTCCACTCTTTCTTTTTTCTTCTTTTTTTCTTTGTTTTTTTTTACATAGCCTTCCTCAAAGATTTCTTGGATGGCCCTCAATCTATGGCTTTTTCCTTCTAGCCCTTTCTTAATCATTGGACTTTTGTTCCAAGCCTTTCTTTTATCCATTAATCCAATCACTGTCTTCAAAATATCTCTCATTTGCCCCCAGTGTAGGGTGTGATCCTAGTCAGGGTTTCTCTTTGAAAGAAAATATTTTACCAGGCTCAAAATGGGACTGCAAGGGATAATATTTCAAGAAATGTGAAAGGATAACAAAGATGGCCTTTTCTCATTTCAAGCAAGGTCGGTTAGAACCGATAAATTTTGACCTCGTCCAGTGTAATGATTTGGACTTGTAAGAATCATGATTCACGAGTCCATAACTATTGAATCCACTACATGTCATTATGCATACTGCTAAAACTTGCTATATGATGTGTGGTTCAGTTTCAGGAGGTATGAGTTCAAAATTGTTTGGTCACCTCATGTCATTTTCAAGCATCAAGTCATTTCTGCAATCAAAACACTTTTAATGTTCATGATTAAACTTTGCATGTTGGAGTTTGATCAAACATATTTTGTCAAAATACCCTTTGGAAGAAGCATCTCATGATTTCATAACAACAAAGAGACAACGAAAAGACATGTTTCGTTAAAGGGTGAGATGTGATCCCAAAACAAAATGCAGAATGGCAAAAATTCCATAACAACATGATTGACAGTTCAACGCCCTTCTTGGATCAACTATTCTGGCAATATCTGTGTTTTGCCAAGCAATTCCGATCACTCGTCATTCTGAGGATGTTCTAGCGACAATTTAGCCAATGACACCCTCCTTCGCAAATTCCACTCGTCTCCTGCTCACCAACTTCCGGACTCGATTCTTGCAATTGTTCAATTGAAATGGCTGAGGACCCCACCATGACATCACATCTCTTATCTGGATTATACCACCTAGAAAACGGTGGTTGCATGGGATCTGTCAGAGTCAGGAAAAAGTCTGGAATCTGGCAGATGCTGGTAAATAAACCCACATGGCAAAGGAATGACTATCTTTGGCAGAGACATTGGAGTAGTTGATGCTTGAGCGAGACTTGACTAGGCAAAATAACTGAGGTTTCTCAATTGAGAGTCATCTTCTGATTCAACTCTCTTCATAGTTCTGGAATCCATGGCAAAACCTTCAATCTTTCCTCTCTTTATAGCTTGTTCAATTCTTTTGACAATCTTCACACCATCATGTCAATCTTCCCCTGTTGTTGTGGTCGTTTGTGGATTGTTGGAAACCTTCCAACAGCTAGGTAATCTTGGTAGCACCCGGAGACTTGCAGCATTGCCACTGCCGACGTGTGGAATCACACATTGTCAAAACTGGAAGAGAACTTGATGAATCTAAAACTCCTTTGTCTCCTCTTTGATTCCTCACTGATGGTGCAGCAAACAGACACCTGTAGAGGGAGCTCTGCTCTGTTGAAGTTTCAATCTTCTTTCTATTTTTCAGCCGAGGTTTGTCTCTTTTCCCTTCTTTTGCATTTTCAAGCTAACACCGATGAGAGAAAATTATAGATGATCAGAAACTACTGCATCCCTTCTTGGATTCTCCACTTGCAGATCTACAAACAGGTTTCTGCAGAGAGAGCTCTGCCACGGTGAAGTTCTATATTTGCTCCTGTTTTCTAGCTCAAGTCTGGCTTTTCTGCCTACTACGGTGTTTCGATGCTGAAGCTGGTGGGGTAACTTTTCACATTTTCTGGAACTACTACATCCCCTCTTGAATTCCCCACTTGCAGAGCCATAAACGGGTTTTTGTAGAGAGAGCTCTGCCACGTCAAAGTTCGACGACTGCTCATGTTTTCAGACTAGGTCTGACTCTTCGGCCTACTCCAGTGTTTCAGTGCTGAAACTGATGAGCAAAAGTTTTGTAGCATATGAAAGTACTGCATCCCCTCTTGCATTCCCCATTTGCAGAGCCACAAACGGATTTTTGTAGAGAGAGCTCTGCCGCGTTGAAGTTTAATGACGGCTCATGTTTTCAGACCAGGTGTGACCCTTCTGCCTACTCCAGTGTTTCGGTTCTGAAATTGATGGGGCGAATTTTTGTAGCATATGAAAATACTACATTCCCTCTTGCATTCCCCACTTGCAGAGCCACAAACGAATCTCTACAGAGAGAGCTCTGCAACGTAGAAGTTTGATGTCTGTTCATGTTTTTCAGACCAGGTTTGGCTCTTCAACCTACCACAATGTCTTTGTGCTGAAACTGATGAGAGATTTTTATAGCATATGCACCTAATAAATCCCCTCTTGCATTCCCAACTTGCAGAGCCATAAACGGATTTTTGTAGAGAGAGCTCTGCCACATTGAAGTTTGATGACTGCTAACATTTTCAGACCAGGTCTCACCCTTCTGCCTACTACAATGTTTTGCTGGTGCCACTGGTGAGAGAAAGTTTTAAAGCATATGAAACTACTACACCCGCTCTTGGGTTCCCCACTGGAAGATCCATAAAGAAATATCTACAAAGAGAGCTCTGCAACGTAGAAGTTCAGGGTCGAATCATGTTTTTTTTTTTCGGGGTTTTTTTTTCATGTTTTTTTTTTATTTATTTTTTATTTTACATCTTGTGCTGTTGAACTGGAATTGAGCTCACAGTTGGGGTAACTTCAAATAAGGCTAACACACCATGCACAGAAGGCTAGCAGTTATTTGGTGCCATTGAAAGATGTGGAGGCGATGGACAATTAACAGGGCAGTTGACCAAGAACAAAAGTTGTCATTAGTTGCTGACTGAAGACATTGCTGTTGTTGTTCAGGACTGAAATGGAGAGGTGTAACTTCAATGGGACATGGACAAGCAGTGTTCCCACAGAAGACTGTGTAGACATTCCCTTTCCCTTTGATGCTCTACACTTGTTCAAGCAGATCTGATTCTGGCTACTTCACCTCTGATGCTCTCAACTTCCTTTTGACAATGAGCCTCTCTCCGACAACTTTCTTTGCTTCTATCATCTTTCTTCATTCGCGCGTAGCACAGCTTGTGTGGGAGAACCTATCTTTCAACCCGGTACATGCATGATAAATGTATGGACATGTAAACTATATGATGAACTCGCCCTTCGAGGGGTGACATATGGTCGTAACTCTTGTATGATGAAACAAGAATCTTGATTCTTGTCCAAGCTCTACAATGAAAATTTTCTGAGTGACGGCCATTGGGTCACCCAAAAGTCTTGAGTTCAAGATGCTTCAAGAAGGGTTTGCCCTGATGCAAAACAATATATACGGAGCACACATCCTAAAGGCAGGTTCTAATCTTTTTAAGTGAGACAAAAGGTAGGTTTACTACTTGGTCTCTAAAAAGGGTCTCTTGTTGTCCCAGTGATTGCCCTCATGGAGGCAATATGGGGGCTTGTAGGCAATGAGATGGCACATGTCCAACTATTACCAGTCTAAGCACTCAACGAAGAGTTGGGGTTTACACAAACTTAAACCTTGACTAAAAGTCATAAGGTAAGCTGCTAGTCCCCCTCCTAACCTGAAGCTTGTGTGTGCTTTAAAAAATTAAAATATGTGATGCATGAGACAATTCTACAAAATGCATGAATAAAACAAAAATAAAACAAGACAAAAATGCAAAAACATAAACACATCAAATACACAAAGCTTAGTCCAATATCGTCAGAAACAATACCTTCCCCAGTGGAGTCGCCATTCTGTCGCACGTGATAAAAAATCCGCGCGGCATCGGCTGGCGATTTTATCTTTGTTACGTTTGCTTTGATTGGTTCGTTGGAGTCGCCACCTAGTAATTTATTGAGGGCTACTAGGAAACCTGATGTACTGGTCTTGTCAGAGATTCACGGGTAAGGGACTGGTTGTGGTTAGGGAAGGTATTAGCACCCCTAACACACCCTACCTGAGGTAAGCTGCTTTGTAGACTTGATGTGTTTTAAAAATAAAATCTTAGCACAATTCTAAGGCTTTGATAAATCAGTTATTAGTTCCCAAAATATATATAGATACATGTTCTATATTTTTATGAGAAATACAACATGATTTTTATCTATCCTTTAGATATTTGTACATTAAAATATTAAATTCATTTTTTTCTTTAATTCAATAACATACATAAAAAAAATACACAAACACACACACACATCTCTTTTTTTATCATTGTTTTATCTTTCTTTCTTTTCTTTTACATCCACAATACAAAATACAATTCCGAAACAAATAAACAAAAGAATTACATTAAAATTACAATAACATAATCTAAAAATTACAAAACAGTCCCTAAAACTCCAGAAATTGCAGGGAAGCCCTTCTGCAAGCCAGAACAGTGGCGGCGCGTCCTTGCATGCGCCACCACCACTGGCGGCGCGTGAACTCACGCGCCGCCACGAAAAAAAACTCATCAACAGGGGGGCTGGATCGACTTCTTCCCTCTTTTTTTCCTCGCCGGCAGTGACCTGCAAAATCAACCAAAAACGCAACACAGCAGTTGATTTTAGTTGTTTTTCTTTGTTATTTTAGATCTGTTCTCGGGTTCTTCTCCCGGATCTGTCCCGTTCGGGTCTGCTGCTATGGATTTCATCTCCTCCTCTGCTTAGGACGGCGCTGCTAGCTGATGGTGGATCTGTGGCCGGGCATGGAGATCGGAGGAGAAGCTGTCGTGGCTGGCTGTTGTGGGGAGGAGCGGCTGCTGTTGTGGTGCTCGCTGGAGGCCGGCGTGGATGGAGAGAGAGCTGGATATGTAGGCTGTGGGCAGAAGCTGCCGCTGCTGGAGGTCGGCTGCAGGGCGATTTGTGAGGGAGGAGCTGGAGAAGGAAGGCTCTGCTGGGTGCTGCCGGATGAAGAAGGCGCCGCTGCGGCTGGAGAAAGGAACAGCTGAGAGAGAGGATCTATGGAAGGGGGAGCTAATTCGTGGCTGTTGTTGGTCTATGGCCGATTGATGAGTGAAGATCGGAGTAAGAGAGGAGGTGAGGGGCTGTCTTGAGTGGGCAGAAAATTGGAGATGGAAGGATGGTTTTGGGTGAAGAAGCTGGAGGGAAACGGTGCTGTGGGAGCTGGTGCTGGGTCTATATGGGTCTAGGAGGGCTGGGCTGCTGCTTGTGCCGGCTGGGAGAGGGGAAAAAAATTAGAGCTGGGGGCAGCGGCGGATAGTTTCTGTGAGAGAAGGAAGTGAGATTGGGGAGCCGTGGGCCCCTGCCCACGGCTGTCAGGAAGAAGAAAAATCTGGCCTCTCCCCCCCGGTGTGTAGCTGGAGATGACAAGAAATAGGGGTTCCTCCTTGTGAGGAGGGCCTGTTGTCGGCTGGAAAAAAGGAAAAGAAGTGGGGAGCTGAGTTCCTGCTTTTCAGCCGAAAGAGAGGGATCCAATGGTCTTGGGCCAGGGGGAGCGGCTGGTTGCCTCCCCCTCTGATATTCAAAATTCCGCAAAATATTGTTTGGACCTCAAACTTGATTCCTCAACTTTCCTTTTTTTTTTTAAATTTGATTTTCTTTAATTTTTTTGTATTTTTGAAAACGAGCAATATCAACGTCGACTCAATGAGGAAAATCAATGATTTTAAAATTAACGCGTTAAAAGTTGAACGCGTTCGAAAGACCTTTGAAAATTTAAATTCTTTTTAGACGACGCTGAAAATGCTAAAAACGATGCAAATATATAAAAAATGTATTTTTTGGGTTTTCAATGTTTTTCGCTATTTTTGAATTTTTCTGAAAATTTATCAAAACATGGGTCAAAAATTGGGTAGCAACATTATTTAATAAGTTTTTTCCTTTTTTTATATAGATAATGTGAATCTGACAAAACTTGAGTTTACCGCTCTTGATACATCTAGGAATAATTAACTGTTATGATCCTTGACGATGAGATTTATCTAAAAGCTATAAATCTTGAAAAGACTATCGAAGAAGAAAATAACACATGCAAGATCGCACAAAAACAATGATTTTCTTTCGTCATCATCTCTACAAAGAATTAAAAGTTAAATATCTCATAGTAATTAAATATCTCATAGTAAAAAATCATCTTATTTTATGTGTGTGTGTGTGTGTGCGCGCTCTTAATTTTACTATCCTTTTGGAGCTGCAGCAAAATTAGGAGAGAAAAACTATAAAAAATAGTTTTTTACTGTTGGCTGTTCATTTGGCTCTCTAAGATGCCCCAATAAAACAATATGAAGCAATAAATTTATAATTAAAAATAACATTTTAATAATTGAGTACGAATTGTTTTGGATTAATTGAAGAATTTAAAAGAGAGAATAAATTCAAATCCAATTTTTGAATACAAGGTTGATATACACCCGAAGAACTCATTCAACTCCTTTTGAAAGGTAAGAAAAATTTGTATCATGAGTTCTTTGTTCCCGTTGGATCAGACATAGTGCCTCGATCTCTCTTTTTTCTGTATAGCAGCATACATGATCGGCAAAGAAAAGTTAAAGATGCATGATCTCGTGCAGTGCATGTGATTGCAAAGACTGCTCTTGTGAGCTGTGAGAGATATTTTACACGAATTCCTCATTTGCATTTGCAGGATATTCTTTAATTGTTGTCAAAATTGAGCAAATTCACAACCCAAAACTCCATCACATGCATAACAAAACAGTTACATCTAAGGCATTTGCAACGAATCAAGCATGCAATAACAGAATTCATCATTTGAGAGGAGGGTATGCTGTCATGAAATGATACATCTATCCAAAAATTTGAGGCTTCACCATTATAACAAATTTATCATTAAGTGAAAGTTCTACATAAAAAGTTTCTGCAACAGCTGATGCTATAAAAAACTATGACCTTGCAATTATCAAATGATTCTGAAAATTGCACTAAAACAGAAAACTTGGATGGTTGGTCACTTACCTTGCCAGATCAAAAGATACCGCTCTTTGCAGAAATACATGCATTCCCCGTCTGCGAATTCCCTAGGAATCTCAATCAGGACAACAACTGGTAGACAAAAATGATATATTGCTGAACGCCCTTCTAGCATAGAAAATTAAGCTTCATGAAATGCAGCAAGAAAATCACATCAAGGGAATCAAGAATCCCAGTGTTTAAGATATCCTCTATGCATGGTCATAATGATGCAACTTGTATAACAGAACTTTTCCGGCAGCATTTCCCATGGCCATGAAACCTCCACCAGGACTGAAATCCAAACAACGGGGATAATGTATGGCGCTGTTTGCTGGAGGCCAGTTAGAAAAGACAGTAAATGATGGGACATGTATCAACTTTAAACTGTTCTTCTTCATGTGGGAACAAACGGCCAATATTTGAGCATCATTATTAAATTTCAAAAAGTCCACCTTGGTGGTCAAATTCTCGATTGTCTTGATAGGTTTTTTCTTCCCACCTAAAAACTCATCTCTATTGTAGATATTTACTATACCACTGTCTGAACCAGCAGCAAACAAATTTCTTGTTGGTGAAGTGCAGAGAGCTGTGCCATGAATACAACCCTCATCAACAGCCTTGTGGATGCAAGCCCTTGTCCTCAAGTCCCAGTGGTAGACCTGCCCATCACCTCCATGGCTCAGTAATTGCTGCCCATCGTCAGCAAAAGCTAATGAACGAACAGTTCCATTCATCTTTAGAGTCCCAACTAGTTCCTTTGTTTTGGATGACACCAGAAGGATATAACCTTCATTGCCCACAAAAGCAATCATACTAGAATCAGGGGAAACCTCAAAAACTTCCAAGCTCTTCTCCTCCCTTCCAACAAGTGGGCCAATTTTATCAACTTTAGCTTTTACTAAATCAAAGCTATAAAAGAACTTTCTTCTTCCAGCTATGATAACCTTAGAACCATCAGGTAAAAATGATGCCTTTCTAATGGGGCAATCATCAATAAATATACTTTGTATTTTGGTATTCCGTTTACCATCAATCTGAAAAAACCTAAGCCTCCGGTCTAATCCAGCCGCAAGTAACAACTGAGCATTCTGATGGAACTGAACCGAATTTATTGGACCATTTGAAGGATCCTCAGCATTTGCATCCACAAGTCTTGAGTACTCAAGAAGACCAGGCAACAGTTTTGCTCTGCTCTTCACCACAAGATCTTCATTAGTTCGGAGAATATCATCATAAGCATTATCATTCTTGTAACCACGAGCCAACACTATGCCATTTTCTTCATCGGACAGTTCATCATCGGACAAACCATCATTTCTAGACTGCGAATCAAGTCTGGCCCAATCAGTGCCTGGATTCATCTTAGCATGCTGAGCCCTTAACCTTGAAACATACTGAGAACCAGAAATCAAACTCTCATCCTCATCCTTCCTCAGTTTCCTTAATCTATTAACCTTAGCAATGTTAACTTTGGTCTTCTCCTCTTCCTCATCAAGCCACACAGCTTTCCGTTCCTCTTCTATATCGCTTTCCTTCATCAATTCCACATCTTCTTCATGACCAGGCTCTACACTGCCCACAGACCGGTCCAAAAAGAACGAAAGAGAATCCTTTTTCTCTTCCTCTTTCCCGAATTCAACAGGAGAGTATAGGGAACCAAACAAAAAGTTCTCCAACTTCTTCATTTCCTTTCCTTCTTCAATTTCCAACTGCTTCTCTAGCAGCTCATCCCTTTCTTTACGTTTCTTCTTTGTCTTTGACAAGACCAAATCAGATTCTATTCTACCCTCATCATCTTTATGCACCCCCAAAAAAGCAGGCTCATCAGCATTTGAATTATTCACCCCCAAAAAAGCAGGCTCATCAGCATCAGCATTTGAATTATTCACCCCCAAAAAAGCAGGCTCATCAGCATTTGAGCGCTTAACTCTATTTTTTGAGCCAACATTTTGAGATATCAAACTCATTTTTCCGTAAAATAAATCCTGATTGTGCAAAACAAAACCAAATTTCAAACAAATTAATTATCTTCAGCTATGGAGGTCATACACATGAATTCATGTATACTTTTTAACGATAAATACCAAAATCATAACCACTGCATATCTAACAATTCCATGAGATTATAAATGCACAAAAATCAAGTACCAAGAAATCCCTTGTACGTAAATTCCTGGTGGCATCACTACATGCACTCCTAAATTTACTAAAACAATTCGAGCAAGATCTACAATTCGAAAGACAAAAGAGACCCGTAAAGCCACGGAAGCTTTAATACAAATCAAATTTACAAGATGGGAAGCCTAGTTTGGGATTTAAGGGGGGAAGGGAATTGCAAATTAACTCGGGAAAACAGAGTGGGTTTCAAATATCAGGTAAAGATTTCGATTTTACCTTAAGAAGGTGAATGAAGCTGTCAGCTTCCACGAGTAGAGACGGCGAGGAGAGGCGGGAGGAGCTAGCTAGGGTTTAAGCTTTTTCAAAGGTTTAGGGTTCTCTGCTTTAAGTTCAGCAATTTGGTTGTTTGTCCGGGTTGACAGTTGAGTAATACCTGATTTTAATAATTAGGTGTGCCCGTTTCATTCCGTTCTAGATCATAGGCCTAGCTTCATTATTTTAGTTGAGCCCGGCCCATTTATTTTATTTTTTATTAATAAAAAATAAA
This sequence comes from Populus trichocarpa, assembly GCF_000002775.5. Taxonomy (NCBI): domain Eukaryota; kingdom Viridiplantae; phylum Streptophyta; class Magnoliopsida; order Malpighiales; family Salicaceae; genus Populus; species Populus trichocarpa. Next base: position 22,129,517 of record NC_037289.2, on the reverse strand, counting down.
ATAAATCCTGATACAGATTTATTTGAGGGATCATACACCCCAAAGAAAATAAATACAAATAGGATCTCATGATAATACTAATGTGGGATGTTATTTTTATTAAATAAATTATTAATAATAAAATGAAAAGATATAAAAACCCATTTTGCAATTAAATATGATTTAGTTGTGAAGGAAAATAAAAGACTAATCAACGAGATCAAATTTGATTTACAATTTTATGTTTAATTTTTACTTTGTTAGTTCTATAAATCTTATCCTTGACTTCAGTTTAATAAAAAAAATAAAAAAAATATTAATGAAGGTTATGAAATGGGAATAGCAATAAAAGAATTAACGCCACCCTATAATTTTTTGTGTAACCCATCCTGTTGTGTAGGGAGTTTTTTTAGTGCAAGGTTTACAGTAAGGAGAGGATTGTGCAGGTTTAACCTTTCTGCACTATAATCACAGGCATGCATGGACATGAACCTGTGATGGTCTAATGAACTGCATGCTCGCATTTTAATTAATATGTGTTGTAGTTTATACAAGTAACATGAATTGAATTACTTTATAAGAGGAAATAAAAACATTAATATGGACGGTGATATATAATTAAGAACATAATTTTTTTAAAAAAAAATTCATCCATTTGGGTCTGGTCGCTAGAATTTTAGCTCGATACCAACCTCAATATATTTAATTATGTTGCCATTCCATGTATTTTTTTTCTGGTTTTTAATAAAGGTTACGCACAAACTTTTCATACAAATAATATTTTTTACTTATATTTTTTTTGTGTTAATGATACTATCAATTATCAACATTTTCACCATGCACAACAGCCAGCCAACTAGATCACCATTGCTAGCCAATAATAATAATAATAGCACATTAATTTCTCTACTAATAATATGTATATATTTCTTCATGAAAAAAATGCAAGATCTTGGTGTATATATTCAGAGATAGCCATCACATTACCGAGCAAAATTCACATCACATGCATTCCTGGATATTCAGAGATATATAGCCATAAAAGTCAAGTCACAAGCAACCAAAGTCAGACCAACCATTACCAAGCTATATAATTTCTAGCTAACACATGCACACACTACTCCCATGCTTTTTTTACATTGCATTTTAATTAGTTCTTTTTTGTTACAATATTAGATTCAGTTTTAAACCATTGTATAAGTTTTTTAGAAATTTAATGAATTTTAAGATCGGCTCCAAGTAAGTATACAGAGTAAAAAACCATAGATTAAAACTACCAATTTACTTCTTGTTTTTTACAATATCTCCGCTGGCTGTCCAGAAATTCCTCCTTGACACACTTATAGCTAAAAAAATAACCACACCAGCCAACCCATTGCCTTGCTGTATGTCAGGGAAGTGGAATTTTTTAGTGATCGGATGCTAGGCCTAATTTCCTGAGATGGTCGTGCGTGTCGAGAGGGTGTTCATCGAGTTTTGGGCGTTCAGGTTGCACCCAACGACCGTCGTTATTCCTTATCATACCCTTGTTCTCATCTTGCCTCCAGTTTGGTGGAACCAGATGATGATCTTTCAAAAAATCACATGCCTTGTTTACCAACGCAGGGTCCCTTCCACTTGCTAGTACAAATCTGTGCCCCTTTCCATGGTACCTGCAACACGTAAACCAAACAGAAATCAGTGAAATCTATCAGCTTTTTCCCAGGATACTTTCGCCTAAGTTAATTGTTTATCATCACTTTCTCCGTTTTGCAGATAAATTCAAAATAAAAACACCACTAACAACAAGACATATAGACAATAGCAACTACTCCAGATGAGATATATCACTGGGAAAGAACTTGGAAATTAATGGAATGGAAAACGTGTAATGCGTAAAAATTAGGTCAGTTGGGCTGCTCGTGATTTTAACAGGCTACCAGGCTAGAATTCCTGGCAAGGGTTAGACCTCGAATTCAAGTGTGAAAATTAACAAGTTGCTGAACGTGACTTGAACAGAATTGGAATTCAACAGCTTTAAAATCTACACGTTACACGCCTCATCTTCAAAACTGAAGTCCCTTTTGACGTTGTCCATTCGAGGTCGATGAATTGTCTCGATGTTGACTTTTTAGCTACTAGTCAACTGTTTTGGTTTCTCATAATTGTACACTGAAAGACTAGCTGGCTAAAACAGATTCAGATTATTGAAGCACTCTATCTGTTATCGGCAATCTTTCATTTTTATTACTGTTTGCCTGCTAAAAAATAGTTTTTTTAATTGGCTTCTTTAAAAAATAAATTCCTGAAAAGTAAATTATGTTTTTATATTTGGTAATATCATAAAAAATAAATTAAAAAATATTTTTTAATGTTTAGCTATGTAATAAAAAATGAGTTAGAAAATAATTTATTAATATTTTATTTTTATCAAGTTTATTAAAAGAATAAGAAAAAAATCTTACAAATTTAAAAGTTGAATGAAAATGAAATTAAAAAAAAATTACAAATTATCTCAAATAAAATAAATAATAATTAAAAGAATAAGAATCAAATCTATAAATAAAATAAATTCAATTAATAAAAATAAAAAAGAAGTAAATAACAATAAAAAAATAAAAATAAAAATTAATATAAAAATTAAATTAAATCAAATTATAAAAAATAAAATTCAAAACAAGAAAACAAATATCTAATTTCAGCAAAACACTTTTCATGATGCGTCTTCATCTCTCCCTCTCTATCGGGAAACTTGCATTCAAAAGAAAAGATGAAAAAATCAACATCTTTCATCCTAAGGGTCCCCTTTTTAATGCTACTAGCTATCAGTACTTGTCATCATCGTGGCCGCCATTGATGGCAAGTTACCTGAATCGTTAACAATGGCTAGCTAGAAGCAAGCAGATAAGAAATTGGCTAGGGGCATGATGTTAACATATCATCTTCTTTTATGCATCTTCCAGCCGAATCCTAGTTCTTAAAACAATAAATTGCATGCCTATAATATCAACAGAAGTGGTTCGGCACGTTATGACAACCTAATAATATCATGTAAACGTAAAATTTAATTACAAATTAAAGCAACCAACATTGAACTTTAACTTCATAGAAACAAAACAACAAAACAGAGAAGGGGTGAATGTCCCATTTGATAGAGAAGTTGAATTGATTTTTAAAAACATCTTTCACATAATGTTTTTATACAAGTTTCATGATCAGAAACCACGAAAGGTCAATAATCAAGGAATTTAAATTATTTATAGGCTCTTCCAGTAAAGAAATCCCTGTGGATAATATATTAATGTTGTTGATATGAGTTGATAGAAAAGGAAAAGGAAAAAAAAAGAATACCATGATGACCAGAAAACATAATCAGGCATCAACAATGAATAAGAAGAAGAAAAACTTACCCATCAAGCAAATGCAAATGAGCCTCCAAGTTATGGGCGCACGCCGGGTCGCTCGTTTGTTTCAAGAAAGGTGAGTTCCTGTGATCCAGAGCCAGCTCCACTCCAACATGCGAGTAAGCCCAAGGCAGCCCCTCAGCCAACTTCATTAACGGAGGCGGCACTTGTTCATTAAAAAACAATCCAGGTGATTTAGGCACCATATCCTGCACGTTAACCACCCTCAAAACCTTGACCCCCAATGACTCGATCCTTTCCTTGAACCTCACATTCCCGACCCGAGGACCTGAAAAGGAAAACACAGAAACGGGCAATGCCCGGCCATCTTGCATCACATGTAAACCCGTTTCCGCAATATCGTACGCGCTTAGAATAGCCAAAGCACTGCCTAAACTGTGCCCGGTAATTGTAATGCTCATTTCCTCATCGGCATACATCTCAGTTAACCTTTTCACCTCCGATAAAATCTGCTCTCTAGCTGAATATTTACAAAATCGACAATTCTCATCTTTGTCCGTGTAAAGATCCAAGAATCCGTATTCGACTTTGACAGTCGGATCCGGGCAGGGGATTTTATTACCATTGATTGGCTTGAGAAAGTCCATTAAGTCAGAAATCCACTCTAGATGTGTCACCGTGCCCCTCCACGCAATACTAATGTCACGGCGGCCTAAACATTTTGTTGTTTCATCGTCAGAAACGGCGACGTATCCAATCCAGTTGGCCTTGTTGCTCCAGACTTTAGGCCAACGAGATTTTTTGAAAAAATTCGAAAGGTCGATGTTTGATGTGGCATACAAGTACCTGGTGACCTCGTATCCATGGTGTGCCATTCCTAGTGACTCCAAAAACCTGCGACGTATAAATCTGCAGCTGCCACAATATTTTGAGAATGGATCAAAATCGAAAGCATCGTAGCAAGCTTGCGCCATCTCGCCATATCTGATTAGTTCCGATCGTAAGAGTGGGTCCATTGGGTCAAGAAGGCCAACCCAATCATCTTGACCCTGGATTTCTCTCCACACATCAGCCAGTTTTCGCTCTGGTTCTTTGGTGTTCGTATTGGTTTCGTGGTCTTGTTCCTTTTCGAGCTCTGTGATTATGGAAGTTAACGACTCGCTTGTTTTGGACAGGACACAAGGTATGGCACTGGTGGATGTTTTTCCTGTGATATCTATGGATCTTGATCGGCCGAGTTGAGAGTTTTGGCTTGGAAGTTGCACAGAGGAACATTTTCTGGATTGGAAAATGTCTTGTTTGAAAGGAAACTGAAGAGTGCTGGATAGAGAGAGGTTGGCCATTGTTGTTGAAAGGGAGGCCTGTGAAGCAAACTCAAGGTGGTCAATAAATAATATATATGCAGGGTGTGGCCTTCTGGGTACCTAACAATGACAAGTCAGAATAGGGCGTGGTCTGGAAGCCAGCTGAGTTGAAGATTCCAACTTAAAGAACTTGAATTGTTTAATGCACGTGATTCGCATGGGTTGCTCGGAGTCATGGCATTGGCTATTTTTATGTGGCTAGTTCATGAAAGTTCTGCCTAGGTGTGGCACTCCCGTCTTGTAATTGAAACCTTGCCTGTTTAGTGAGAGATCTACAGGCAGTGAGCAGCTGTCGTCTAGCAGGAAAGTAAGAAGTATATACTTATGGTCAGTGGTCAATTTTACTTGATTAAATTGATGTCGTTTTGCTTATAGTTTTTTTTCTACCTGCTACTGTAATTCTACCATGGTAGATCAGCACTCATATCATATCATATCATATCACAAAAGGGACTGGGGACACTTGCACGATAATGCTGGCTAAAAAACACTGCATTTTTCGGCCATCTTGATAAGATAAGTTTAAGTGAGAAATTAAAAGAAAAGAAGGAAAAAGATTGAAGAGTTACGTCATCAAATAAAATTCGGAGAGACGTTCTCTTCTGGATAATGACCATCCATTGCAAGAATATTGACTCAGCCGTAGGCCATGTTTGTTTCCCGGAATTTACTTTTTGGGAAATCACTTTTCAAACTTTCCTGTATTTGTTTGTCATTAAGAAAGTTGGTCAACGGAAAACACTTTCCAGTCAACGGAAACACTTTTCGGTCAACGGAAAATATTTTCCAGTCAACGGAAACACTTTTCGGTCAACGAAAAACACTTTCCAGTCAACGGAAACACTTTTCGAATTTGGTTTGGTTTTCAGGAAAGTGTTTTCCCTTTTGGCTGTGTTTGTTTTCCGGAAAGTGATTTCCGGGAAACCACTTTCCAAACTTTCCTGTGTTTGTTTGCCATTAGAAAAGTTGGTCAACGGAAAACACTTTCCAGTCAAAGGAAAATTTGGCTTGGTTTTCAGGAAAGTGTTTTCCTGGAAAATTTGGGCGGAAAACACTTTCCAGAAGTTGTGAAAAAATTAGAAATGTCATTATTTGCTGATTATATCAAATTTGATCCTCAAACTTTTGATTGCTATATATAATTTGTTTTGAATTTTTATTTTTCAATTTCATCTCTTGAAATTTAATTTTTATATTAATTTTGGTCCTTATTTTTATAATTGCTATTTGCTTTTTCCTTATCATTTTTTATTGAAATTTTTTATCTATCAAATTTGGTCCTCATTCTTTTGATTGTTACTTATTTTATTTGAAATAATTTATGAAATGTTAATTATTATTATTTTAATTTCTTCACCTTTTATTTTTTTTAATTTTTTAGATTTGATCTCTATTATTTTGATTATTATTTATTTTATTTGAGATAATTTATGAAATTATATTTTTTTTCAATTTCATTCTCATTCAACTTTTTAATTTGTAAGATTTGTTCCTCATTATTTTAATAAACTTGAGAAAAATAAAACATTAATAAGTTATTTTCCAGCTCATTTTCCATGACATAACCAAACACTGGAAAGTGTTTTCCAACTTATTTTTCATTACACTACCAAACATCGGAAAATACTTTCCCGGAATTCACTTTCCAAAAGAAAACTACTTTCCAGCAAACAAACGGGGCCGTAGCAAAGGACAACAGCGTTTTATAATCAATTTTAAAAGAGATAGTGGGAAAAATTAGGAACTCGACTGAGTTTCGATAGTGCTTACCACTCTCTTACATGTGGAAAGAGATAAGTGGTGGAGTGTGTTTGGAAATGTGTGTTTCTCAAATTTTGAAAATTATTCTTTATTTTTGCTTAAAATAAAAAAAAAATTACTAATATTAAAAATAAATTTTAAAAAATAAAAAATATTATTTTAATATATTTCTAAATAAAAAACATTTTAAACTAGTATTACTAATATAATATCAAACACACCATAAACCAGAATTTTTATAAAGTCAGGTACATCACATATTATTTTCTCGCGAGTCTTTTAAAATAAAACATCATGTAACATATTAGTTAGAATTCTAGCGGAAGTAGTAATCCTTATCTAAAAAGGAATAAAAAAATTTATGGTATACTAGTTAATTAAAAAACTTTATTGAGATAATTGGAATCTCATGATCTTTCTATAAATATAAAAGTTAATATATTTAAAATTCTACATATTTAAAATAATATTGAATATCAATAAATAAGAGCTTGAGAACTTAAATACTTAGCATTTTATGTTTTTTTTACAATTGATATCAAACTTAAATTTAGTGTTTTTTTTGTTAAATAATATATTTATCTTGTTTTATTTGTTAAGAGTAAAATAATATTTTCATCTTAACCTGTATATAAGCTTTTTGTATTTAGATTAAAGTAAGAACAATAATACAAATCAATTGAGAATCATTTCCTTTAATGTTCATATTTATTTTTATATTAATTGAATTATTTTAACTCTTTTAACAATTGATAAGGTAATCATTCAAATAACCCTCGAATGTAATGATAAAAATTAATTTGAGAACCTTGCGATCACATCTCCATATTACCAGTCTTGATTAAGTTGATTGTGTAGGGTTTTACTTGATCAAACTAACTATTAAATAGTTGCACCTAATTAAATAGAGTTTTATTTGTGAGGGTGGACTTTATAAAAGATAAGATAGCTGATTTTCAGTAGTATTATCATTAAAAATAATATTATTTCACTGTATATTTTGCACGGTGGAGCAACAGACTCCTCTATAAATATAAATAAAAGCTGTCAAATCAAGACAGTAAAAACCAATTACCTTATATTTTTTTTTTTGTCATTTAATATTTTATTATTTCATAGATAGATTTTATAATTTTATTTAATTTATTTTTGTTAATGATTTTTTATTATTTTTTATTACAACGTATAATCATTTTATTAAATAAAAAATGTATTCTAGTAAACAAAAATATTAGATACAACTTAATATATAATGTGATATCAAATATATTAATCTTAGTTATATATTTATCAAATACTAATTTATTTAATTATATATATAAACATATTATTTTATAATTAAAAAAATTATATTAAAAAACACATGTATATTTATTTTTTTATTGATATTTGACTTGCGATAAAGTACATGTCCAATAGTAAATAATCATCATTTCCAAGAATACAGAACTGTAAATAATATTGCTAGTTTAACTTGTTCTCACTAAAACCTGTCCTGATCCGGTGCGTCATCTGAACAGAGTTGTAATTAGCAATTTCACTCCGTGCCAAATACAATATCAAGAATACTAATTAATGGCTGAGATCCAGTTCAAACTTGTCTGCCAACTGTAAAGATGCCAAAAATTTCTTTGTATTTGTTTTCTTGATGCAAGAAAAGTAAATTAAATACATATGGATGTAATAAATTATTTTAAATAAAAAACAATAAAAAAATACTCCCACATTTTAGTATTGCTTTCTTTTGGTCAGTCCTCTTAAAGGATGTGTATGGTCCCCCGTCCTGTAAACCAGAGCCATCTCGTATCGTTTTCTCTCAATAAAACATCACTTTCTGCTAAGTTTTGATATGTTGTTTCCGGTTAATTTTTGTGATTTTTATAGTGGTTTTTATTTTAAATATTTTTTTATTAGAAAATATATTAAAATATTTTTTTTATTTTTAAAAAATTAATTTTGATATTAACACCTCAATACGATTTGAAAATACTAAAAACTATTAAAATAAAAATAAAAATAAAAATTTATTTTTTTAAAATGTTTTTAAAATGCACAAACAGGCTTTGAGTACAGTGCCCAGTAAGTGAGGTCAAGTTATGAGTAGTCGAATGACACCTGAGTCACTAGTAAGAGAGTTTATGACCATACAGAGTATGTTTGTTTTTGCATTTATTTTTTAAAAAAATTGATATTTTTTTAGTGTTTTTAGATGATTTTAATGCGCTGATATCAAAAATAATTTTTTAAAAAATAAAAAAACATTATTTTAATGTATTTCTAACTAAAAAACATTTTAAAAAACAACTACAATCACACTTTAAATATATCCCAGTCTGGAGGATCTTCTCTTAATTATCCATATTTATTTCTGATAAGTATATCTTTTATATAATTTTCTGATCCGTTCGAATCAACGACTTTGATTTTTTTTGCATTTTTTATCTGAATGAAATTGCTTTAGCTGGATATTATTCTCTGAACTGAATCGCTAAAGATTTTCTTGCATGGTCCTGTCTTCTAAGTTCCCACTCCGAAAACCGCAAATATGTAGTCAACCAGGCTCGTGCTGCATCTTGAAACCGAGTATTTTTGTACTAGCGTAGTGGAAGGAAAGAACAGAAAAAAAAAGTGTAAAAAATATTTTAAAAAATAATATAATTCAAAGAGTAGTAAATTACATCTGTAATTTGATTGGTGAGTCGTGTCCCTCGTGGGTATCGTATGTAACTTTTTAAAATTACAAAATTAATGGACTCTGAATTTAATAAAGAGAAAGGAGAGGATAAAAAGAAAAAAACCTTGAAAACATATTAAACTAATATGAAAAGATTTTAACGAGATAAATTCAATAATATTAAAAATTATTATCAATGATGACCAATATGAATCATATGAATAACTCAAAGGTAAGTAAATCCCAACACATTTTGACAATTCATATAACCCATTTAGTTTACTGTTTATGATTTTTTTTTATGTTATTGAATTCGTCTTGTAAAAAAAAATTAATGATATTGATAATGTTATTATTAAAGCTTTGATGTGTTTTTTAAAAAAATTAATTTAATTTTTTTTTTAATTTATAAAAAGAGATGAGAGAAAGAAAAATAATTTTTAGTCATTAAAAAAAATCTCAAAATTCAAACTAACAACGGACAGCCTTCGTAGCTAACAAATGACACCGAAGCATGATAACTTTATAGGTATTTGAACTAATGAATAAAAAAAGCTCACGGGCTCTTTTGTAATCATGTAGAGAGAACAACTCCAAGGGCTGAGTCCTTGTTGCTAGCAAGAGAAAGGTAGAGTTTGTTTTTTTGGCTTACCTGTATTTTTTTAAAAAAAAAAATTTGTTTTTTTTTAATTTTAAATTATTTTGATATACTAACATTAAAAAAATAATTTAAAAATGATAATATATTTTTAAATAAAAATATTTTAAAATACATCCTCTACTGGAATGTGAAATAAATTATCGTGGTCTATACTGCCATGTGTTAGATCATCGATCAATTGTAATACTGCCAATTGAGAATCATAAACAAGTAGATGCCAGCTTCAAGGCACAAGTAACAGTGACAAATGACCAATCCCGTAGCCCCAAACTCGTTTTTCTTTTTTTTTTAGTCAACACAAGCTCGTATTTCTTCGAGGCATTGAAGCTTTTCACAACTTAACGGTCCCTGCGATTTAAAATTGTAATGTGATTGATTTACGGGTATTTTGGTTGTGCAGGTAATTGTTGTTTTTAAAAATATATTAAAATAATATTTTTTTATATTTTAAATATTATTTTTTATTTTAATACATCACAACAATTTAAAAATATAAAACAATAATTTTAAATTAAAAAATAAAAATTTATTCAATCTTCATTTAAAACACAATAATAAAAAAGGGTCTTCCATCGAGGAGCTGTGCTATCCTTGGGGGTCCTCTTTAATTTCATCCTTGTGTTTAAAAAATTCTTTCAATTAAGCCCCTCTGAATTTTTTTCTAATTGCACGTGTGATCTCATAAATCTTCCCGTGCATCCATCCTCTAAGTTCTAACAACCATCAATTCGTGGATTGATCTTTCAATTTATTCACCTCTAACACACACACACACACACACACACACACAAGGGTACAAGGAAAATCATTTCTTTTATGTTTTCTAACGTCCAACGCCCGCAGAGGCCCCAGAGTCCGGACCACTGGTGTCAGGCCGGACAACCCAAAGTACGAAAAATTGTGTCACAATGATATGATATTGATAATTACAGTAACCTCATCCCGTGGGAAAAGAATTCTAGACATGCCTAATATTATTATTGTGTATTTTAATAATAAAATTACCTTTTTATTCTCGACTGAAAAAGTAGATGAACTGGACTTTACTGGAAAAAGGGTCTTTTTATAAAGTTAATATTTGATTCGTTATTTTTTTTATTCGGTAGCAATATAGTCTTTTATTTTTATTTTTTAATCATAATAAAATTACTGTATTAACCTTAAAAATTAAAAATCAAAACGTTTATTCTAGAGGTTTTATAAGAATTTCATTTTCAAATGAACAATGCAATACTTTATTGACCTTACCATCTAAATTTTTGGTTTGATAGTAATTTTATAGTGGTTTTTTTTTTGTTATTATTCTCTAGTTATAAGGGTATTTAGTTTATGTACAAAAAAAACAAAAGAAAAAAATTGTTGACACATGCTAAATACGCCTTAGACATTCAGCCATATTCGGGCAGCGTGTGCTGCTAACTATGGTGGTATTAGTTGTACTTTCACCGTATTATTTGATTCGTCACAACATTCTTTTTCTCCTTGAGCAGTGCATATGTGTTAGTTCAGTCTAATTTGGCGCAAATTTGTTTTTCTTTTTCTCCCTTCCTTTCTCTCTCTTTCACCTTGAATTGTGTGAAGAATTTTTAAATTTGAAAACATTATTTCATTTTAAAAATTATTTTTAATTTCATCAAACTTTAATTTTTTTCATCTCTCAAATTTGATCATTTTTTTATTGTTATTTTTTTTATTTTAGATGATTTATAAAATTGATTTTAATTTTCTTTTAAAAAAATTACGAGGAGTGATTGTTGGGGATCATTGCTACATCATGATCTGAAATCTACCTTGTTATTTCCACCTAAGAAACTCATATAATGTCAAGTTAATGAGTAATTTATGGAAGAGTTTGTGGAGAAAGATGAGAACTCGACTGAATTTTAACAATGCTTATCACCCCTAGATAGATGGGCAAATTGAGATGGTTAATCACAACCTCGACAACTTACTACGAAACCTTGTTAGAGATAAGCCAATATAGTGGGATACGACATTGACATGGGTGGAGTTTGCTTATAATAGGTCTTAGAATCAAACCACTCAATTGAGTCCCTTTAAGATTGTCTACGGACAAAATCCTACTAGAGTATTAGAGCTAATTTTTATTTCTCGTATTGGACGATTGAGCATCCAAACTACTAGTATGATAGATTACTTGCATGGAATTTGTGAATAGGTCAAACATATAATCAACGACAACAATACCAAGTATAAAGCTCTAATTGATACTCATCATAAGAGAGTGATGTTTGAGGTTGATGATTTAGTATGTGTGATCCTTATACGTGACAGGTTTATAGTGGGTAAGTATAACAAGTAGAAGGAAATGAAGATAGGTCTCTATGAGGTGTTGCAAAAGATAAATAATAATACTTACATGATTCGTCCTCCTCGTCATACAAAGACTTCTGATGGCCTCAACATCCAACACTCGACTTCTTATTTAGAAGAGGAACAAAACTCAAAGACGAGTACTCTTTAACTCAGGGATAATGATTTGGTCGAGCCTGCGATAACGGGTGACTCTAAGCAGTCAAGTGTGAGTTTGTTATAGCTATATGAGGATCTGCCTTAAATATATTATATGGATGGTCTGAGATACGCATTTATAGACTAGTGGGATAGGTATAGACCTAAGAAGAGGTTTGGTCGTGTCAGACTATGATAACAGCTCAAAAGGTCCATAACTTTTAATCTAACCATTAAATTATGCTCAAATTTTTACGTGAGTTTATGGAGGCCATTTTTCTTATAGTATTCACTGCATCGCTATGCAGACTATCAGATTTTTAAATATCAAAATTCTTGTCAAGACCCCTAGTTTTTGCAATTTTTATGGTTTCCATTGTTATTTTCAAATTTTATGTTTCTTTCATTCATGATTTCAAATTTTTGTTTTTGTTTCCTAGTTGATGTAGGATTTTTAACTTATTTAAGGCTTTATAAACCTCCCAATGAGGCAAACTTCATTATTATTATTCAAATGGAATAAACTTTTGAATTCAGGGCTCACATCTGTAGCACCTTGCACCTGTAAAAAGTTATGCTCTTTGTTTAATTGTTATCTTTAGCTATTGCCCGCATCACTTAGTCTCTATAGGGAACTTTTAGTCAATTTCAAGCAAGTCACCCTAAAGGACTTTCATCTCTGTCAGTCTTGTTTTCAGATCCGATCAGGGTTAAGTTTCTCATGTACGAGAATTTAAGTGTAAAGAAAAGACTTCTCACTTCCCTCGTGTGATATTAAACTCTCTCTCTTTTTCTCTGAGCATTAATGTTGCCAAGTATGTACTTCTTCCATATTTTTCTCGTTATATATCCTTTGTTTAACAATTAAAAATGAATAAAAATGATTTTTTTTTCTAGATTTTTTTTTCTATTTTGACATCAACACATTAAAATCATAGAAAAGCACATAAAAAAACAATTCGATGCCTTTTTATTTTCTTATGCGAAAAGCACTTTGGAAAAAATACTTTAAGAAATGAAAGCTACCACAATATCAAACAGGTAGTAAATAAATGACCCGCGTTACACTGCGAACTATATCAAATCTTTCCTAACGTAAAAATGATGTTTAGACAACACCAACATTTTTAAAATTAGAAAGAAAAATCTAAGAGTTAGGTCGCTGACCTGGCTAGATTGAATGAGCTTGGTTGATTTAATAATATGATAAAAAAAGTGTTAATAGTAAATAAAATAAAGAATAAAAATGGCAATAATTAACTATAAAAAACTAGTAGCCAATATCATACCCATGAGGAGAAGAAAAAAAATCCCGTTTTAGACTCGCTATCACTCCACCGTGGACACCATCGCATCACTATAAAAAGATCAATGAAATGATTCTAACATCATTATAAAAGGCTACACGATGACTCTGAAAGAGACCGTAAGTGCCACAAGAGCAATGACTCGAATTAAAGCCTGACAAAATATCATGAAATGAGCATCTCATACATATATCTAATAAATTAATTTAAAAACAAATTCATTTTAAAAAATTTAAATTCAATAAAAAACAAATAAAAAGATTCGAGATAACCTGCATCATTTTTTAAATTAGTGAAAAATCCTATAAAAAAAAGAAAAACAAAGCCCAATCTCTAATGAAATAAATGCTAAAGGATGAGACTAGAAAAAATGAGGTTAAAAAATAAAAATAAAAATAAAAACAATCTGGACGAATCTCCTAAACTTATGTTAAAATCTCAAACTTGCAACCCATAAAATCATAAATTTGGGCTCAATCAACAAGCTTCATTCCAAATTAATTTAACATTAAAGGATGAAAAAAAAATATAAATATAAAAATCTACCAAGGTAAAAAATAATAATAAAAAGAAATGAGGATCATATTTAATAGAAAAAATGATGATGAAATCCTAAAAAAAATCAATTTTAAAGTTCAATTCAAGCAAAACATATAACAACAAAAAGAATGGGGACAAAATCCAATATATGAAAAAAAAGAAGTATGAAATTAAAAAAATTATGTGAATTATTTAAAATAAAACAATTAATAATTAAAAAAATAATGACCATGTCTGGAAGAAAAAAAACAGTTGAAAGGATGCTTTGAAGATTTAAAGAGTTAGATGCTGAAATTGAGAAGGAAAAAGAAAAAAAAGATTGTCTATGCTGAATCAGATCTTGCTATCCACGCGCGTTGCTTAGAGATGAAAGGGCCACCAATACGAATCGAACGCTACCGCGGAAACTATTGTTTGGCCACCAAACACCTCTTATTGCGCTCTCTAAATAGTGCAGTTACACCCCATAATCTAGAGTCTGCGATGCACTTGCTAATTAGGTTTTTTTTTTATAAAATAATTTTTTATATTTATAAAATTATTAAATTGTCATTCAATTAAATTGACTGTAACAAAAAAATCAATATAAAAATTTAAAAAAACATATGGATGTTAGTTAAAATTTTTTACTTATAAAAGTAATTTAATCATTTTAATATGCTTGAAAAGTAAAATCGTTTTGTTTTTAAAAGTAGTTTTGAGTTGTTAAAATTTGAAAATAACGAGTTGTTTACTGTCAATATAGAACTGACGAATTAAACTTAATGAAAATATGTAACCAAGATTTTTTTTTCGGAGAGAAAAAATAATCACTACATTCTTCACATCCATAATGCATTCTGTCTTGATCTATAGTAAAAAAATGAGCCCTGTTAATTATTATTATTATTATTATTTTTAATGAGGGCGATGTGTGCATAGAAAATCCATACAACCCTACTCGTTGCTATCCCGGTGATATGATGCAAGGGCAATGCAATAAAACAACCACCAGAGGAGAAGCATCAAAAAAGGCATGCATGTCCAAAGTCCAAACCCGCCGAAAAAGAGCATAATCATAAACGGAGACAAAAAATATCTCCCACAAATAACCTACCATAATCGGAAACAAACAAAACGGACGCGTTTTACACCCGCCCACGAAGGCTAATACCGTCATTACGCTCACCAAACCTTCCTCCACCCATTATTTTATACTTTAAACAAAAATATCAAGGCGCGAAACCATGACAAATCTCCCGCCCCTTCTCTGACCAACCCTCTCTCTCGCTACCCAACCCCGCGCCTCTCTTACCTTTATTTCTCCGCCTCTCACTACCTCCCTCTCCCCGTTCTCACTCGCACAATGCACTTCGAAAACCAACCACACATTCCCCCAGCCACTCCCAGCGGCTCCATCGCCTCTTTTACCTCCATGGATACCCCCCACCGTGCCAAAAAACACCGCGGCAGTTACAACTGCGGCCGTTGCGGAGTCCCTAAAAAAGGCCACGTCTGCCATCTCCCTCCCAGCACCACCACCACACCAACGCAAACTCCCACTGACTCCTCCGTTTCAGTCTCCACCTCAACTTCTCGTCCACCGCCGCCGTCACGTCAGCAGCACTCGAATCTCCGCAGAGCGTTGTCATTTGATGACACTGACTTACGGTGTGAATCATCGGATATTGAAATCGATGAATCGGAGTTGGATCTGTTTGATTCAGGTTCTGGGAAGTTGCCGGTGAGCTGCATGTGGGAGATTTTGAGGAGGTTGCCGCCGGAGGGGTTGTTGGCGGCAGCTAGGGTGTGTAAGGGCTGGAGAGAGACAGCGAGGAGGTTATGGAGGGCGGCGGAGGAGCTTAGACTCACGGTTCCACCTAGGACTCAGCTTGTGTTTGTTGGATCTTTGTTGCGGAGGTGTACTGGACTCAGTAGACTCAGTCTTAGATCGGAAAGGTTAGGGTTTGTTTTCGAGAGGGTTCTCTTTCTTCAGATCTACATTTCATGAAGTGGATCGGTTGGGGATTATCGACATTTGGGATTTAATAACGAAAACGGGTTAAATTTACATGATCTAAACAAAATGCGATGAAGTTTTTAAAGGATTATTAAAAAAATATAATTAAATTGTAATTTGATTTATGAAGAGAAATGCTAAAATGATAATTAACCGTTTAATCTATGATTAACAATGAATTAATATAATCAAAGCACTGCTTGTTTGAGTTTTTTAAGAACAAAAGTTTAAACGAGTGTGATTTTCGATTTTAGCTGGCCAAATTTTAAGAAATTGTAGATGCTGTGAGTAGTTAAATCGATTCTATATCGTTGATTGTCGCAGTGATCTGGACGCGACGATGTTGGCTTGCATTGCGTTTTCTTGCCCTAATTTGGAAGTGATGGAGTTTTCTACATCCGAAACTCTAGTCAATAGGATTACAGGGTAC